>NC_084947.1:5796599-6396599 GCF_949316205.1 Platichthys flesus
TCAATTTAACTTTTACTAAAATAACAAAATCCAACGGCTCTATAACTTAAATATGTCTAAGAGTAAAGTAAGCTTGTCAACAAACAGCTTACACCTGCAGTTTCTGACTTTTTTGCCACTTGGAGGCAGCAGAAACAAGTCTCAACTTAGCGTTGACATAATCGCCACCTTACAAACATGTTAGTTGCTTATTTATTCTTCTTTTTTATTTATTTCTAGCAACAAACAAGCTGTTAAATGATGTAAACAAAGCAAATGGAGAAGCTTCTACATAAGAGAAGCTATTTATAAGATAGTAAAAATAAAATTATGTTCGTCACCAGACAATGCTGATGTTGAATGATTCTGAAAAGCCTGCGTTATATTGAATGACAATGATTTGAGATTAATCAGAATAAAAAGGGGGTTCTCTATGAAGGGTAATGGAGAGATGTAGTTTCCACACACAGGGAATGTGCTGGTCGTCTGAAGTACGGTTTCTTCTAAGTGTGATTTTTCACCTAATGACCACAAATCTTTCCCTCTGATATTAGCCAAGCCGGTTCAGTTGGCCAAGTTCCTCTGGCATTTCTCTCCTTTTTATTAGACACTACACAGCAGAGAGCTGACAGGAAAAGAGGAGGGAGGGTGGAGTGCCACAAACACTGGACTCAAACCAAGGATAGTGTAATAACAGCATCAGCATCTCAGATCTCAAGGGCATCGCCTTTCCCCTTAGTTGCCCAAAGAAAAGACAACTTGTTGTAAAATGATTCATGCGCTAAAATAAAACGGCATAACCTCATCATGTTATTCTAAGATCATCTTTTAGCAAAATACTTCCAAAACAACTCCACACACACTGTGGGGGCTGCAGTGCTGGATCAGGAGTGTGAGGCAGTGGTCAAAGACTGACTTATTATTTTGGCCTCATTTCTGTATAGTGGAGATGAATCGTCTGTATTTACACACATTCTGTGATTATGATACACACATAAAAACATTTTAAGTATTTGAAATGAGTAATTCAAAGAGAAAATGCAGATTTGTAGAGTTTCTGATTCACGCTTATGAAAAGAAATACATGTACCTCTTGTATGTCAGAACGATTTTATTTTAAAAAGTAGTTACACATTACTGCATATTTTTAGCATTCTATATGATAGTGTATAACAAAAGGAATAAAATGCAGCTTTGTCAAAATGTCCCACTTATGTAAATGTATTTTAAAGAATAACTATCTGTCTACTTGTGCCTTCTCTTTTTTATTTTTATGAATATCACCCGATGGAGATTTATTCTGACCCTGACAAAGAATGTATTTTTTTAATACATTGAATAAAAGTTAGATTTACATAATGGCCTCTGTTTTGCAGCAACATCCTGTTATTGAACCAGTCTTGACAGACAGTAACAAAAGGAAGCTTGAGGGATGTGGGGACAGGAAAGGAACAGCGGAGGAGTGGAGAGGAGGGAGGGTGGGATAGAGAGAGGGGGACAGGGTAACAGAAGAGGGAGATTTATGGAGAGATAAAAAGAAAAGAGGAAAGGATGAGTAAGGGAGAGAACACAGGAGTGAAGAGTAAGAGACGAGAGAGGAAAAATGAGGAGAGAAATAAAAAGGATCAGGAAAGAGAAATATATCTAAGGAACACTCCAGAGATGCAATTTTTCATTTTTGTGACTCATCTGTCATTGTGACAATCATAGAGTCACTCGTGTAGAATCACTTCAGGTTCATTTTGGGGGAAAAAACTTGAGAAAACCATCTGAAAAGACATTTTCTTTTGTCTTTTTTTGTTTGGTTTCAGAACCTTCTTCTAATAAAGGGATTTTTAGTGTCCAGATTTAAGTAACATTTATATTATATAACAAGTTCATGTTGTTGTTCCCCCTGTCTTCTCAAAAAGTCCTTTTAGACAGTTGGAAAATCATCACTATCTCCTTGCAGGGGCCAACACTTGACTGTTCAAGTTAGAACACTGTGCTCGACATGAGGGAGGATGATCAGTGTGAACAGGGGACTGTTGGTTTGGGGGTCGCACGGGCGGATTTAGGGCTAGAGTCTGGGGGGCCCTGGCCCAAGCTGAAAACCGATTGGCCTCTGAAGTGCTCCTGTCCTATCAGTAGTCTTAAAACGACAATACCAACAAGGAGTATTATTATTTTCTAATTTCATTGAAGTACACAATGTGCTTCATCAATGATGCACTTAGATGTGCACCTACCTCAATGTGGAGAGAGCGTGGCATAGGGGATAGAGCGGGTGCTCTGCAAGAAGAAGGTTGCTAGTTCGAATCCCACTCTTTCCCATCTGCATGCCTAAGTGTCCTTGGTAAGACACTGAACCCCTAAATGGCTCCTCATAAATGTTGAGTGTGCTAAAAATGTAAGTCGCCTTGAACAAAAGCGTCAGCTAAATGACATGTAATGGATGTATGGTGGATACATAATTTGCATTTCCACCACTCTCCAGAAAGTCGGTGGTTTGATCCCTTGGTCTTTCTGAAGTGTCCTCGGGCAAGACACTGTTTCAACAGTGTCTTAAAAAGCAAAGTAGAATGTTGGTTTTGTTGGTTTTCATGCAAATATCACAAAGGAAAGAGAATTAAAAATGTTATATTAATTTCTACCTGTCTACACTGTTGTAATGATTTTCAAATCCCTTTGAATCATCTGCCCTCGTATCTTTCTACTAATATTTGGAGAAGCCTTGTTAAACCTTTTCTTCTCATAACATCCTTTGCTCCGTCATTATCAGAAAAACGACCGGACTCGCTGGTTAAACACAAGTCATTAAAAAGACTGAGGGGCCATTAGAGGAAAGAGGAAAGAATATATTTAAAGAAAGATTGATCTACTTATCAAATTAACATTCACCTCATACAAGGTGGAAAACCTTTAAGAGATATAAAAGAACACATAAAACAAAGGGGAAGGTTGTGAGGGCATCATTCACACACACACAACAGAGTTAATAGACAAGGTAAGCTTATTTGTGTCGCACCACTTCAACAACAAGGCAATTCAAAGTGCTTAACATGACACATACAAACTATTAAACAGGACACACAACACAATACAAAGACAGTTTAGAAAGGATTCGGAAGAGTGAAGAGATAAAAAGAACATCAGCAGCTGAATAAAAATTGCAATGCAGTGGAGGATGTGAATAAATAGTCTTGACTGAATAAAACGTGGATGCAAACAGAAAAGTCTTAAATCATTTAAACATTTTCCGAGAGTTTGTTCCAATTATGTGGAGCATAAAAAAGAGAATTATGTTTACAGTGGTGCAGCCCACTGAAGATAAACACATGGACAAGACCTTCAGACACACAAGTCTTTTCAATTCTTCATGTATTGCACCTGTGTTTATTGCAGAATGACTTTAACAACCGTCCCTGTAGCTCCCTCCAGGAGCCATCTGAGAAACACTATGCTCTTTCATTAAAGGGGTAGCTCACCCCAAAATTATAATTCAGTCATTATCTACTTACTACTGTGCTGAGTGTGAACTATCCCTTTAATGACTTAAATGAGGAATTCCAGTTGATTTCTCTCCTTGTTTCCAGTTGGTTTGTGGCTCCAGTTAAAACCTGAACAATCCTGGAACACCCCTTTTTACTTCTGCATCGATGTGAGACACTAAACCACTAGAGGTCAGTAAAAACAAGATTTACAGCTCGCACTGCTCATGGGGTGAGCTGAGAGGACGGGAATTCAACCGCTGTGGCTTCAGTGCTCCGCTCCGTTGGGAGGACAAGTTACAGAAATTTAAGGCAGTGACCTGAAATGTTTGAGCCGAGTCTGACAGCCTGAAAAGGCTTCAGCCCAAATCCATTATTTTAACGTCAAAACCCTCTCACACATTTTTTTTCATTTACTTTTCTCTTTGTCTCTCAGAGAACAAAGGTTTCTCCTCCATGTTTTCTCCTCACTTTAAATCTGCTGCAGGGGCGTCAGCTGCACAGTAAAACAACCTGGATTTCTATATTATGGCCCGGGTTACTTGTTATTGTATGAATAAAGTTATTAATATACTTAATACAAGAAGTAGAATGGAGAAGAGGACTTAAGAGAAGACCATAGATAACTCATCTTGTGCTGACTGGACAGGTGACACTACACAAGGTCACAAATACTGTCAAGCTCCAATAATGTTTTTTTTTTTGTGGTTCTGAAATGTTATTTGCTGTAATGATCCAGTAACTCACCAAAAATCAGAGAGAAAAACAAGCTCTCACAATATATCTGATAAATATAAAACTGTTTATAATGTCTTTTACAGCAGCTTCTCCTGCGGCTTTCACAGCTGCTCCAGTATACATTATAAAATGAAAATAATATAATTGATCAAACGTATCAGTACTTAATTTAAAACTGTAACTATATTTAACTCGCCTGTATCCAATGGTGTCGGGGGGAATTAAATTAAAATATTTCCGCCCAGAAACATCAGCGAAATGAGCGAAACACGTTTTGAGATTGAATGTTTATCATGTGGCGTTCACTGGGCCAAATGTAAACAGGAAGCAGATTGTCATGCAGCCAGTGTGACCAGTGCGTTTTCACCGCTGGCCGGTGTTCAGTTGCGAGGTGACGTACTGGTGAAAGTGGAGACTGGAAAGTTATTTGAGGCTAGAGAAAAAACCTTGCTGATGCCCGGCGTCGCCCTTCGTCTTCTCTGCGCCGTGTGACAACAAAACCGCTCAAACTGGGTTTCCTGACAGATGGCTGTGACCTTTCCAACATAAAGGCCAGTCACAGTGAGCTCTTATGGAAGGGGATAATTATCATATTCTGTTACACACACACACACAAACACACACACATCTTGACATTGATGTCTCTGAAATAGGACACAGTTCACTTAGCTGCAACAATAATAAGCCATGAGCTTTGTCACCTGGGATTTCCCCCCCAGGAGATGCAGTGCTCAACCAATTGTGTGTGTGTGTGTGTGTGTGTGTACAGCTTATACTGTATGTGCATGCACAGTACATACGTGTCTGTTGGCCTGTGTCTGTGACTCTCTCACCTTTTGTGTGTATGTACGCCAGGCTTGAAATCATTCTGACATAATCTTTTTTTCCATATGTATTTCAATCCATCTCTTTTTTCGCCCTCCCTCCTCCTCTCATTTTTCTTTCCTCTCATGTCTCACGTTCCCCTCTCCTTCCAGAGAAGTCATTCCCTCGCTCAGAAGACACCACTTGTCCATCTTTTCTTCTCCCCTCAGCCGCTGATGACACTTCTATCTGCCGTCTCCATCTCTTTTCTTCTCCGTGTATTACGGTTTATCTGTCAGCCTCCCTCCCGCTGTCTCTTTCTCTTCGCTCTCTCTCTCTTGCTCAATCTCTCAATGTCACTCAATGACATTGTCCTGAATTAGCAGTTTTCTTTAATTTTTTTGCTCTTGCTGTTAATTCAATTAACAAGATGCCATCTCCCCCAATTGAGCTTTCCAATTACCGCCGCGCGCTCAGTCCGAATGAAAGAAGTCCCGCGCTCGCTGAAGGTTTTTTCTTTGTGCTGGAAGTTGAATTGAAATGGACTTGCAGCCTGTGCGATAAGACCTGCACATCACCATCATCCGAAAAAGGAGAAACTATTTCTTTATTTTTTTATATTTAATCGCTCTCTCATTTTGATTGCTCTCACGCGTTACTGTTTTTGGAGATTGGGCTGTAATTGTCGGTTTGGCTCGTCTTTACTCTGGTCTCATCCAAATGCAATGTGAGTGGTAATATGCAATCAGACAATTATATTAAACAGTGAAAGAAGTCAAAGAAAATCCTGTGTTTATGAACAAGTGTGTTTGAGATCACTTGTTTACAGTTTAAGAAAGAGACAGTCCGGTAATCATGAGGCAGCTCTTCCTCTCGTTGTTAAAATGTTTCTTCCAAAGCACATCGATGGCCTTGTAAAAAAAGAAAGGATAGGGATGAAGGGGTTAAAGGTGTATAGTTGTACATTCACAATATCCATCATGCTGTCTTTTCCTTTTTTATTCTCACAACTCTTCAGACATCCCTGTCAGGAGGTGTGAGACTCTCTTTACTCCACAGGCAGTGATCGAGCTTTGTCACGAGGTTACATTACAGGTGACTTTATGATTCTGTCATCATGCCTGGCAGCTTGTGATGTAATGATTCTGTCTATACCACGCAGCAGGAGTCCATCTGAAGATGAATTATTAATCAAATTATTATTATCATAAAAAAAAAGGCCCATAATTAAATTTGAGGAATTTAAAACACACAACTCACCAGTTAGTCTGTAAATTGTGTGTTTGCTACTTAACATGAATAAGACTTGAATACATCACCTCACACGTGAGCATGAGTTTTGCCAGAGTCGCATCAGGTACATTTACATTGTTAGTGGCGGTGAAGACAATAACTCCCATGATCCCGTTGGCTTCACAACATCATCAAACTAAGTCTTTTGTTATTGTTTAGATTGAGAGACCACGAGAGGCCAGAGTCACGTATTGTACATCGAAGGCACCGCTGAGCCTACATGAGAGTCACTGAAGACTCGTACAACAACACACGTTCTGTCATGAAAACCTCGACAACCTCAACAACCTCAACAACCTCAACAACCTCAACAATCTCAGGATAAAAGCTGTGAAACATGCAGAACACCACCCAAGTCCTCCCACCCTCAGTTTTTTAACTTTTCCGGGACATTTGTTTCTATTACCTCTCAAATCCACAGTTTGCCTTTTTTTTTTATGGGAATGATTTGCCGCAGTAAAAAGCGTTTTGGTTTGTTTATATCACCGAGCAGAACTTGTGCTCATCAGTGTTCTCGCAGTGGAAATAGCTTTAGCAAAAGTGAAGGCAGCAGATCAGTAGGGAGCCAGGGAGCTGTTATCACTCATTCACATAAACTGATAATTAACGAGGACTACATGTCATCGTCACAAACGCACCAAGGGACTGGGCACTGTTGTTGTTGTTATTTTTGGAGCTCGGCGAGACAACGTTTTCCTTTCAACCTTGATTATCTTTGGTGTTTGTCAGAGTTAGGTTATAGGAACCAGCAGCAGGTGCACAGAGCTGATTAGAATCTGGCAAAGTCATACGACGATGATGAGTCATCGAAAACCCATGCGAGAGACGAGGGAGGAAGAGGAAGCGGAGCGCGGGACCAGGCTCTCTCCCTATCTCGCCCGATCTCTCTCATGACTTTGTCAAAAGGCGGACAGATTAAGAAAAACGGCGTTAATTAAAACTTCTGTACAAAACTGAACCTAATTGAGCGGGCTGATTAAGTCGCTTTTCAGATGTGCACAAGGCCGTCGTTGTGCCAGAAGTACGAGGAAGGGTAAAGCCTGCATCAGCGCGGACGGGATGTGAGCTTGTCAAAACACAGCCCAATTAAAAAAGTGAATTCATTAAAACTTGCCGGACTTTTCAACAGACCTGCAAGATGACGGATTTATCTGATGATGATTTCAGCACGGCTCCCGTACTCCGAGCTGCTCCATGTCTTTTCTCTGTCGGACAGAAGTGCTGTACTGCTCAGCAATTTAATGTGAGGTCTAATTAGTGTGTTAAGAGCATAGTGGGTTCAGAGACATGTGAAAACGACTTCACTGTAGCTTAGTTGTAGAGAGGCCGTGATTCTTTTCCATCTTGGAACATGTATCACAAATGTCCGACATGATTGCTGCAGAAAGCTCTGTCTATTTTACACAACAGTGGTAAACGCAAGACGGACAAATGATTTATTCAACGTTCTGACGGACAAAGTGTATGAAAACATGTTTGTGGATGAAAGCAAAGTGCAGCAGGAGTTCAACAAGTTACTAACAGAAAGAGGTTACACAGGTTTGTAGAGCTGGACCTTGTCGACCTCCTAAATTTAAACGCAACAGAGCTTTATCCATAAACTGTAAGAAAACATGAACAACACTTCTCCACTTCCTTTTACTGTTAAGAAAGAATAAAGCCAAATATTCTGTACATTGGTGCTGCCATATTGGTGACATCATTTTTTATTATAATTAATGAAGCTGGAGTGAACAGTTATATAAAAAAAAAAAATACTTGATCATATAAAACAGACAAGATTTGACCCGAGCTTTAAACCTCTTCAACATTACAAGGTTTTAAAACTGAAAATCAAATTGTTATTTATTCCATGTGTCACATTCCGAAAGCCGAAAAGCTTTTCCTTCCAATTCAGTAAAACCAAACGAAAGATGTCTATAAAACAAACAGTTTGAATTCCATTAAATTCCATTTTCAAAGAGAAGATCAAAAGGTAAAAATTCTGCCCAGAATGGTTTTTTTAAATGAACACGTGCCTGTGACTGAGGCAACGAACACGCTTTTAAGTAAAGATCACAACAATGATTTAGAGTTTGTAATGACTCTCCATGATACACACTCTCCAGCATGTGAACACAAGGAGCCTGAGCAACAGTGCATGTGCACATGTATCATTCACAGAGGTCGACTAACTTATCAGTTGGCCTGATTGAAACGGCCTTGATTGGACATATCAGCACAAACTTGGCCAATGGCTGCCTCTTTGATGCTAGTTGACTTGTGTCTATTAACTACACAATGTTTTTGTATTCTCTCGTCGGCTCGTTGTTGCTCCTGTCGATGCTGAAGCCTCCACGTCTTCTCTCTCTTACAGCCCATCACACAAGGACACACAAGTCTCTGGTCCTTCTGTGCTGCTCTTTATTATAGGTGGCTTCTTCTATTAAATGCCTAGTGTGTTATTAGTGTGCGCTTTGATTGACTTTGTGGAATCAGAACAGAATTTAGTGTTATCTGGTCAATTCTGTGGCGTTACCCAAATTCTCTTCTCCAGAGAGAGGATATTTTATCCCAGTCTGTCTGTGCTCTGTCAACCCTCCACAAGTTGACAGATGTTCGCTGCTCTTCAAAGCTGCACCGTGTTATCTTCAGAAATAAACAGGGGTTGTTTACCTATGACTGTGTTTGCATTATCTGTATTACCATCACACTTTTCTAAAATCATGTTACCACATTTAATACACTGTTCAAACCCTGATGATTCTATGTTTATATTCAACTGCTTTAAAATCAGCTATAATAAAACCTGGTGCCATTGGGGTGCACTGAAGTCGTTCATTTACACAGCCTGCCCCTCGTGCTGTTCCTCCTCGGGCCGTTTCCACTGTGGGATACATGAACAGAGCTGATGAGGAAACTCCCAAAGTCTCCCTGCAGGTAAAATAACATTTAAGCTCATTTATTCTATTCTATACATCTATTTATAAATATGATTATTTGTGTATGTAGCCTAACTCGGGCTTGATTAGTAATGTACACATAACATACAAATGTGATACTGATGTCATGTTCAATCAGCGTCTTCAGAGATCTTTTTAATTAGGTTTCTAAATATGATGTGGAGCTTTGAAGTCCCAGAGTAATATCTACAATGATAAATATAGTTATTTTAAAGGTTTGGAAAGGATTAATGGATATTTCTTTCAAACGATAAAAAACTAAAATTAAAGGTATAGGCATATCCTCTGAAGACGGAGCAGTGACAGCAGTAATCAACACACGTCAAAGAGTGAACTAATGAGCAAACAATGCCAGGATTAGAGCCGCTCACTCCTGCTGGGCCAAGCCAGGCTCAAAGTGAACGCTCTCATGCAACAGTACCACGAGTCACTCTGCACTGGAGCATCCACCAGATGGCATCGATATGTTCATAAATGACTAATGACAGCAGATGGACAGGGAAGTAGTCAAGACAACATACTGTACGAGACAGAACGGCATTGCAGAACAGATGGAGGGAAGAACTCCGAGGAGAGCGAGAGGATATGAATCAGAATTATTGGAAAATAAGGTAGAAGTGTTCAAAATGGCAAACGATGGATATAAAGGTTCACATGACAAACCTGTTTAAAACCAGTCCTGTGATTGTTCCAGATGATCCGAAGAAAGACATGAAAGACATCTCAATGTCACAAGGTCAAGCTCCATCGACAACAATATCTGCAAAACACGATTTTTATACTATCTTTGTCTAAAGAGAAGTGATTGTAAAATAACTAAATATGAGATTACAGGCTGTGCTGAGGAATAAATAACATACAAGGCAAAGCCGAAGAGACAAAAGCGCTGAAACAAGAATTTTGTCAACCAATAAAATGACATTAAGTCAAACCCACTGGTGGCTCATGTGATACTGCTCCTTAGAGAACTATTTCCTCTTCAAAATGTCACACATAATCCTGTTCTATACCCACAATACCCAGTCCAGGGAAGGTTGTGTGTGTTTGTGTCTGTTTGTGTGTCTTTGTGTCTCTACAGCTGCTCTTGGGCTAATCTTGCAGTCGTGCCTCTGTCCGTGGTTCTGAAGTCCATAAGTGGAACTCAGAGATTTTCCTCAGTGTGTAAATCCCACAGAACCAGATGTCTCTATGTCAGAATCAGAGTGGGTTACTGTAAGATGGGAAGCTGTGACTTTTAGAACACATGACAGAAACACAAGCTAAATGTTTTTAAAATCAAAGTGGAGATAAATTGGACCAATGGTGGCATCTGTCTCCCTCATTGCTTTTCTCTCCTTCTCTTCTCTCTGTCACTTTGCGGTTTGTGTAACTTAAGATCAGGAGAAGAGCCAAACGTTTGTCGTAACCCGGCATTTACAGTTTTTCAGTTGTAGAAACAAAAGAGAACAATCCAGGTGTTCTGTCTTCAAGCTGTACAGTTGCTCAATCAGACTCATAGGTTTGAAAGCAGCTGTAAACAATGATGGTGGTTTGCTATTGAAAGTACATTGGATAGGTGAGCATCCCTCCTCTCAGGTATGATTGAGCAAACCTGTATCAGTCACTAGCCCATAAAATAAGAACATTTGAGTTTGATGAATATTTACTACACTGAAATTGTCTTTTCTAAAAATCTTCAAAGAAATAATTGTAGTATTTGATTTAAAAAGGGATAAAAATCTGGCTTCTTCATGGTACCGGATGATGACTGGCAGAGTATCACATATATCACTATATACATCCGTGTTCAATTAAATCAATTTATGAAAATCAAAACACATGCACATTGTTTTCCATGTGGAGGTAGTATAAACAGCCACAGCAGGCATTACCTCTAAAATGTGTGTGTTTGTGTGTGTGTGTGTGTGTGTTTTCCTGTTTTGTTTCTATAACCTACAGAGAATTTAATTTATTTATGTGAATACATTACAGGTATAAGAATTTCTTTTTGCTCCTCTCCTGTTTGTCTTCACACTTAGAGGAGACCCCTGGTGTTCACCGTTACAGGTGGCTGGTTTTTCTTCTTGTTCACAAACAATTTAGTTTTACCTTCTGGCTCCCTGTGCGCTGCAGAGTTCAGAAGGACATGAATGGAACCCGGTTGGCAGCCTGAGCGTTAAGTGTGGTTCACTGGTCTATCATACAGATGAAGTCATTACTCCACTCTGGACTTCATGCTCACAGACACACAGCTGCAATCAGATTCATTCTTTTTTACTCATCGTAGTTCAAATGTTTATTGGTTTTTCGGCGAAGAAACACAAGGAAGAAATTACTTGAAAAAACAATACTTCTACCAAATTGGTGTTTGCAGGAGCTTTGACATAAGTTGTATGAAACTGAAAAGTTCTTAGTTTCTCTCAAGTTGTCTCAGTTAGATTTGTCAGCAGCACCTCAAGTAAAACTTCTCATAAGTCACCTTCAGTTTTACTGCTTTTGTTTTTTTCAGATCCATTATTATATTTTTTTTCTTGACCTACTCGGGAGTTGATCCGTTAAGATGTTTCAGTTGTGGAGACATTTTGTTCTCAACCACAAATGTCAACCTCAGTACGGGACTCAAGGAAAAGTTAGGAGGACCATGACTTTTTTATTTTATTTCATCTATCTCTCTGAATGATCAGTAAAACCTGCTGGTGCTGCTACGTGATTAACTACAATGTCACCAGGTAGAGTGCACCCCTGCACTAAGGAGGAACTCTCAGATATCAGTCAACAGCTATGAATTATTCAGTGAAAACTGTGGATAAGGAAAATGCCGGTTCTCACAATGTTAACGAAACGGAAAGAAATTCCAGAATTCGCCCCCGATCCAGAACGGCACCAATATTTCCTAACCAGTATCACATCCATCCATCAAGTTGTATTAAAATCTGTTTGTGATTTTTGTGTAATCTTTCTCACAAACCTACAAATGGTGACCTGGATGACTGAGAGTCTGGACTGATAAACACACAAACAAACAAACAGACAGTGCTGAAAACATAAACCCGTGGCGGGTTATGGGGTTAGGGTTAGATCCACAATCTCAGTTAGCTTCATCTTCATCACCTTATTATTGGTGTTTCAAGTACCAGTCCATGGCTCTTATTGGCTCCTCACATGTCCTTCAGAGGAACCCGTTCAAACTGACCCACATTGATTTTGTTCTGGTCGCGGCACTTCACCGAGTGTGGGTGCCCCCCCCAGCCCTGACTCACCAGGCTTCAACACTTCACCCCCCCTTTAGTCTAACACTTAAGAAGGTCAGTGGTTTAATTACTGGCTACACTGGTTCATCCAGCAGGGCTCTTGAAATGTGCCCGCTCCTCTCCTCTTGCTCATTAAGTTTGGTCCTAATGTAAAACATTAACTAACATTAACATACATATGCTGTCAATTAGTGTCAAGTGTCCCCGGCTATTGAAGAGGCAGCGGCGCCGAGAGAGACAGGGTCATTGTTCTGGAACCAGCAGAATAAAACCAGTAAGAACTGAGAGTGGGACAGGTTTCAATTTAATGCTAATTCACAGTTGTTTAATTTTATCTGCGGTACCTTTTTAAAAACATCATCTTTCTTCAGAGGACATACTGCAGGTACAAGGGATTGTGTTTTAAGGACAATTAGCATTCAGAGTATTCAACGATACATAAAAAACTTCAAATAAAAACAGTTACATGCTACATATACAATCATCAGCATGTAATGGCTCAACATGCTGTAATATAAAGTAATTGATCAGTGCAACATACACACTGGGATAAGATGCTTCTTCGTTTTGTGTTCAAATGAGGCAATTTAAATTCAGTGAGGACAGAATGAGACACTGCTTCGGTTGGACTTTCTGGATTTTACACAAAAGGCCTCATCACTTTTATCCAACTGCCCTTTTTCCACCCGGCATCAGCTGCTCACAGTACAACACACACACAAACACACACACACACACACACACACACACAAACACACACACACACACACACACATACACACACAAACACAAACACAAACACACAAGCCAGCCATTCATTTAAAAAGACTGAGAAACAATTTAAAAGTAATAACCCAACCCATATTTTTTGCCTGAAGGTTTTTTCAAAAAGCAAATATCTCTCTTCAGGTGTTTATTTTAATGTTTATAAAACAGGTAAATACTTCACAAAATACTTAAGAGTATCTTGCTTGATAGCTCATAATTTTGAATATATATGCTTATGAGTATTACGTGTTCATTATGTGTATACTCAAAATTTGCAACAGAGAAACGTACGATAAAAGGAAGAAATTATATCCAACAAAACTCCTGCCAAACTGATGCTGCAGGAGCTTTAACATAAGTTGTATGAAACTGAAACCTTATTAGTTTAGAAATGAAATGTGTCTGTTTTTCAACAGAAACATTGACGATAAAGTAACTGCTGAGTCACAAATGTTCTGACTGGATTTATTGGCAAACTGAATAATTGATTTTTTATTGTGTTCCTATGTGGCTTTGGAGGTAGAGCGGGTCGTCCACTAACCAGGGGGTTAGTCGTTGGATCCCCAGCTCCTCCAGTCCACAGGTGACCTTTGACAAACCCCAAATTGCCTCTGACGGCTGTTCGATCAGTGTGTGAGTGAAGTGTAACAAAAAAAAGTGCTGATGTGTGTCTGCGAGTGGGTGAATCTTAGAGTGTCGAGCACTTTGTGTGGTCGTTAATCTAGAAAAGGGACCCCCCCCCCCCCCCCAACAAGATCCCTCTGACTTCTGGGACACACAGGAGCCTCTTGTATATCATATGTATGAATCCAGCTTTGGTGAAGGGTGTCTATGAGTTATTTGTTTGTGTGTCCCCGGGCTGTTCATTCTTTCCGTCCCTTAGTTCCCTGGGTGTCATTTCTTCACATCTGTTCTGCGTCTGTAGCTGTGGAATCATTTCATACGCAGTTGTAGCTCATTGGTCGTGCTGCCACGAAGTCACCACTGTGTAATTACCTGGCACAGCAGGCGGCGCCGTTTCACTTTGAGACGCAGTTTAAGTAAATCTGCAGTCAAGTGAAATGGAGAAAGCTCAACTGTTTGAGCAAATCGTCATTAAGTGTGTCAACGTTTCGTCCTCATTAATCTCAATAGATTCCATAACTTTCGACATGTCTCTGTGGAGGAAATGGAATTTGTGAAAGCGGAGAAGTCTCTCTGTGTTCTCGTTTTTTTATTTTTAAGTTGCCATTACGATGCAAGACAGCCAGTCTGCGGGCATGAGACTGACAGAAGGTGAGACAGGGACAAATAAAAAAGCGAGAACAGAGGAAGTTAGGGAATATTGAAGAAATAATCAAATAAATATAAAAATGTTCCTCCTCTCTCTGCCTTCGACACCTGGAGTGATGAGGCGTCTGTGGCCTTGAGATGCAGTCGAGTTGCCTCTTTTTAATTAACTATTGGTACATAAACACACACACACACAGACACACACAGCAAGATATAAATTACGAATGCACACAAACTGGCTGATATATACTCCTACACAGGGCATGCTTTTGTGCGAACCTGTTTCACACTTTCACAACCACAGTGTTGCAGCATCATATACATGCAAAGCACAAACACTGACGCACGTGCACATGCAATTAATCCTATATTAATGTGTAGCAGAGCACAAAGTTCAGCTCACATTTCCCTGGTGTCGTCTGACGGTCACATTCACTCAAGAGGAAATGAACACACCATCGATACGGATTTACCAATGAAGGCAGAGATATAATTAATAAAT
The DNA here is from genome assembly GCF_949316205.1 of Platichthys flesus. Classification (NCBI taxonomy): domain Eukaryota; kingdom Metazoa; phylum Chordata; class Actinopteri; order Pleuronectiformes; family Pleuronectidae; genus Platichthys; species Platichthys flesus. The sequence goes on from NC_084947.1 coordinate 5,811,598, forward strand.
GTGATTGTTTTTGTGTAGCTCGGTTAACAAAGGCTGTTTTCACATAGCAAAAGGACAGTGTTGCTTTCTTTTCTTCCTGTCTTGTGGCAATAGAATAGTGCTGTTGTGCATGTTTACTCCAAAAAGCTGATGCAGTTCTTTGGAAGGAGATATGAGCCGACTGACGTTATATCACCTCTTTACATTCACCGTTTCTCTTCCTTTTTTACCTGAGTCATTAAAATGTTCTTGCAATAACAATATATAGTGTGTGCTTTACAGGCGAGTGATAAAACCCCTCTCCAGTTTCATAGAAGAGTACACATTGAGCTCATTTGGTTTGGGTGATCAAGTTTTGCAAGAAATCTTTGCTTAACAATAATCGTTCCTGCAGGTTTTGCAGAAATAGTCTTCCTCCTGTTTGCGGATCCAAGCTCACGCTCCAGCCAACTGGTCCAAGTCTGACCCCTGTGGTGGAAATGGGCTTGAACCACCACCGTTCATCTTCTCTTTGTCTCAATCTTCATTGATCCGCTGCCTCTGATCTGAGGCTGGAGTCTCCCTGCTGCTCTCAAGGCCCCGATCAGGTTTGATAGAGCTTATTATCTGCACCACGCCAGGCTAGAGATGAACGGGATGTGATTGAAAGTTCATAAACTGCCAGTGAAGTTTAAAATGAGGAGTGTTCTGCAGCCGGCGAACTGTTTACAGTCAGCACCTGCTGAGAGGAGCGTACATTTCATCTTCAGAACCCTTTTGCCGACTTGCTTGTCAACAACAAAGTTAATTGTGTTGCTAATTGAGGAACAATTTGATGGTAATGGTCAGTGACAGACAGACGCACACGTGGATGAATGAGGGAGCATAGAATAGAGAGGAGGGAGGGAGACACAGGGGGAGTAACTTTTCAGAATAATAGTCCTCTTTATTTTCCCCCTCTGCTTGTCTCGTCCCTCTCTCTGGGTAGTGACGGTAATAAATCATGTGTTATCTAGAAAGAAAGAGTGTGTGTGTATGTGCGTGTGTGTCTCATGTATCGCGGGCGTCCATCTTGGTTATGGGGCTTCAATAGCGTTTCAATCTGCTCTGTGTGCCTGACAGTTGTGTACAACCTGTGTCCAGTCCTGACTTGTTTATGTTCACATTTCACTGAGGCAGCTGACAGTTTGCTTTATAAGCACAAAGTGATGTGACAGGAGGTTTTGATGAATAAATGGATGGATGGATGGATGGATGGATGGATGGATGGGTGGATGCTGCAGGAGAAAGTCAAACAGGAAGAAGAGGAAGCACAGAACAGATTTGACACTGGCTTGTATCCTTCAGGAGAACTGCTTCAGTCTTTACCTTGACACTCAGTCACAGAGGTGTGTCTCCACTACAAGCAGAAGGCCTGTCTCTGTAATCTCCCTTAAGGTGCCGTCTGAGAATCGGTTTGCTCCCTCAATAATGAGGAGCGACAACAGATAGATGTCTGTAGAGACAGACCTGTGTACAGGCTCGTGCCTCTGGCTGATCCATCTTTGCTTGTCGTGAAAGGTGCGCACCAAGTTGACAAAGTTGGGAGGTGCCCAAGAAGCTGACATGAGCACAAAGACAGGGATGGTAGAAACCCGGCTGGTACAGATGTAAACATGTGTCTGACAGTCTCCTTCATTCACGCAACTAGATTGGCCCGTGGGCACACAGATGTAAATCCCCCCCAACCCTCCTACACATGAGCAACACACACAGATTAAATGAGACGGGCCGTTTTGCATTCCTTCTTCCTTTTCTAACTGTGTTCCTGTGCCTGTTTTGCATCTCTGTTGTCGTTTCATGTCTGGCCATATACTCACTTTTTTCACATACTTGTTTTGCTTAATTTTTTTTTCTAGTCATATTCATTTTTGTCTCTGTTTGACATTTGGGTAATTTTTCTTCTTTTTTCGTCTTTATGTTCACTTTGCATCTTTTTAGTAATTCTAACGTTTTACCCATTTCTCATCTGTGCTGGTTACGCATCTCTCTGCAGTGGTTTTGTCTCTGTCCGTTTCCATTTTGTGTCTCTTTGTGGTTCTTTTTTAAAAGGTCTTTGTACTTTTTTTCATTTTTTTATTGAGTGTCTTCATTGTGATAACATAGAGGTGATCAGATTAAGGGGCCCATGTAACCCCCGGGCCCCGGTGCCTGGCTGGCCCTTATCAGTAGTGGATCCATGTCCGCCTCTCTGTCAGTGACGCTCACAACACAACAGGAGTTCTGAGCGTTAATCAGACAATGGACATTTAACAGTCGCTGTTGGGGCATTGAGTTTTTATAACTATGACGTCCAGGCTGAAGCTTTCATGCCTCTGTGACCCTCTTTACAACATGCAAAATGCTCCTTGATTTATTGTCCTTCAAGAGATTGTTTAGTAGAGACGTGGTGATTGAACAGTGTTAGATTGCAGCTGGAGTTACTCTCACTCACTCACTCCACACACCGATAGAGATGAAAGAACGATACGAGCAGTGGAAGTCTGGATGTGAGCAGAAAGGGTTTTACTGTAGAACTGAAATACTGCACTCATTGTCAAACCACCACAGCTTCTATACTCATTTTTTGCTCAGTCCCTCCAATCTCCTCAATTTGCTCCTCATTTTTTCAAATGTCCAGACTTTCCTCTTTAATGTCCTCTTCAAATGTTTCTCTAATCAACTTAATGACTTCAAGAAAACTGGTCTTAGAAGAAGTTCTCATCGGGACATACAGAGAGTCCGGTAACTCCAGATAAAATCTTCTCCAGCAACCGTCACACTCTACTTTTGTACCCTCTCACACACACACAGACACACACACAAACTCATGTTCACACTCACAACTATGCATACACCACAAACACACGTTTGTCACCTTTGCTGGAGTGCGTGATTGCAGCAATTGCTGTGTGACTGTCCGATTGCAGGGCGGCATCAGTCTGGAGCCTCATGCATTTTTATTGCATCTTAGCTCCTCTTCCATTCCGTCCGTACAGAATGATCCATCCAACCCGAGCTGCAGATTCAGTGCATGTGTTCAGCATCTCTGCCATTCAGTGTCTCTTGACTTTTATATTCTACTGAAAATAAAAGATTTGTTTTTTCTCCAGCAAATATTTGGAGGATGTTAATGGATCACTAAGTCCTCACAGTTCCAGAGACATATTTTACAACAGTCTCTTAATGGTCTGCAAACCATTGTTAAGTAGGTTACAGTTTGACGGATGAACATTAAATAAAAGTACAACACGGCTACAATAGCATTATTATTGGCATCTTCAGCATTTTATAAGCAATTTTTGGGGGGCAATTTTACTTTACTATGGAACATTTACACCATGGAGGGACATAAGGATGCAGCTACAAGTGCCACATTATATCTTTGAGATTGAGATTTTACTCTTCTCAACAAATCAAAACTCAGCAACTTCTTAAGATGAAAAATAAAAAACAATAATTTACCTTTATTGGAAAGATATTTATCTCTACTACAGTATGATGGCATGTTGACACACTAACCAACACAAGGGTTTGAACAGGACGTTAAATGAATCTTTATTTACTTCTGACATATTCTTTATAGCAGTATGAATTTCCCATTAAACGATATGAGGACAATAACAAACGGCAAGCTGCTTGTTCTGAATCTTTATAATCCTCACTGTCCCAGTAACGAAGTGAAGCATCGCTGGAGTCAGCTGACACTCAGCGAGAGAGGCTGGAGCCCATCCCAGCTGACACCGAGCGAGAGGCGGGCTGCACCCTGGACATGTCGCCAGCTGATCACAAATCCACACCCACACCTTCACCACTTTATTCTGGAGAACCAAACCTGCCCAGTGTTGAAGAAATATTCAGCCAGCGTCCAGTCTCAAAGTTTGCTGTGGGGATGTTACAGTGTTATTGGTATTCCAGAGTACGGTAATCCTGGTCCACAGAACAGATCTGAGACAGCAGACCGACCCAGAGTGAGAGAAACAGGGACAGTTATAAAGTGGGGAGAGAGGCTGAGCAGCTGGTATGCAAATTGTAACCGTGATCAGAAGGTACAGACGTCTGGATTCACATTCACAGAGGATACAGGCTAAAGGCAGGAAGGGGTTTCAGGGCAGGGGGCACTGTAAGATACGATAAGATACATTTTTTGGTCCCACACACACAACATGCAAAAGGGGGGGAATTTGTTCTCTGCTTTTGTCCCATCTGGTGAACACAGGAGGACACAGAGAGCAGTGGGCAGCCATGCAAACCCCCCGGGAGCAGGTGTTGGGGGAGTAAGGTGCCTTGCTCAGGAGCACTTAGACAGTGGGTGGGGTAGGCACTTAGACAGTGGGGAACATATCGAGGTTTTGTCCGTCCAGGTATGTTTTTGTGTTGTCACTCTGTGGAGTCGAACCAGAGACCACCGTTGGATTCTCTGCCCATAGTCCAACTTTCTGCCACTAGTCCACCGCCCCCTCACACTGTGGGGTGTGATGAGGTTGCAAGAACTCAACTACTAAAGCAAACACATCTGTTTTAAATCTTATGCAGCAAAATCCCATTCCTGTGCACGCGGCTGCTGATCAAAACAAGAGAGTAAAACAACACATTAACACTCCATTTATTTATTTCCTTCTGTGGAATTAGAAACTGAACTGAAAGATCAGCATCAACCAGCGTCACCCAACTTCACTAATGGTCCGCCTTATACGAGTTTGGTTCTGACGTCATTTCAAGTTGTTTCTAACTCATCTCAAAACTGAACGCTTCACACAACCCGAAAAATAAATCAAGTTGTTCATTTGGTATCTCATTACTGAGATGCCTGGATATTCGCCAGGATGTAAAATATGGACGCTATTCTAAATTGTACCAATAATTCTGTTTTGCACCAAACCTTCACTGGACTTAGCAAAAGAAATCTCCAACGTAGACTCAAGGAAAAACAAACTCCAGCTTCAATCTGTGCTAATGTGAGTGCATCACACATTGGGGAGTGCAATGTGTATTGAATTCACCATGAGGAATTTAGGTGCAGCCGTGTAATGATAACCTGTTCATCTCGGATTGAACTCGCACCATGTGTTTGTGTGTGTGTGTGTGTGTGTGTGTGTGAGTGTGAGCATCTCTTTCCTTGCTGTCACCTTAGTGTTGAAGCTCACTGACTGACTGATTGTGTGCTCTGATTGGATCCCAGCCGCTCGGATTTGGGACATTAGCTCTGTGATTGGTGGACGGACCCCAAAAGAAAATCTATATCTTCCCTTTTTTTCCCTCCCGACGCATCACAGTTAAAAAGTCCCTCTAATTAATTGCGTTGATGTGAGGATTATTTAAAGTTATTTAAAATCACTTTCATTGATTTTATGGACTTTTAATAGATTTAAATAAATGTTTTAGTGGTTCAGCGCGTGATGGAATCAGGGCTTTACCTCCTACGACCAATACATTGTAGACAAACATATCGTTGCCTCTTTAGCAGTCTTACTCATCAAAAGCAATTTAATGTCCAGAGTCGGGGACGCAATTCACCACATCCTGGCATCTGGTGGCACCTCGACAACATGACATCACTCACCACACTCCTAATGACCCCATTCGCAGAGGAGATTACTTGCAAATGAACTAATCACTCGCGAGTTGCACATTGCTACAGGGAGTGAGAAAAAATTAGGTGAATTAGTAAGCAGTTAGGATGATGGAGAGCAACTGACAGTTAGTTATGCAGCGCGAGGGATTCAAAGTTGTGTTTACCCGACTGTTTTATGTCTTCTCCGTGTGTCTTTCTGCTTCGATGAGACAACTTTCCCGGGGCTTAACGAGTTTGGAGCCTTGGGCGTTTTTTAGATTGATGCGATCTGGGTTGAGGAGGTAACATTTGAAATGTATTCTGCTGCAGTGTAATCACCGGCGTAATCCATCTAGTTACTCTCAAGTACAACGTAGGCTTCTGTTTAATTTAGGCGTGTGTGGAACTGATTGAATTAAATTGCTGGGTTTAGGGAAGAGAGAAAGGGAACATGGTTAGACGATAGATGTTGAAGAAGTGGAGATTGGTCTTGTGTTTCTGCTACAACTTTTAAATTGTTATACAGTGGTAATATTTGCCTGTGGACGTGTACTGTACTTACCAATTTGTTAATATTCCAGTTAATATGTCACTTTATTCTCTTTTTAAGGGTTTGTAGTGTGGGACAACATATGGTCTTATAGGATAATTCAAGACCACCTATATCACATGTCCATAATGAGATCTGATCCAGTGGTGCAGGAACAACTCATAATAATATATGGCCAAAAGTACCACATTAACTTTTCTACTTAAGTAAAAGTAAGAAAGAACTTGCTTTTAAATATGATATAATGATCGAACAATGCATTGAAATGAATAGCAGCGCACAGTTATATTGATTGTAGATGTCGTGAAGTGGTTTCCTGGATTTTAAGCTGTACAAGTTTGGGGATAAACGAATGGTTCCAGGTCAAGGACTTCTCTCAGATATATCTGGAGCCTGGGTGACAGCTTGGGTAACACACACACACATTCTGTCACACTCTCCTGCTCACATTCTGTTTCATACACACACACACTCACAGCAACGTGGTTAGCAGTGTGGCTAGCACTATGAGACCATGTGGTATGGTGTTAATCACACCATGGAGCATTAGCACTTCAGCACAAGGCATCCTGAGCATGTACCTTAGATTAGATAATGTTGAGACTTGGAGTGCACAGACACACAACCTTGTGTTTTTCTGTAGTGGTTAGGACACTGATTTGCATAACGCATTCCTTAGCACCTAACCGTCTCTTGTATGCATCACAGGTAAATGCCTAACCCCAATTCTAACCCCAACCCTAAAATCATAATCAAATGTCCTTTAGAAGTTGTGGTCACCCAAAATGTCTTCATAACCTCAAAATGTCCTCACAACATAGAAATGTCTTTCTTTAAGTGTGTTAGACAAAAATAATCACAGGAAATATCCCAAAGTATTACTTCAATCCTTTAAAGTAACATTTCCAATTTCAAATATAAAATATTTACAAATTCTACCATCATCTCATGACCAATTCAATCCACCACATTCTGTGAGGAGCCCCATCTTGAGCCTTCTGTAGGATTAACACTCTGAACAGCAGCGACTTCAGAGACAGTAAAAGAGTCAACAGTGTGAGCTAATGTGACAAAATGGTGGAAGTCAACAGCTTTACGTTGAAGGGGTCGCTTGAGTTATTTTCATTAGTCAGGACAGTATCGCTTCCTGCAGCTGATGGATGGGAATCTGAGGCATATTTCAAAACACTGAGGTAAACATGAGATAACAGCTTAATGGAGATTCCATCTTGTTTCCATCTAATTGTTTTAATCTCAATCAAAGGTGCAATATAATAAAGGAATACTATAAATTCTATTTAATGCATTTTTCCCACTGATGAGCCTCAGGGAGAATACATACATCTCGGCAGCATCACAGGTTGAAGGTATCTATTACTCTAGCTTCATTTCAATTTCCAGTTGCCGCTGCAGAGCAGGTCCCTGGTGGCCAGTTGGAATTTACAATGATTCCGTATGCAGCGCCGCCCTGTTTGTTTTGTTGTCCAAGCGAGGCACTTATTAAAGCGGCTGTGATGTGTTTTCTGATCGGATGCTAAAAGATTACAGCCGTGATGAATAATCAGATCAAATGCCACTAATGTGTGGGCTTTGCTGGGATTGCAAATTATGGGATGTCCTGGGTCTAGAGCAGAGCAAAGATGTCTAACTGGTGAACTGAAAGGAGAAGTAAAATCATGCCTAAAACATACTTCCTGGACTATTTTACTACTTTTAATTTCTCAAAAAGAGCAAACTGCTAACTGTCTGGCTGAGTTTCAAAAGTTAAACAGAGCGACTGATGTATATCTGGGGGAGGCGTTCCCTTCTTCTAACCCTCTTGTCTCAACAGCCAAAATCTGTCTTTCTCTGTTAACGATGTCACTTCGACTTCAAATATTTGAAGTAGTTCAGGGGCACTTGATTTACCTCAGCGGACTGGAGCAGCCGCCAACACAGACCCATTACTGGAGAGATTAAAGTCAATCGAGCACTCCCACTTTCTGCTGTGTTTGCTGTAGGAACGAGCGGCAGGGAAGGAACAGAGCTTTCTGTCTTGATCAAGATTGAACAGGGTGTGTGTGTGAGTGTGTGCGTGCGTGAGCGTGTGCTCGACACTGAGAGCACAGCTGACTTTCTATGTGACTATGCTATTGAAAAGTAAACCCAGTATACCGTGAAGTAATCTTTATAAAATTGACCTGTTTTGGTTATGGAAGGCCTCTGTCAAGTCGGCCGTTGAACTATGTGAATGAAAATCACTTCACATCATATTTTGACTCAGAGACAAGATTTCACACCCAAACAATTCCAGAGCCTTTCATATACATTTACAGTAGCCTGAGCTTATAAAAGGGTTGTGATTGGTCACACAGTGATTGGGACCCACAGTCGCTGGACTTCATTCTGTCTCCTCCCAGCATCACTCCAGTGGGAGTGTGTTCAGTTATGTCTGTGTGTGTGTGTGTGTGTGTGTGTGTGTGTGTGTGTGTGTGTGTGTCTGTGTGTGTCCTGATTCAGATCCCTATATCGCAGAATCAAAGCCCTCTACTACCCTCGAGTGGCTAAAATGAAGAACTGATTGGAATTACCTGAGAGTAACAGGAAGCTGCTTGTATTGCGTTGTGTACAGTGTGTGTGTTTGTGTAGTGTATGTGTGTGTGTAGGTGGTCACTATCGCGTTCACACTTATTTGTATTTGGGTCTCACCCTTATCTGTGCCACTGTGTGTGTTTGTATGTCACGCTTGCTTGCCTGTCTCTGTTTGGGTGGCTGGTTGTGTAATAGCGTGCTTGTACGTGTCTGTGTGTGTGTGTGTGTGTGTGTGTGTGCTTGTATGCGTGTGTGTGCGCACTGAACATGCTCATGCCTGTTATTTAAAGTAGAGATTAGCAGATAGAGAGGGAGTAACAGAGGAAAACAAACAAAAACACAGTGGCGTAGAGGTGGAAGAGCTGATAGAGGTGTCAAACAGGGGAAAGGAAGGGATGAGGCATAAACAGCCAAGAGTTGAGATGCATGGATGGAGCTGAGTTACCTCAGGTTCAGCTGAGACATGGAACGTAATCTAAGAAAGGCTGTTACGTTCCCAGTGCAGCCCAAAGAGTCGGGCATGAATCAATGAACCGGGGTGAAGAAGAGGAGGGAGGAACATTTATTTTATCAAATAAAAATTACGTTAATAAGAAGAAACGTAAAACCAACTTTACTCCATGAAGCCAGACTGCCTACAAAGAGACAACAAACAGAAATGAACTTAAAGATCAGCAGACTCCAGACTCTATCACTAATCTCCTTTAGAGACCACGAGAGCAAAACAGACCGGACTACAGGGGTCACTACTAACAAGCACACAGCCCCTGGAGCTGCCACTGGCACCCAGTCCAGGTCTCCACTGGCACCTGGTTGACGTGCACCAGGGGAGAAGGGACACACACACACACACACACACACACACACAAGCATACACAGCACCTAACAGAGTCCAGTTGGAGTAACAGATTAGTTTAAAGGCTTTTGAGCGTCAACGCTTTGGAAATCATTGTCCCGATTTAGAAATACAGATTTTAAGTAATCCTCTGCAAAAGTCTGCTTGCATGTATTGACCAGGGGATGGAGTTAGGATACATCTATAATATAGTGTTTAATTATGTTTTTGTAAATGTGTAGGAACCATTAATTAGGTTGTAGCTGTCGCTCCACAGAAAAGATAGAAAACATCACATTTTCGTCTTTGGTTGTTCACTGAATGGTGCTCGACCAATTATGTAAACTTGTCACGAGCCTCTCCTTCTGCAATGGTTTTAATGGAACCTGACAGGAGAATTAACACCTCCAGCTGTTTCTGTTGATGAACCAACTCCTAATATTTGCATAACAGCAGTAGACGGAAATGTTACAATTTTTAAATGCTTTCATTCCATTTATTCTTTTGCCAAATTTCCTCAGATTTGATAAAAAGTTATCTGCGTTTAGAAGCCCAACAAGTTTTAGGCAGGAACAAGTAGATCTCGTCAATGCCTTGGTGACTATTACATTAAACCAATATTAATTTAAGTCAAGTCTCTCATCTCTCCCCTCTTTCCACCCACCTCTTCTGTCTCACTCATTTTTCTCTAACCAGTTGCGGTAGAGTCTGGTTCTGCCTGAGGTTTCTCCCCATTAAAAGGGAGTTGTTGTTTCCAGTCGTTTCCCTATAATTTCTATATATCATTTTATAATCATAATGAGACCAATGATGATAATTGTAGACTTGGTTGTGGAGTGGGGTCTTCGGGACATTTTGAACCGTTTAGATCCACACTCTACATCTCTGCAGGAAGCGACAAAAGGAGAGAGAGTTAAGAAACGGGAAAGCACAAAACTACGATAGACACAAGATGCTGAGTTGGTAATGTGCATTGAATGGGATGTGAACGCGTCCACAAGGAGCCGGGGAATAGGATAGAGGAGCTTAATGCATCATGGGAAGTCCCCCAGCAGTCTAGGCCTGTAGCAGCATAACTAGGGGGATGGTTCAAGGCAAGCCTGAACCAACCCTATAACTGTAAGCTGTATCTCATCCCCAAGGATTCACCATGTCTCGTTATATTATACATTGTGCAAAATCCAGGAATGTATTACAAGAACAGAAAAACAGACATTAATGAAAAGCTCAAGGATCAAGGGAAACTCTTTAAATATAAAAACCTACACATGCATTAAAAATGAATAATACAAAATAATTTAGAGGATAATGTTTTATAGTAATACAGAGATGACATCAGGATTTAGCCTCACTGGATGAATTAGGTCTCTGATTAATATGGTAAGGGTTAGGGTGAAAAAACTATTGATTAGAATAGACAAGTAAAGAGGAAGAGATGAGAAGAGAAAAACAGCAGCAATGAATGAGCGATGGAAAGAGTTGCAGAAAGAGAGAAGGATGGAGGGATGGGTGGATGGAGAATGGAGAGGCGGAGGTGGTGAACTGTTCATGTGGAACTTATCTCTTTCCATTGTTGACACTCTGTGACCTGTATCACACACAAACACACACAAAGCCCTGTCGCCATGACTTCAGAGGACATTACACTGAGGTACATTCATCTTTCCTGGAGCCTTACGCCACCACTAACCATAACTAACCATAACTACTTTCCACCTCACACTAAACATAACCTTACCCTCACCCTCCATATGCCTCCACTTTACACTTCAACCATTCACATGATGGGAACTTCACCTTTTGAGGGTTTACTCCCCCTCCCCTGACCCGTAAAGGATGAGTATTACAGCAAATGGATGGATGGACTTGTTTGTCCCCAATATGTGACTGTGTAAACCGTTTCACGTCCCCACTACAAAAGGGAAATCAGACATGCACATCTACTCAGAACAGCTGTGTGATGGATACGTCACATGTGTGTCTTCCTCAACAGCTGCCTTATCTCTTGGCCTCGTGTTTGATCAGATCACTGAAGATAAATACCGACCTATCCTGTAAACAACAGATGAACTACAATTCCTGTGTACTCCTTTACTCCAGTATAGTTTCATTCTTTAAGAGTGTAAATTAATAAAACTGCAGCAAAGCAGCTCAGAAAGAGCAGCAAGCCAGAAAGTAAACAGGTGTTACTGACTGAATTTCTTTTTCTCTAAAACCTTTTTATGTGGTTTGTCGTGTATGATTTTTTTCTTCGCATTTAACTTGAAGCTCATTGAATCCACACCTGTTGAAATGTGCTGTGTGAATAGATTCAGTCAATATGTCCCTGTAGCCGTAGCAAAGCAAGGATTAGCTGCAGGTGTCAGTGCAAATTACAGATTTGTCAATATGAACACACCGACCCTCCAAGCATGACACACTGCTCAAACCCTATTCATTCAAATGCTGGAATCTCGAGAAATGGTTCCCTTAAATCCAACGGCATCACTGTATTCAAATAGGAATCCAGCAGCGTAACGGATGCAGATATTTCCTTGTACGTGTAGATTATGGTAAGCATTGGTAGTAGGTGGATCCGAGATACTGCAGGGCCGATGTAAGGGAGTACCTTTATAATATCATCACACCTTCATGTCCCCTTTGCTCTGAGTATTTCTCTTTGATAGCTTTTCTGTGAAACAAACAGGGAGTAAACAAATCCTCAAAACTTCCATGCTGTCCTCGAAAAGTTAATTAGATCCTTTAAGTGTTTAATTTAGATTGAATCCAACAATGAACCTCTCCCATCACAAACCATTTGTTCCTACTCTCAGAGTGGTTGACTCTTTCCTTTGGACATTGAACTACTAAATTTGGTGAGTCTCACATTGGTGTCCTCGAAGCTTCTCCACAGGCCTCTGATGTTTGGATAAGACCATTTATGCAGTTTCAGAGCAACGTTCGTACATTTGAGTTGTTGGACTTCAGATCTGAGTTAGCATAGGGTTTAAACCTCGAAGCGCTGCTCTAAGGCCTGGAGCCAGTTCTAAAAGGTAATTAACACTTTGAGAGGAGTGAATCCAAGACTTCAAAACGTAGGAGTGGTCACCCCGGACACAATAACCTCTTTGGTTAGAAGCATTTCTTGGACCTTCTGAATATTTCGTTGTTTAACTTAAAAACATGGGGAAAAAAACACGTCCTGCAAGCCTCCAAGTCCATATGTTAACCTGAGGATTTAATCTTGACATCATGAGATATTTGACCAGACACACTTCAACCTTCATTTCTTCGGGCACTTGACTATCACAACATTGGAATGTGAAGTTTTAGTGTTTTAGTCACAATGGTAGAGCTCCTGACCTCAAAACTTTTTAATGGGCCCAATGACTCTTTGAGCCAGTTGGACAGGACCATTTCTGCCTGTTTGTACTGTGCAAGTGCACAAACACGCACACACACACACACACACACACACACACACACACACACACACACACAACAAGAGACAGAGGTTGAGAAAAACTACAGCACTGTGTGAGAGACAGAAATAGTTGTAGAGAGAGAGAGAGAGAGAGAGAGACTAGAGGAAGGGGGAGAAAATGGATGGATGGAGTTATAAAAGGGAGAGAGAGGCAGCAGAGGTGTTGAACCATTCAAGTGGAACTCATCTCTCTCCATTGTTGACACTCTGTGACCTGTATCACACAGACACACACAAACACACACACACACACACACACACACACACACACATACACACACTCAGACACACAGAGGCCGTGCTTGGTGAACAGGTTGGAGCCTTGACATGAATATGCAGCCAAACACTCGAGAGACAGGAAGAGACAGGAAATAACTGCAGCAATGTTCAGTCCAACTGACAAAACAAAGGTAACAACAGATATTTGGTGTCTGTTGTCTGCTGAACTGTTACTGATACGTATTTGTTGACAAAAGAGGTTTATGATAATTTGGTGTCAAATATTTAAGTTCGAAAGAAGGAGGAGGAGTTGAAAATAGGTAAAGGTGCTTTCAAATATACAGGTACAATTCAATGCAAAGTAATTACAGTTGTACTTAATATTAAGGATTGGTCTGTATCAAGTTTGTTTATGCCATTCAAATCTGTGTTTTTGCATGTAGAGATTATTCCATCCACCCATTATCTATACTGCTTATCCTTTGATGGTCAGCGTGGGGAGGGGGGGGGGGGATAATGTTGATATTGGGGCGAGAGGCAGAGTAACTCAACGAATGTGAAAATCAAACATGCCCCTTGGGTTTACATGCTTGAGTACTGTGTAGTACTATAGTACAAATTAAGATCTCTGAGTTTCCATGAAAGTTTCCCATGAGCTATTTTCAAAACTTGCAAATAGTCACTGTAAAAAGTGTAGCACTCACAGACTTCCTGACTTTACCTCTTTTCCTATTCTGATCTAATGACGACACTGTCATGATCTTGGAATTACTAGCATGTCAGATATTTGTATGCAACATGTATCCGATTGCATCAATTTCTTTAGGTTTCTGCACCAAATTCGGATCAAATAAAATGAAATAAACATACAGCACATGGAACACGTGAGAAAACATAACTCTGCTCAACAGAAATCTGATGTTTGTTGTTTTTATTTTTGATTTATTTTTTATTTAAAACCAGATCTGCAGTCTTCTGTTTTCACGACTCTATTAATGCAATTTGACTTTGTTTTATCTCGTCTCTGATTGAGCTCCTGGTGAAAAGCCGATTTAAAACGGCCTCTCATTGGGCTGGAAGCCGACTCACTCAGTCAGACGCACCCACACACTCGTAAATCTCACACAGACAAGCCTTTAAAAGGTTTAGGAGTGTAGCAGCACTTAGACAGATTGCCTCTATCTCTTCACTATAAAGGCATCACGCATACACACATGCTCTGGCTATAGCATTCAATTACCTGTGTCTGTTCACTATACAAGCCCATATACACACACACACACACATAATCATTCAATTACACTAAACTTATCGATTTTGCTTCACAGTGGTGTGCACATTGTGTTCAGCCACATTGTGCAGTGGTGTGTGGTCGGTAGAGGTGTTTTGAACATGAATGGGATGGCAGGTGCTATGAATATATCTTTTATTTCCACTTTGTTTGTCGGCAAATTTCAGTGTGAGGACAGCATTTTGAGAAAGTGAGTTCATGTTGTTTGGTCGAACCTTCTTCACAGGGCCTGTTGAGGGTGAAGCCATTATGATTAAGCATTAGGTTGCGATCCTTGAAGGCCAGAGTCATCTCCCTAACTCTCTCCTCACAGTTCCTGTCTATATCGGCTGGTAAATGAAAACAAATGACCAATCGATAAACATTTAAAAGAATAAGGTGGAGCATAGCTTGGTTTATGTGTCCCCACAAATATTGAGATTCCAAGCTAAGGACCTGCAGTTCTTCTGGTGTCTTCACTGGCATTTCTGTGGAGGTGTTGGAGGTTCTGCTCCAACCAACTAATAATTAAGTTTAGGGCAAACAATTTAACCAAATAAGTTTGTTTTTCCAGGCCCTGTTTATTTGCCATTGTACCAAGTTTACAGATATTACAGGAGCTGCAAGGGAGAGATTATTCTTTTAATTAGCACATTTAAGCAACAAAGCAGTTTGAAGTGATTCACAGAAGACATGGAATGGCATTAAAAGGGTGATATTGAAGAAACTTCGGGCAATGAAAAAAAGACACGTAAACTGGGCACACACTCACAAACTGCACATCGGTTGTAATTATGTAAGAGTTCAGTTCTTACACAAAGTCCTTCTGCTATTCTTATTCTCTGTTTGCTTAAGTTTCCTCATTTTCATCTTGTGTGTTTACGTCTGTGTCTCAGATCACAATGCAAAATAGAAAAATTACTTATCTACACGTTCACTCTCGTCTTTATTAGCTTTCACAGCATCTTTAAAAAATTCACTTCACATTCAACCCGACACATGTTTTCTTCACAGTCAGTGGTTTGAGACTAGATTAATTTCATGAAGATCCTCAGTAATTGAAAAGGTATGTAGCGTAAACAAGAGAATGCTTGTTTATATCTTAATGGTCTCATATGGTCTCTCTCACACACACACACACACACACACACACACACACACACACAAACACACAAACACAAACACAAACACAGAGAGAGAGAGAGTTCACTATTTGTGTGTGTGTGGTGAGGGTCACTGCTTTCATATCCAGTCCTGCTCAGCAGCATTTTGATTTCCCTACTGAAATCACCAAAATGACTGCACACAAAGACACACACACACAAACACACACACACACGCAACACACACACATGCATATTGTGTTTGAAAGTAATCAGGCTCTTTGAGAGTCACATAACACATGCTGTCTGTTTCCCCATCATAGCTGAAAGGGACAATCACTGATGTTAAGGGAAGGGTAACAATAATAGATGTGTCTCTGCTTCCTCTATTTTCTTGATGCTATTTATTTTCTTCTCTTTTCACAGAACTTTTTCTTTATCCTTTCTTTTCATCGTGTCTCTCACGCCACCGGAATAAAAATGCATCAGAGAAACCAAAATCCAAAACCAATGCTAGTTACATCTGTTGTTGTTGTTAACACGGTTACTAAGATTGTTCAGTGTGCAGCAATGAACATCTACAAAAAGTAATTGATTATAATATTGTGGTCCAAAAGTCTGAGACCATTTGCATTTGAATGGGAAAGTGGTCTCGGACACACAAATACACAAATTTAATGTTCAGTTTGTATTTCATCGGTTGAATAAATTGCAGCCTCATCAATGGGTAAGTAGTTTTATTAAAATGTATGAATATCACTTTGAAAATAAATCTACTTTTTCCATTCATGCATTAATCACAAGACGGGTTATTCAACCCGGGCTCCTCCTGTCCACATGTTGACATTTCCTTAAACAAGAGACCGAACTCTTCAAAGCTCCCGATGGCTATGATGTTGAGTTTTTAAAAAAATATTAACAATATATTAATTATGTCATCGGAGCAAAATGGTAAAGTTCAAATCGGGATATTTTGGCTTCATTTCTGGATACTGACAGAAAGAGGAAAGGCATTGTTATATACAGTCTTATCTCTCCGGTATATTTGTATGTAACATGACTGTTTTTCAGAGTCACATCCCCAGCTCGAAATGTTGTGTTAGTTCACCTGTGCATCCATATAGTTGTTGTACAGGACGTAACAATCGTGCAATGCATCGTGTCATTTGCCTAAATCCCAATAAAAGCAATGGCAAAGAGCACATGAATCCTGTGTGAACAATAATGACCATGTTTGATGGTTGAAATAGTTGTGTCAGTGCTACACTGGGACCACATTAAACCTCCGGGTGCAGCCCCTTTAACAGCAGCATATGACTCTCGCTGCTAAATGGGTCAAAAATTGCAATTCTTCTGAGAGTGAAGTGGAAGTAAAATCGATTATTAAGCGACGGTGAAAACGAGGCCACTGACTCCGGATATCCTGCTTTATTACCAGACAAGGGAGGAGCTGTGACCTGATTAGAACGAATGCACCGTACAGCTAACAATGAACGTGCGCTGACTTCCAAAACAACTCAAGGTTGAAAAGAAACTTCTTTGAAAAACTTCCACGTGTCTCATCAAGGAGAAGTAGGGCAGAAAATCACTAAACAACAGCCACAAAGCAGGAATACTACCTCGCAGCTGGCTGCATGGGTTTGCTCACGTAACGTCAAGTTATAATAGTTCTCAGTGGCACTCGCAGATGTTGATAAGAGGAAAAAATGCACCCCCCCCCCCCCCCTTAGTTTATTTGTTGGTTTGCTATGTTGAATAAAACCTGAAGACAAGGAAGTCAGGCATTACACCTGGATCCAGTTTAAACCCTGCAGTGTGTTTCCGCCTGATTCCTCGTGTTATTTAGCTTTGCATTTATGACTTTTCTTCCGTACGAATGCAGCAGATGAGCCAAGAGAGAGAGAGAGAGCGGGAAGAAAGGGGGTAGAGAGAGGAAGAGAGGCACTGGACAGGAGGATTAATGAAAGAAAAAGGGGGTGAGGAAAGTGCGCCCAGAGGAAACAGAGGCAGGAAGGCGAGAAAAGGGCTCAGCTTTGTTTATCACACCCTCTAACTATTGCTAGTGTGTTGGGGGGGGGGGGGGGGGGGCTTTACCTGCTTAAGGTATGATTTAGCATGCACTAGTGAACTGCTGTACCTGTGGGGGTGTGTGTGTGTGTGTGCTGATGTGCAAATATCTCCACCTGAGGTCTGTTCTCAGCACGTGGTAATGGATGTTAGTATCTGATTTAGATTGGTGGACAAACTTAGATGTGTTTTCTTCATGCAAAGAGAAAAGTATTTCAACAATAGACTGTTTTTAAAGATGCACCATGCGTCTCCACCTCCTCCCACTATCCAGAAACAAAACCAGATCCAGAACATAACCATCTTTTAAGCTACTGTCTGTGCTGCAGCGATCCGGGGCTGTAGCGAGGCTCCACTGATACATACACTTGACAAGTAGCGAGCCAGTCATAGCTGTTCATCCCCATCAAATTAGTTATTAAACTGGAACTACCTAAATTGACAGAAACTTTATGTTGAAATGCTTAATGTGTACTTTGACTTTTAACTTTGATCCATGTCTCATCCAGTAACATGGAGGAGATGGAGTTTATGACCTACACTGCTACCAGGGGGCAACCCTGAAGCTTTTGGCTTCACTTTTGGAGAGCTGTCATATTGTCCACACAGTCTAAGGTGTTTGATTTGTGTTTATTTGGATGCAGACTTTCTCACCAGCAGGTTGTTTTATCACATTCACCCACAGAAGTAGGAAAGTTTCTCTAAATCTTGGTTTCAAGACGTGGACGTATGAGCACGATTTCATGACCTCACAACTAGTCTGGGAAAGCAGTTGTTATGCTGTGTGCAACTTACACAAGTCTGATGTTGAAAATTAAAGCCTCCAGCTCAGATACACTTAGAATTTACTTCACAGTGTAGTGTGAGATATTCTATGTCCAGCAGTTAAACTTTTTGAAATTAGCAATATTTGCTCATAGCTTCTGGATTTTTCACTTAGGAGGAATTTTAACCAGTTAAAAAAACAAACACATGACATGCATACAAATTGCTACAGGAAGGTAATTTTAATAGAAGGAGAGAAAACTGGTTGTAGCGTGGGGAAATTGTCATTTAGCAGGTTTAAGTTGCTTTTTGACATTCACTGAACTCCAGATATTCTGCTGAAGGCTGTGAGTGAGACTGAGGCCACTGCTTCAGACAGTCTCCAGAGTTTTTCCTGCTCTTCTTGATATATGAAAGACAAGCTCCGGATAATGTCCAGACCCCATTGTCTCATTCATGTCGAAAAACAGCTTCTGACAGCAGAATAACCCTGATCGCCATTTGAGCCAAAAAAAGTGCTTTTTAGCTGTTCTAGCTGTGATGTGGCCAGTTCCTCCCCGTGGACCTGAACAAGCTAAAGCTGGTGTCAGCAAATGGGGACGAGTAAACCTGATATCAGGCTCCGCTGGGCTTTTACTTTTGAGGATGAATCCATATTGAGCCGAAGACAAGTAAACAGAAATGTAGGATCAAGTTTAGCTGACGGTTCCACCTCTGGTAAAGTAAAAGTGCAGCAGCAACTGATGTCGCTTCTGAGACGCAAGAAATATGTATTGTCACGAAGTGCCTTCATGGACAATCAGAGCTAGAAAAGGGAGCTTAAGACTTTGTGTGTGTGTGTGTGTGTGTGTGTGTGTGTGTGTGTGTGTGTGTGTGTGTGTGTTTGTGTGTCTCGCTCCACTGCCTCTACTTTGCGCTGTATCATGGGATTGAAAGAGGATTTAGCAAATAAGAAAATAAAAACCAGGTAAAAATTCAAGCGAATTCTGAGGTGGTGTTTTCTTAGTGCGATACTACAAACGATGATTCTTTACAACCAAAAAGTCTGACCTGAACTCTTTTAATCAGTCCTCTGTGGCTGACAGAGAATGATGCATTTCAGATCAGGCTTTATATCAGAATGAATGCAAACGCATTTGGTGTTTTTCTCCATTATACTTGCTGTTATTCTCCTTTTTTTTGGGTTACACGGTGGCTGAGCACGGGCGCCTAAGATCACTGACAGTATCAGTTAGAGATCTGTGTCTCGAAGATGAAAGAAGATAGAGGGAGGTCAGAGAATCTCACTTTAAAATCAGCTTCGCTTGGCGTGTGAGCTGCCTGGTTCACAGCTCGTGTCACTTTGTGTTGCTTCCCCCCAAAAAAGCCGCTTGGGTAATTAGGAGTTCATTTCAGTTCTGCTTCTCTCCAACACACGAGTGACTGAAACTGAAACTAATGAACATCATCACTGAATAACATTATCTCTGTTTTCCTTTTTTTTTTACCTCACTTCTCTCACACCTATATTCTCCTTTTTTTCATTGTTGTTGTGTTGTTTTTGCCCCCATTTCCTGTTTGTTCAGATGCAGCTTTGATCACCAGAAAAAATCAGGAGACACAGGGTTTTACTCTCTGTGACACAATATTTAAGAAAATGCATTAGGCTACCTGTCTGCCTGCTTCTTCAGTTCCTGTTACCTGTCTGTAAATCGGTTTGCCAGGCTTCCCTCTGTCTTAGTCCATTGTCCTGACTGCTTCCCTATACCTGCTTCACCTGTCTGTCCCTGTCACCTGTCTAGAGCGGCGGCAGACATCACAGCAGCTGACAGTGGTGAAACCATAGGTCACCTCACATGACAATTAAAGACTCGCCTTTGTCACAATTGTCTTCTGAACTGTCAAACAGCACAGAGTGAGGTTGACGAGGGCGATGGAGAAACAGGTATATAATGTATTCCTCATCTGTTGCCTTGGGTTAATTTAGTCCAAATCAGATTCTAAGCCGAGGCAGGTGCTCGACTCAGTGTCTTTCCAATTCTACACAACTCGAAACAAGCATCACAAGTTTTTTGATTTTAAAACTAAAAGGTATCAGTGAGGATGGGGTCGAACTCTTCCCTCTCATCCCGCTGCTCTCTTCTCTTCACCTCTCCGCACTCTGTTGTTTGAGCTGCATGCTGAACGACAGGGAGCAAAAGAGAAACCATTAGGATTCACTGCAGCGAAAGAATAGGATTCGATTCCAAACTATAAATGTGCAGGACGACAAGCAAGGGAAGGGTCGAGAGAGAAAAAACTAAAATGTCCGCAACAGCAACCATGAGACAACACAAGTGGCAGCACAGGAGAACACACAAAAATGTACCTACTGAATGAATGTGAACGTGCAAACACAACCATGCAATCACACACACACCAGTATATGATGGTGTGAGCGTTGACTGATCAGAATGGCATTGTCTAATCAATCACACACATGCACACGTTCATAATTAGCTTCATCACCGGCAGATCATGAATCCTGAGATATAAATCGGCCAAAGAAGCATCTTCCCATTTGATCCGGAATGGAAGGGACGATTTGTAATGGGACAGACAACTCGTGCCACTGTGACGCAGTTTGTCTTCAAGCAAGTCTCCTCGGGAGGCGTCCCCCGCGTGAGACAGACACAGGTTATATATATAATGACAACGTGTTTTGTCTTTGTAAGAGGAAAATAAATATCTCCAGTATCAGGAGCTCTTTCTTTATTTTGAGAAAACACAAGTTGTTGGTATTTTTCACTTTAGGTGACTGTTCCCAAGGTTTCTCTGTGTTTCACGACCTCAAGATCTCCACAGACCGCCGGCAGTTCACTGCAGAAATAAAACATGTCAAGTTTTTGAAAAGCTGTGTTTCTTGGGAAGCACGTATTGGCCTTTAGAACAAAGATAATATCAAGCTAATTGTACAATCATGTCATGACGTTATCAGGACTTGTTCAGAGTCAAACGGAACCAGAGAAAGAAGCTAAGGAGGGAATTACTCCTCCATTAAGATGCAAACTGCTCCAGCTCCATTGGGAGTGCAAACAAGTGGGAGAGGAGCAGAGAGGAGGAGACCAATAAATGAGAAGAGGAGAAAACGCAATGAGAGTTGAGGGGAAGATGGTCGCGTTGATCAAAGTGAGAATATTCACAGCGCTTCCCCACTCCGAGATGAAATACTAATTACTCTCAACAGCTGCTCAATGAGCTCAGTAGGACTCATTATCACAATGTAGTACATGTGTACCACTTTAGAAACACAGAGCGTCGCTGCTAAGCAAGTCGTCCACCAAGAGGAAATAAAAGAAGCTCCTTCCAGAGCACGAGTGTTCCTGCAGGAAACTTAAAAACATTTCTATGGATCATTTGACGGGACAAAGATGAAGCTGCGTTATTAACTATACAATAAATAATTATGTGTCA
Organism: Platichthys flesus; assembly: GCF_949316205.1. Classification (NCBI taxonomy): domain Eukaryota; kingdom Metazoa; phylum Chordata; class Actinopteri; order Pleuronectiformes; family Pleuronectidae; genus Platichthys; species Platichthys flesus. The sequence continues at coordinate 5,833,403 of NC_084947.1, forward strand.
CATCTCCAGTGATCATCTTAATTATTGAATGTGGTACCGATGTGAGTCTCAAGTGTATTCAGGATCAAATTGTGTGACTCATAACTTAGCTCATAACTGGAATTGCACCCGGCAGAATAGACACCTCCACCAAGTCCAAACAGGCCCCTTAAATTCAAATAAGCCTTATAGTGACGGCTGTAATATGGGTCTCAGCTACACATCGGTGCTAGTTAGAGGTTTGAAGCTGTATTTGTTATCATAAGACACCTGAAAGAGGCCGATACCACTATGAAAACACATGTGAATCTGGATTTGTATTTAGATCCTGCACAAAACTGCACACAACCATCGCTAACAACCCCCTAAATATCAAAAATCAGATTAAAAACATCAGATGTTTTTAATCAACATTCACAGATAATTCTGAGAAATCAACAAAATGTGTTTTCACAAGAAAGAGTTAAAAAAGTTCCTGCGTGTGTGTGTTTGTTTGTTTTGGGAAGGGAGCCCTCTTCAAATACTAGTTGGCAGAGAGTTTTGTTCCGAGAAGGAGCTGAGAGTTTGTTATGAATTCCCAAAACTTCAGCGAGCGCTTGGTGTTGCCTCATCATTGCTGACCAACAGAAATCCCACAGTGCATTTCAGTGTGCTCACTTTGTGTTGTGTGGCAGGACAATTCTTACTCATTGCCTTTTTGGAGACAGAAACCATTTCACCAACTACAGCAGCACCGCTCTCCCTTTTTTTTTCAAACTCTCTCCTTCCCCATAACTCGGCTCAGTTTTCCGATGTTGCAGAATCACCACACTTACAAATAAATATGATTTTTTTTTTTAAGTGTGACAGATGGTGGGCAATTCTATCACACAACTGGGTCAGCACGTTGGAAAGATTGCACAGTTTTTTACACGAGCAGAATTAGACACAGTGCGGCTGAAACCGATGATTGCCGCTGACCTTACACAACACAGGCTGCAAAATGTCGGATATAAAAATCAGGAGGACACGGCAAGATGGAAAAAGCTAAGAAAGTTATAGAGGAGTTTTTAAAATATAACATCTGTATCCAGCCGATCGAGGATGAGCAGCTCAAACAGGCTCCTTACTCCTGCAGTTATTTTATTCAGCCAAATTAGCTGGAGTTTACCTTGCTGCTGGGACCATGGCTGAGACACGTATCCTGAGTGTATGACGGGGAAATAAAGACACAATTATGTGCGTGTGTGTTGGGAAATCTGGGGCTGTTGCTTTTTGTTTGTTGTCGGCATGACTGGCAGTCGTGCGGCATGAGAGCTGACGGCTAATCAATGCGTCATTTCCTAATGGGCTAAAGTGTACACATGCACACACAAATGCACACGGGCACAGCGAGGATTATAATTGTCTGTGATTGCATTTGGATTCCCATCCACACTCAAGCTGATTAGTGACAAGGCGTTAACGGGAAAAAGGCGGGGAGGGGAGCGGGGGGGCTTATTTGCTTACACAGTTGTTGCATATTTCTATTAATGAGAAATTTCAACCAATTAACATGATTCTGAATCCGCTGAACAACCGCAGCAGATAGAATAAGTGCTAGCAGCCGAGCTAACGAGCATGCTAACTCAGATAATTATCTGAACGAACTCTTTGTGGAATTGATTTATATGCAACCAGTTTAACACTCAGTGGAGAGCATATCTCCACCAGGGCCCAGACTATCTCCTTAAATTATATCAAGCCGCAACAAATTACACAAACAAATATCTGTTCCTACATGTGCCTTTTGTCCTCTAGATCCAGGCAATAATAGAAATACAATATTAAAGAAAGAGGAAAAGAAATGCCTGGAACCAAATCCATCCTTCCTGCGAGGTTGAGTAAATCGTTCAGTTCTTTTTGTGAAATCTTGCTTCCAAACAAGCATTCGAGCCAACCAGTAAACAAATGAATGGGGGGGTAATCAAGATAATGCACAGTACAAAGAAAACACAATGAACTTTTGGGAGCTAGTGAGAGTAACTAGCTGTAGAATGTCCTTGACTTGATGGCCGTGGGCAGCGCCCAACAGCGAGTTGGACTGAGGTGAAGCACTTTGCCTTTTTACTTAGTGGGAACATGTCTGGAGTGATGAATCACACTTAACTATCTCAGGGACCACTGATGCCTGTCTGTAGTGCAAACACTAAAGAACCATGGACTCCAATGAGGAGAGGGTTAATGCTCCACAGTGATTCTCAACATCAGTGTTCTTCTAACTGTGTGTTAATAGATTGGGGAACTTCCCTCTTTCAACCATAGACTGAATATATAGACAACATGGCTGCTGCCCAAACGCAAAGTCAAAGAGTTGTTACAGCCATCTTCACTGAATGCTTTGTAAAGAGATTTCGAGAGCCTGTAGAAGAGAAGTTGAGACCTTCATTGCGCCACATTGATACCAACAGATGTGGACTGAGATGTTCATGCACTAGTAAGGATGAGATGTTTGTGTCTGCACACGCTTACGGTATTGATAGATATGTATACTGCATGTTTTACCAAATAATCTATTTTGTACCACTATACACCTGCTGATAATAATCCATATGCATAAGTATTCCAATATGCCAATGTTGGTGGATCTACGATTGGGTTTTAATCCTGTTGGCAGTGACATCAACAATAGCATTTGGAAGCAACCAAGCGTACAGACTTTCACATTCAGCCAAAGCAAAGCCCCAAGTCTGGGGTTGACACTTAAATGTGAGAGGCATATGTGTTATTAGAACGTATCATCATGGCTGAATCGCAGCAAATTATTATTAATGAGCAGATCCTGCACATAGCACGTCTGTGAAAAGATAAACAGTTTCCACCGCAGCCCGTCTCGGTCGATCACATGAAAAGACTGAGAATGTCTCGCTCTTTCTATGTACACAGATGGCAACAGAGGAGGAGACTGAATGGGTGAGAGGGAAGGAGGGCAGAGAGGAAGTAGGAGAAAATGGAGGATGGAGACAGAAAGATGAGAGCGGGGAGGAGAGGAGGAAGGAGAGAGGAGGAGAGGAGGAGAGGAGGGAGGGAATGACTTATGCCTTAATGTGTCTGTGTGAGTGACAGCCATGTATGAATATTGCATGTGTGATTAGGGAGCAGAGAAGATGGGGCTTAAATGGCTTGTTAACCGGGCCCCTATATACTGGCAGAACGATGGAAAGGAACAGGGAGAAAGGAAGCGCAGAAGGAGAGGGAGGCGCCAGAGTACTGACGGAAAGAGAGCCCATGAGCAAGGGAGGGAGAAAGTCAGAGGATGGAATAAAGAGATAAATGACTTTATCTTTTATTAGCTGGTGTAGCAACACCTGGAGAGAGAAGTAACTGGGAATGGTGGAAATAAGGAAAAGCGCTGAACAGGACAGAGAGTTTAGTGACGTTCAGAAACACACCAAAGGAGCTCAGGCCTGATCCAAACTGTATCAGCCTGAGTAGTGTCGCATTTAATGCCACAGGTCAGTAAACTAAATAACTATGGATGTCATTGGTCCACAAGTTAGTTTACGCAAATGCAATGATTTGCTTTTTAACAGATAGCGGCTGCATTCAGATCAGAGGATCTTTATTATTTTGGTTTCAATAAAAAACATGTAGTTAAGGTTATGGAGCGTTCAAGAATATTGACTGTTGGTTTTTCCTGTTGGTTTAAAACAGGAAACAAAAACAACCACTTTCTCCAATAAGAGTCCAGTGTTTTCTTAATCCTTGCACTGTTACAACTCACCTCAATGTCAAAAGAGAGTCACATGCTGAAAAGTGGGATACATATATCTGAACAATAAGATTTTTTCAAATTGTGTTAAAGCTGTTCTGCTTTCTGCCCCTGAATTGAACTTTTTCAAAATGCTGTTATTGCTGTGAAACAACAGTAGAAAAGGAAAGAAACTTTACATCCTCATCAAGTGGAGGAAAATGACTCTCATGGCGAAAAATACGCGTTAGATGAACAACAAATAAAAAGATTTACAAATGTATGGACATTTACAACAATATTGAACAATATGGTGTTCACGACATCTGAACAGAACGTATCTCCTGCGCCCACAAATATAAAACATTTGATGATATTTGCTTTTACAGATTGTTGGGTTGCAGGGATTCCCTGATGAATGTGGACCGGATTACATGTGTTTGTGGAGTTTTGAGACTATTTATTATCTGGTCCACAAATATATGTTGCGTTTAAGTGCCGGTTTACAAGAGAAAAGCTTTTTTATTTGAGATGACTTAGAGAGAGTGCTATTATTCTCAGGACATTTTATGATTCTTTTTGAAAATTCATTTATTTATTGGAAATGTGGCATTTGATGTTTGAAATTCCACAGTCATAAACCTCTCGGAGCAGGAAACTTCACATTCTCCTTCTCGTGACATTCAGGTTTTCTCTTTCCTCCAGCTTCAGGATCTGAGTTGTTGACAACACGGTTGGTCGGTGCTTTTACAAAATTTGAATTTAAATTCCTAAATGAAATTACAATCACCAATAAATTCTGAAAGAGGTCAAATAATGACAACGATCACAAGAGCGTCAACTGGTCTAAAATGGTTTGCATGAAGGTAGAACAACATAATGGACTAAAAATCAATATGTTTCTGTTTCTAGGGATTTGTCGAGGCTTGAAATTGTCCACTTTAGCCAATACACCATGTAATTAATCCGATAATATTTAATTTCACTAATTATTGGGCGAGAGTGAACAAAAACACTGGTAGCATTTTGCAAGACTGGCAAGCCCGGCGGCTGATCCCAGCACGGAATCATGATTGTTGTTTTCATTGTTCGCTGCCTTTTTGGACAAGTTTTTGGCAGTTTAGCAATTTTTTGTTTGCAGCATCTCAAACTTATTTCAGGCGATGCAGAGTTTTTCCCAGCACCCACGAGCAGTTTCTGGCAGTGCCGCAGCTGTGATTGGGCAGTGCTGGGCCATGCTAATCGGAAGTGGCTGCATGCTGCCGATTCTGGCACCATGTCAGATATCGACGGAGCAGCAGGCACTTTATCAACTCCAAATTCTTGCTGTGGGACATTTTCTGGCTGAGTGAAAACGCTGCCCGAGCCAGATCATACACGCACATGGGCACACAAATGGCACACAGACCCACACACACACACACACAGTCACACCAACACTCACAAATGCAAAAATATGTAAGCATAGAGGACAAATGAAACACAGACTTAGAGGGGGTGGATGGTTGAGGTGTGAACATGTAGATGACAGGCATATGGACAAGAATAACCAGCCGACACGTTCCTCTTGCTCTCCTCGTCCCATTTCTATGAATAAAAGATGGTCAAGAATACTCAACACACATGAATACACATTTACACATGGGTAATTTACACATTAGAGAAGATGATGTACCTCATTTAGACCTTTTACTGACTTTGATCCAGACCTTCTCACTCACACCTCTGGCTCCTTCTATTCCTTTCTTCGTGGTTGTTAATTCGCTAAATGACTTCAATGTTTATGGATCATGTGACTCTGTGGACGCGTTCACTTTGAATAATCTATCGTCTGTGTTCAACACTGCTCTGAATGTCCAAACATTTTTTGTTCCTTAACTAAAGCAATCTGCAGTGGCCGGTATGGTTATTGTATGATTTAACACAAAAAGCTGTATGTTTTGCAGGCTGGGCCTCACCTTGTATCTTTCCAGCTTTGCAGGTATAAGCTACTATCATCATTCATCCATTATCTGTGCGGCTTCCTGTCTGAGGATCCCAGCTGACATCGGGAGAGAGGCGGGGTTCACGCTGGACGGGATGCCAGTTTATCACAAGCTCGACAAAACGAGAGACAAACAGTCACTCACAATCACACCTACAGTCAATTGAGAGTATTCACTTAACCTAACCTCCATCTGCACGTCTCTGGACTGTGGGAGGAGGCTGGAGTAAAACAAAGTGTTATTTTTACAACTTATTTTTCATTTGACAAATTCCCATGTTACCAATAGTCATGTTAAGTAAAAAATATTCGGGACAATAAATACGTAAGAAACTGATGTGCTGTGATTCTTTCTCCAGTCGACTCTGTGAACATGTAGAGACACATGCTTCTGTCACATGTAACCCCCCCCCCCCCCCCCCCCCGCTAACACAAACACACACTCATCAGAAAGTACTCTCACCAGATAAAAATAGATATTGTCTATTTGTCAGTGTCTTTTAACTTAATTTACAACATTAATTGATTATTGACATTGACGATCATTTCATTGATTATTGCTTCATTACCTCATAATTAAAGTACAGTTGGTGTTAGAGCAACTAAAACCCATTGAGTTATTTCCTGGAAGGGCAATAAAGGGCTTCATTAAAAATTCACGTTTGGTGCTTGTGTCATTTAAAGGATACACATTCACACAAAATGGCACACAAAGATGGAAGGTAATGGACTATACAAACTTTTCTTCACTCTCTCTCTAACATTGCATTGACTTACATTCATTGACTGAAAGTTCACCCTGACCTTAACCGTGATTGAAGGAACTCTAACCTCAATCCCTCGTGAAAAATGTCTTTAAATCAACCCTGAAATGTGGTCGTTTTATTTTCCAAAAAATGAGTCAACAAATTACTTATTCTGTGGAGTGACTGTGGATAAAGACTTCCGTCCCCCACAGTGAGACACACAACACACACACACACGCACACACACACACACACACACACACACACACACACACACACACACACACACACACTTCGTCCTCCTGCCAGAAAGCACATCTTTTTCCACAGACTCCTCTGCTGTGCACTGACCCTCCTGAAACAGTTTAGCATTTTGCTTCATTGAAAGCTAATGATGTGGCGTAAACATCATCACTCACGCTGAGGTGCCCCTTCTCAGATGCACAGGCCAGACAAAATATGAAGATCATTCCAGATGACAAATACCTTTTACCTCATTTGTGATGCCGTCAGGAGACATGTGTCGTTTCTTTTGTGGGACTCTAGTCAGTCCCCTGTTGAGTGGCATGAGAAAATGTGACATGTGGTGATCACAGATTTTCTATATGATATATATTGTGAATTATTATCCATTCACCAAGAACAGCTTAAAATATAACTATTAAAATTATCATTTTTCAGCCTCTGAAACATATACAACATATTTTTAATCAAATAGAATATTCTATTGATATCTGTATTAGAAAATGAAAGGGGCTGGACTCTACTGGCCAAAACGTATACTTGAGCTTGTGTCAATTATTTTTAATAACAGATATTCAGATATTATACATTATACAACTGGTTTGCATTTTTTCTGTAAATTACATCAACTAGAATTGCAAATTTCCCGCATTATTCCTGCTATAGGCTCCTTCATTTCATAATTAAATGTTATTGATTTATTGCAAAACGTGATTTTCTACACTCAGAATCTCATAACTTTGATAAACAATATTTAATACGCAACCCTTGCTGGACTGTAAAGGTTAAACTCAACTGTGACATAGCAATGCTAAGTCAAATCTAAGTTGCAGCAAAGGATTTGGAGCTATTTGAGGGAAAGACCAAATGAGAGAGGATGAGAGATGAAAAAGAGATGGGAGGAGATTCTAGAAATGCACAGAGGAAGATACTGGAGCAGGGGAATTAAAAAGAAAGGCAAACAGATTCGCTGGTGAAAAAGAGAAAGTTAAATAAAATAACTTTAAGGAGCTTATCGCTCATTTGATAATCATCATTCAATTTGATTGGTTGGCAGATAGAGGGTCAAGACGGCACCTACTCATAATTGTGCCTCCCAGCTCGGCCTGACCGAGTCGCTTCACATATCCTGTTCTTTTGGGTGTTTCTACCTTTGTGACGGCCAATTTGAAACATAGACCTGGTGAGTGTGGACATCTTTGGCCCGCGAGGACATTTTGGATGTTTGTGTGGGTTAATCCTTGAGGAACAGGTTAAGTAAGGATTGGAGTTAAGGAAAGGTCGTCACAAATACAGAAATACAAACCTCTGTACTGACGTGTGAGAGACAGATAAGGAGAGACAGGTAGAGATACAGAGAGGAGATTATGTCCAGGTCCATAATGAACTGTCGTTGACATTATCATGGATCAAAAAAAGCATAGGTCTGGGTCTGAGGATTTTCTTTTGGAACAGCGTCTTCTCTCCTTAGTTGTCCATTCTTGAAATGAAACTACTATTTCCACTTGTATGTCTGCAGACCTAAAAGGCAAGTGTTGGCAACACAAAAACAAACAGAATTTCAACGCACATACAGGGGAAAATTATGATTTTTTTATATAGGGAATAGGCTTCTTTTTTTTTTATCAAACAAAAACCTAATGCAAAATCCACATCTTCAATAAAATAGGAACACTTTTATAAGGGCTAAGTCGAGACCAACAGTGAAGGTCTGGTGAAGTGTATCGAGCAGATATCAATCCTTTCTGCAGTGAAATCATGTCATTTTGTGGGTCATTGTTAACGCTCACGTCATTAAACAGGAATAAAGTTGTCGTCTTCTTAAGTGTTACTGAGGAAAAATAAGGTCAAACTACAAATTGATGGTTTTTCTGAACTTGTTTCTATAATTTCCTGAAGAGGATAAGAGTTTGATTTATGATGAACTGTTTCATATCGTCTCCATTATACACACTTGAAACATGATGAGAATTTGGAGTGAAGTCCATTTGTCATCACTTTGCAAACCCCTCTCCAACAAGTCACTGTTACTTTCTCTTATTGGTGAGTGTTGTTTAAAAATGTGAAAGAAATTAGTCCATCCTGAGAGAGCAGCTGTTTTCCTTATTTACTAAATTGAATGATAAAGTGCAGTTAATTACTTTTCTTAAGTAGATAAAATATTCTGGAATTGCAACATCTCAAGCATCAGCTTTGGTTCTTTGTCCTTAGTTTGACAAATGCACATCTGTTTCCACAAGGGACCATGATGCACCCTAACAAGTTTTCAACAAAAGGAAAACTAAGAACGGACAAAAAGGACCAATATATAAACTTTCTACAAGAAATTACAGAGTCTGGCATCAGGACATGAGTGAGTGAGTGAGAGAGGGAGAGAGAGAGAGAGAGAGAGAGAGAGAGAGAGAGACGCAGGTGGTGACTTCCAGGCCTGGAAAACCTTTGGAGACTATTCAAACCTCCGGGGACCAAGAGAAGAACATTTTCATCTCTGTTCTTTTCTCTTTTTTTTATCTCGTCATCACTCGCACTTTTTCCTCTTCTCCTCCTCGATCCATTTTTTTTCTCAGATGTTCTTCATGTCGCCCTTCATGCACAGCTGTCCTCTCTATGTGAGGCGTGTGCCTGTAGCGCCATCTAGTGGTTAATCATATGGATGGCAACCCTTTGCACCCTTATTCACAGGGTTAATCAGAAACTAAAAGGAAACTTGACGGAGAAACAAGAAGAAACCATTCGGTCAGAGTTAAGAACAGGGTTTATTGGCTGTGTTAATTATAAACACTGTTATTACACTTTGGTTTGTCAACAGATTTAAAAGACACATAACATCTGCATTATTGAGCTGCAGAGGTGCTGGTAGCTCTTTTTTTTTACTTTTTCACCTTTTGAAGTTTCTGCTGTTTCCGGTCAAAATATCTATTTTTAATTTTTTGTCATTGTATCAATGGTGCAATGTTGACATTGGTGTGGAAAGATTCTGCTGGCCTGGCTCTCTGCAAAGTTCAATAATCCACCAAACCAGCACATCCCAGTCTCACAGACGTATGTGTTGCAACTTGTTTGTTAATCCAAACACAGATGGAAATGTGAAAAACGATTCATGCTGTTATGGGGTGGAGCATGTTAGCTGTCTTTTTCCACTCTCTGCACTGAGTGTATTAACAATGATAATTTGTTGAGCAAGTCCTTTAATGAAAAAGCAGCAACACAAATGTCCAACAACACATAGAGAAAACAACACAGTAGCAGAGCTTAGGAACGGATGGTGGCTCACAAAAGTCACCATACAGTGGATATTTCATACGTTTTTGATGCAAGGTCGAAGGAGATGAATGTATAAACAGAGAGTAAATAACTTTTATAATATTTCTACATAAGGTAATTGAAATTGGCAAGTCTCCCCGTCTGAGAACATGGTCATCCAATACCTTGCTCTTAACTGCTTATCACTCAAGCCGGCAGCCGGAGGAGAGGCCGCTGCGTATTACACCGTGGTGAGGAAGTGGGATGCTGGATTCAAACCTGGCTAAAAAAGCTTGTCAAATGACCCATCACCACATCAGAGACCATCAACACCACCGACCTGTGGATTAAGTGTGTAACGTGGTGTTTTATAAAATCTTCTTCCTCGTCCCCATGCTATGAATTGATCAATCACCCAGTGGATGTGAACTCTCCAGCTGGAAGTTGGCAAAGACGATGAGTCATGTATTCTTTCTTTCTTTCAGATATTAACTCGGAATTCAAGGATATCGATTATGACACAGCTTGTTGTTGCTGACACTGTTTGAAGAAGAGAAGTAATGACACCATCAAAAACACTTTAAAAAGAAGTTGCTGCTCAAGAGCACTATGCTGCTCTTCTTCAAATCCTTCTCTCCCTTCTAACTTCCCTTTTTGTCCACAACCCCTCCCTTGTTGTTGTCCTCTGCTCTTTCTTTCAGTTCCTCCACTCGTCCTCCTTCTTCTTCTTTCTTTTCAACACCCTCCCCTGCCTCCCGCTCTCGTATTGTCTCATTTTTCTTCCTCCATCCTCCGTCTCCTCTCTCTGCCGAGGGCAACCCGGCTGTGATTCTGCTTTAGATCCACTCTGGGGATAGGTGTTAGAGCAGAACCGAGCAGAACACACTCCCCCACGTTCCTGTGTGTGAGGCAGCAAGGACGAGTGACACCTGAATGCCTCAGGACTCTCCTTATTCATGTGTGTGTGTGTGTGTGTGTGTGTGTGTGTGTGTCGTCTGCTAAGCTGTGGGCTTCACCAAAGGGATATAAATGTTTTCCTTGCAGCAGGTGATCAGTATGTCACCCATGAGGGAGAATCCTTGCTCCTGCATTTAGAGATATTTTGAATTTATCCTGTCGTTTTGTTCAGGCCACGGCTCAAGGCATTTCGGTCCGTTCGTCAATCCAGACAGAAAAATCTTTTGGATGGACTCACATTAAACTTTTTTGTATTTGTAGCAGCAGGGGATATAACCTTGGTGTTCTTCTGACTTTTCATTTGATACAACCAGGATGTCAAAGTATTCATCCCAGGATGCGCTTGATGGATTGGCACAACATTCAAGGTTCTGAAGATGATATGATGTCCTAATGTCCTGGCGTCAGATGCCTCCTCGGCTTTGTGGTTTTGAGTGAAATGTCTTAACAGCAGTCAGACAGATTGTCACAACAGGTACAGATTGCCCCATCTGGATTCATTCATTTGTCGATTGTCTTCCACTTATCCAGGCTTGGCTCGCAGAGGTCGCCTGCCAAACAGGGTACTCCACACATCCCTCTCCTCAGCCACGATTCCCACCTCTTCCTGGCGGATCCCGATGCGTTTCCAGGCCAGATCAGATATGTAAACCTCCAGCGGAAGGTGCCCAGGAGGCATCCTGATTATATGCTCGAACCACCTCAACCATCTGGATTCAATTCAGGCTTATTTGTGCAGCACCACATCACAACATACATTTCCTCAAGGCACTTTACATCTTCAGGTTAAGACCTCACACTTGCCGACAGTGAAGGGTAAAGAAAACTCCCTTTTGTATAACACTTTCTTTAAGTTAAGGGAAGTGGGGCTTAAGTAAAGCGAAGCTTCAGAAATAAGGGTTTTAAATATTCTGCTTTGCTTCTGCACAGTCCAAAGATTCGACACGTCCCACTGAGAATTGTATGTGTGAATGTATTCATCATAATAAATGAATGAGCCAAATTTCCTCCCTATATAAATACAGGCCATTTGATAGAGTCAACATTATAACGATACCTGCTAAAGGTTAACATGCATATAGATAGCACAGTAAAGCCTCACGTAGCTGATACAAGAGACAAGTCTGGAAGAAAGAAAACATCCCATGACCACCACACAACAACTTTTCAAACCCCAGGTTGTGAACTGTTGTTTTGGAAGGTAGTTTACATCCACCTTTGTCCTAACACTTTGGGTTGGACCATTTCCTGTGTCAACAAAACAATGCCCTTGTGCCGAGGTAGGTGAGCAAATGCTTTTCCCAGCTGTGCTTGGAAAACTTGACCAGCCTGCACAGACTCATGACCTCAGCTCAACGGCTTTTAGATGAACTGGTGAGAAAATCTACACTTACAAGGCAGTCGAAATAAAGAGTCAGTAAAAGCCTCCAAGGTCTTTTTGTTTACAGACCAACTCAACACCCGTATTCTGAGGCTTTGGGTTCAGGGGGATGCAGGGTGTCCCCCAGGATTCTGCCTATATGATTATTCCCTTTGGGGAGATGAGTGAGAGCACCACGTCCACAATCAGACCAAAGAGGTCAAAGCAGATTCCCATACTTGGTCCTACAAGAATTGAAGATTGTTTACCCATCATACTGGAGAAGTGTGTCTCTAACCACTACACCACCCACTTACCCAGTTGTTCCTTTTTTTCAAAGTAATGTTTTTTAAAAGTCTGTGTAATGTGACCATTGCCTAGTAGAGCCCTGTCTGACTTAACATCAGTTTCACATGTGCATTTGTTGAGGTCAGTAAAAGATCCACACCAGTTCAAAAAATGATTAATATACCAAAAGAAAATGTATTTGTCTATCTATTTCAGCAAAGGAAGTTATAATGTACAGTTTCTATACTTAATGTTATTTTGAAATTGTGTGTATATTGTCCTTCTAAATATCTCAATGTATAATGTAGTGTAGTATAGTATAGTATAGTATAGCATAGTGTAGTATAGTGTAGAATAGTGTAGTATGGTTTAGTGTAGTGAAGTATAGTATAGTGTAGTATAGTATAGTGTAGTGCAGTATAGTATTGTGTAGTTAAGTGTAGAGTAGTATGGGTAAGTTGGTTCAGGTGAGTGTTATCCAAAACATGTCCTAACAAAACACTACTATTATACAAATGCTATAAATGAAAAAAGTAATAAATAACAGATTCTCCTTCCTTTTTTTTATTTCCTTTCTCTTCACAAATCATATAACAAATCATTTTATCTTTATAGATGTTCTTACGTTGAATAATAAAAAAATGTAGAGAATTCCACAGTTTCCCTCAACAAACAGAAGTACACATCTTCCTTAATGTGGATATTTGCAGTTGCAACACAATTCAACAGTAACACAAACTTTTTCTGCACAACTGACTCCTTTCCTTTTTCTTTTTTTTTTTCTGTCTCTGTGTGTAATTGTGACATTTCCGGCAGGACGTGAAGGCGGCATTAGGGGCTGGTTTGTTGACTCGGGCTCGAACCCGCGGCTCCTCTGCCTCAGTTGGTCTCGTTAATAATGTAACACGACAATAATGCAACTGTCCCCGCGGCTGTAGCCACACGTCCCGGCTCCAGGACACCACCTCCCCGCTGATGAAGTGAAGCCTGCGCGGAGGAGTCGGGTGCTAGCGGAGCGCTGCTTAGCTCATAGCTAGCGTTAGCCGAAGTTACGAGATTGACAAGATAGACTGCTGAAGTTCCTCCGGAGAGAGATGGGCGACGCGGGGCTGACCGGGGACCGCTTGTGCAGCAGGCCGGTGGGCTGAGTGCGACATGGGCACGCGGACGATGCTCCCTCGGGTGGATTTTAACCTTAAACACGCTGTTTTGTGGCCAGCCAGGCGCGCTGAACACTGATCAGCGAGGGGGCGAGCGAGCGGCGGTGTCCCGGCCCCAGCTGTCAAACTCTCCCGTCCTGGCCGCTGCGCTAGCTTAGGAGGCTAGCAGCGAGCTAGCTAGCCGCACGTCTGGGCTCACACAAGCACCGAAGTAAGTGTTTTAAAAACTCGGTAACGATTCGCTCGCAGCTTCCGCGGCTCCGTGGTGTCAACGTGCACGAGCTCGGACCCCGACCGCGAGTGGAGCAAGTTGTAAGAATGCATGTGGTTACACCGGTAATTCAAGCGAGCCGACCCGGGTGGGTGGGTGTGTAAAGCCGCTAGCGTGAAGTTAATCTATGGAAGCTATAGCTAGCGGTAGCTCCCCCGGATCCCGGCCTGGATGAGTTTCATGTCCGCGGCCAAGTCTCTGACATTTGTCCGGAGCTAAATGCACAATGTGGGGGTTATAGGAACATCCGGTTTAACTACAAATCAACAGACACCTTAAACAATATGTGTACATTTGATTTGACAGTCAGGAAGTCGTCTTCCCAGACTCATCAGGTGTTGTGTTATCTTTTTTTCAGAAAGTAGGTCATGCAACATGTGTTTTCTAATCGATGCTACTGCAAACCAGAAGTATTTATGTTCATTATATCTAGGTCACTGTAAAGAGATGGGGTTGTGTTTTTGCAGAAGTTCACTCATGTCATAGGTTTCATATCCTCTTTCTCTTAATTTTTTTTCAGGGAGAAATGTCATTACATCAAATATAATATTCCATGTTTCAGTGTAGTGTTTGGATTTAACACATAATAATCGATTGGTCCATTAAACAGTGGTTGATTGACATACGGTTAATGGCCCACAGCTTCTTTTTAGTTGTTTGATTTTGTTGTGTATTGAATCACTGTTGACAATTCACACATTGTCTGACATTTTCTCGCCCGCAACGCTACCGGATATGATCTGTTAAATAATTATTGACCAAAAATGATCTCATTCAGCCCCTGAAGTCCTTTTTATGTTCTTCGGATGATTCGTCACTGTGAATCCGGGTGAACACGGATCACAAGAAAAGATTTATTCATGTCACAATAAAAGGAGCAATCTGTCCACTCCTTTAAACTGAGTATGAATATAAAACACAGTACAGCTGCTGAGGAGAGTCTTCATCGGCCCCTCGAGTCAAGAACATGACACATGAACATCTGAATGCTCCACTTTTCCTTTTTGTCCTTCAGCCAAGACACTGGGACGTGTGCTGAAGTCCCTGGACAACAAGTTTTGTCTCGGCAGTGTCCATAGAAACCTGGACTTCTTCTTTTTCCCACTAGTGTCTTTACAAATATTTACAGTTGTGCAATATTCTCTACGGTATTATTTAACCATAGCGTAGTTGTAATCATTTGGGATATTTTTATATCCTGATTTACTGCGTCACAGAAAGATATGTAGTTTTCTTTCCACTGTGATTTAAAACTTAAGTAAACAGGTTGTTGACTATTTATGAATTTTTATTTTAATCCTTCTTACGTTAACTCCAGGGGGAATTTCCATAATTTAAGCATTTTAATTTGCAAGTTCAACGTTGAAAAAAGCAATGAGATTGCCTATGTAAGCTTGGATCCTTAAATATGTTAGAACCTTGATATAACACTGTCTTTAAGTTATGGGAAGTGGGGCTTAAGTAAAGAGAAGCTGCAGAAATAAGGGTTCTAAATATTCTTCTTTGCTTCTGCACAGTCCAAAGATTCTACACCTCCAACTGAGAATCGCATGTATGAATGTATTCATCGTAGTAAATGAAGAAGACAATTATACACTTAATACTTGATTAACACTAATTTAGCTAAAGGTTAAACATGTAATTATTTTCTTTACAGTGAAACATTTGAATTTGTTGTTGCAAGTAACCAATTTTTAAATAGATTTACAGATGTTATAACTGTTCGCAAACAATGGTTCCTCAGTGCTGCAGCTTTACGTAATACTTTAATTTTGATAACAGAACATGTTTCTTGGTCATGATATTAAAAATCACCCGTCTTCAGTAAGAAAAATCATTATTACCGCTGACATTTTCCATTTAACTGATTGTAGGTTCAATGCGTGTTGTTGATGGCCTCGCAGCTCGCCATGGACACTGTGACCGAGACATTCCCTGTGGTGCACCAAAACGGGAACGCCCACCGGGATTCTCCAGACACAAGACCGGCCGCCGCTGTTCTGAGGCTTCACTTCTACCACAGCGGCCAGGGAGGGGTTGACTGCAGCCTGCTCAGCTACCCACCTGGGGACTATGTGGCTGAAGAGCTGTGTATAGACGCAGCCAAGGCATGCAGTGAGTACTCAGCCTGCGTGAAGCATCCACATTCATGTGTTTTATGTAACTCGGGGCATAAGTCCCAAGATAAGGTTATCAAGAGGCCACAGTGAGAACCTATCAGTGAAAAAATCGTTGGGTTGTTCAGTCATCTCCAGGCTTTGTTGACAGTCTGTCCAACTTTCTTTACTTGAAGTATTAGTGTAAATATGGAAGCTTTGATTTGCTCTGCTCTGTGTTTTTTATTTTGTGCACAATTTAAGAGTCAATATAAGTGTGATGCAACTAATACACAGAGCAGAGCCAGGCCCAGCCTGCATGTCTGTGGTGTTGTATGTTATGTGTTTGGGGATAAACCAAACAGAGATGACATTTTACATATTCTTCATTGACCCTCTGTTCACCTGTGTTAGTACTTGAAACAATTTGTTTTCTAATGTGTGCTGTGAAGAATAATTTCCCCCCTGAATTAATACAATGTGTGCAGAGGCCCCTGAAGCTGGAATATAATCCTCATTCTTTATCTGCTTCAGGTATTTCACCTCTGTACTGCAGCCTGTTCGGCCTCTACCGAGAGAGCGACTGCTTGTGGTTTTCACCAAACCACATCTTTCAGCTCAACGAATCGGCCTCGGAAGATGTGTTTTTCAGAATAAGGTTATTGTCTCATTAGTATCTATTAAAACATTTAAAATTATGATATCCTTTGGGATTTAATGGATTTTCTTCATGACCATATTCCACAGGTACTACTTCCCTGGCTGGTACAGTGGTGGAGCATCCCGAGCATATCGGCACGGTGTTGCCAAGGGGTCAGAAAGCCCTGTGCTTGATGACTTTGTTATGTCCTACCTCTTCTCTCAGGTAAGAACCTCACTATACAGCTACTCTTTTATTATACGTGTACTGGTTGGAAATGAGTGCAGATCAGATTATCAGTTTATGTGTGTATGTTGCCTTGCAGATCAGTTAGAGAACATGTAGCTCACATCATTGATAGTCGTGCAGAGTGAACTGTTTGTTACCTGCGGATTAGGTCCAATCTCCTCTTTGGAAATGAATATTTAAAACATTGCACACGGAGAAAGAAAGATTTCAACATTAAAACTGGTACTTTTCATTTGTTCAACCTCATGTGTGATGGATAGGAGATGTTAGAAGGTTTTCCATCATTAGTTGTAAACAAAAGAGCGTCTTTGCCAGTAGTTGGCACCAACATGTGTCCTTGTGTTTATCTCCAGGCTTTTTTCTGTAACAAAAGTTTAACGGATCATAGTTTGTTTAGAACAAAATCCTTGGTCCCTCCTGTTAGGAAGAGATGGGATTTGCAGTGGTGGGAAGCAGCTTCGGCAACGGGGAAACTTTTTTCACTCTTTCTAGCATCACAGCCTGGCGTTTATTGTACCTCACCTAAAGGACATTACCCCACTCCAAACCAAATGGCCATAACACAGTACTATGGACAGGGTCAGTAACTGTTTCTACTCCGGGTTCAGTTTGAGTGTCCCAGGTGAAAACCTTAGTACTCAGTGGTTATCTCCTTGGGGGACTCCATGAAGTAATCTTTGGCCAAGTGGATACCCAGATTGAATGTGTAGGGCACAGCTCCATGTTGGCCAGATGTTGCAGCAGCTGGGAACGGACTCACTATTGTTGTCCGTTCTACAAGTTTAGTCACTAACTAGGAATGTGTGTCTTGAATCAATGTTGGCATCAGTTGATTTATGAAGGAACTTCCCTCTCTTTGTCCAAAGCATAATTGGAATGAGATGAGCCTCCAGTCTCCAGTAGGGCAGGGGTTTGAAGTATGGGTCTTCCTTGCAGCTGGAACTGTAGTAAACTTTCACATAGTGAGTGAGGATGGTGCTTGATCTTCAACATGGTTGGTTAGCAGCCATGATATATGTTATTAGGGATTACATGGGTCCACATGGAGTGATAGTTTGCCCATGGGCTCCCCAGCAGGTCAGTCTGACCTTGGATGACCAGTTATTTGGCTCTATAAAAGCCTTAAAGGCCAAAAGATGCTAAAGAGGAATTTTATGTAGTTTGAACATTTTCCTTTATGCTGTCTTTCTGTTGACAGTTTGTTGTAATGACTTTTTTTTTGTTACCCCTCATGGCACCAACAATAGATATATCTGTGTAGGACAGAAGGAACAAAATGCTCCACGTGGCATCTGAGTGAACTAAAGGATTATGTGGAATTACGCCCGTGGAAATCTGCCTCGGTGTGTCGGAGGAAAAGCCTGAATGGGAGAAGGGAAGCGCAGCTGCGGGGGTCATTTTGGGGTGTAGCACAATGTGTGTGAGCAACCATTGAGACACTACGCATTCACTTCAGACAGCTGTTCAGATCTTGTGTTGTGGTGATGTTGAATTCCTCACTGTGTAATCTAGAGCAGAGTCTCTGGGTTCGTGATAAGGAACTGCTATTGTGACATGCAGGTAGAAGCAGTGTTTCCCACAGAATTGAATTAAATTTGTGGTGGTGGCTGGAAAAGGCGGTGGGATATATATCATATATATATGTACACACAATATAATGTGTATTCACTGCTCAGCCTCGGCTCTTGCTGTCAATCCCACCTGTTGCTTCTCCACTAGCTGGCTCTGTCACAGCAGCATGTTGGCTGCTGTCCTCCTCCTCTCCTACATTTCTCACATTATAAGCTGCAGTTATTCTTTCCTGACCCTCCCTCACTGCTTCAGCTGCTACAGCAGCACTGGTTGAAGTCTGGAAATATTCGAAGCAAATTAGGTGGATAGCTAATCGCACTGGTTGAAATGCATTGCTTCACCGTTAGTTTCTTTTAGTTGCAGGTACTAAGTTTATCTCCACAGGAAGAGCATTTTGAAATCTTAAAAAAAATTGTTTCTTTGGGATTGAGGGAGCAAAAATTCAGCGTCAGAGCTCAACAATTAACATTACGTTATCCACTTGCACAATCAGTCAATATTGATGAGCGGCTACGCCAACCATCTTCTCAGTTGGCAAAAGCCCAAACCAATTAAATATAACAAGGGTTTACCCATTTCCAATGGTAAAAAGTAGTTAAAAATCAATATGATATCCCAAACTTTGATATTGTGGCAGCGGTCGAAGAATATTCCTGGAATCTGACTGTGGTACTTTATACGAGCACAAGGTTGTGCACACATTCTACTTAAGTGCAACATCATACAAGTGACTCCTCCAACACATCTCCACACACCCTAAGTGCTGAGTCCAATGTGTTGCTCTCATCGTCTCTGTGCAGTGGAGGAATGACTTTGTGAACGGCTCGGTGAAGATCCCAAACTCCCATGAGACTCAGGAAGAGTGCCTCGGCTTGGCTGTACTCGATATGACGAGGACAGCCAAGGAAAGACAGATGTCGCCGCTGGACATTTATCACACTACAAGGTACACATGCTTTTTATCAGAGATGGAATCATCAGCTGCTAATGATGCAATGGTGCAAATTGATAATCACATTTTCTCTGTTGCAAACACAAAACTTTTTGGTACCTTAGTTTGAGGAATATTAGCGAATTTGTTTTAGTAACACTCAGTTTAGTTTTTTCATTAAAACAGTTCTCAAACCTCTGAAACATTTTATCTGATCATGTCTTAACATACAGAAATTTTGCTTAAATGAGCCCCGTTATGCTTTAAATCAGTTCAATATGAGTAAACATCAATTAATGAGAGCTCTCAAAATGTGACACCATCCAAGCTTTTGAAAATGAATCTCCATTCTTCCATTCCATTCCATTTAATGACATTCAAGCTAATAATTGTATTTAACACAGCATTCAAAATAAGAATTACATATATTTATATTTGGTAAGGAGTTACGTCGTCTCGTTCGATGCTCATAACAAAAACTCTGTTGAATCTCTTCCAGTTACAAGTCCTTTTTGCCAAAGGACATGAGAGCTCAGATCCAGGACTGCAACTTCCTCACACGTAAGAGAATCCGCTTTCGCTTCAAGCGCTTCATTCAGCAGTTCAGTCAGTGTCGGACCACAGCGCGGGATCTCAAGCTTAAGTACCTCATCAGCATGGAGGCCCTGGAGAAGGGCTTCTACACAGAGACCTTTGAGGTCAGGGAGCTAAAGAGGGGACAGGTCTTCATCCTGGTGGCAGCAGACACTGGCGTCCAGTGGTGTCGAGAGAAGTTGAAAGACTCTGATGAGGTTTGTGCAGTCATCCACGTTTTCTGCTGTATTTTAATGAACATGTTCGACTTTTCACTGACTTTATCTCAGAACAGTATAAAACGTCGACAGGAAACTGGCGACAGCGAAATACTTGTTTTAAGATGGAGTGTTGGGCTTGATTACACAAAAACATAGTGGTAAGTTTTTGTTTCCCTGTTTGTCCAGGAGCTGCAGACTTTTTCTGATTTCCCAGATGTCACTGACATCAGCATCAAACTGGCGAACAAGGAGGGCGCTACTGAGGGTCGGGTGGTCACCATCAACACACAGGATGGAAAGACTATGGTAATTTCACTCTTTAAACCTCTATCTGTCTAATGTTTGAAGAAAACTATGATATGATGTCAGTTTTTTGCACCATCATGTCTGACAGAATCCTCCTGTTGGGCTCTGTTGTGGTTTTTCATACATTTCAGGAGCTGGAGTTTCCCGGTATGTCTGAGGCGCTCTCCTTTGTGTCCCTGGTTGACGGCTACTATCGGCTGACTGCAGACGCACATCACTACCTATGTAAAGAAGTGGCACCTCCGAGGCTTGTGGAGGTCATCGCGTCTCACTGCCACGGCCCGATTTCGTGAGTAAAAAAAACATAAAATCTTTTATTTTTACACAAGCAATACGTATGAGTATTGCCTCAAAATAATTTGAATTAATAAAAACATAGATATAATTATTAGAATCAATGTGAACGCAACCCACATAGCCTAATCTTAACCTTTGGTTATTGAAATGTCCATATTGTGCTAAACTGTGGCGCCAGCACTGCCTCACTCAAGTGTGGAGCTAATAGATGACTCCTCTGATTTGTGTCCACACTGCTTTTCTGTTAGCTCCGCCCAGTCTGGCCATTCTGACTTATCTCATCCAAAAATTTGCAGAACTGCCACTGAATATTTTTTTTATTTTTTTTACAACATCCATCTGATATGCAGTAAAAAACCAACGACATCAGCAGTTTCAGTAGTATATCGAACCAGCCAGTCGGGCGCCAACAGTGATGTGACTCTCACTGACACCTTTTTCACTATAATCTTATGTTTGATGTGAACATCAGCTGAAGCTCCTGACCTGTATCTGCATGTTTTTATAAATTACACTGCTGCCTCATGATTACTGATAAGACATTAATCAGGTGTTCCTACTCCAGTGCTTTCAAATATAGTGTCAAAAGCTTTTCTAAGGTGATCTGTGTTTATATCCTGGGACATGCAGGCAATAACCTGTTGTGCCTTCACTGCATGTTGTTTGTTGTTGCTGTTTTGCAGAATGGAGTTTGCCATCAGCCGACTTCAGAAGTGTGGAAACAAGCAGGGCCTCTACATTTTGAGATGCAGCCCGAAAGACTTCAACAAGTATTTCCTGACTTTCCCCGTTGAGGTAAGTAGCACTCCTGTGTGGACGCCGGCAACACTAAATCCTTTCCAGCTCATTCAAGAAATGTAGCTCTGGGTTGTTTACAATACAGAAAATATATGTTTTGTGAGTGCTTCACCTGAAAGTAGCCCTTGTATGAATGAATAAACCATAAACCAGGTATACATGGCCATAGTTAATGTAACATAAGGGGGATAAGATTTTCTCTTTTAAACCAAAAGGAATTTATCCTTAATCTTTGTTAACATTAGTTTGGCATCGTAACACATGAACTTGAGCCTGCTATTATTGTAACTACAATACTGTGATAAGTGGCTTCATTTACATATCTGGTGAGTTGAAAGGCGTCCAGGCATCTCTCATATCTGCTGATGTTACATGAGATTGGCTCAGACTTCTTGTACAAACAGTGATGGTAATTCACCCAGGTCAATGTCATGATGTCACTTGTTGTGTAGAGAAAATAGCTGCAGTCCCTCCTCTTCTCCTGTTATGTCTGACTGATAAAAAGTTTGGAGGACAAGTCTTTGCCAGTGTTGGTGCACCAGTACCGCTCTTTAGTAAGGTGTCAACAAGAAACCTCACAATGGGCCTCCTATGTGTTTGACCAGGCCACCGACTTTTTTTCTCATGGGTTATACTTCTCCTACACATGTGCAAGATTTCACTAACCTAAGTGCAACAACAGGACTGGCTTCATATGTGTCTCGCCTGATATTTTTTTATTTAACCAGGAAAAGTGCTGGTAGTCATCCAATGCATATAACAATGTTTTTAGGATTTCTTTCCAAAAAAGATAAGCAGGCCTCTAGTATCTTGTGCTTTAGACATTCATATTACCTCTAACCGTGTAATAGTTCCGTATGATTGATGCAATCATGACTTAATAAAGAGGCTGTGCAGGCGAAATCGTGAATTGCAGCGACAGTAAACGACCATGGTCACACTCCTCCCCGCCAAACTACATCCCCAACCGCCATCCCGCCTTCACCTTGACCTGTGGTAAACATGGAACATCCTGAATTGGTGGGTGTTTGGTGGAAGGGGGGGTCATTGGTCAGGACAGAAACATCTTCTGACTGCTTTAGATGATGTGAAGCAAAGGATCATTTTAGCTGGGAGAGAAACATGCTGAAGATCTCTTTGTGTGTGCACTGTCCTTCACGCTTATCCACACGTTCTTGTTTTGGTATGGCATTTAATGAGGATGATGTGGGTTGGCACCAAGGAGTCTGGACGCAGTCATGTTTGGATGAAGCAGATCAGGTTCAAAGCCTTTACACGTCCAAAAGACACTAAATTTGTCAACAAACTTTATCCCATGGGTGTGGCATGCTTGTGTCAGCCATGTTTTCAGGCCACAGAGTCTGAAGGCGGTCGCTCAGGTTCTGCAGTAGCTGGAACACTTTTCTCAAAGCCAGTTTTCCTTCACAGATTATCAACATAGCTAGTATGGATAAAAATCCTTGTAGTACTTGAATGTGTAAAGAGGATAACAGCAAACCTATTAGCTCCCTGACAGAGAGCCACACACCAGGCAGAATAGCCTGTAGCATTTTTTTATCTTGATCTTTTTTTTAATCATTTTAGAAGTGAAACCGGATCCGAAGTTCCTGTTTCTCCAGAGTTTCTCTGATATTGTGACTAACTTATGATTCAGTGAATCTGAAAACTCAAATAACCCTCCATTCTCACTTCCTTGCGTTCAGGTGTTCAACACTGTGGAATACAAGCACTGCCTGATAACCAAGTCTGCCAGTCGGGAGTTCAACCTCAGCGGAGCCAAAAGAAACTTCAGTAGCCTTCAGGAACTACTCAGCTGTTACCAAAAGGAAACTGTGCGCTCAGACAGTGTCATTTTCCAGTTCAGCAAGTGCTGTCCACCTAACGCCAAAGGTACACATAACATAACAACCTGGATTTGCACAGTGTATGTTTTGAGATTTCAGTCGACAATAACCTCTAATGTCTAAGCATTTTGCCCCCGGCTCCATCTCTGGCTCACACCAGGGTTTCTCAAGTTTCTCTGTCAGTTGAGTTTGGTCACTCAACTGATAACTGGTTTAATTTCATATTGTTTTTCTTTTTTTTCCATCATCAGAAAAGTCCTGCCTGCTTGTGTGCCGGAGCAACAAGGGCTCAGAAGTGCCTCTGTCTCCCTCACTGCATCGACACAACATCAATCAAATGGTGTTTCACAAGATCAGGAAAGAAGATCTGGACTTTGTAAGTTTTGGTTGCATTCTTTCAGGATCCTTAAAATAACTTATTTTTCCTCATCTATGTTCTTATTGAATGTTAATGATTTTCAATGCAACAATGACCCCCCCTGTCAGATGGAGAGTCTCGGTCAAGGGACATTGACAAAGATCTTCAAAGGAGTCCGCAAGGAGCTGACGGACTACGGACAAGTGCACCAAACAGAAGTTGTCATGAAAGTGCTGGACCAGACCCAGAGGAATTACTCTGAGGTGTGTGGCTTCGACACTGTGCAAAAAACGTCTTATTCACAGGGAGATGGTTTGATTTTTACAGCCACTCATTAGTGATTGATGAAGATACATAAAGTAACAAATAGTGAATGTTCAAACTGAAATGTATCCTTCATGCTACAGTCGGCTAATTTGACTAAGACAACATTGGCAGGGAAAGCAACCATCTGTGTTTTATTTTGCATCAATATTACATTTGTAAGTTTTAGAATTAGAAAATAATCTAACTTTGTCATTTTCCACTGAATTAGAAGCCAAGCGCAGCAGTTTTGAATTGTGGGTCTATGTTTTAGACAAAAAACCTGTTTGAGATGTTCCCTCTTCTGTGTTTGTCTTCGGTAAATCGCAGGAGCGAATCCGACCTCTGACATTAATAATGTGGGTTTCTATCTTTGTCTTGTCCTGCAGTCTTTCTTTGAAGCTGCCAGCATGATGAGTCAGTTGTCCCACAAGCACCTGATCTTTAACTACGGCGTGTGTGTCTGTGGAGAAGAGAGTAAGTTTGCTTCAGAGAGATGGACGACCCGTCTCTCTCCAGGTGTCCTGCCACAAGGATAATGTTGTGTCCTAGAATTCACAAAGTTTGCCATTAAATTGACGACCATTGCGAGCGTGTGTCATTATGATATATTAATAAGTCTACGATGCTCGACTGCTGTGAGCTTGAGGTATGGGGGATATTGTCACACATCTCTCCTGCACGTGTGCGTTGCTCAGAAGTTGTACTGAAACCACAGTAGTGTTATCTGGACCAAACCTATAGAGATACGTGGGATTTAATGCAGGAAAACATTTTACAGAGTGAAACTTCATTCTGGCTCCTTGCTTGTGTCTTGTTTAACACCCTCTGCAAAGAATAATAACATTATGTTGGAAAATAACTATTGAAATGATTCTAAAATTCACATAAAATACTTTGTTCCAGACATCATGGTGCAGGAGTATGGGAAGTTTGGCTCCATGGACACTTACTTGAAGAAGAACAAGAGTTCTATAAACATCCTGTGGAAGCTTGAAGTGGCAAAGCAGCTGGCCTGGGCCATGAACTTCCTGGTACGAATCCCTGTGGTGTCTCATTTGATGCATTTACACGTCATTCAATTTTCAAGTTTCAATTCTTCAAATGTTAACACCTTAAATTAGGTACAGAAATGGAAATACAGACTGACTAATAAAAAAGATATGTAAATGAAAGAGACTGACGTTCATCTCCTTTTATTTAACTGCAGGAAGAAAAGCTACTTGTCCATGGGAACGTGTGCGCTAAAAATGTTCTTCTGATCCGAGAGGAGGACCGGAGGGCTGGAAGCACGCCTTTCATCAAACTGACTGATCCTGGCATCAGCATCACTGTCCTGCCCAAAGAAGGTGAGTCTTCTCTCTGCTTCGATGTGATACACTTCTTTAACCAGCAGATGGTAGTAACAACCCATTTAACAAAGAGTGTCACTCCGGTAAGATGGTGTCATCTTAAATTGCTTGTATGTTTTTATTGTTTGATATTATAAAATATAGGAATAAGTTCAATTAGTGCATAAAATCAAACTGAATCAATCGAACCTCTGTCAGTGCTTTGAATGAACATGTAGAGTTTAAATGTTTTTCTGTGTGATCAGTCCTGATCGAGAGGATCCCCTGGGTTCCCCCTGAGTGTATCGAGGAGCCTGCCAGCCTGAGCCTGGCTGCAGACAAGTGGAGCTTTGGCACCACTCTATGGGAGATCTGCAGCGGGGGGGAGAGACCTTTAGCAACGCTTGACAACTCCAAGGTAAGTGAACAAAACCTGCTTCTCTGTTTGGCGTAATTTACTTGCACAGGGACATTTAAGCAATCATTTTCAGCTTGTATTTGCATGTATTTAGAATCTGCATGTAAAGAGTTTGTGTTTGAAATGTCTCGTAGAAAACCCTGTTCTACGAGGACCACCACCACCTCCCTGCCCCAAAGTGGACTGAGCTGGCCAATCTGATCACAAGCTGCATGGACTACGAGCCCACGTTCAGGCCATCGTTCCGCGCCGTCATCCGTGACCTCCACAGCCTCTTCACGCCAGGTAGGTGCCAGCCGGACAGAGCTCCACTGGTGGTGTCACAACAGGGAATTTAGGTCACAGCAGTGTTGAATCTCAAATATCCTCGTAGACG
The DNA here is from genome assembly GCF_949316205.1 of Platichthys flesus. NCBI lineage: Eukaryota > Metazoa > Chordata > Actinopteri > Pleuronectiformes > Pleuronectidae > Platichthys > Platichthys flesus. The sequence continues at coordinate 5,859,656 of NC_084947.1, forward strand.
CATCTAGTGTTACACAATGCACCAATACCAGAGATGTGTCACAATACCCTGCTGGTAGAGAGGGAACAAAACCCTGTTTTAGTTGAGTCTGTGCTTTAGGAATGATATTTTTTAATATGTGCCGTATTTTCTATGGAATTATTTCTCCTACAAAGAAGGAGAAAACCCATCTGTAAGAGAGGGACTCAAATTCACTCAGGGGATGTTGATTTATTTCATATTTGAGCTATCCCATCATTTAGTTTTTGTTTTTGTTTACATGCTTGTTTTGTTTTCAGACTATGAGATGATCGTGGACGTTGACATCCTCCCGAACAGGACACCGGCCTCTGCCTGGTCGACGGGGGGCTTGGAGAATCAGGAGCCAGCTCAGTTTGAGGAGAGACACCTGATCTTCTTACAGCAGTTGGGCAAGGTATGAAGACGTGTGGGAAGGAACTTTGTGCTTCATGAGATCACGGCTCCAACACTGTGGAAGAACAGAGAAGGAATCGCTCTTATTTGAGGATTTCAACAAAACCTATCTATCCATCTTAAATGTACATTACATACCCAAAAAGGTACGAGACTAAAACCAGCAATATTATGGATTTTTTTTAGGCAAATATGGATTAAATTAGGGTAGATTAATATTATTGTTATATTTGAATCGTCAAAGTGAAGAAAAATACATACTGCAAAATATAAGCAAGACTTTGAGGGTTAAAAAAAGGCGGCTTGTTGATGTATGTTGTGTGTTTCAGGGAAACTTTGGCAGTGTGGAGATGTGTCGATATGACCCACTTCAGGACAACACTGGAGAGGTGGTGGCCGTGAAGAAACTGCAGCACAGCACCACAGAGCACATACGAGACTTCGAGCGAGAGATCGAGATCCTGAAGTCACTGCAGCACGAGAACATCGTTAAATATAAAGGCGTCTGCTACAGTGCAGGTACAGTAGACGTAGTGTGGTTGGTATTGCTGTAAATCTGTCCCTGTGTCTTCCATGATTAAAACCCTCATTGTAAAGTCATGTACTCGACTAGATACTCAGAATCAGACAGAACTTGCACATCACACTAATCTGGCTATAAAATCTACAAACATTTGCAGCTGTTATCTTTAAATAATGAGTTTGCTTCTTCAGGACGACGAAATCTCCGTCTCATCATGGAATACCTGCCTTTCGGGAGCCTGCGGGATTACCTCATGAAAAACAGGGAGAGGATCGACCACAAGAAGCTCATACATTACACGTCTCAGATCTGCAAGGTGCGTCCCTCTGTCCAGTCCGGTAACACGCTCGGTGGAGCACCAGAACCACTGATGCATATTTGATGTGTTGTTCCCCCACAGGGCATGGAGTACCTGTCCAGTAAGCGCTACATCCACAGAGACCTGGCAACGAGAAACATCCTGGTGGAGAGTGAGCTGAGGGTGAAGATTGGAGATTTCGGCCTCACCAAAGTTCTGCCTCAGGACAAAGAGTACTACATGGTCAAAGAGCCGGGAGAGAGCCCCATATTCTGGTCAGACTGCTGAGCACATCATCTGTTGTCTTGTTACTGCTCTGAATGTGGTGTTGTGTTCTCCCTGAAAAGGAAATCTTCAGCATCCACATGATACTTCAGTAGCTGGAGCAATCCAATAATCTGTCACTAGAAATCCCTGTAAAGAAGTTGATGTTAACCATAGCCTGTCTCCATTTGATTGTGCTGTGGGATCCAAACTGAGAAACGTCCTGTGAAGTTGAAGTCGACCCCCTTGTGTTTTACAGGTATGCTCCTGAGTCGCTGACTGAGAGCAAGTTCTCCGTGGCGTCAGACGTGTGGAGCTTCGGAGTCGTGCTCTACGAGCTCTTCACCCACAGCGACAAGATGAGCAGCCCGCCTGCAGTAAGTTCATTCACTGTTCATTCAACTTAACTCACTGTCTACTTGGCCTGAGTGACACGGTCTGAAAATGAATACAATTTAATACAAAGCAGATTTAGAGACATTTCCCATTATCATCCACTGTGAGAAATAAAGAAAGGAGTTGGAAACGTATTGTAAACACGAGCCAATCCGGATGTTCTGAGCCTCTGCAAACACAGGTTATTTTTACCTGTTTAAAATTTGTTCTAATCTTTGTCCTGGCTGCGGTCATTCTCCTCCTCAGGTGTTCATGTCGATGATGGGCAATGATAAGCAGGGACAGCTGATCGTCTATCACCTTATTGAACTCCTTAAATCGGGCAGCAGGCTGCCTCAACCCCTGGGATGTCCCACAGAGGTACGAACGTGTGCTGCTGACTTTATTCTGAAGGGACACACACACATGTTACATATATTCCAGCACAGTGTTTACCTGTGTTGGGATACCTTATTTATGTTTTCACTCATAAATTGACATTCCCCTCCTTTGCTGAGGTTAAAGTACAAATTCTGCCAGGAAACTGTGAGTGTTCCTTTATGGGGTCCGAGTCTTTCAGTAAGTCGCAGGTTAGCTGACAAACAGGCAGCGTCTGAACATCCCTGACATTGACATTCCTTGTTTCCACTCTGAATTCTTGACTAATCATATCATCGGTCTTCCTGGTCTCACAGATCCATGAGGTCATGGAGGAGTGCTGGGACAACGACCCCTGCTTGCGTCCGTCTTTCAAAGAGCTCGCCCTGCGCGTCGACCTGTTCAGGGACAGTAAGGAGTTCTAGACTTCACCCCAAGTGCCCTGCTCCTCTTCAGCCGCGTGGGCAAAGGGACAAGAGGCCAAAGCCAGCTCCTTCTCGTGCTGAGTGCCAGAGCAGCTTGTGATTGGAAGAGTGATGGTTCAAAACCAGGACCACCTCAAAAACTTCTGCCAAGGTGCCTTTATGCAAGGCACTCAACTCAGTTTCATTTTTCTCTGCGTGGTGGACAGCAGAAAACAAACAGAGGCTTGGATGTGTGGAACTGTTGAAGGATATTCACTCAAACATCCTGGATTAACTTTTTTAAGAAGAGTAAAAGCGTTTTGGAGACTTTGAGTAGATTATTGCCAGCTCTGAAGCTAAAGATGCTTGTGTCAAACAAGTTCTGTCTGCGTGAGTGAGTGAGTGAGTGAGTGAGTGAGTGAGTGAGTGAGTGAGTGAGTGAGTGAGTGAGTGAGTGAGTGAGTGAGTGAGTGAGTGGGTGAGTGAGTGAACGTGTGAGTGAGTGAACGTGTGAGTGAGTGTTTTGTCCGCACAAACAGCTAGCAGGGCTAGCTCTCGTCTTGAAGAGGAATGGACTGATAGAGCTGTGTGTGTGTGTGTGTGTGTGTGTGTGTGTGTGTGTGTGTGTGTGTGTGTGTGTGTGTGTGTGTGTGTGTGTGTGTGTGTGTGTGTGTGTGTGTGTGTGTGTGTGTGTGTGTGTGTGTGTGTGTGTGTGTGTGTGTGTGTGTGTGTGTACAGTATATTTGTGTACATATGTCCAGAAATTTTTTATAATTTTTATAAAATTAAAATATCGTAAATACTACATTTGAGAACTGCCATCAAGGTGTCAGTGTAAATGAAGCGCATACAAAGTGATTTAAAGATCCCTCAGTGTTTTCTGTTTTATCGTGAGAGGTGGTGTGAAAAAATAAAGACGTTGAATTCAACCTTGTTCTGTTGAACTGTTTCTTGTGTTTTTAATATGAAAATACTTTTTTTAACTATGTACCAACACAATATTTTAAGGAAATCTTCTGTCTTGTCTCGACCATTAAGTTACTGGTTTGATGTAAACTTTATATTACTCCACTCAACACAGCTCATGTTGAGCTTTTTACAAAAGACAAAGAACCGAAAACAAAAGGAAGGAGCTGCCTTCAGATAGTAAACTTACATCTATATCTGCGTTTATCAGATGGTCAAGTTTGACGCTTTCACAGAGCATTTGATCTTTTAAGGCAGATGTCTTCAACAGGGGGTCCGCGGAGGTACTGCAGCGGAGGAAATGTTTGGTTGATTGGACAATTTGTTATAAATTTTGATTTATTTTCTAACCAATTTTTTTCCCACAAATTTTAATGTCTTTAAATACACATTAACATGCATCCAACATATTCAGAGGCTGATTTGACTCCCTGCCTGACAACCGCCATCAAGTTGTTTGAAACCCATCAGGGTCCGACATTTCACTAATGTGGGAGCATGTGTGCCATCCACAAATGGCTTGAGGATTCACTGTCTCTTCTACATGTATGTTTAAAATAAAAACATGAATATACGAACCCGTGTTGTATTTGAATATTAGTATTGAATGCACAATAACAGGGTAGCTATGTTTATATGGCACTAGGCCACGTTTAATATAAAACACAATTTTATACAATATATATATAGTAGGGGGTCCCTGCTCCATCTCTCCACCAGTTTGGGGGTCCTTGGCCTGAAAAATGTTGAAGACCCCTGTTTTAAGCTATAAACTACAAGGAGGAATTTGTTAACTAATAAATTTCATTGCAATATGCACAATGATGCAAGTTAATAAATCTGAAAGCAAAGCTGATTATTTTATCATTTTGAGAAAAAATCATGTTTCCAAATATACATTTTCCACTTGAACAGTAATCACACATTTTGAGGATGGACCAGACTATACTAATTAATAAAAAAACAACTTAGACGTAATAATGAATATTCTAAATATGGATTCGAAAATTAAGAAGAAATGGCAAAGAAATAAAAACAATAAAAAAAATGTCTGAAACCACAAATATCTATTAACAAACACACCTTCAATGGCTCATTTAGAATCTCTCCATGTGCTCTGCTTTGTACCGCAGACTGACACTTTATTATGAAATCCGGATGCGGCTTCTCTGAAGGCCGGACTGGGGCTTGACCAATGAGCGCGTGCTTCATTACAGCTTTAATGGTTCCCAGCTGCTCGGAGAAGTCCCGCTTGTTCAGGAGCGTTTGTAGAAAATGAAGAAAACGTGCAGCGGCGTCAGAAACGTGCAGGAAACCGATGAATCCGAATGAGAGAGAAGTTCCAGCTTCTGACGGTTTCTCTGCAGCACGTGAGGAATCATGTTTGTCTCAGGACCTCCGGAGCAGGACGAGTAACAACACACACAGCACGTGAGTCTGACAGGTTGTGGGATTGAGTTAATCTCTCAAGCGACGTTTTTAATTGGAGGAGAACCCGTTTAACGAGAATTTCCACATCCTGTTCTTCAATCAAAAACATTAATTCTAATTAACACGATGCTAAAAACACGATGTTACAGGTGAAAGCACCGCGTTTAGATTCCAATTGATTAAAAGCACCTGTTATTATACATTAAGCAAATATTGTACCCAGGGAGCTGCGCCCTCTAGTGGAGAGCTGCTCTAACTTCAAGGCAAACGAAAACGTTAATAACTCAAAATTGTTAGATAATTTAAACTTAACGTGGGTAAGTTACGGACACTCGTTTCTACCCAAGAAGTTTCTTTCAAAATTGTCTTAATTTTTCTGTTAAAGTTCAAAGCTGATCATTTTCTATAACTCATCATTCAGCCTAAATCGTGACTTAAACCTAAAATATATCTTCATCGTAATATATATTTTTTTTTTTTCAGTTTTTTTGCTTATTTAATCTGTTTTTTCTGGTGAAAGTTTGAGCTTTCAACAGTTCAGCTGCAGGTTTTAAAAAGGTTTTTATTGAAGAATGGTTTCGCTTGTTCTCCCTTTTTGAGAAGCCTAGTTCAGACTTTTAAATAGTACTTATTTTATTTTGAAACACGAATGCTCATCCAGGTCACTTTCTCTAATATTGCACATTTAGACATTTCTCAGGTAATAATCTTTCTGGTGTGTTCATGGGACTCGAGGTTTGGTGTTCTGTGACTTTATGACTCCTGTCAGTGAGTCAGTTACTTGTCTGTGCCTGAGGCTGCCACTCGCCCTGTGCAGTTTGCATTCTCATTTTCATGAAGCTTTATCTGTTCAGGGCGTAGCAGGTGAGCAGCCTGCAGAGTAACTGAAGATGACGTCCAGGAGAGCCGCCCCCCCCGACGGTGGCTACGGCTGGGTGGTGGTCACCTCCGCCTTCTTCATCATGGGCCTCACTGCCGCTGTCCTCAAGAACTTCGGCGTCTTCTTCTTGGAGATCCAGAGGCACTTCGGCGTCCTGAGCAGCACGGCCTCCTGGGTCACCTCCACCACCATCGCCATGTTCCACCTCGGAGGTAAAGATGTGGTTTCAGCTTGATGACCTCCGTTGTTTTTTTGTAACTCTGGATGTTTGTAGTTTTGTGTTTTCATGTGTTCCTCAGCCCCAATAGCCAGTGTGCTGACCTTGAGGTTTTCTCAGAGGGTGGTCATCATAGTCGGGGGTGTGCTGACGGCCTCTGGGATGATGCTGGCATCTCTGGACCTTGGTCTTCCCTGGCTCTATCTCACCATGGGCGTCCTACAAGGTGACGCACAATCAGTTTCACTTGTTGCAGCTTTAATGCACATGTTGCTCGTCTTTGCTCAATTCTTCTGTAGTTATCAGGCTCTTCTTGATCTTGTTAAACCTGTCATCCGGCCCTTTTGGACTTGTTATGGATCAGGGTTCGTACGGTCATGGAAAACCTGGAAAAGTCATGGAATTTTCAAATGTGTTTTTCCTAGCCTGGAAAAGTCATGGAAATTAGTTATATTCATATTTTAATGTCGTTCATTACGCTGAGTTTTAAATAATTCATATGCTTTTAAGGAAATGCTCTCAAAATATAAGCAGGCATACTTGGGTTGTGTCATTTAAGGTATACTGTATGCATGGAATTCTCATTGTTAGTTTGAATACTACATTTTGTCACTTTTTCGCGTATAGACAGAGATTTAACAAAATGTTCGGTCATGGAAATTTGGTTAAAAGGTAATTGAATGTCATGGAAATCCATTGGTCAAAATGTGTATGAACCCTGATTGTTGCTGCCCTAAGTTTACCACCAAAAATGCTGTTGCTGGTTGAAGATCTCCATCGTCTGTTTCCAGGAACGGGCATTTCCTTCTCGTGGATTCCTGCCAACAGCATCGTGAACCACTACTTCGTCCGATGGCGTCCTATCGCCTACGCCGTGGCCAGCTCGGGGGAGTGCGTCTTCGCCGTCATCTTCAGCCCCTTCTTCCACTGGCTCATCGAGATGTACAGCTGGCAGGGCGCCCTGCTCATCGTCGGAGGACTTCAGCTCAACCTGTGTGTCTGCGGCGCCCTCATGAGGCCTCTGGAGACGACTCAGGACTCGGGCCTAGACACCAAAGACGCTCCAGAAGGAAATGCTAAGAAGACGTCCATCTTCCAGTGCTCGCTGCTGAGAAACCCTGAACTGATCCTCTACATCCTGTTCTCCATCTTTGCAGCGGCAGGTTTTTTCATCCCTCCTCTCTTTCTAGTCCCCTTCGCCAACAGCGTGGGGATGGATGAGTACTGGCCCGCCTCGCTCCTCTCGGTCCTGGCGCTGGCCGACCTGGCTGGAAGGCTGATCTGTGGGTGGGTCTCCAACATGAGGCTGATGAGGAACCTGCAGCTGCTCACCATGGTGGTCACGCTCGTCGGGGTCATGCTCCTCCTGCTGCCGATCAGCCACAACTACTGGGCCATCCTGTGCTTCACCTCGCTCTACGGCTTCCTGTTCGGCTGCGTGGTCGCCATCCACGTCACCGCCATCGTGGACATCGTGACCCTGGAGGGATTCGACAGCGGCCTGGGGATGTTGATGCTGTTCAGGAGCATCGGCGGCTTCATGGGTCCACCGGCTGCAGGTGAGCCGTCTGTCAGTGTGGTACAAACAGATTTGATTTTGGTGGCCGATGGTTAAAAAGTCACTGTGACCTTAAAGATTTGCCCTTGTGAACGCAACATCTCAGGAAACCTTTGAAAGAATTTCTTCAAATTTGGTACAAATAGTCACCTAGACCAAACAATCAGCTGATTAGATTTTGGTGAGTCAAAGGTCATGGTCCCGATGACGGGGACCTGCTGTAGTTGTTGATGTGATGGAACAGGCAGGAAGGGAATTTCATAACATCTGGCACTAACATTCACCTGGACTCAACCTGATTATCTTAATAAGGCCCAAATAGAATCCTTTCAGACGTATTGATTAGATCTGCGAGGTCAAGGGTCAAAGGTCACAGGGGTCTCACTCAAATGTCTCTGCAGGTCTACATTTTCCAGAAGGAACGGGTAAACCTGATCATAAATTCTTCAGCTCTGGCCTTGTGTGTGAACGACTTGTTTTTCCCTTCCAGGCTGGCTGGTGGATGAGACCAATGACTACAGCGCTGCCTTCTACCTCTCGGGCCTGTGCCTCATTTCATCAGCAGTGTTTGTCGTCCTCGTCGACCTCCTGGTTCAGAGGAGGAAAGCCGCGGAGGCTGAAGCGCTTCAGGCGGACGGTCAGCTGGAGAGCTGGGACGCAGAAAAGGTCAAGTGAGAGTTTGAAAGAATTTCTAACGCAAGACATTTTGAATGAGCTTGAAGCGTCATGAGGAACAGACGCTGGAAAGAGAATCCTGTTCTCACAGCTCCAGTTTCTTTTTAGAACACTTTCTGCTTTTAACTCATTTCAATTGTAGCCGTGAGAAGTTGATGCTCCATCGTTCTTTTTCACTGGGACGTCTTCAGCTCACAGGAGCAGATGCAATGAGTTTCATTTTGTTCTGTCTTTGCAGTTTGCATGTGGCACATGAAGTGACCGGTTTAAAATGAGGCTGATATTCTGTATTTAATTAATTCTACCTCAACAAACCGTCGGCGGTGCTCAGCCTCGAGCTCCTTTGTTTTTTTTTTAATGAAAGTCAAATATCCAGGAACAGGGTCGTAAATGTTTAAAGTCTAATTGCTTTAAATTCACAAAGCACTGTTGCTTTTAGCAAATGCTGCTCAAACAGGATCATGGATGGCAAATATATTTCCGTGGCTGTTTTTTAAATAATGACTCTGTTACAGCGTGTGGTTTATTTATGTTTTTAATTGTTTTACAAAAGTTGAGCTGTGACTCAAATCATGTTTATCATTGTTATTAAAAAAATGACAAGGACTTGTGATATTCTTCATTATTCCTATTTATCCTTAAATTAATGCTGAATTAATTGTTCAGGCATATTTAGCTTTTTCCATTTTTATTGTTAATTACGTTCATTAATTTAATTCATCAGCAGAACAGGTGTCAGTTCTCTAAGCTAAATATCTGTATATGATATTAGGAAAAAGCTGAAGTATTGTAGTTCTGTTTCTTTTCAGCTGTTTGAAGGCTGTAAACCACACGTGTGTCCTCGCAGCAGGAAGCCATGACCTTTTAATGAAACTTTTTATAAACGTGGAGCTGAAAAAAAGTTTCAGGTTTCTCTGTTGGTTGATCTTTGAAAAATCAAACCAGTTGCTGACGTCGTACACACGTTTTCTCAACTGAATTGTGTCAGTTAACATTTAAATGTTTCTACATCAGTTTCTGATATCAGGTTAAAACAAGACTTTTAGAATTAAATCTCTGCACTAATGGTTTAACAAGTCTCTTCTCTGTGACTCTTCCTGCTCCATCTGAAACTGATACCAGTAAGAGGATGTGTGTATTTTAAGAATCTGTGGCATGTATATTAGTTCCCTTATGTAACAATTCTTAAATTAGATTGAGCTGGTTTCAAGTGGTTAAACATACTTTGTGCTAAAGCTGAGGTACTTAACCTCTTTTTTAAATTAACGTCTTATTACTTATATTACACTGGTTCCAGCTTCTTGGTGTAAATTTCAAAGTTTCAGACAAAAGCTTTTTAAATGTGAACTTTTAAAGAAACGTAGTTTATTTTTATTGCATTTCAGTATAAAGGTTAAGATGTGACTAAATTGAAAAATCTCTCCAGTCACCACTGGATGGCAGTGTTGCATGAAATGAAAGATTGTCTTCTCTCGACACACAAACTTAAAGACAAATGTTTAATACAGATTTTTTTCATCTACAGACAAAACATTTAGATTAGAAAATGATTGCTTTTAAAATTAACACTTCTATCTTCTATGCGGCGAGCAAATGTCACAACATAGATTAAAACACGTTCATACTACAGATACTTATTAACAAGGAAACTGATATCATCAGGGTTTTGAAAAACAAATGGGGAAACGTGAAGGCAGCTATTTTACACGACAGATCCCAGGCACCAAGGGCGTTTGTTTTCCTTTTTTTAAAGTTAACTTTACTCGGTGTTTCAGAGGTGTGTTACACAGCCGCCTCAGAAGATGCACCTTTGGTCCATTAAAGTTCAAGAAGGGGTAAACTCCATTACCCCAATAAAAGAGGGCGTAATCATACAAAGTCCAGTCCCAATATCCAGCTCACACATAGAAACCCATGTATAAAAAGTAGAATAAGAATCAGGGCTGTTATGGTTTGTTGTGGGAAAGTGCTTCGAGGGCTCGTTTAGACATTTTGCTGCTGCTGGCTCGATTTGATTTAACAATTCACACAGCGATAAAAATGAAAAACTAAGAAAATAGACTTGTTGTCCCATGAAGAGCCCGACAGTATTGATCTATTTTCACCTAATTTGACCAAACATCTATATCGAGAATATTTGTATTAAACGCCATCTGAGATATGAGCCTCAGCTAGCAGGACTTCACACTGTATCGTTTTCAGCCCCGAACCCTCTCACATTGTCACAGATAATTCTAAGTCTGAGTTCTGAGTTCTTGGAGCTCTGGCCGGACATTTGGACCTGATCACAGGGAGCCTCTACGAGGACGCTCTGTTCTCCTCGTACGGAGACTCGTACGACTCCATGGGGGGGCAGGTGCACACAAGGTTCTGGTCGCCGTAGATGTCGTCGATCCTGGAGATGCTCGGCCAGAATTTGGTCTCGGGCCTAATGAAAGGCTGAAAGTAAGAAAAGAGGGATAACGGTGAGAATAAAAGTAGAACAGGATTATGGACAAGTATTTTGTCCATTCCAAGACTGTGCTGCATCCATCCCATATCTCTACTCTACACTTTCCTGTCCCAAAGGCAAAATGCCTAATCCAGTATTTGTTTTAAACTAAGTACAATGAAGTCTTAAAGAGTTGGTGGGAACTCCCTGACCCATAACACACCCTTCCACTAAGTGTCATGACATTTTGTCTGGTAGTTTTTGTGTACTCTTGCTTACAAACAAACATCGGTGAAAACATAACCTCATTGGTGGAGCTGTAGAAGCTAGTGGTCCATCATGATTGCATCTCTTACTTCTCACCACTAGAGGGCGATGGAGACCATGGAGTTCTAATCTAAAGCACCTGTCGTTACACAGGAAGGCTGCAGCAGAGCCACGAGGTCACTCACCATGGGGAAAGCTGCGAGCTCCCTGGAGTAAGGTCTGTCCCAGTTTGACGACGCGATGCAGGCCAGAGAGTGAGGGGCCATCTACACACACACACACACACAAAACACACAAAGAGAGCTCAAGTAGGATCTGTCACAGCTTCACATCAGCCAGTGTAATTCATCTTCTCTCCTCAAACAAAGAGAAACCCTCCCAGTAACGTACCTTGAGCGGATTGACGCGCGAGTCCATCCGTCCCTCCTCGATCTCTGCGATCTCCTGTCGGATACCGAGCAGGGCGTCGCAGTACCGGTCGATCTCGGCCTTGTCCTCGGACTCCGTGGGCTCGATCATGAGTGTACCAACCACCGGCCATGACATGGTGGGTGCATGGAAACCTGAAAAACAGGAAATCGTTTAAAAAGAGGGTATAAAAAGTGAGACAATACGGTGCATCTGGAATCTCGAAAGAAGCACCGACAGTTGCAGAAGACCACAAACGACAATCTCAGAAAAACAGAGGTTGATCTGTGAAACCTAAAAGGCCTCCCACTTGGATGAGGCCAAAACAAAGTCGCCACTGGTGTTGCTCGGGAATCGGACGTATAGAAAGATGTAACGATGTGGAAAAGCAACCTGGTTCTTAAAAGTGAACCAGCACCAGGTTTATCTTGGCTGAGAAGGGTAAAGGCTAAAAGGAACAAATAAAGGGCAAAAGGAGAAGTGTTGTTTGTGTGATGACGAAATGATATGTAGGAGTGAGGAGGACCAGAAACACGGAGCGGACTCAGAGGGCTGATAAAGGAGAAGTGGGTTTTGCTTATTAAGGGATTTCATAAACCGACCGAGCCCTAAAACTTTCCAGATTCAGCAAAGTTTCTTCCCGTCGACTAATCGTCACGTCGTGCTTCGTCTGCCTGACTCTTCAGATGACAGGAAAGTGGTGAATCAACCGATAATGATTTCATGTACGATTCCCATTTAGGGAAAGCAACAGCAGTAATGGTAGCAGTATAGAACCCAGCGCTTTTGGACCATTGAGACCATTTCTCCTTCAGTGAATCCAACATGGATGTGGGTAAAACGATCAGAATAGATATAATAGAGACATATTATTATGATTTAACTATTTCTGCCCTTAACAACTACAACATTTAGTCAAGGGGTTTTATTCGTTGTATTATAAACAGGCCAGAGAGGATGCAGGTGAAAACGTAGCAGTAGGAAACTTGAGGAAGAAGATGGTTTGCAGTTTGACGAATCTCCCTCCGCTTAGCCTCATTTTTTTTTAGGGCTAAATAAAGACAGGATAATCTTCATCACGTCAATGTGCCGGCTGAGCAGCACTGCAGCACCAACACAAAACTACAGGAAGAATGCGTTTGACTCAGCTTACCGTAGTCCTGCAGCCTCTTGGCCACATCCACGGCCTCGATATTTGCCGTCTTCTTGAACGGCCTCACATCCAGGATGAACTCGTGAGCTACGAAACCTGACGGACAAAGGGACAAGGAGGGGAGAGTATTTAAAATGATTAAAGTCTTTTTTTGAATTGATTTTCAGTTTAGAGGCCACAGCAGTTTACCTTTCCTGCCTCTGTAGAGGATCTTGTAGTGACCTTCCAGCCTCTTGGCCATGTAGTTGGCGTTGAGGATGGCCACTTCTGTAGCGTGACGCAGTCCCTTAGATCCCATCATCTGAAAACACAGCGGGGGGGGGTGAAAATCCCTTCTGACACTGACATGAGCATCAGACTAAACTTAATATATCACGATTATAATTGATGTAAGGATTCAGATTCACGGTGACAAAACGTCTCTTGAAGCCGACACTAACATCTGATTATTTATTACAGATGAAATATTCCATCATGAACCTTTGCTAACATTAGTCACTTGAAACAGACAAATGAATCCTGATTTGGATAAAGACACAATAAGAACCGTTCTGTTCAAGAACCAACTGCCATCATTTCATCTAGGTCAAGAACATAAATGCAAAATAAATCTTATTACAGGAAACAGTTTTTTTTGCCAATTTAGTCAATAAGACACAGATCCTTTCTTTCACTTCCCTAAACTCATCTGCCATTTTTCTGCATTCACTTCCTTCCAGCTGATGAGGAAACCCTGACAACACGCACTAGCTCCTCTACCTCACAATAACACACAAACCACACACAGGAGGCAGGATTCCAACACAACTGGGGGTTCTACCCTCTGAGCTGACCTTGATGTAGGCCCAGGAGATGGGCAGGATGGCACTGGAGCCCCAGGGGGCGGCGCTGATGGTGCCCAGCGAGCTGCTGGCGTTGCCTGACTGCATGTCCACCACCGGGTGGCTCGGCAGGAATGGGGCGAGGTGAGACTTCCTGATGTGGGGGGGATAATTGTAGTGAGGACATGTTGAGGTTCAAAGTAGATAAATAGAAAATAGATATGTTTTATCAAGATTAAACCAGATCCAAACACTCAAATCTGGTCATAAACAATAGGAATATTTCTACATCTGAAGCTCTAACATTCATTGTTGCTTCTTTGGTTCGAGAACATTAATGTAAAGCCAAGTGGGATGCTGGATGTTTCTACCTGCTTATACAGTGAAAACATGCAGGAGACACCGGAGCTTAAATCTCACACACACAAACCAAACAGTTGAACATTCGGACTCACACTCCAATCGGCCCCATGCCGGGTCCTCCTCCGCCGTGAGGGATGCAGAAGGTTTTGTGCAGGTTGAGATGAGACACGTCTGAGCCGTAATCTCCGGGACGACACAATCCAACCTGGAAGAGAAGGAAGACATTAAAATACTGAATATGTATTTTTGGGCTCTATAGCATTCATCGATAGGACAGAATCTAAGTCTGACAGAGGAGAGACATCTAGTGAAGGGACGGTCTACATGTCCTTTTTATGCATTATTGTTCGGCTTCATTACTTTGTTTGTGCTTTTGTTATTCAATGTATTATTTCCATATCCTAAAGTTTTTAAGCCTTTAGCCATTATCGTTATTAGCTTTGTAATTAAGTAATTTTCCACCAAGTTATCCATTAATCTATTTATTGGATCAGCTCTATAAACCTTTACCCCGTTAGCCTCCCGTTATCACAAGTCATATTTAACTTTCCATGAGCCGTGTTCAGAAGATCAGAGATGTTACTCTGCTGCTCTCACCTGGGCGTTCATGTTGGCGCCATCCAGGTACACCTGGCCACCGTTCTCATGAATAAGATCACACACGTCCCGGATCTGCTCCTCAAAGACACCAAAGGTGGAGGGGTAGGTGATCATCATGGCCGCCAGACTCGCCTTGTGTTTATCCACCTGGGAGGAGAAATAAATATATTAGGGACAAGAACCCTCAGAACTTTAGGGGTGAAAGTTGCAGATTATAATCCACTATCACTTCAGTGGGTTCACATCCAGATAAAAGTCAAAAAGGTTGAAAGGTCAAGTGATGATCTTGTGTAGAACTCTCACCAGAGCCTTGAGATGTGCCATGTCAGTGTTGCCGTCCTTGTCCACCTCCACCACCTGAACCTTCATTCCAGCCATCTGAGCACTCGCCGGGTTGGTGCCGTGAGCCGACTTGGGAATCAAACAGACCTGGAGGGAGAGAGACAACAGAGGGTGAACAAAACCCCAATATCTGGATAAACCAAAAGAAAAAACACAAAATAAACTAATGTATTTAAAAACATGGTGTTATAGTGTACAACAGGATATGGCTGCAGAATAAACGATGATTTAAAATAAAGCCAAAGGATTTTGTGGGGACTCGGTGCAGATCACAGACTACTAACAAAAAATGTTTGCATTTAAATATAATTCATTTCTTTATGTGTTTAAATCTTAATGCATTTTATTCTAAATTTAAAAAACAAGTGGTTTGGCCTCTAATACTAGATATACCGTTATACAGTGAAATTCATTAATCAATTAATAATAAAAAACACTGGGTTTTCAGAACCTAGTGTGCGTGTGTACCTTTGGGAATTTTGATGCAGCCACTGGCTCTAATGTGTAACCAGACCCCAGGATACTAATTGATTTTAACCCTTATTAGGATGGCATATCTGACATTTTGGGTCCAAGCGTCCCAGTTGTGCGACTGTGGGTAGGGTAACCTTGACCAATAACTGACTGGGAAAACATTGCCTCTCACACCATGACTTGCAGCTGTCAAAGTCTTAAAACCTCCTAATATGGAATCTTGGAATCAGGCGGCCTATGGTGGCACCTGAGCCTTTTCAGCCCCTTTGTTTGCACAAACGGTTGTGAGTTTGGACCTTGACTTGATTTCAAGGGAGCAGTGCACTATCTAAGACGGCCCTTACGAGGGCAGCTATTAAAAACAAGGGCCGATTAACAGCACAAACCAAAAACCTGAGTCAGCCCGTCTTTAATCTGAGTGAGTGTCTTATCTCGTCCTGCAGCTAAACAGCGTATCTGAGACCCAATCATCTGTGATGTCAAATTGACCTGTTGTAACCTGGGAACAATAAACCCAACTGTGAGGAGCACAGGCTGATAAGAGCACGAATCAGCAGGTCACAATCCACACAGTATTGTACTCTTTTGATTAATCAGCATCTGTCAGTAGACATTATGTCAGCACATTCAAAGCTGATAATCTATTTACTATAACCTCTCTGTAGATCAAACTTATCTTCTTCTTTAATAAAATATATTAAAATGATGGCTTTGACATAATTTAATTGAATTAAATGATTTGCATCTTGCAGAGAGCTGGATGAGAATTACCACTTGTGTGTATAAAACATGAAGCTGAAGCCGGAGGACAGTTAGCTTAGCATATCTCAGCATTAGTAAGGCTACCATGGCTCTCTCCAGTGAGTCGGCACATTTTCTGCTTGTAGCTTCCCATTTAATTGTTGGACAGAGATGTTGGCTTATTCATCCATTCAAGGCCGTTTCCCCAAAATGATTCCTGTAAATCAATTCCCCTTCCACTTCCTGAGGTTAAGTAAACATGATTTTAATCGTGACATTCCTTTGGGTTATTTGCACAGAGAGCAGATCATTTGGAGACTGAAATCTTTTCGATCAAACACATGTTGGACGACAGAATCAGATCAAAGAAGTGTCATTAAAATTAAAAAGTTTCCAAAAGTCGGAGTCGGAAAATGTCTGAGCCTTGGTGAGAACACGGCAGGAAATGATGTTTCTAACATGCAATGTTAAACTGGAAGAATAAAGATATCTCTGGATAAAAAAAAAAAAAGAAGTGCCATACATGTCGAAGACAAAAATGTGATCTTTGAAAAACTCCTAAGGCTTCAATGGGCTGTTAACAAAAACATGTGGCTTCCAAAGCAGAATATATGTTCTATGATCTATGCAGAGTGACGGCTGCGTTCTTTCACATTTTCTAAATGTCATGTCTGAAAACAGCTTAATTCACAACATTCGTCGATCGTGACTTTCGTCCAATTACGACTCTTATCTCAGCCGCAGCACACTTACACTTCTCGAGCTCTCCCCCTTTGAGTTCAGGTAGGCTTTAATGGCCGCCAGGCCAGCGTATTCTCCCTGAGCACCACTGGAAGGCAAGGTAAACACACCATGGTCACACACACACACACTTCCTTACCTCAGCACAGTACAAAGATCAGTCTGCAGACATTACCAAAAGAGGAGAGGGAGATGTGATGAGAAGCAAGCTGCATGATAACTCTGTGAGCCAGTGTAGCGTGGTGTACTATTCATAAACCCACTGCCTCTGATAAGTGGTGATAAGCAGCAGATGCAGGTGAGTGCCCTGTCAGCTGAAACCTGAAATAAGCTTTTATGCATATTTTAAACTGACCTGAAGTGCAACACAACCTGTTCAGTTAAATTCAGCCTTTAAAATCGTGTTTTATCATATAAATGCGATGATCACATATTCAGCCAATGGTGACAAGGTCTTGCATCAGTGAAATCACATATACGACAGGTTAGAAAGGCCACCAAAGTTAATTATCTACAGACGTAACTATTTAACAGACAATCTAATGAACTTCTCTCTGAAAACTTTCAGTAAAAAGAAAATGTAAAAAAATCTATTTGTTTCTTGGAACTTGAAGCTGAGGCTAAAAGGTAGTTCCATTAGTTTTGCAGGTATTTTAATCGTAAATTGGACACATCTAGCTTTTGACCTGCTGGTGGCGCTATGTGCGAAACCAAAGCAGTCAGCAGAGGTTATTACAGTTCATTTCAAATTTCACTGCAATTCATGGTCTCAATGAGTAGAGCAGCATTTAGGTGGCGGTCTGATTTAAACGCAAGTGTGTGGTGGATCAAATTTAAATTGGTTTGTGCTTATTATTGAGATTTAGCAGTAATATTTTATGTCCTCATTACTTATATGATATGCTAGACTGGTCATCTCTCAGGAAGCCTCTTTCTTAGAGGCTGAAAACTTCCCACGTGTCCCATATCCACATAAGGAATGAAAGAGTCTATAGTGATACTAGATTTCTTCTTGTTGGGTCTGGGTGGAACCGTCTTCTCTGTAAAGACCTCTGAAGGTCCGAGCTCTTACCTGTTTGGCTGGAAGGAGATCTTATCGTAGCCCGTCACCTCACAGAGGTCCTTCTCCAGCTGCTTGAAAAGTTTCTGGTAGCCCTCGGCCTGATCCAGAGGCACAAACGGGTGGATGTTGGCAAATTCCCTCCAGGTGATGGGCTGAAGAAGAGGAGGAGGAGGAGGAGGAGGAGGAGGAGGAGGAGAGCAGTGTAGGTGAGGAGGAAAATCCCATTTGTTCTACAGCTGTAACAATTCATCACGTGTACGGAATGACTCACCATGAGTTCTGATGAACTATTTAACTTCATGGTGCAGGAGCCCTGGAGAAACAAAAAACAACATTTTAGCACCGGTGTTTGCACATCTGGATGTGTGGTTTAGCCTCAGGTAACACTGACCAGTGGTATCATGCTGTGCACCAAGGAGATGTCCTTGTTCTCCAGACGCTTCATGTATCGCACAATGTTGGTCTCAGAGTGATAACTGCAAACAAAGATTAACCAGGAAGATTTAACGACAGGCATTTTATTCTCCGATGCCAAATATGTGGACTGTACATATTCAATTTGAATAGAAAACAGTAGTGTGAAAAAGTTTAAGGCATTTTATATATTTAGATTATTATCCATGATGCAATATTAAATCAGGGAAGTGTCTGTTGAGTCAAAACATTTATTTCCAGTGTCACGGTGACCTCAGACATGCAGCCAGAGGAACACGCGTCTAGCCTCCACAAACCCTGAGCTCAACAGCATGTGGTTGATGATAAAATGTTTTTTAAATCTCGCTTTGCCTGCAACTTTAGCACAGTATCGTCTGTAACAATGATTATGTAAGAGAGTAACCGGAGGACTTAGACATTAGAAGTCCTGATAGTAGACAGATTTTATGGCAGTAATAAGATAACGAGACGCCCCATTTTCTGCTGTCAGAGGTTTTCAGAAGTTGCCAAGAAGGCAGCTGCTGAAAACCTGTCGCTAATCCAGAAATCATTTATTTGAATGTATGGAAAACAACAACAATTCTACCAGGAACAGCAAATCTTTGTATAGAATAATTAAATCAGATCTTAAAGGATCACTTCAAGATTAACTAAGGTTTTTGGACTGATATTTAACTTATTTCTTAAATGATGGTACTTAAATGGCTTTAGGCTTAAATCCACCTGTTGTTTTTGCAACATACAAACAAGATTTAACACCAGTAGCAAACAGAGAAGGGCCTCAAATCCCACTACTAGCACTGTATGTAACATTATGCAATAAAGCTCTGATATTTATGACTCAACGGGTCATAAAGACAACATGTCTGTGCAGCGTTATCATCAGTGTAGTGGAACACTTTGTGCCTTAGTGTGGAAATCACAAACCTGTTAAAAACCTGGTGTGAGAGGTACTTGCTCGTCCTCTTGAAAGGACTTCCTGTGATCCCCTTCACCCGCTCTCCCATCTTCTCGGCTATCAGCTCCTGGAAAATTAGCATTTTCGAATTATAGCCAGCGGCAACCCCAATAAATATTACTGATATCACTTCACTGTCGGTTGAGAGTGATCATTAAATGTGGATGAACGTACAGCTGACGATTCACAGCCGAAGACCCAGAGCAAGTCGTCCAAGTCCCTCTCGGTCACCGTCTCGTCCAGAGAGACGCCCAACTGCCGAGAGCACAGTAGAGACAAATCATTTAAATCTTACACTGACAGACCTTTACCAGAGTAAAAAAATATACAATAAAAAAAAATGTTTTAGTCGTTTTGTTATAAGGTAGTGGGTTTGTGCAGGGGTTTCTGTTGCTCTGCGGCTTGAACACAAGGACTCACCACTCCCTCAGTGTAGACTCGCAGGTTTATCTGCCTCTGCGCCGCTCGCTCCAAGATGTCTTTGGCCGCCACGCTGCAGTTGATCTTCAGGGTGTCGAAGAACGTGTCGCTGTGTAGCCGGTGTCCTGCTCTCTTCAGACCTGAAACAGTGAGTGCGAGTGTGTTATTCTTTCGATAAATAAATAATAATAACGGAGGGTGCAATTGGATAAGAAAGTCTTTATTCGTGTGTCATATTCAGACATTGAAATAATGGCATCCCTCACCAGAGTAATGGCCCAATAATTTAAATATTCAACCAATCAACTTCCAGAAAACAACACCTGCTACTGATTTGATTTAAGTTTCATTTAAAGCCAAGAAAACTAACGAACTAACCTTCGGCGAGGATCAGTGCAGCATTGTGTGTCCGCTCAGCGATGTGTTTGAGGCCCTGAGGACCGTGGTACAGACCAAACATCGCCGCCATGTTGGCCAGCAGAGCCTGGGAGGAGGAACAGGGATTTCATCACATGCTTTTCAACCAAATAATACAAGCAAAACAATTATTCATCAAAATTCCCCAAAAATTATGAGATTTTGTACCGTAATTCATTCTTAAATGATTAAAACGCACGTTCTCCTATAATGGTTCAAAAAGATTTCCCTTCCTACTTTGTTTTTCTATAAATAAGAAATGATTAACCTGTATAAAATGAGAGCCTGGTCATACCTGTGCAGTGCAGATGTTGCTGGTTGCTTTGTCTCTGCGGATGTGCTGCTCTCTGGTCTGCAGAGCAAGCCGATACACTTCCTTACCAGCTGCATCCCTGAAACATAATAATGATATATATGAAATAAAACCGTTCAATATGCAGACTTTTGATTTGCATTGTTTGAGGCCCTGTTTTTTTTTTGACAGGATTGTTATGTCTCACCTGGTGACGCCAACCATTCTGCCGGGCATCATCCGGACCAGGTTGTCTTTAACTGCGAAGAAGGCAGCGTGCGGGCCGCCATAGCAGAGAGGAACTCCAAACCTCTGGGAGCTGCCCAGGGCGATATCCACACCAAACTCTCCAGGAGGACGCAGTACGCAGAGAGCAAGAAGATCTGTGGCACAGCAGGCTAGGGCCTGGTCGAGGAAGGATTTATGAAATCAAGCACGTGCTATATTAAGTCATAAGAATATCTGCAGGAACTCTCTCCTACCCCTCCTTTGTGTGCACGGTCCACAAGGGCAGTGAAGTCTTCCACCCTGCCGTCGGTGTCTGGATACTGGAAGAGCACGCCGCTCACATCCTTTCCACTGAAGTCCATCTCATGAGGCAGCTTCAGAACCGTTGTTACCCCAATGTAGCTGCAAAAGATCAGTCAAAGCTTGAGGGTTCTTAGCTTAAAAAAAAAATTGGCAGGAATTTGTAGTAGTGTTTTTTTGTTTTTCACTTCATGTGTGTGTGTGAAGTACATACTTGGCTCTGGTCTGCACCACAGCGATAGACTGAGGATGGCAACGTGGATCAATGTAGAAAGTCCTTCTTTTGTTCTGTCTGTGAGGAGAAACCACAAATAGTCAGAGGGACTGAAGCTTCTCTTTCTGCTGCAAGTGTTGAACAATCTTTAAACAATCAGATTGGAATCTACAGCCCGATCTGAGCTGGTTCTCCACATCACTACTTGTGTTGGTCATCTTGTGAATACCTGTGGCAGAGCTGCATGGCCTCAGCAGCCGCCGTTCCCTCGTCCAGCAGGGAGGCGTTGGCGACGGGCATGCCTGTGATGTCACAGATCATGGTCTGGTAGTTGAGGAGGGACTCCAGGCGACCCTGAGCGACCTCGGGCTGGTAAGGTGTGTACTGAGTTACCCTGGGAACAAGACACACACTATGAGACTAAACAGAGCCAGTGTGGAAACTAGGACATGGAGCGGATAGTGTGCAGGGATTGCTGATTGGCATTTTGGTGAAAGAAAATCTTGTTTGGCAGTAAGCATGAGAGCTTTGGGTCATCAGACCTCACATGACTAGTGACTTCAAGTCACCCAGCTTCCTATTAAGGGCAAGTTACTGTGCACCATCTAAAGTTTTGCTTTCAATTTGAAACCAAAAAGATAAATAAGCTTAAATCGCCATATATTTCTCACCAGCCTGCATTCTCCAGGAGATTTCTCTGGATGGGCGGAGGCACGGAGCAGTTGTAGTAGCCCATGCCGATGTAGGACCTGTACACTTTGTTCATGGATGCAATCTTCTGCAAATGGTCCAGCATCTCATTCTCACCTGTAAAACATTTGAAGCACAACGGTGTAAATTTTGCAGAACATACACTCATAAAATCAAGACATTACCAATCTCATCTACAGGATTGTAATCTGGGATTAAATTCACATTTCTGTGCAACACTGAACAAGGACACTGTATTAATTATGTCAAACGAGATATGTTGAAAGACCTGAGCGACAAAGACTTGTAAAGCATCCAGTATCTCAGTTGAAACATTGGCTGTATGACAGCACTAAGAAGATCAGTGTGGCAGGCAACCAGTTAGAGGCGACACGTGGTCCCAGTAGAGATCAGGCTGCTGTAATTAATCATTTAGCATCTATTTGGATCATTGACGAATTGTTTCAGTCGGAGTGAATTTCAAAGGAAGTTTCTCAAATATGAAAAAATCACTGCATTTCTTGACCAAACAATATATTAAGTTGAATATTTATACACAACAAAACATTTCGATGACAGAGTCCTGAGGTAAAACTGATACTGCCCATGTCAATAAATGGAGAACATTAAGGACATTTGACATTGACATAGTTTGTGTCCTAAATATAACACAGAGCCCCCCCCACATACACACACACACGACGGAGAATACACTGTAAACATTAATCAGTAAGGAAAATAAACGCATCATAGTTAAAGAAGATGAGACGTGTGACACATTTCTGTCCATGTCACAAACCCCTCTTCCCATATGGTTTCTTCCCCAGTGGCTAGTGGTTTAGCCTCATTCCACACTGCTGGGAGGGAGCTCTGCCAGTGCACAACCAGCCACTGAGATTCCACCGACCTTCCTGGCTGCCTAGCAACCCCAAGGAATGGACAATACCGCCAGTCTGAACCGAGAGCCCCGACTGGTCCCGTTTTTTTGGGGAGAAGAAAGACACCGTCAGTCCTCGGTGGTGTGAGAGACCGCAGCCAGCCTCTTCAAAAAGGGCTAAACGCTGCACACTCAACTGAACCAGACCAATTAAGTGCAGGAATAAAAATGATATTGATGGAGGGTTACCAGCAGGTTTTAGTGGGACCCATTAGTGTGTATTTATTGTGTGTCTGTGTTGCGAGTTGGTGTCAGTGGGGAGGACTGCTTTCCCATGGTCCCACAGTTCTACAGGGCAACACAAAAAAAAAAAAGCCTGATTCAGAGCCATCCAGGGGGCCTATTGTTGGAGAGAGAATCCCTCGCCCGCTTTGCAAACTGAAGCCCTCCAAAGCTGAACAAGCAGAAAAGTAGCACGGCGTCCAGTTTGTTCCTTCAGCATGGCTTGATGCATTATGAGAGCTGCCAGAGTCAGAGGAGGGGCCGACACAGGGCGGATCACAGCGACTGGAGGTGACGTATGAAAACAGCCACAGGCACCTGAGGATGAATTGATTTCTAGATGTACAAGAGAGTCTCTGCTCGGATGAATCATCAGCTTTCGACAGTGTCGTAAGATAAAAGCATATAGTGCTGAAACATCCTTTAAAGTGAAGTTAATGAGCAACTATTTGATGACTGACTTATCACTTAGGTTCATTTCCCCCCTGGTTTCAGCTCCTCGCTGGCAGTTCGGTTCAGTTTTGTCCTTTTGGTCAAACATCACAAGACATTTGTAATCACCGCTTGAGAATTAAGGAAATAAAATATTTTGCAATGCTTTTGTGCACAAATAATAAAATATAAAAGGAAAATATTCTGCAGGTTAAATGACGATGAAAACAAAGATTAGTGCCATTTCGTATTCTTCTCTGTTGTGCTGTCGTCACTGAGATTACAAATGAATCATTATAAAGGATTTATATTCGATATTTTGAGACTGTTACGTCATGTACTTCATACCAAGAGGCACTTCAACTACATAATAAACAGCTGGATTGCTGTGATTGTGATAATACTGCACATGTGAAGATATCCGCTGATACCAGAGGAGATGCTCTTATCATTCAGATGTTGATCTCAAACCGAATCCTGGTGCACACTTTGAATTTTGCACATACACACGATCAAAACAACATGTTCCCCTGCTCTAAAAAATTACCATAATCCTCACTCGGAGGAAAAAGAAGAATATTTGCATTTCAAATAAACACTCATTATTTATGTAGTCAGGTTCCGGAAGGATTAGAGCTGACAGGGAGGCAGCGGATTTAAAAATGAGGATTATATCAACTATTAAAGCCATTTAGTGCATCTACTGCCTTCCTCTCTCCCAGGGTGTGCTGGAATAAACCTGTTCTGGTGAATCTGACCCACTGCTCTGTCTCCAGCATGTAAAGGTTGCTTTGAATTTCAATGTTTTTGTAGGAAATGAGACAGAATAAAGTGGCAGAAAGGCTGCATCTGCTGAACGGTACATGCAGTGTGATGCATATGAAGCAACACACACACACACAGACACACACAGACACACACATGCAGGCAGGCAGATCCGATGCAAAACGCACCAGTCACCTTATTAGGAAGCCCCTCGGCTGTGATGTAATGTGAACGCTGTAACCAGATTGAACTGGACTTGGGACCGGAGCTAAGGGCTGAACTTTACACTCCAGTTGCCATCCTATGAGCATCGGCTTCCCAGCAGGAGATTGGTGCCGCTCGCCGAGTTTCGCAAAAACAACTCCAAATATGTTCAGAGGAAGACTGAACCCGGGGAGCGCGCACCACGGCGCACAATAGAGGTGCAGCCTACATTCCAGCCTCTCTCCCGGCTGCGTTTAACGCCTGTTTTTAACGTGGGGGGGGGGGGCTTAGGGGTGGGGGGATAACTGCACAACACTGGGAGAAATTATTTCCTTACGTGCGTTTTCATGAAATTTGCCGTTTTTAACACAAAAAAAAAAAAATCGAGGTTTGGCACAATAGCGCGTCGAGGCGGGTCATGCTCTGTTGTGCCAGGCGGAGGCAAGATATGTAACACGGACGCGTTATTGTATCAAGAACCGGTGAATATATACAACAATTTTCAAAAAAAACTTACAAAGTGGATCATCCATTTTCATACTCCGCTGCATGCGGATGGAGGTCGGGACCGTGTCCTCGATCAACTGGTCGATCGACTGCAAAACAAAACAAAAGCAGGATGAATAAAAAGCGCACAAACAAAGGCTGTGGATGTGATGGGAGAGAAAGTGGCTCCCAGCGGAGATGTGTTTGCTCGTTATGGGAGAAAAATCTAATAAATAAATCGAATAAACGAAATCTTACCTCGAGTCCCAGAGCATCCAGCATTTCTCTCTTCTCCCTCTCACCTGGGCCGATGTGTTTCTCGGCGAAGTCGTCATGTCTGGGCAGGATCCTCTCGATCTGTCTGGAGGAGGCGGCTGCGGAGGTTCTCACACCCCGGACTCCAGCTCCTGCTCCTCTCGCTCCTGCTGCTGAGGACGCGCCACAGTTTCGGATGCTGCTCTGAAGTTTCCCCGCCACGCGGCTCCTGACGCTCAGATGCCTGCACGGTGCGCAGGGATTCTTGGCCAAGAAGATCCCCCAGGACCTGGCGCAGCTCTGCATCTCTAAATCACTCTGAGAGACAAGGGTGCAGGGAACGGGTTCAGCCTTTTGCTCTCTGCTCCTCTTCCTCTTCTTCTTCTAAATCTTCTGATTCTTCTTCGTGTTCTTCTTCCTCCCCTCGCTCGGCAGAGTTTCCCCCCACTGAGGCTGATGCGATCCCCTCTGCCAACTCCTTTAAACTGCAGAGTTTATACAACTGCACAGTTGCACAGGGGCGGACCAATCGGGGCGCGGGACGCGGCGTGACGCGGTGACGAGCCCCGGTCAAACAGCTGCTAAACTTTCTCACGTGCACGCCGTCCAGTGGCCAGGAGCAGATCCAAACACAGGAGGTTACTCAAGCGTCCCCCCCCCCCCCCTCCCACACACACACACACACACACACACACACACACACACACACACACACACACACACACACACACACACACACACACACACACACACACACACACACACACATACACACACACATATACACACACACACACACACACGCAGACCATCGACTCACTGATCGTGTGTGAAGCTCAAACTGACACATGAGAAGGTGCATTGTGACATTAACTCAGCATTGACAATAAATCCGGCCTGGACTCTGACTCCGGTCCATTTGGGTCACATCTTCACGCAATCCACGAGACAGCTAATTGTGTCTGTTACTCTCATTTGTAACCTGGTTATATGTGTATGTACGTTCCTCTGAGTCCACGTGTACCCAGATGACAAAGTGAACTAGAGTGTAACCGGTCAACTGATACGACAAAAAACAGATTTATTCTTCACTTCAAAAGGTTGGTTTTTGTGTTTATCTTCTATTTCAGTGTGTGATAATGTGTGCGTTTTATTTTTAGAGCTGTAGAACTAAAATGCATCCTCATTATTATCATTATTACATCTATTTGATGTTCTTGTAGCAGAGGCTTGACGCTACCACAACACAATACAACATGTGGTAAAGGGAAGTCAAGTTTCCTGTGGTTTCTCTTTCGCTGATGGAGGGTTCGAGTAAATCACATGACCACTTTCGGGAAACAACAGCTCAGTATTCCCACTGCTCATCAAACAAGGGGGGTTATTATTAGTGAGGGGGCGTGGCTGGAACACAAGCCCATTTTCTCCTACGTATCATGCTTGTTTATATCTTTGCTGGTCTGGTTAACGTTTTCCTGTCTGACCAAAACAACCCTCAGGCCAGCGGGAAAACTCCCAGTGCTCGTGAATGAAGGACCACCACTGACCTTTAGGGATTTATCACGTGGATCAAACAGTGACTTACAGAGAGTAGAGAAATTAAAGGGTAAAAGCAATATACTTTGCCTTGTCTCTAGAGCTCTCTATACTCGCTCTTTTTGTATTTTGATGCTTATGGTGAAGAACCTTGTCCAAAATATCAAGATCAGGTGACTGCAAAAGCCCGGGCACATAATTCTTATCATGCTCATACTTATTAAACCTCCTTTATTATCTCACCCTATTTTACAGCGGCATCAGTAGCACTGAAAACCTCCAGATTATGATTCCATGGGCCTCCAGGCACAGCTGTGAAAGAGCCCTCCTACCTTGTCTCTTCTGTGGGGGAGCAACACCCCCCTGACTGAAGCAGACACAGGATGTAAACAAACAACGCATCCATGTGTCCGCTGAAGACTCCTCTGTGGTTGTTCTGCATCTATTTACGATTCTTCTGTGTCTCTCACCAACAATCAGTGTGTTGTCACAGTCACTTCAGACGGTGGCTCTGACCCAGGACCCCCACAGACACCCTTGTGTGACAGTAAGGCCTCAATAAGGACACTCAAACACTGCTTTGTTCAAAAACACACCAGCTTTTTCAGAGACGTAGGACCAGACATAAAATAAAAAGGCTTCTATTGCTGCCCAGGTTTGTCTTTTGCTTACATACGTCCGTAACTTTTACTAAACTAATTTTGGAAAAGTCGTTCATGGAGCACATATTCAAAAGCTCCAGACAAGGGCTCTGCCAAGGGAGCCATGGCCAAGTCCTGAAGGCCACAGCAGACACTATCAATAGTGGGATGAGTCAGCACAAGCATCCACTCAGTGAAAAGAACATTTCTTTCTGAAGAGCTAGAGAAAAACCAACATCAGCTGCCAGCACCACCTTCTCTGGCCTGCAGGCAGCAGCATGAGACTGCTGTGACCTTACCGCTGACCTGGGGAAGAAGTTCCCCGAATGTGATGCCACAACAACACTGAGGCCAGACAGGATGCCTGTCCTGGAAGTTTGCAAGCAGATCAATTTCTAGAACTCTAGTACGGGTCAGCTTGTGACTGAGAAACAGGTTTAAACCGGTTGAGAGGAGATGCAGTGGGTTTGCATGCCAGTCCCTCCTTGGGACCCACAGGGCCTGAGCAGGTGCCACGAGGCAAAGGGCATTCGAGATGACCACTGACGAAGCACAAGTGGCTCCAAGGTAGCTGTTGATCCAGGGACAGGGGCCATGTGGCAGCGCTATGGGTCACATTGAACTCAGGAAGGCCTTGTCTCTGATTGGCCCAGAGAGAGGCTTGTCTTGAGAGGATGTGCAGGGAAGAAGTAAATAACAAATCCAGATGTGCAAAGATTGTTGCGTCATAACAAAATAGAACTGAAGATGTAGTCACTGACAAAGTATGTGTTTGCTCTGTCATTATGGGAAAGTGGGTGGAGATTGATATGAAAAACAATTAGAGGAGAGTTTACCACACTTTATAAGAAAAGTTGAAATAATCTCTGTTGGGGAATATAAAGAAATATCAGCATTGATCTGTGAACTGAGATTAAAATATTGTTTTTACAAAAATTCTGAGAGAAACAGAAATCAATAAGAACATATCATCCTAACTTGATGCTTGAAAGTTTCTGAGAAACATGTCCAAATCAGGTAAAATAAGGTAAATACGCAGAGAATTCCTCTAATTGATGATATTAAACCTAAACCTTAACACCCACAGCTATATCTTAAACATACTGCTGTGACGGTTTTATAAAAAGTAAGCTTTAAACACACCATTCTAACCCTGTATGGTTTGTACTATTAATATGTAGAATTAATACCTAGTTATGCAAACTGACGTCAGCTCTGATATTTATTGCCTCAGTGTTTGTCATTTAGAGCCTGTGAACTGCCTGTACCCATGTTCATGACTCATAATTTGCAACAACAGAATAAAGCAGCAGTTATTGTGTTGTCAGCCATTCCTCTGTCGAGGAGTTTGTCCCGTCTGTAACTTGAGACGTGATTTGCATATGTTGCTTCGCAGCAGCAATTTAAACATGAGTCGGTGGTGATGCAATCGGGTCAGGAGCACAACATGTTTATCCCCAGATCTCTCGGTATATATATATAGTATGTATTCTATTTTTTTATTTCTAATTATTAATACTAGAAATTACCCCCAAAACAAAATGAAGGACATTTCTGTGTTTGTACTTTTGGTGCCATTTAGCTCGAGCTCATTACTTAAGAGGTCAGCCTGCTCACCTTTGACATATAATTCAAATGAGGGCAGCTCAAAATATCCTGCTGCACCCCACAGACATAAAACAGTCTGCAGTCAAATTAGGTGAAACCTTATTCTCCTATTGATTGCTTACAAGTAATTTGGGCTTTTTTTTATCTATCACAGTGCATCTTATTTTTAAGGGCTAGGAATTTCTTAAATGTAAAATGCTTAGGTCAAATAACAAGCTGTCTAATAAATGTGGTGCATAGGAATATATGCTCCCCTAAAATGCAGTAACAGCATTAAGTAGATATCAAAAGTACTTGAGTAGAAGATTTGAGTGGAGGTACATTATTATTGATCATTTTCAACACATACTGTGAGTCCTCCATAACACTGGATTTAAAATGTTTAAGATGTGAGACGGACTGATAAACATGCAGATGTCATCTGTAAAAGAGAATCAGACTGGTTTTCGTTGCCACAGTTTTTGAAATATGAATTCACAAAAAGCTTCCTCGTACTGATAACGTTAAACAAAAGGAATAACCATTATCAGGGTTGTGTGATGATGGCAAACAAACCATTAACTTGAATGCAACACAGAGATGGAATGGAAAACACAGTCGTCCAGGTAAATCAAGTATTTCACCTCCTTATTAGGACGATCAGCACCGAACACCTCCATTCAGTTTGTTCTTTAGTCTGTGTGATCTTTAGTGATATTCAACTTGTTGTTTGCATATTTTCCGATATGGGTCCAATCAGCCGCCTGATGGTGCAACATCAGTTTTTACTGCACCAATGTTTTTCTCTGCCTTTCGCATTTCTGTTTTATTTTTATGCTAACCGTGGATATCTGTCCTTGTGGTACAGGTAGGTGATCGCAAATACAATTATTTAGTTAAATTAGTTGGAAAGTTATTCATTTAAATTGTATATTTTATCAAAACTACATTTTTAAAGGTAATAAATCAATGTAAGATGAAGAATTTTATTCTGTGCGCCTTTTTCTACTATAGATCACATATTTCGATCAACACATTGTGTGATATATATTTGGATAACATTTTTAAAAGGTTCAATAAGTTGATTTGTGAATGAATCCTTGTATAATTAAGTCAACTGGAACCCAAGGCAAAAGCAGAACCACAGTATTTTCAGAAGGGATAAAGTGCTGCCAACAGTTTTTACATTTACTGATATTTATTTGGTTGTATTCTATTATTGTGAAATGTCTGTTGCTTTTTAAATGTGCTCTTCAAATATATCTACATTTCCCAGGACCATACTGATTTATATGATTGATGAATCAGCATATCTAATCGTGACCCACTTTCAGTTGTCTTTGTGTCTTCAGGTACGTCTTTGTTACAGTTGGAGGATGTGTCCTGGCGGTCGCCACGATGGGGATCTACAGTGTTCTTCTGTTTGCCTCCACCGCTGTCTTTATTCTGCTCATTGGTCGTGTGGATCCCAGCAACATCCACATCTGGGCGTTCGGTATCCAGATGCTCTGGCAGACCTTCTGGCACCTGCTTATACAGTACAGCGAGTATTACCTGCATGAGCCTGTCAGCGTGAGGTATTTATCTACTGATAAATAACAATAATACAAGTGTTGGTCTGGTTAATTATAAATGCATTTGAAAGACCAAGGTCGGTCCTGTATTTATGTATTTTTTGTCAATGAATCTCATGAAAAAGGACAAAAAACAACAAATAAACAAATATCACAATTTACTTTACCATTGGTGGATATTTTTCCACATTACAATTAACACGTACACCAACACACAGCTTTCCATTAGCTCAATCATGATTACTCATGTGATCAAAAGCTCCAGAACAAACATAAAGTTCACAAGTCTTTAAAATGTATTTAATCACCTCTTGCGATTCCAGGTTGTTTTTGGCGGTGTCCTCCTTGATGCTGCTCACTCAGAGAATCACCTCAGTGTCCATGGACCTTCAGGAGAAACAACTAATGTCCCCGTATAATGCATCGTCCAAAAAGACGACTTGTGTCCTGCCTCTCCCTCTCGTCAGCTACCTCCTCAGTGTCACCACGCTGCTGGGTGGCCCGCTGGGCTCCTACAGACAGTTTGTGTGCCACATGGAGGGAGTCGGCCTCGGCCCCTCACCCTGTCCACTGGGTGTGGTATTCCTGAAGTTGATGCAGGTGCTAATGTTGGAGTTGGTAAGAATTTGTCTTGTCCATTTTTTAAGACAAAACATCTATGATCCCAGTAGCTCTGCTTCTATTCGTGGCGTCTTATGGGTTTGGGCCCACGCACTGGTTTTGAGGCTCCGGTATTACTCTCACTGGAAGATCAGTGAATGCCTCAATGATGCAGCTGGGTTTGGAAATTGCAAAAATTCATCCGGAGACTCCGAAGACTGGAGCGGCTTATCTGATGGTGATTTCTGGACCACTGAGGCGTCGAGCCGCGTGTCACAGTTCGCACGTCGATGGAACGCCACAACGGCTTCGTGGCTGCGAAGAACGGTTTATATGAGAAGCAAACATTTCCCTTTGTTCTCGACTTTTGTTTTTTCAATGTGGTGGCATGGTTTGCACTTGGGTCAATTTGTGGGGTTCTTGACTTGGGCGTCAGCGGTGCAAGCAGATTACTATATACACAGGTTCTTACACCCAAAGTTTTCCTCAACATGGGGGAAGCTGCTGTATGCGTGTCTCAGCTGGATAAACACACAAATGATCATCACATGTGTGGTTATTGCTGTAGAATTAAGAAATATGTCCGGCCTGAGGCTTTTGTCAGCTTCATTTGTGGGTCTGTTTCCTCTTTGTAACATGATACTACTTGTCATTTTATCAAAATGCAACACAGTTACATAGACTACTAAAGCAGCCATGTTAACAAACCCCCATATGTACATATTTGTGCTATAACAGCTCTACTACAATATGAAAAGCTTGTTTGTTCATTAAAATCCATGAATAGATTATTATGTTACTGTCAATCTGGGGATTCTGTAGTTGTCCAACAGTTGTGTTGTTGCATTTGATTGATTTTGATTTTATTTTATTTGGACATGGACATGACAATGTCCATGTCCAAATAAAACCAGATGCATTGTTTACAGTGTATTAGCATAAATGCTAGTTTACAACACCTGTCCATTTCTGCTCTTTGTTGTCGTTTGTGCTGTTGACAACTTAGTTGTTCTTGTTCATTTTCTGTTTTCACTTGTCATGTTGCGCTATCTTCCCTGGGGATAAGTGACAACATAACAATGATATATATACATCTCTATTGATAGACGATAGTCACAGAGGTTTGAATGTGGTGTGAGGAAACTGGTTAGGGAGCAAATGAGGGGAAAGTACAGGGTGAACCGGAAGCATCAATGACACTGGAGCATAACACTGATGACTGAACTGTGGGGGATGGGATGGGGGAGCAATAGCAAGAGTTGAGGAAAATATGTCCTACTTCATATGTTCTGTTGAAAAATCTATGTAATATGTGAAATGCATGATGAAATGATTTTATGACCAATATAAAAAGGTAATGGAAATCTTTGGAAGTCAAACTTTATTGCAACGTCTCAGACAACACTACTGCTAAGTGAACTGGATTTCACCGGTGAAAGTTATAATATTTAAAATATGAATCACATCTGTCTACGTCAATTGAAGTAGACTTTTCAACTTTAAACATGCAGAAAGTGATGTTTTATATTGTCACTGAAATAATTAGCAAGAGCAGCAAAGAGTAGTAAACATGAGAAGGGCCCTCGGCCCTGCAGATGTGGTTCGGGCTCGGTTCTGCAGCCTGCACGCTCAGCAGATTGTTGGGGTGACAGAATTCTTTCCACAGCCTCATAAAAACAAACTGTGACAGTTGATAAACCGGAGACTTGCAGAAAATTTGTATGTTGTATCATACTGCTCCCTGGTGGTCAAAATGAACGAAGGTTTAAGGCGTATATTTGCATCTATATGAACAACAACTGCTCATCCATAGTTATGAGTGATGAAGGTCAACAACAATAAATTATATTTTATGAGGAAGATATTGATTGTGTGAGTTAAGCTTAAAGAAACTCTTTTAATCATTTACGGAGCTTTGTAAAAATATTAAAAGACACTTCAATGATGAAGTACTGTATGTGATGTACTGTAAATTAAATTAAATATACTGTGCATTGATTTTCACTTATCTGAGCGTATCTTCATTTTGCAGCAAAGTCTCTCTTCTTTCTTTCCATAGATTTCCAGCAACAATCCCTAAAAATAACAACAGTCCGAGGTTTCTGTTTGAGACGAATTTCTTCCAGCAGTCCTCTGGTTTGTTGATGTGCAGTGTGTAAATCTAATGGAGAGAATAGTAAATATGGGATGTTTGGTTAGGACCATGAAAAAGAAAAACGTCCTGTATATATTTCCACAAAACCAATAATAGATATGTGCTGCACAACACCAAGTTCCTCACCTGGTGTGTTAGGTGGACGGCCACTGCGGACAGTACAGCATAGTAAGGGAGAGTCTGTTCAGCATTGACACCAGCTACGACCAGTCCTGACATCATGGCCACCGTAAAGCCGCTCAGCCAAGGTTTGGTTTGCTCCTGGAACCTCAGCGCAGTAGATTTGACTCCCACCTTGATGTCGTCTTCCTTATCCTGGTTATTGAATACAGAAGAGATGGAGCTCAGTCTCAATCCATATGATTCTACTTTGAGAGTGACTGTTAGGGCAGCAAAAAAACAGGAACCTATAACTCCCTATATAAATTCTCCCTCATAAATAATAGTAAACTACATTTAACAAGGTCGGATCAAATCAGTGACTCAATGGTTTAAACTTTGAACAAGGTTCAATAAACGGCTTCACTAAATGTGAGCTGCTAAGAGACTTAATGTCAAATAAGTTTATATTAAGCACAAATAAGAACTACAGAGATCCTCAGCTTCACCTGATGTGCATATATGGTGTCGTAGATCAGTGTCCACATCAGTCCTGAGAAATACAGCGGGAGGCACACGGACCAATCACAGGAGCCTTGAACCGCAGACCAGCCGAGCAGCGCCCCCCAGTTAATGGTGAGGCCTGAACATAAGGACAAGAAGGCGGAGGTGTTGACTTAAGAAGCAAGAAACTGTAGAATAATCTTGCAGCGTATAGAACAGGACAACAATTACCTAACACAAACTGTGGCCAGTACGTGATCCTCTTCATCAGTGGATAGGAGACAACAAGAGACAATGAGGCAGCGCCCAGAGCGATGCTGTGAGGAGCATTATGAGTCAAACAGTGTCAAACCTTTGCTAGAGTAATAACGAAGAAACACAACAACTGTTTGTATTCTAACATATATCTATAAATGATAAACTGATATATTGACCGCGAGACGGCACAAACACTGTCTCTGTCTGACTGACACAATCTTTTTATTTTGCAAATAAACTCAAATTAAAGCGCAACAGATTATTTCCATAACACACTGACCTGTAGTTGTTGAGACACAACAGAACCCCGAGTGCAAGAGAGAGCTGCCCTCCCAAGAAGACCAGTGCCTGCATTCGAGAAATTTCCCCCGAGGCGATGGGTCGAGTGGCTGTCCTGGACACCTGCACAAAAATATATCAATAACCATAACAATAATAATATAACAACAACTTAATTTATGAAGCTAATTTCACAACGTAATCATTATACATCAGTGTTTTAAACCTTTGTGTCAAAGTCTTTATCCCACATGTCGTTGATGGTGCAGCCGGCTCCTCTCATTAGCAGAGCGCCTGCACCGAACAGAGTGAGCATGCCCAGATGTGGAAGGCATCCAGGGTCAGACGCCAGAGCAATGCTCCACGTGCACGGGAGGTACAGCAGCCAAGTTCCTACAATACAAACAGACAACACACCTAGGTGATTTAAACTTCAGAAAACCTTACTGCTGTGACTGTAAAATATACAGCGCGAAAACAAGAATAATATGTGCAGGGTGAGAATATGTGTAGTGAATGGATTGCACATGAACCATTGCATTACAGCCAGAATCAATATAGCATAGTTATACCATAGTTAAAGTGCAGTTGATAAATAAACAATATTCACGGCATTGTTTTCAAATACACCCTCATTTCAAAGCTTAAAACAGCAGTGATTTCAGCTGAAACTTTCATTAACCCTGAATGTACAAACCAATGGGTTTGTCGAGCCTCATCAGCCGCAGGTATGGCTGGACAGGAGCTGGAGCTGAATTGACAATGGAAGCAGGTGACAGGCTGAAGGATCTCCTCCCATGGTGCTGAGCATCACGCAGTCGGACCGATGGACGGATCACACCCTGGCTGTAAAGCCCTCTTCCTGACACGCTGGAGTGGGAGTGGAGTCCATGTTTGGTCCTGGTGGTAGCCTCCTCGTGAAGGAAGCGGTCTGACAGAGGGTACAGACAGGGGGAGCAGGCTCCGTGGTGAATCCTCTTCAGGAAGCTCACAGTCAGCTTGGCTTGCAGCATGGTGACTCCCTGAGGTCACACTGACATTACCCCGCACCCCTGAACACACAAAGACACACACACACACACACACACACACACACACACACACACACACACACACACACACACACACACACACACACACACACACATACACACACACACACACACACACACGTCAACAAACACAATGGTGGCTTTGTTTTATGATTTGCTTGAACATGAATTCTTTTGTGTTTCACTGAAACCGCCGCACAAAGACTGAGGTGTACGTGTGTGAGAGGAGAGTTGTGTGTGTGTGTGTGTGTGTGTGTGTGTGTGTGTGTGTGTGTTAATCAAGTAGGATCGTTGTTGGTGCGGTATAAAACGCACATGCTCATATCATAACCATGTACTTTACACTGAAGGTGAAATTAACTCTTCAACACGCCTGGGACGAAAACAAAGTTAAATGAAATAAACTTACACTGACGGTTACAGAAGACACAATATATACATGTAAATAATATATATTTACCCTCTCCTTATATTGTTTTGAGTTTAATGGTGTTTTAAACCACTAAAATAAGGGAGTTTTCGAAGCGCCAGTCTACTGTTGTGATTTCCTGTTATCGTACGCCCGCTATTGTTCCGGGGGAAACAACGTTCGCACCCGGAACCAATGACAGCAGAGAAGGTGTTTTAAATCAGAATGTAGAAAACCGTATCTATTCTTAATTTAAACTGATACATATTGATATATTAATATTAATTTACTGTTGTGCTACTTGCTCAGTATTTTCTCCACATATATCTGGTCCCACTTGGTAACATGCACACTTTTGAGAAAGAGTTTCGATTTCGTGTGTTAATAATAATAATTATAATAATTACCCTCATAATGATGTTTCTCACCAAATATTATCCTGGAAAGAACCAAAGAATCCTCAACAAAGAAGAGAAATAAGATTTTTGATGACCCACTAAACACATATCTGAATAAACAGTACGTTCACGATCAATTTATTTGGCTCAGAATTAATATTGCCTTGATTTTATGCTATTGTATGAATCATACTTACTGTTATTTTCTTAACAAAAATGAATCTTTATTAGACTGAACGATGAATGAATGGGATTTTTTAAGGATTTGATGAATGGAAACAGAAAGTAATCTCAAAGGTGGGAACTTCCGGCTAAAGCTTCCTCTGATTTCACAATTAATGTAAGCGTGCTTTTCATATATATACATATATATCTGCATTGTTGTTGAATATATCAACTGCTTGATTAATCAAGTAATGATAATCAACACGATATCAGGGGGATATTATACTTTCGACTTTTGCTTAATTACATTATGAGATAGGGTTGTATTTATGCAAATTTTTTTGTTGTTTCTATGAAAAACTTTTTTATTTTTCATTAGTTTAAGTGCATGGATATAATGAATTCAAACTTACTCTCCAACAGTTCAATTCACATTTTATGTTATTATGTTATTTCACAATGCCCAGCCCTTTGCAGCGCCTGCTTTTGATTTTATTTTGAAGAGCGGGCGGAAGTGCAGTTGCAGGACATTGAGGATTCGCTGCAGCACCGGAAGCGGGAAGAGAGCGCTAGTCGCGGGAAAAATGGCCGAAACGTGCGGTGTCTTCATGTTTCCCACATCATCGCCTGTAAAAATCACATCATAAACCTCCGGCTGTGTGTGTCCGTCTGCGTGAGGAGGCACGGCGTGTAGCAGCGGTGAGTTGTGTGTCTTGTTTGCTCTTTTATTCTCCCTCGGTTGTGTCGTTGTTATTCTCCTCTCCTTCCTGTTGAACTAAGTTCCCGACGTCTTCAGTTGTTTTCCTCAGAGTTGTTGCTGTTGTTCATTGGAATTTACTGAAATACTTGAAAAAGAAAAAGTGCAGTTATTCTTGTTATTGTTTCATTCCTGCAAGCATCTGCATAAACTACGTTTTTTGAAGATTCATTATCAACTTAACGTGTTATTTAAACCGCAGGAGCATCACGGCGGTTCTCTGCTTGTAGAGAATGATCTGGCTGTAGGAGGGATGCACGATGCAAAAAGGTATTTATCACTGTCAGCTTTTGTGTTAAAATGTCGACTCAGGACAGTGATTTTAGATCAAGTGGAGTATTTGATGTTGTTTCTTTGACCCCCCTCAGATTCCATGAGCTTTGCCATCCCTGGCCACACAATGCCCAGGCAGCCTGCCCCCGAAGAGTCCTCCGTCAAGTCCTTCTGCTGCAGTAACTGCTCGCTCGTCTTCCCCTCCAAGATCTCCCTGTTTCAACACGTGACCTTTGAGCACGGCTCGGTGTCTGACGAGGACGAGGACGACGCCGACAGCAACAGGCTGGAAAGTATTTATTTATGTCACAGCTGTGGTTTTGTAGCTCGTGGCCAGGGGGAGTTAAAGGAACATGAGAAGCAGTGTGGTAAGAAGCCGGAGAGTCAAGATCAGACAGGGAATCCTGTCGTTCCCGGAAGCCACAAGAGTGCAAAAGGAGCAGTCATGTCTACCTCGAAATCTTCAACATGCATGCTTTACTCGTCAAAAGATCTGAAAACGTACAAGGGGCCGCTGCAAATGCAAACTATCACTAAATTCTTAACAGCAGCACCTCAACCGCCCTCGGTGAAGCCAGCCGAGAGCCCGGTGTCCCCGAGCGGCACAACTGGAACCCTGCTTCTGGAGCAGTCTCCCTCAGACCTCAGCCCAAACAGCAGTGGTGTGTTTAAGGTCACGGCAAAGTCCACGATTGACATGTCGTGCGCCCCTACTAATCACTGTATGGTAGATAATCACTTTTTAATATCCGAGCTGAGCTCTCACAAGCCCAAGGAGCAACCCAATGACCCAGTTCATGAAAACAGCAAGAGGAGGAGCAACTGGGGACACCAGGACAGTCAACCGGCTAAAAAAGCTAAGATGGACGAAGAGGAGACAAAACTCCCAGGGATCGAGGACGCAAGTAAACAACCGACAGGCAGCACTGACTTTTCTTTTGAAATTAGCGACGACGAACATGAAAGGAAGTTAAAGCTCTCCAAAAGAGCCGTGGAAATCCCAACCACTTATTTTTGTAAACACTGTGACTACAGTGATGCTGTCGTCAGGCTCATGTCCTTCCATTACCAGAGCGACCACCCTTACATAAGATGTAGTGCCACGTACATTCAGGATCCCAGTGACCAGAGCGTCACCTTCCGCTGCCTGGAGTGTCCCGTGGAGTTTTTAGCTGAAGCGCACCTCCAGAAACACTACACTGAAAAACACCCAGACGCCCCTAAAGTATTCATGATGCATTCGTGTGAGCTGGTTTACAAATGTTTTGTTTGTACGTTCATCAGTAATGAATTGAAAGCCCTGACAGAACATTACAAAGAGGAGCACCCGACACATAAAGCGGACGATTCCTTGTTGTACTGCAAATATACAGCGCCCGTGATCCAAGAGGGATCGTCAGAGTTGACCACGTGTAGGAAAACGCACAGCCCGGGAACATCGGGGGGGATTTCTCCCAAGAACGCAGATGCACAACCTGAAGAAATCAAAAATGCCCCCTCGCCCCTACACACCACCTCAGACCACAGAGGAGAGGAGGTGGTTTTGTATCATTGCAGCAGCTGTGTATTTAGTCATAAGTCAGCAGTCGGTATGCATGTCCACTATCAGAGAAAACATCCAGACGAAATGGTCACAATCAACAAAATCAAACAGTCGGCTTCTGTGTCATCGCAAACAACCTCCCAGGCCTCAGCTGAGAGTTCATCGAGTGTGACGGAGAACTCTGTGCCTCAAAAGGACGACTCCGGTTCCCCCGAAACGGAAAGAAGCAAAGCTGGGGTGTCGGTGAAGAAGCTTTCATCGACACTAACGTCTCCGAAGAACAGAACTTCTAAGACTCAATCCGAGTCTCCCAAAATAGAGAAAGTGAAACCTGAAGCAGACGTAAAGCAAACAAAGACAACCCCTAGCAAATGGAACAGGGAGCTGTCATCTGGAATCGACGGCTCATCCCCCGGCTCTCTCGATAAAATGTTTTACTGCCAGTTCTGCACCTTTTCAAATACCAACATCAGGAGCGTCGTTGCTCATCACAACATGAAACACGCTGAGCAAGGACTAACGGGTACTGAGGAGGTCTGGTGGTATAACAACAAGTTGCAAAAGAAGAAACTGCAAAGTGAAGCCGAGACCTCAACAAGTGCTGCTTCCCCTCACTCCAAATCCAGTGAAAGAGTCGAGGGGTGGAAGGAAAGAAAACGTCGGAATGAAGAAGCTACCTCCAAGACGGAAGTGAATCCCTATGAGCGTGTAGAAGACTTGTTTTACTGTCAACTGTGCAACCTCGCAAATGTCAGTTTAAAGGGAATTAAGAACCATCAGGGCAAAACCCACAAGCACCTGACTGCCAAGCAAGAACCCATCCTTAAACACACCGCTCTGATTCGTGCTGAACTCAAACAGTCGCACACGAAGGACTCCTCCTCGTCTTTTCGTCTACCTCTCCCGCTCATGAACGATGGCGACGTGGACTGTTTTTTCTGCCACTTTTGCAACTACAGACATAATTCCGTTAACCAAGTAGTGAGACATTACATCAGCAGACATCCTGGGTTTGTGGTTAAGAACCACCAAGTCCTGCAATACACTGCTACGCTTCTCCAGCAGATGGAGGAGTCGCACCCGGAAACGTCCGCAAGCCGAGAAGAAGTGACTAAGACTAAAAAAGTAAAAACACTGCCGACCACACAGACCCAGAGGACCCTTAGGTGCTACAGATGCACATTCAGCTGTCAGTACGTGAATGTGCTGAGGACGCACATGTTGAAGGTTCACAAGACAAATCGCAGGACAACGGATATTCTAAGAGTGTGTTATAAACAAGGGATGTTGGAGACGGGTTTTCACTGCGACAGGTGTGTTTTCTCCCACAAGAGTGCAGCAGTGTTGTTTCAGCACAGCCAGGAACAACACCCCAAACG
This sequence comes from Platichthys flesus, assembly GCF_949316205.1. Classification (NCBI taxonomy): domain Eukaryota; kingdom Metazoa; phylum Chordata; class Actinopteri; order Pleuronectiformes; family Pleuronectidae; genus Platichthys; species Platichthys flesus. The sequence goes on from NC_084947.1 coordinate 5,899,907, forward strand.
TAAAATCACTCTCGAGTACGTCTCCACCAGGTTGTACGTCGGCCCCGACTCATTTGTCCCTCAACGGAAAGGAAAGCATAAAAAGGCCCACACCGGTGATGGTGATGGGAGAACTGGACAAAGTGAGACCAAGATGTTTTCGTGCCAAGTGTGCTCATTTAAAGGAAGCTCAATGTCCAGTATCACACGCCACTGCTGTGCTGTGCATCCCTGGTCCGTGAAAGACGATGGCACCATCCTCAGCAGCAAGAAGCCAAGTCCCCAGATTTTGGAAGACCACACAGAAATTCCAGAATCCTTCGACAGCTACCAAGCTCCTCTTGGAGACGGCGACTCGCCCGATTCCTCTAATGAAGCTGCAGATTGTTCCAACTGGTTCAAGTGCAAACACTGCACTGCATGGTTTAGTACCTGGCACGGTCTCAACACTCACAGTGGAATGAAACACCCAGACGCTAAGATTGATGGGACAGCACACGTGCATGTCTTCAAATGTCCCCACTGTACTTACATCAACGCCAGCTATCATGGAGTTTTAACCCACTGCCAGAAGAGCCATCCTGACTCGGAGTCCAGTGCAGACAGTCATTTCATGGATGAAATGCATCTACGCAGCTGGACCAACTCTTCGACTAAAAGAGGCCCGGGTGACACTTCAAGAATCAACGGCTACATGTGTGAAGCTTGTCCTCAAATCAGTGCAACTCGGGAGAAGCTGAACAGGCACTGTGAGCGAGAGCATATCAAGACCGACCCGAGCCCTGATCCCAACACCGTGCACAAACCGTCCGCTGTGAGGAAACTACGCCAACCTAACACCTACAGCTCTCTAGGATCAGTGTCAAAAGCTTCTGTCCTGCAGAAGAAGAAGTACCAGATGTTGAAGTGCCAGCTCTGCAGTTATAAGTGCAGCACAAAAATTGGGCTGGGTCGCCACATGCAAGTGAACCACAGGCCATCGTCTTATTCACAGTTTAAGGATGGTGTGTTCAAGTGTGCCCTGTGTCCGAAGTCGTACTTCACAAAAAGGCATCTTGCACGGCATTATACTGTTAAACATGGAAAGCTCTCCCTCGCTAAATACTTTACACCACTGTACCCGCGGCTCACAACGCTAACGGCCCCCGACACGTCTGAGTCGAGCGCAACAGCAGAAGACGAAAAGATATTAGTGTACAAGTGTCCGTCCTGTCCCTATGTGAACGCTAGCTACCATGGAACGCTCACCCACTGCCAGATGATGCATCCTGCTATCGTAGTCAGAGCAGACAGACTTCAAACAGACACAATCCTCGAGAGCCAAATGGTCCAAAGTTGGTCGGGTAAAGGTTCAAAGCATAAAGGGTTCGCGTGTAAGAAATGTCCACTGATTTATGCATCGTTGACAAAACTGAAAGTCCATAGTGTGAAGAGCCACACACAGGCCCGACCCACAGCTTCTGAACTTTCAGTTGAAGAGACTGACACTGAGAAGCAGCCTGATCACGGCTCAGGGGGCTCGACATCCCAGGTTTCCTCTTTAAAAATCGAATCATCCCCAGTGAATGTCACAAACACCGACCACGATCAACAGCCAGGCTCTCCTGACACCCTCCACCTGTCCCTGGAAAACAAGGACATGCTGTACGAGTGTGACCTGTGTTCCTACGCAGGGATATGTAGGAAGTACCTGCACTGTCACTACAAAAACATGCACAAGATGGATACATCCAGCATATCCAAGCAGCTGGAGAAGTACAACAAGCGTAACAAATACATGCCCAGAGTTCCATCTAAAGAACGGGTTCGATGTAAGAAGTGTCCACAACTAGTGTTTGAAACATCTCAGCTGCTCATCGTCCACTACACCAACTTTCACAGCTCCAACTTTCAAATGGACTTTACAGTGATAAAGCGAAGAACAAAAAAGAACCCGGGACTCTTCAAGTGTGACCACTGCAGCAAACACATAGTAGGAACCAGGAAGCTGTGTCACCACCTGGAACGCCATGGAGCAGGGATGAAGACAAGGGCATCAGTGGCCGAGACGACCACACCAGAGACCCCACCCGATGAAGTAGGTTAACTCTGCCCACAGGAGCCGGTTCATTCATTATCATCTTTTCGTCCTCACTTGTAAGTTGACGATCGTTGCTGTGTTCGATTTTCAGATCTGCCAACAAGACGAGCCGCCCATGTTAGAACCCGTGCAGGACCTGACTTATTGGAATGTGACGCCAGTGAAGGAAGAGGAATCGATGGAGGACAAACGCACCTGCCGGCAGTGTGGACGGTCGTTCATGTCCCTGAAGGGTTTGCGTTCACATGAGCGCAGCCACGCAGCGCTGGCGGCCATCATGAAACTGGACAAGCTGTCTTCATCACTACTGAAGCACAAGTAAGAATGAAGTTTGGTGGGTCAGTCCCTGTGTTAGGTTTGTAAAAGTAAAAGAGGAGGAATTCTTTCATTTTATCTGCTTATATATGAAAGGACTGCTCATTCATATTACACACTACTCGCATTTAAATTGCTTTACAGAGGTAATTAATACTGTAATTTGTAATTAATACTATAAAATATAACTATATTTTAACAGTTTCATTAACACAGAATTGTTAGTATTGTCTTCTACAGTACAATATTACAATTTTTACAAATGTGATGTCCTTTACGTCTAGAACTCTGGATGATCAGTTTGTGACTGTCTGGATTATGTCTTTTTAATCTCTACAGCATAGATGAATACGTCCTCTTCAAAGCTGGGACCCTCCGGCCGTTCCTCTGCAACTTCTGCCCCTTCCGCACGACTGTCCTCGGCCTGTGGAGGAGTCATTTCATCAGAAAACATCGAGGTGAGAATCCCCTGGTCAATAATTTACAATTACAGCTTTATACAGAAGTTTTGATGAATCACAAGTTTAAAAATCAACAGGAATGTTTGACATGTTAGATATTGCTATATATTGCTTGAGATATTTCATTTAGTGTTTTGTCTTTCTTTCCCTGTCTGTGTTGCTGCCGGATGTTCAGATGTGTTCATGAATGAAGTGGAGACTGAAAACGAAGATGAGGAGAACTCTCAGAGAAACAACCCGGATCCTCCTCAATCATCAGAGGAAAACAGCAACTCGCCCGAACCTGACGAAGAAGTTGAAATAGCTGAAAGCAAGTTCTCCCTCTTATGTTATATAAACCACATACGAGTCCAATTGGTTATAAAATACACACACCTGTTGCTTTGGTTGTCGCACTGACAGTCTGTGGTTTGTTGTCTTGTGACAGGATCAATGTACCTGGAGCCTCCAGATGTGCAGCGGCAGCTGAACCACTACAACTTGATGGCGCAGACTGGACGTGCAGCCAAAGCCGAGGTGCAAGCACCCAAGTTACCAGAGAGCTGTTTGCTCCACTGTGAGCTCTGCAGCTTCAGCACCGGACACCTTTCCAGTGTGCGACGACATTACTTAAACCGCCACGGGAAGAAGATCCTCAAGTGTAAGGACTGTGAATTCTTCACTGCATTGAGGTGAGTCACAGCCAACACCAGGATTTCTCTTTATTAAAAAAAACATTTTAGGACAACCACTGTAATTTCTCTTTTTTTCTACAAAACTTTTACAAAGCACAAAATTAGATTTGGAAAAGGGATATTGCACTAATATGATCTCCTGGGTGAAGGCATCCCCAGACGAGGCCATCAAGGAAGTTTGGCCATCTATTTGGAAAAGATGAATGGATTGAGTTAGTGTGACGTACAAGATATTCTTCAATTTAATAACTGAGCATGAATTTGCTCATGTCGCTGCAACACTGCAGTAATCAAATGTTTAAATAATTATAGTCAGTCATGTAAAAATAGAAAAATCACAGATAGTAAATCATGTATTGAGCCTGGTTGTTCCACCTTTTATCAGGAAAACCCTTGAGTTGCACATGGAGCACGGTCACTCTACATTTCAGTCCGAGCCGACCCACCTGAGGGACCTGCGCTGCCCGCTCTGCCTCTACCAGACCAGGAACAAGAATAACATGATTGATCACATCGTCCTACACCGTGGTACGATAGACACTGGACACGACCCATCATTCCCAGCGCCCTAAGATCCTAATTTCAGATTGAGTACATTTTTCTTTTGTCTCTCTTTTTCAGAGGAGCGTGTCGTGCCGATAGAGGTGCGTCGCCCAAAGCTGTCCCGCTACCTCCGGGGCATCGTCTTCCGCTGTCACAAATGCACTTTCTCCTGCGGCAGTGCTGAGAACCTGAGTTTGCACATAACGAAGCACGATGACGTCAAACCCTACAAGTGTCGACTGTGCTACTTCGACTGCACTCAGCTGAGCGAGCTGGAGGCGCACCTGAGCGATAAGCATCAGGTGAGGATCTGTCTCAGAAGCGGCAGGAATTCCTTTGTGTCTGTAATGAGACATGTCCACTTTGAATGTACAGGAATTTTAGAAATGAGAGGAGGAACATAGGCAGCTTCTTTGTTTCAGAAGGACCGGACCCTGTGGCCAAATCTGTTGCTTGAATGAAAGAAAGTTTTGTTACGTAAAGTTTTAGAAATGTATAAAGCCAAATGGTACTTTAAATTCAACCATAAATTAAACTAGTAACTCTTGGTGCTTTAATATTTGAGTCATTTAACACCAGCTGCTGTAACTCTCTTAAGTCAAATGAGAGAAGTGAGCTCCCCTCAGAAACAGGTCTTAAAACCATCTTTAAAAAAACTCTAAAAGGCCTTAAAAAGTTCAAATCTTTGTTTTTGAAGAGAAATGTGGAAGAAATAGGTTAAATTGTTCTTTTGTAAGTTAGATTTTTCTTTTTTTCTTTTATACAGGTTGAGAGGAACCATGAGCTTGTGGGTCAGGTCAGCCTTGATCAGCTAGAGGCACAGGATGGTAGGATAGCAGAAGAGGAGGAGGAAGAAGAAGAAGAGAAGGAGGAGCTGTTATCAAACTCTGAGCCGCACAACAGCACGGGGGAGGATGTGAAAATCAGGTTGGTCTCAGGCTTCAAGGACGTTAAACATGAAACACTAGTTGCGGACCCGGCAGAAGATAACCTTCCGAAGAAAGTTACACAACAGTTGAAGGATACGTGTCTGAAGCATGAGCAGGAGACAAGAGGACAGACGAGTGAGCCAACAGTGGAAAATAATGCCAGGAAAGGAAACGCCTCAGAGTCTGAGGAAAGCGACTGTTCAGAGAGAGAGAGGCAGACCAACGAGAACCAAGCCCAACTCCAAGTGAGAGCTAGTGAGGACAACAGCGTAATGTCCACACGCCAAAGAGAGGAGGCGGTCGAGAGAGACTCTGCAGCATGTGATGAGATGGTGGACAAAAAAGAGTCCAATTTAAGTTTGAGGACGCTGCAGGACAGAACGTCAGCCATTGAGTCGAGAGCAGAAGACGAAATACTGCGTCACATCCTGGTGATGGATGAGGACGGCAGCGTCCACAAGAAGCACAACAAGGCAGAACACGAGAGGATGGTTAGGAAAGACCAGAGCCTGGAGACCAAGGTTCTAGATAATGTTCTGAGTGAGCTGCTGGACGAGGAGCGTACAATGTCTTCGGCCCATAAAATGAAAACTAAATGTGATTCAGAGGCCAAGACGAGTCACATGCAGGGAAACAACCTCAGGAGTCGGGAGGATTTCAAATGTGGAAGTCCTTCCCGAACGCCTCTTCCAGTCTGTGACCACCTGAACGAGGAGAGCTCAGGTTTGTCATTAACACACTGCAAAGAGGAACACGTGAGCCAACAGGAACACGTGAGCCAACAGGAACACGTTGAGGAGCCATCGGACCCGTACGGAGACATGCCAGTGCTTGAGAATGAATATCTGAAGGAGACATCGTACCCGCAAGACGGCTGCAAGGAGGAAGAGGAGGATGAGCTCGAGCAGCGGCAGGACAAAGGAGATGAAGCGATGACTGAAGACGACGAGAGCGGACGCACAGATCGGGAACATGAGGAGGGAGACGGGACGGAGGAGGCCAACAGTCCACGTGTGGGCAAAAGTAAGAATTGAAATGAATCACAATAAATTGAGTCCAACACAAACTCAGTGTTTTCTGTGTTTTCAGACAACGTTGCAACGGTTGTGTAAATACGTAACAATGGGAGTTATATCATTTTGGATGGTGAAAACAGATTGTGTGTTGAAAATGTAAAGAAAACAAAATGGCACTCAACATAGATCGCCCATATGTTCCCTGTATGAAGCCACATTGCAATCTGTAAGATCCAGTTTTCTATTTGGATCTGCACTCAGGAATCAGTCCCCTAAACCCTGGGAACACCCTGTGAAAAAGTTTAGTGTTAGAGAAAGTGATGGGAAGAAATTCCAGGATCCCTCCACAGAACGTTTGTATTTTCTTTCTTGGCCCATGTCACATGCTTCCACCAAGTTCTGTGGAAATCTCTCCAGTAGTTTTTTTGCTTTATCCTGCTGACCAGCAAACAAACAAATGGACTGGAGAGAGAACATGACCACCATGGCAGAAGTTAAACACTTAACCACAGATTTCATTCATAAGTTTGCCTCAGTTTTAATATGGCTTTGATTATTTCGACTTAATACCAATCATGTCACCAGATAGTAGGAAAAATGTTTGCGATAACCAGGACATTTGATTGAACATTGTTAAAATGAAAAAACCTCTCGCCCCAAAGAAATCTTTACCACCTTAAAAATGTTATTTATCAATTGTCAATTGTGACACCAGTCTAAACTCATTTCTCTTGTTTTTCAGGTGGGGTCACAGCTTCAGGGGGAGCTTCTGAAGTCCCGCGTCCCTCAGTCACAGGAAATAAACTTTACACTTGTGAACTCTGTGGACGAAACCTCGTGAGCGGCTCAGACTTGAAGCGTCACATTATGAGACATGGAATTTAACCGTTTTCATGACGTTGCGGACATCAAGACTCAGCATCCACTGGGTTTTTGATGTGGGAGGTTCGATTTTGTTAGTGTCAACTGTCCTGTCCCCTAACGTTACTATGTATTTGTAAACAGCTTGTTAACTACTTCATTTTTCATGTTTTGTAGATTTTTTTTAACTTTTTTTAATGATCTCATTTTATTCTACAACTGTTATAAGTACATTTGTTGTTTTGTCCTCTTCAATAAATACAACTTCAGAAATAAGTGGTGACCAGATAATGTGACACAGTTAAATCCTTCTTAATACAGGATACACAGCAAATAAATAACTATCATGCACAGATCCCCATTTAAGTGACAGGAGATATTAAATATGTTACAACTGTAAAAAAACGTTAAAAGAAGCTCTATACTGTGAACTGTTGTTCCAAATAAACTTTACCTCATCGTTGTTTAATACCTTCATCGACGTCAACCTCAAGACCATTATCAACACTGGTCAATCTGGTTATCCTATTTAGGGTCGCAAAGGGGTCGGAGCCAATCCCAGTTAACATGTGGCGAGAGGTGAAGTACAAACTGGGCAGGTCACCAGTCCATCAAAGGGCTGACACTCCAAGATAAACAACTATCCACCAAGACCAGTGATTCACATCTAATTAATGTGATAAATAAGCCAGTCTTTAAATCAAGATAATGCTCATATCAGTCGATATCACAATATTTATTTTTAGAGACAGATTTTTCCTCCTGAGTGAGGGTTGTGGTTTTAAACTATTCTTTACGAGCAGAGAATCACCGAACACTTGATAATCCGAAAAACGTTTGTTTATTTAGATCCGAGGTGGATCAATAATGTGTAACTTCATTTGTTTGTCTGGTTGATAGCAGGATTACCTTGAAACTTGGTGGAAGGACGGGACATTGGCAGGAGAAGAGTTCATTACATTTTGGTTCTGATCCAGATAAGGGAGTAGATCTATGGATTTATCTTTTACTGCATTTTTATAGACATTCATTTCATAAAGAATAATGCATTGACCCTTAAGGACTGGTATTTATGAGTGTGTGCAATTAGATCCCCAAAAAAATCCGGATCTAGTGAATTTAAAAGTGACTTCTTAAGGGGATTGTTGATGGAAGACTTTGCTCATCTAGTTTTTCATGCATATGTTGATAACAAAGACCCAAACAAAACCCTGAAGGAGAGTGGAGTGTGTAAAATACGAGCTGACATGAACGCAGCGGTTTGCGCTAGTTGCGTAAGTTACGACACTTCTTGTGCTCTGGCTGTAAGAGGACACCGCTTCCTGGTGTGGACCGATCATACTGATCTGATGAGGGAGGAGAGGTGGATCCGACCGAGTCCGAGGAGAAACTGCGAGTTGAACTAGTTCCACGTGTTTCTGATGCTTCACTCTGAGAATGTCTGCAAAGGAGAGAAGAGGAGGGAGGTGAGGAAGAGGAGTCTCAGTCACTGGATCGATCTGAGGAAGCCACTTCTATAGAAACAGAATTCACGACCCACCCTCAGGTAGGAGGTGTTTCTTTCACGAGTTCCTTTAGCGAACTATTTGATACGAGTCCATTGAAGGAGGAGTTTTGTGCAGAAGAAGTTTCCCCTTGAGTTTATTTCCCGGAGCAGTTTCCTCATCTCCTGCCTGGTGATGACTCACTGTGAGGAGATGCAGTAAATCATCATCATGGCATGTTGACTGGAAACACATCCATCTCTGTAAACGTGTATTTCTACCACGATGCTGGTACTTTAAAACGAGTACTTTTACTGGGACAAGCAGAAATATTACTATTGCATTCAAGAGTTGAAGGACAGAAAAGGTAGATATGTTATAAATTCCTTATATATGTATATATAGAAATAACATGTTTTTTTCTTTATGGGACATATTTTAAATGCTAAATGTACTGATGTTAAAAGTATATTTTATAGGATTTTCAGTGTCTAGTGTTGAAAAAGTACCTTGAATGTGTGAATACCCTGAATTATTCTCCAACATTCACAGTCATGTAATGAAGTAGCTTTTCATGAAGTACTTTACTTGAGTGTTACACAACAAATACTATTTCATTTTTCGTCTTAATTCAAAAGCTAATAACTGTGTTTTATATTCCACTTTATTTATGTGATATGTACGACTCATGGTGATAAACCTTATAAGATGCAACACAAGGTTAAATGTTAAACCAGTGTCTCTCAGTCTTTCAGCTGGTGGCTCTTCACAATAACCCACTGTCTGTCTGGAGCTGCTTCTCGTGTTTCAGATGTCAGATAATGTCCTGAAACCAAATTCATTTAGTTGGCAGAACGTAGTTTTACGTTTTCATTTCTCAGCCCCTCAGATTTGTCTTGTCTCTTTACAGTTATTTACAGGGAAATTGAGAAGTTGTTGAGCTCCCAGTCAATTCCAGTAAATAATAATCCCCACATGCAGCCAACAAACAAGTCAACAAACTCCGAGAAGAAAGCAACAAATAATGGAAAACCAATAATTTCCTATTTAGTGAATCTTCCATGTTAGTTTGAGTGAATGTGGTGAGTTTGTTCTGAATCATACTTTGTGCTCCAGGAAACTTTCAAGGAAAAATCATAAGGAAGTGAAACACCTGTAAAGTGCAGCTGTGATTCTCTCAAGGCTTCACTTGTTCCTGTTCCTCGAGATAAGAAGTGAGGGATTACTGGAACTGTAACGCGCTCGTGTTCACGTCCTCTGCCCAGGAACAGTCAGAGAGAAGACAGGATTCATGATGTCGGACGTTAAACCAGCAGAAGAGGACGGCGGCGCGTTCTCCTCAAAGATCATCAAGGTGGTGTTTGTCATCCTGCTGCTCGACCTGCTGGGATTCACCCTGATTCTCCCTCTGCTGCCGTCCATTCTGGATCACTACGCACAAACAGGGGTCAGTAGTTTTTTGTTTTTAAGCAATAACCTATTATCTCTTCGCAGACATAATAATAACACACTGAAATTACAGGTTTATGTTTGTGCAACCTGTAATTTCAACAAAACACAGACTATGTACACACAGACCAAACTATAGACAAACAGAAGGAGATTCGTTTTTCAATTATTTCTCCATTTTCTCTCTCTTTCTCTTTGAAAAATGACAAACTGAAAAAACATACATTAATATAATTGTTTGGTTCTTTGAATAAAAATGTGTATTTAAAAAATATAATAATATACTATGTTGAATAACACTTTTAAAACGAAATGTAGACTATTGTCCTCTCCACGCTGTGTGTTCCCTCTGCTCACGGTTAATTCAAACGAGCATCATTTGGTGCATCATTTGGTGCATCATGTGATCTCCTAATTTTTCATGGCAGATTAGATTAGCATCATTGGGCTGTTTGTGCTGACTCATGCTGAATCGACCTCTTTCCTGCCTTTTCATTTTGTGCCCGTGTGTTTTCCTGTGTGTTTCCCTGGCGTGCAGGATGTTGTGTACCAGTCTCTGCAGAGCGTTGTGGACTGGTTCAGGGACGTGGTTGGGATTCCTATGGAGAAGAAATACAACAGTGTCCTGTTTGGAGGTATGTTAAACTGATTTCACTGGAATTAGGATCAAGTAAAAGGGGGAAACATAGGGATTCATTCCTGGATATTGTTTTTGTTTTTATTTGCATGCTGATTGTGTTGCTCTGCAGGTCTGATCGGATCACTGTTTTCGCTGCTGCAGTTCCTGTCATCACCATTAACAGGCGCTCTCTCAGACCGTCATGGCAGACGACCCCTGCTCATACTCACCACAGTGAGTAAAACACCAAACCTGTTTTTAATACACTGTGTGCTACATCACATCTAATGACTTTATGAATATAAATCTCAGTATTCTTTAGTGTAAAAATGTTATCATTATTCATTGAGTCACTCTCTAGCCACTTTGTGTAAGAAAAACGACTGTTGGGGTCTGACAGGTGTTGTGGCCTAGTCGGTAAAGTTGCTGGTCTCCAAAACAAAGATCCCGGGTTCGATCCCTCATTAAGAGAGGCGATGGTCTAGTGGCAGAAACTTGGACTATGGGCAGAGAAGGTCTCTGGTTCGTCTCTGGTTCCATTCCACAGAGAGACAACAAAAGACGAACCTGGATTGATCTGTCCAAAAATCCAAGAGTCTCCCTACCCTGTCTAGTGCCCCTGAGCAAGGCACCTTACTCCCCCAACATCTGCTCCCCGAGCACATGGTCGCTCACTGCTCTGTGTGTCCTGCACCAGTAGGTCTGTGTGTCCTGCACCAGATGGGTCAAAAGCAGAGATTAAATTCCCCTACCTGCATGAGTGTGCCTTTGCATGTTTGAAATTAATAAATGGATCTTAATCTTAATCTTAAAAGTGATGAACCTGGCTGTAGTTAACCTTAATCTTTGTGTTCCAGGTGGGGCTGATTTCCTCTTATGCCGTGTGGGCAGTTTCCCGGAGCTTCAGCATGTTCCTTTTGTTCCGGGTGATTGGGGGAATCTGCAAGGGCAACGTCAGCCTCTGCACCGCCATCGTAGCCGACTTGCCTTGCCCCAAAGCACGAAACAGAGGAATGGTATGCACTCTAATTTCTTTGGCGTTACCTCATATTGCTGATAACAGGTTTATACTTTTGTTTTAAATGTGAGAATAATTAGGATGTGTTTTGTCGTGAACAGGCCATGATTGGTGTCGCCTTCTCCTTGGGCTTCACCGTGGGGCCTCTGATGGGCGCCTACTTCGCCCTCAGGTCCAGAACCACAGGAAGTGTCTTCTACCTCGCTCCAGCTCTGCTCGCCGTGGCCTTCAGTGTGGCTGATCTGCTCTTTATCTGGCTCATGCTGCCAGAGACGCTCACGAAGGACGTCAAGGTCAGCTGCAGAAAGATTCACACTGACACTAAAAATAATCTCATCATTATATACAGAGCTGCTGTTTCTGTTTGGTAGATTCTAGACTCTCGAAATCTAGAATCAGAAAAGCAACAGCGAAGAATATCTTGAGTGAGCATCTTCTTTTTTTCTCAGTTTGAGAAATTAACCAAGTGATCCTATCAAACATATTCTGAAGAAGTCTTTAAAGAAGTGCAATCAGCATTTTAAGCTACAAAACAAAATATCTGGTTCAACAAAAGACATTTTTATACCTTGTGAACTCGGTATCTCAGGAATTCTTCCAGGGAATTCTTTCAAATTTGCGACAAACTTTTATTTGGACTCAAGGATGAACTGATAATATTTTGGTCAAAAGGTAAAGTGCACTGGAGGGCAGAAGCCTAAAAAACAGTTCTAGTTAATTTTGACTTTTGAACTAAACTGTGCTCTAGCCTCGCTGGTATCTTGTTGCCAGGTTTGTTTCCAGTTATAATTACCTTACACATATCCAGCTTCTATTTTTTATTTGAGCATAAAAGCAAATCAGTTCTTCTCTATTCTATTTTATTATTAAGTTGCTTGTTCCGCCCTACAGGCTTCGTCTTCAGGGCTCGGGGACTCCAGGAACCTCCTGAACCCATTGTCTTTGTTCCGTTTTTCAGCTGTTACCCAGACAAAAGATCCCCCTTCAAAAGAGAGTGAGTAGTGCACACACTGGATTCCTGTGTGCTCTCATTGGGACAGTTTTTGAAGCATGATTAAACCCTGGCACGCTGACAGAAGGTTGGGATGTCTCTCTACAGGAATGCAGAGGCTTCAAGTGTTGGGCCTCGTTTACTTCTGCTACCTCTTCCTGTTCTCTGGTCTGGAGTTCACGCTGAGTTTTCTGACTCACCAGCGCTTCCAGTTCACAAGGTATGAACTTGTTGTGTTCTCTCTCAGGCGTAGTGAATGAAGTGCAGTAACCCTGTGTTGTCTTCTCCACAGTATGCAGCAGGGAAAGATGTTCTTCTTCATTGGTGTCATCATGGCTCTGATTCAGGGGGGATACGCTCGTAGAATCAAACCCGGGCAACATATCAAAGCAGTCCGTGTGGTAGGAGCCTTCAGGACATGTGTTGATGAGACATGAGGCTGCAGCACCATTGTCTTCCCTACTGAACTGTACTTCTTGTTTCTAGGCAATAATCACACTAATTCCAGCATTTATCCTCATCGGGTTATCATGGAATATGATAATGCTGTACGTGGGCTTGGCGTTCTATGCGTTTGGTAAGTTGTGTTGACGTACACTCCGCAGAAATGGAAAATTATAATTATACATGACTGATAAACAGTGAAAGATGAAAAGAGCAGAAAATGCCCCAAGGCCAGAAAGAATTATAAAACCAAAACACATAGTCAATGTTAAAGACTTCAACATGAGACTTGAATATTTAGCATCAACAGAAGAAATAGTGTCTTCTCTTCCTGACCCCTTTTTAACTCCCAGGTCCTGTGCCGTAATATGTTGTCTTTTCAAATCAACCTGGTATGAATAAATAATATATAATATATCTTAATACCACAAATCATGAATCATTTACCTGAAGGGGCTTTACAATCTGCCTTTAGATACAGAAAAGGAAAAACTTCCAAACCAGTAAATTCTTTGTACATTAACCACAATGGCAACACAGCAAAATAATAAAATGTATACGACTTTTATACTTTATTTGAATATTCTAAGTGCATATTTTATTTCGACTATGTTTTAACTACTCTATTATGCTGTTTTTATAGCCATGATGTATCTCAAGAGACTTTCTGGTCAAATAAAAGTGAGATAAAAGTAAAAGAAAAAACCCTGAATAGCATACATGTGGATCACAGTTGTTATGAAGCAGGATATTATCTACAATGTAAGGTGTAAATATTTCTAAAGCTTGAAACGTATGTACAGCGGAAGGATTTATTCATTTTGTGAAACAGAAAATTAAACATTTTATATTTCTCCTTCTGTTGCAGCGGCTGCGATAGTAGTTCCCTGCTTGTCGACGCTTGTTTCTGACCACGGTGAGCCTCTTGTTACTTCTAAATTATTTAAACACACCAACCATTGATGATTACGATATAAATGTGTTAATCCCTGCTGTGGATGTAACGCCAGGCTCGGCCAGTCAGAAAGGCACAGTGATGGGGATCCTGCGTAGCTTGGGCGCCTTGGCCAGAGCTCTGGGACCAGTCGTATCATCGTCTGGTGAGAAAACTTTGCAGATATGTTTCTAAGACAGTAATATTTTCTTAGTCTTCCTGTGAAATCAAACATTTAAATATCTGGATTAATCTTTTTTCTTACATGTCAAATTCGTTCATATTTGAGACACAAACCTTTCTGAAACAGCACCATTTATATTGTTTGCCCCCTTTGCATTTCTTCACGTGTGCTTGTGTAACTGTGGTGTTTGCTTCACAGTTTACTGGATATCTGGAGCACAGACCTGTTTCCTCATCACGTCGGCCTCTTTCATCGTCCCACTCGTTCTCCTGAGCAGAGCCGCGAGGCAGAAGGAGGAGTGAGCAGCAAGAAGACTTTCGAAAGAGGTGATGGCAGAGACATCCTCGTGTGTTGCTGCCTAAACGAATGTAATGATGTTTACATCTGCTGGGAGATCAAGCACTAAGTTATTACTTCATAAGGAGATGTTCGGTACGCCTGCTACGCTGCTGCCCCAGAATCAGTACACGAAACACAATAATGCAAGAAGATGATGCAAGAGCCAAAACCAAAGGGGTGATCAGAGCTCATTAACTGAGAAATGAATGGTCATCATGCTTTTTACTGTATGTGCTCATGTAGACCCGTGAATATTATGCACTACTTGAGCCAGGGTGTCAAATATATAGATCATTTTATATAATACTAAGTGATAGTATGAAAAGGTTCTCGGTACTGCCACTTAACTGAAGTGGCAGAAAGTAATTTTCTCAAATACAAATTTTTATGTACTTTATTTTAGTATTTCCATTTTATAAAAAAAAAAATATCTACTACATGTATATATATTGTACTTCATAACATGTTGAGTGCCAAAGTTTGCATTAGAGATTATGATTTAGTTCTAGAATATTGTGCATTTTTATAAAGTAAAATTTATTCCACCTCTACAGCGACAGCATTTAAATATTGTTTAATGAATAATTGGATTCATTTTTTCTTTTGATACTTGTGCTGTTTATTTTACACTGATCAAAAATTGAATGCAACATTTTTCTTGTACTTCAAAATGTGTGGCTTGATTTTATTGGAAATATACACAAATGATGCTTATAATAAAAATGTCTAAACAATACGAAATACTTGAGCCCCTCCAAGAGACAGTCACTACATTCTGTAAGCTTTTTTTTTTTTTTTCAATTACAAAAAGCTAATTGATTAACAGTTTATCAATCTACCTGGTTGTTAATCCTTATTTAAATCATGGTCATTAGTTATCTTAATTTTATTCAAGTAAACTTAATAAAAAGTTGGAGATGGATGGATAGTTATGAGGGTTTAACTGTTTCATATGCATTTGTTAACGTTTGGTTTCCTCTTCCTTTGTGAACAGGTATTTCCTGACTGATCAGAATGTCGCTATATTCTCATAAGTCGGCCATTAACTTGTTTGTTGAATGCTAGAAACTATAAAGGCCTAAGAAGTTTTTAAATAGTAAATCTGTTTTTATTATAAGAGTTATTATGTTTAACTCTTGCCCTGTAGAACAAAACTAAACTAAGGTAAACTGTTTACTGTATAAAACTTGTGTCTCTACTTTGAAGTATTGTAACAGGACACATGAATTTCAGGTCAGAACATTTTGGGTTGTATCTCCAGCCATGCTGCTATCTGGAATCAATGTCTTCCTGCTTGATTGACTGATCCATGAGTTTGGCAACTCTGTACACCTCTCTGGCTAACAACTTCCAACACGTTAAGATACATTATAATCAATGGAGTTGAGTTAACAACAAGTTAACATTTCGACCTTCAATGGATGAGTGCAATAACCAATGAACATATTGAAATAATAAATTCAAACAAGGTTTTAGGAACAATTTCAACAGTTAAATAAGATAATATTTTTTATTTTATAATAATATTCGGGCCCTAATGAAATCATAATCACTGTCAGGTTCAGGCCTCTGTGGGGATTGATGTATAGAACCCGGGTGACACCAGTAGGGGTCGCTGTGGGCTCGGCTCGCCTCACGCTACGTAAACATCAACTGTTGCCTTCAGGCTCCGGGAGCAGCCTCCGTGCTAACAGGTTGTTAGCTGTTAGCCCAGCGAGCTAACGCGATGTCGGTGCAGGTAAACGCGGTACCGTCTCTTCTGGGAGTTTGACAACACGCGGAAGATCCAGAGAACATGTGGAAACGTGACCGCGCTTAGGAAGGAATCTGACAAAAAAATGGAGAAGGTACGAAATGCAGCGTCTCGGGTTTGTTGTAGCAAGTTAGCCTGCGATGCTAACGTGTGCCAGTGCAAGTAGCTCACCCCAAAGCTAACTTAGTTTTTTAAAAGCAAAGTTTAGCGGTGTGTGTAGATGATGCGTATGAAGTCGCAGCTGCTTCCACCAAACTATCGAGCTGCTGGTGGAGACAGTTTATAGAACACGGAATAATCAGGAGGACAAACTGTTTGGCTGGATGTCAACTCAACGAGCTAACAGTCAGCTAAGTTGTGTAATCAGAGATCTGAGCTTTGCACATGTCACCGAGTGTAGTGAGAGTCCAGAACCGGGATCAAGTGATCACATCACGGGGATGAAGCGTCTGTGGCTCCACACGGTTCCACTTAACGCTCAATAACGTGGCTGTCAAAGGTCGCATTTAACACAGTCAGCACTTTATCACATGTTTTGCATGTGAGGAAAACACAAACCTGCTATTAGGTATGTAATGTAGTTGTTGATATTACTGTTATTATTGTGATGAGGATGGTGAATAAGTTAATTGCATAGGTACGTCTCTAATAGGACCTTTTAACTTGAAAAACAGCCTTTTATTTTTTTTCCTTTTTAATATAAATTTTCACCATAGAGATCAAAATTGAGTCAGTCTTTGGCAAAAGGTCGGCTACATTGGATGTAGAACATGGAAATTAATTGTGGATAGAAAATACTCCGTACATTTCCTCCCCTGACTTAAATTACACACCACAGGAAACATGCAACCACTGAATGAAGCAATGAATAAATAAATATGGTGTTTGTTCCGAAGGGGGAGACACTGTCAAGCTAAATAACTGTGTTGTGTTTTTGTTTGTCCAGCCTTTTGACCCTGAACCCCAGAGGAGACCGATGAAGGAGCCTGCTGAGTCTCACACAGCTTCATCGCCCCGTCTGATTTTACCAAATCCTTATGTGTCTGGCCATATTTCAAAGGGGTAAGAAATTAATGCCAGTAACTGGGCAGAACTAATGGCCTGAGAAACATTTGTAAAAGATTCAGCTACTTGTACTTAGTGTAAAATGTTGGATCTCTTCAGGAACCAGTCAGGTCTGAGCCCAAAGGCAGACAGAAGAGGAGACGTCCCAAGGAATCATGGCTACAACAACAGTCGGCGTGTTGGAGAAACCAGTGATGATTTGCTGTGGAGAGACAGGTCTACACGGGATCCACAAGCAAAGGTATCTTTCATTCTAAGTACCAGACAACTAAGTAAAACAAACTACTTATTTGATTTAATTCATTTCAAAGATTTGTATCTGTCTCTAAAGGCATCAAGAAGCAACAATGGCTCCTCAGCTCAAAGCAGAGTCATGGACAAGAGCACAACGGATGCACAGAGAAGAGGTATTAATCACAAAATAAATCACAGCATATTTATCAAAACAGTTTTGTTTTACAAGAGTAAAATGGTTTCTAATGGATCTGCAGGTTTTAGAGGAACCAGATCTGCCACAAACTCTGCAGGGACGTCAAAACCAGCACAGACCCACCTGGTCCCATTTGAAGTGAAGATGGCGGATTTCCCGGAGCTGGCTGGTTTTCCACCAAGCAGAGCAGCCCCCTCTCTTCTTCAGAAAGAGAGCTGGGGTCCAATTCCTCCGCCCATGAGCCCTCAAACGCAACCGCCTGCATCTACCTGGAAGGTGAGCTCACTGAACAGTTAGATATGTTAGTGTGTAGTTGTGGTTAAACTCATGAACTAGTTGCTGTACTGATACTTTTGAATAGTCTGGCAGGAGACGATCCCCAACACGGCCTGATCGCCAACAAAAAGACATCAATGTAAAACCAGATCCCCCTGCCATCCCAGCAGGTAGGGTGAAACTTCGTAATGTCCCACGACTATAAAGTATTATAACTATTTCCGAGATGTATCATTGTTTTTTGTGAACAGATCAGGCAGGTGTGGCATCCTGGGCTAATGTCGCCTCTCAGCCTCCGAAGAAAATCGTCCTCATAGAAGAAAGTTCAATCACCGGCAGCCGCAAGCAGGTTAATTCATAATAACAATAATAATAATAATATGGTTTTACAATATAAGATAATATTCAAGCCCTCACCTATCAAGGACTCTGTGCTCCCTCCTCTCTTCAACTGACGTCTGACAATGTTTTTTCTTTAGTCGGAGGAAAACGCGACAGCGCAGGAGGAGGGCACCGCTGGGAAGAAGAGGCGCAAGAAAAAGAAGAAGAGAGCTAAAGGTGCTGATGAAGAGGAAGAAGTGGAGTTTGAAGAGCTTGCAATTCATCAGGAGCCTCCAAAGTTTGAGGTGAATACAATTGTTTTAATTTTAAACTAAATGGAGATTCATTTTATATATTGGATGGAAGATGATTTTTCTTTGTCTTGTCAGGATGAAGAGGAGTTTCCAGGTTTGACTCCTGCTCGGACTCGGACAGACAGATTCTTAAGCAGCAGCAATGCAGCTAAGCTATGCAACGAGGTATATTTATTCTTATGAGATGTTTTCACATATTAGTTATAATACTGGGTTGTTGTAATAGGGGTGGAGCTTAAACATTTCTACAGGTGGAGTCAATGGGTTGTCATTAAAATATTTAGATGGAGTTTAATTTGCAAAAAGCTATGTTCCCTTTGTCAAGGAAAACCAAAGAATTGGAGGTCAGCACCTGGCTGCTGACCAGAACAAGGAAAAGTCTAATACAGCAAAGACTCAGTCCACAGAGCCCACTAAGAAAGGACAGGTTAGTTATTTAAGCTTCCATTCGATTTATTTGTCCTTTAACATCATCCAGGTAAAGCCTGTTTTTTACTCTTGTTATTGGTCTTTTGATTTTCTAAAAAAACTGAAAAGGTGTCTGGGAAGAAAAGCAAAGTTCCTGTTCAGCTAGACATCGGGAACATGTTGGCCGCCCTGGAAAAGAAGCAGCAATCTCAAAAAGCCAAGCAAGATGCCAAACCTGTCATTCTCTCAGGTGGGTCATCGATGAATTCTTCACTTGTATTGTTCTTGATGATCATAATTCAGTAAGACATACTTGCAGATCTAGATCTGTTGGTACAATGTTTAAAATGAAGCCAATAATAAGTGCCTTTTAAAAACTTTCTTTTTAAAGTTGGCGGGGGACTACCTGTTGTCCAGAAGCAGGGGTCCGTCCAGAAGAAGCCGCCCTGGCAGCAGGGTCAAGTCGCACACAATCCTCTGGACTCCACCTGCCCATTGGTGAAGAAAGGAAAGCAGAGAGAGGTGCCCAAAGCCAAGAAACCCACTCCTCTCAAAAAGGTTAGTCCACTCACCTCAAAGCAAATACAGACGGGTTACATTTTATACAAAATGTATTTCAGCAGATCAACCGTTAATCATCATGTTTCTGTGTCATCAGGTCATTTTGAAGGAAAGGGAGGAGAGGAAGCACAAGCGTCTGCTGGAGGAGAGAGGTCTGGTTTCTGAGGATGAGCTCAAACCTGTGAATGATGCAGATGAAGAGCAGTGCGACATAAACATCACAGGTCAGAACAAGCGTGTGAAAAAACGGGACATAATCGAGTCCTGTGGTTATCACAGCTGCAGGTAGATTATGTAAATCTTTGATTTTGAATGTATTTTGTGCTTCTAAAATCTCAGATGAGGTCGGGAGTCCTACAGAGGATCTAGACGATCAGTCTGAATTGAGTGGCACAAACCTGGTGGTGAGCGAATGTGAAGAGGAGAATGAAAAGGAGGAAGCAGCAGAGCAGCAGACCACCTCACCTGTGCCCTGCGCAGTCAGTCGACCCAAAATCCACAGCAGGAAGTTCAGAGAGTAAGACTGTAGAAGCATCCGTACCCTGTTTCCAGTTTAAATCTTTGTCGTGTGTTCACTGTGTATTCATTGTGTTGACCCATGTGTTGATTGAAATCTTTATCGTTTGTGGCAGCTACTGCAGCCAGATGCTGAGCAAAGATGTGGATGAGTGTGTGACGACGCTGCTGAAGGAGCTGGTGCGGTTCCAGGACCGCCTGTACCAGAAGGACCCCATGAAGGCCCGCATGAAGAGACGCATCGTGATGGGGCTCCGAGAGGTCCTGAAGCACCTCAAGCTCAGGAAGGTCAAATGCGTCGTCATCTCCCCAAACTGTGAACGCATCCAAGCCAAAGGTATTGTGTCCTCGTGGTCGACAGTGTCAGAGTTTGATGAAAGCAAATATTGTGAGTGTTATACATTTATCAAGAAGCAGGACTAGTTTTCAAATTTAGCTCTAATCTCATACAAGTTTAAACCTGGGAGCTCAACTGTCACCTTCCACAGGCGGCCTGGACGAGGCGCTGCACAACATCATCGACACGTGTCGCGAGCAGGGGGTTCCCTTTGTGTTTGGGCTCTCCAGGAAAGCTTTGGGTCGCTGCGTCAACAAGGCGGTGCCAGTCAGCCTGGTGGGCATCTTCAACTATGATGGTGCACAGGTCAGGTTTTCATCACACAAATCACTAACAAAATAGATGTAACATGAATTAAGCTTTGATGAATTAAATGTATTGATATGACTGATGACTTTGTCTTTCCTACAGGACCACTACCACAAGATGATCGAGTTGTCGTCTGAGGCCCGGACAGCTTATGAGGTGATGGTTTCAAGTCTGGAGCAGAGCGACCAGGCCGAGGCCGAACAGGCAGCGAACAGTGAGGAAGAGCTGCAGATCAGCAGCATGGCTGGGGAGGCTGAACCCAGTCCTGAGAGCACACATCCAGAGGACCCAGGATACAGTGAGTTACTAGTTATACAATGTGATCCTAGGACATAAAACCAAGAGAGAGATTACATTGTGTGATTTGATCAAATAGTTCAATAACACAAGAATCGGTTGATACCAAAAGTTCATAATTTATGGTTGAATACAAATTAAATCATGATCTTGTATTTTCTTCCTCCAGTAAAAATTTGGAAGAAGATGTTGCAGAAGGAGTACAACCACACATATTTGAACTTTGAGGAGCAGCTCAGCTCCTTGTGTTTGGACAGTGAATGTACGGAAAACCCTGATGAAGATGTGAAGAGTTGACAGTGGTGAAACCCTCTGTGCCTAAAAAAAGAAAAGAGAACCCACACGTGCTGATCACCAGCAAAGAATAAACGAGGATGGACTTAATTTCCCATTCAGAATAACTGCAGCCCAAGAAACGTCTGCTGCAGCAGAACTCAACCTGGAAATTTATAACTTTGCTAATATTGGCAATGAATCTTTTTTAATTTTTTCTTAATGACTAGGGTAATATTTTTGTGTTTTGAGTTTAAGACAAATGGGCAAATCTGTGTATATAAAAGATGTGTGTTAGGGTGAGGGTGTTTCTAAACTGGAAATGAACCACTGAGACACTGGGACCAAAGCTATATCCCACAATATGAATTATGTGTGTAGAATATGAACAGACTAAGGAATAATCAGTGATCACTTTGTTTTAACCATTGTATTGCAGCTTTTGATTCTTTACCTTAAGTTAATCGACAGGAACACTAGAGAAATAAGTGGAGAAGATATGAGAGAGAAGGGAGGACATTCACAGACGCTCTGTAGCCGGGCTCGGCTCTGCATCTTGTACTGAAATATGGATCAGTGAGATTTATTATTTGTGAAATTATGCTTTGTTTATCTCCCTCTGTAAAACTGCAGGAAAATACACCTCAGGGAATTTAAGTTTGTGAATATAGAACAGATTAAAAACAATTAGAAACCAAGCACTCAAAGGAGCCAAACATGAATTGCTTGACACTTTAATTTCTTGTATTTGATTTGGGGATAATGTTTAAAGGCGATTTTATAAGTGAGTGTACATTGTTTCGTCACTATTCAAACACAGCATGTGTCAAATCTGTCACTAACTGCTGTGGTGTGTGGGTTTGTGACACAGCTTGTGGTCCTGTGTAACTTCCATGTTGCACCTAGTGCTGTTACTTTCAGTCTTGTTATTATGAATTAGTTCTCAACATCATTTCACAAGATCTCATTGATCCTTATTTGAGCCTGACACCTCCAGGTCACCGTTGCACAGCTAGGTTGAGTTTTTAGTTAGAAATTGAACTTTGTTATTAATTTACCTTTAAAAAAAAATGACATGTGAGAAAATAGTTGTTAAAAGGAGACTGCACTACATAGTAGAGTGTGTTTTGGTTGGTATACAGTAGGTACAATGCACAATATGTTGGGCTGCCAGGAATTAAGCTCTTTTAATAGGAAAATCTGCCTGTTTGTGGTTGAGTCACATGGTAAAAAGACAACTTTAGTCATTGAAATTGCTCAGTGACAATCACCTTCAACAAGCAATAAATTGCCTCACTTGAAAGGGGTCAACTTAAGTCCAAATTGAGATTATATTGAGCTGAAGATTCACTTCTGATTATCTAATCATTACTTATGAAAGTCAAATTTACTAATATTAACATTTTAGTTGTGTCAAAGTGATTCAATGTCTGATATGAAATGATATGAGTCTTAAGTGCAGACAAAGAACCTCACTGAATCTTGTTGGATTTTGTAAACATGAGGTTGTGTCAAAGATGATTGTGTCTTGATGCACTGACAAAAATTATGAAAGTTTAACAAAAAATTGGTTGGTTTGAATTTTGATCTGAATTTAGTATATTTAGTTATTCCTGACATTTCTTTATTTCGATTAAAGCAAATAATTTATTTTCATGGGATAATTTTTTTACGGCTTCAGTTCAGAATTAGAGCCGAGACGCAGACATGCTGCTGATTATTAAAGCGTCATAACCTGAGGCCAAAAGAATCAATGCTCTTTGCAAAGTGCCACACAAGACCAGACACAATGCTGAAACTGCACAAAACAAATGTTTGACAAAGCTCAGTCTGCCGTCTTTGTTTCTATGAAACAAACAAATCATAAGAGGTTTAATATTTGAATGATCTCACTCCCTAAATAAATCATTAAAAAAAAAAAGATTGTCTTTAAATCCTTGTGTACAATGTAAGGTAAAGTTTCCCGTGTTGGCTTCACATGTGAAATGTTTCATTTCAAAATGACTTTGGTCACAAAGTCAAGCACTCTGGTTTTTGAATTCCTCACTTAAATGTGTTTAATATAACAAATCTGATCATTTGTGATTCTAAAGGAAACGAAAATGTATATTTTCAAAATGATTAAAACTTCAAATGAGTCAAAAGAAGTCATCAGCTGCGTTCTGTGTAATGCAAAATCTAAAAAGCAGCAAAGGCTTTAAATAACATTTTAATCACCAACTAATCGTCTGATGATTCTCCATTTCTTTCTGAAATAAATCATTCATTTCCAGCTAACAACATTTCAGTGTAACTAAAACTAAATTAGCTTGGGTTCTGCTTAGAGAGCGAAGGGAGTATCTGTGGAATTAGACCGGCTCTATTCTCCTGTACAGATATCATATACATAATTAATGTGGCATATGAAGTAATGTGTGAGGATGGTCAAAAATGCATTGTCAAGAAACCCTGAATATCTGCAGGAAATACAGCAATACATTTGATATTTGACACAATGTATTATTATATATTCACTTTGAACCACACGTTAACAGGGGATCATCCAAGTTAGCATGGTTCTTCCTCTGGTGACCACGACCAATCAAAACAGGGGGCGAGCTGACCAATCAGAGCAGACTTGGTTTAATCGGAAGGCTTTAAAGAGACAGGAGCTGAAATCAAGTGTTTCACAGAGGGGGTGAAAAGAGGCGGTGCAGCAATGGACAGTCTGAGGAAAGTGATGTGTTGTTTTTGAACATTAGAGCTTGTAAACCTTTTCAAGTAATAACAAATTATTAACCTGAATATGAGCAGAATACGGCTCATTTAATTGTTAAAAATCTTTGTAAATCACTTGGTTCATCTGTCTTTTTTATTTTCTACATTTCATGTGAAATAACACTTTACATTAGAGGCGGTGTTGGGAAGGTATCAACATATTCACCAACGATTAGTTCTGGGCCCACTTTAGTAACACTGGCTTCAGTTTCATGAGGATTTCTCGACTTCTTATTAGTGAACACTGTGTAGCGCTCACTCTTCTTCCAGGAGTCAGAGGAGGTGCTTTGTGTCTGCAGGAGGAGCTGATTGTTGCTGACCACCTCCTCCACCCTGCTGTAGTCCTTTGGTATGTTCTCCTCTCGCGTCTGAACATCCTCACAGCCATGGACTCTGTCTTTATGGAGGAGGAGAATATTGTCACCGTTCACCTCCTTCACTCTGGTGTAGTCCACCTCCTGCAGGCTGTTATGTCTTTGAATATCCACGTAACCGCAGATTGAGAGAAGCTGGACACTGCTCTGATCTGCGGCCTCTGGCAGTGTCTTCTTGTTAAGTAGACCAACTCCCGAGAGAGATGCACTGCTGTTTGCAAAGTTATTTATTTCATTCTTTCTTTCCTCGGCCTTCTCCCTGTCCATTTGGCTCGGGGACAGCTCCATGCAGTGTATTTCAAAGTCAAAGAGGAGGCCGGCAGCAATACTCAAGCTTTTCTTCCTTTTTTGAGAACTGGACAAGTCGGGCAGACGCACGTCATCAGACACGATTAAATACTCCTCGCTCTCTTCCTTCCAGGCTGACACAGAAGGAAAGGTCTGGTTGATGATCAGGGCGTTGTTGACATATTCAGATCGTCCCCTCTGGAAGAATCAGTGAGGGGTCATTCAGCAGATTGTTAACAGACAGCAGAGTAATTTGGCCATTTTGAGAATAATGTTGTAATTGAGATAAAAAGTCATAATATTACAACTTTATCCCTGATAACGTGGTGCTGATGAGCCAAATGATCATGTTTTTCATTATTTGTGAAGTACAACTTAACAAGATGCTCATTTTAACTAAGGCAACAGACTTATCCTCTTATATTAACATTGACACATAGCGTAACATTACAACTTCCATCTTGTAAAATCATGACTTTCTTTCCTGTAAAATAACGACTTTCCAGGGTCTAGATTCTGGATGTGGAGGTTAAGAAGTAAGGCTGCAGTGTTACCTTGAGAAGCTGAACATCAATTCCTCGTATCTTTGGACCAGGAACAGGAGGCAGAAGACACTGCTTCACACTGAGGAACAAAGAAAGAAAGTCGGATTATCCTCATCGCCCTGATTTGACACAGAGACTTGTAAATCATTCTTTGCAGGAGATACATACCGTTTCCTCTTCATGACCAAGACACACAGTGTTAGAAACGGCACTGTAGAGAGGCTGGAGAGCAATATCCAGAAGGGTTTCTCCCTCTGACGATCTACGCAAGAAAAGAATGGAATATATGTTTTTCTATTGACGGTTAGTATCAAGTGCCCTGTTTGCTGTTAAAAGCCAGAATAAGGTCTGAGACGTACAGTTAAAGGTTTTCACGGAGGTAGAGTTGCTCCACTCGCTCCAGGAGCTGTGGTCTAGCCTGCAGCGGACCTGAACCACGTAGGTCGACCCGGGATCGATGTTGTACAGGTTGAACTGGGTTTGTGTTCCTGACGCGTACTCCTGGAGAAAGATAGAACATCCCATGTTTACATTGTACCAATGTTGGGCCAACAGTCTGTATAAAAAGATGGGAAATACGAGGGCTCCACACCAAAGTCAGAGACCAGTCACATCATTTTCAGTATTATTATTATAGCTGATTTCATCAAACACACGCTCATGTTTCATTTGCTTTTACAAACTTAGCTGATGTGAACAAACTAGACCCACAAGTCAGGATTAATTCAAATAGACATTAGAATGACAATGATCGTATTGTGTAAACATACACACACGCTCTTGTTGTTCTTTCCTGCTCAAAACAAAAACCACGTGCTGTGTTTCTCACCTTCCACTCGCTGTCGTCCTCTTGTATAAATCTGAGTTCATATTTAATGGTGACCCATCCTGACTGGCTGTCTGTGTTTTGGGGACTCTCCCACCGGACGTGGAGATACGGGTGGTCCTCCCTCTTCATCACCTGCAGGCTGATGTTTCCAGGAGCGTCGGGCATCACTGTTAAGAGGGGACACAGCGAGACAGTGCACAGCAGTGCTTTGGGCTAAATGCTCATATCGGCCAACTAACATGCTGCTGAGGGCTGCACAGGTGAGCATGCAAAATGTCACATCACAGGGTGAGCACAGTCAAATAAGGCAAATCAACCCAAACATTTAAAACTACAGCTTATTTTTAGCTTATAACAAAAGAGAAAAGTTGCATAAATCTTATTTGCATTGTTAATAACAGAAAACTATCTGATTTAAAATAATTAACCAGGGTATTTTAAAAACTAGAGCAGAGTCTGCATGGAAAGAAAATATAGCATGAGCTGTTGTTGGTGTTGCAGGAAAGGTCAAAGGGTCACAGAAGAGCCCAGAAAAAACAACAGTGGTTTTAAATATTTGTTTCAGATTAAGTTTAGATCCCTCTCCCTGCAGCTACTATTTTCTTACAAGACCCACTTTCCAAATGTACTGTAAATACAGCACATGTCCAAGTTCCCCTATAACCAAACAAAAGGTGTGAAATCTGAACCAAGACTGTACTCAAGGTTTACACCAGGCACAAACCAGTTAAGCCTCATTCGGTTCGGGTTTTCATTTGTGCCTTGTGTCTCTCCGTCAGCATTTTTCCATTCTTTACTAAGCAGAAGAAAAACTCCGCTATAAATACAACTGTGCCAATAATTAGCTCGATCGATGCAGGTACTTTTAAGCTGTTTCAACTTCTGCTCTAACAAAGACATAGACTGAGTGGGGATCAATAGTTCAAAGTGTCTCACTGACATAAGCCACTGATGAGCTCAGCACTGACTCTCCATTATCCTCCAGTAATCTGTCTCCATTTCTTTCTTTGTTTATCCTTCAATTTTATGGACAATTGCTCTCGACTTCGCTTTGGATCACTTTAAAATAATGAGACACAGCTTTTTCTTTTTGACATTTTTACTGTTTTCCCAGTGAAGAATTAATGGATCTTGATGAAAACAAATCTGTCACATTTAAGGACCTGCTATATATGAATATGTGCAGTTTGGTGCAGCTTGATTTAATGTGAGGGGACTACTGGGCCTTGGTGGAGGAGTGCATCTTTAAACTGCTCTTGCTGTGATGCCAGTCTTGATTCCGCGGTGTAAAATAATCTAAGAATCACATGGAGGTCATATTCTATGCTTTCATAATATCGCAGGAAAAAACCCAAAGAAGCAACTCAGGGTATGACAAGAAGAAGCTAGATGAACTGAAATCTTTGCTACTTACCAATCTCCATGACATCGATCTTAAGGGGGACTGAACTGGCGTTCCCTAATGCATTGGAGGCCACAACTGTCAGATAATAATCCACCCAGATGGAGGTGTGGCCCTTGTCGAAGAAGCAGGAGTTCTTCCCTGCAGAGAGGTAGTCAGGACACTCGTGTGTTCCCTCCAGTCTGTAGGGAGACATAAGGAGTCCTTCATTGACCAGGGCGTGGATGAACACAGCTCAGGGCGGACAACTGCATCTTTCATGGAGATGTAACTAAACTTTATTTAAATTTGTATGTATCAATAAGACCAGTTATCAATTAGCCATGATTGGTTCGGTGAGGCTGTACTCTGGTACAGGTAATTCCTGACACTGACATGCTGGTGATTAGCAGGTACTGCATACTGGGAGGATATAGGTAATGTTATTAGTTACATAGATATTGTGGGGTGGGGGGGGGGGGCTGGACCAAAGTAAAGAAACAGCAGTCGTACATTGTCGTCCTCAAAATGTCTTTCACCGTCAGTGTTGGCCTTTTGCCCTCATGCCGGGTCGAGTGGGGGTCACAAGGGTGAAGTGTTTGAAGTGTGCAGGTTCACTTCCACAGCAACAAAAGAATCGTGCACAGCTGACTGAGCACAAGTGTGTGAACAAGGGAGCTGGTAGTTTTCCACCGGCTCTTTTATAGCAGCAGCAGCTTTACTGCCACTCAGCGTGGGCGATAAACCTGCGTGAGAGTTACTGGGTCACCAGAAGTTAATGTGCACACTATACTGTCAATAAAATCCTGGTTGGATTCCAGCTCTGGACCTCTGTTGTTCTCCTCTCTCTCACCTTTCTATGTGTTCCTGCTGTTGAAAATGTCAAAAAAACAAATCTTCAAATTAATATGAAATCAAAACGGCACAAAACCTGGAGACTGGACCGACCTTTCTCTCTCGTAGAAGAAGCGATGCATAGTCGGCAGCCCGCCGTCAGAGCCCGGCTCCCACCAGCAGGTAAATGTCTCCTTCTCAGGTGACCTGCAGCCGAGGAGGACTGGTTTCCCTGGTGGAGACATGCCTGGCAACACATGCAACAAACAAGTGTCAGCTTCCTAGGAGTGACACGGTAAAAAAACAAAAAGCACGGTGACTCTATGGTTCGCTGACCTTCAGCAGGTTTGAACAAAGCAAACAGGTTTGGTTTTATTTACCCAGGTTTTAAGACACGTGTCTGATTTCTTTGTCCAACCAGGGTGAGGGAGGCAAAAGGGAATTTGTTCAAATTTCAAATATTTACCACTGGCACGGCTCCTCTGTCTCATCATGTTTTTTCATGTCACATGCAAACACACCTAAACTTTGCCTTTACTTTTTTCAATGGAGCTCTTTGTTGCCAAAAGAAAAAAACATTCTAAGAATTTTTTATCTATAAATCAATGTTAAACACTGGAAGCACTGAAACAAATTTAAAAACTGGGATAAATACAAAATTTAAAAGTATTTTGTGATTTTGTAGCAATCATGTGGATATATAAATAGTGTCAATCAAGCCTTTGAACTTACTGTTGGACTCAACAGCTGCAGACAGCAGCAAGAGCAGAGCCAACCCGAGTGCTGTCCTCATCCTGGCACGACCCTCTCACGTCCTGTGCCCTGCAACACAAAGTGACATCACAGCGCGAGGTCAAAGAGGTGACGTGAA
The DNA here is from genome assembly GCF_949316205.1 of Platichthys flesus. NCBI lineage: Eukaryota > Metazoa > Chordata > Actinopteri > Pleuronectiformes > Pleuronectidae > Platichthys > Platichthys flesus. The sequence continues at coordinate 5,928,966 of NC_084947.1, forward strand.
CCCCTGGCTCGCCTGCGTCTTGTTTTTACCTCAAACAAGGGCACCCGCCGTGAAAGAACAACAAACACAACCGATCATTGGTTCATTTTGTAGCCAACACATACAGGCCAGCTGTGATCCCATACTGGTGGAACATGATTTACTATCAGAATCATGATGAGTCAACATGAACGTTTATGATGTGACTGTCAGCAGCTTACGATCCTGTCAGTGGGTTTCATCATAGAAAGAACCTGAGAGGAGACCCAGGAAGCGTCAGAGGGTCCGAGTGAACACAGACTCATGAGAGGTGAGAGGTCAGACTGGAGCGGTTGCTTTCAAAAAGGAAACCGATTGACCAGAACAGGTCAGACAATGTGAACAGTTGTGTTTGTCAAGAGAATGACGACATTAAGCTTCTCTGCTGTAAGACGCTCAACAGCTCAAAGTCCTTATTAGGTGTTTGGACTTGATGAGAAAGTATGGATTACCTCAGAGTGAGCAGTCTGCAGATTACTGATTGGTTCACACATTCATTAGTCGTGGACACAGACAGAGAAGAACTGCAGTGCAATCTCTAAGAATCAGAATCAGAATTCTTTTTATTGCCATGTATATTTGCACATACAGGAAATTGCCTTGGCGTGGTTGCTGCACTGTACAAACAACAATATAAAAACAACAATATAAAAAACAACAATATCGAACAACAATATATACAGTAAGTAGAGTTACGTGAGGTTCTAAGGTGCAGAGATTGGTGATAATGCCAATAATATAGATTTATATAAGGAGGCTGAAGTCTAATTTAATTCAATTTCGTATTGTTGTTTTGTAAATTCTAATTAAATATATGATATCTTAGATTGGACAAACGTGATGAAACCTGCAGATGTTGAACTTCTAAAGATACAGTTATGATTTTAGTTATCGTCTGTCACGCCCCTTCAAGTACATTTAACTAAGCATAAAGTATTTTATTACATCCTGTGACCTACATATGCAAACCTATGTATTATATCTACACTGACATCAAGCACACACACACACACCAAAATGAAACTACAACTCCACAGTGATTTCATGAGAATATAATTAGTTGAGTGCAAGGACAGTAAAATGTATTTGACAAAATTAGAATAGATGAAATAGAAATGAGATAAATGTAAACCTGTAGAGATCACTCACCTCACAGCGGTTTAGGACGGGTGTCAAACTCTTCTCCTACATTTAGCTGCTGTTGACACATCCACAGGAGGAAAAGTAGAGTCCTTCAGTCACTGTGACCTCCTCAGACCTGAACACCTCCTCTCAACTGAGCACCTCCTCAGACCTGACCACCTCCTCAGACCTGAGCACCTCCTCACACCTCCTCTCAACTGAGCACCTCCTCAGACCTGAGCACCTCCTCACACCTCCTCTCAACTGAGCACCTCCTCAGACCTCCTCAGACCTGAGCACCTCCTCTCAACTGAGCACCTCCTCAGACCTCCTCAGACCTGAATACCTCCTCATACTCTCGCCTGGGCACAGGTGAGTTTGAGGCTCAGGTGTTCAATTGAGGAAGAGGAGTCATGGATAGGGGAGGGGTTTCGTTTGACGTCACTATTTGTCACTTGAGCAACAGCCAAAGATTGTATCCGAGACAAGATGTTAGACTTCAACAGGATTGTTCAAGATAAGGAAAGTCATAATCATTATCAACTCACCACTCTGCCGATGGAGCATTGGTGTCTGGAGAAACGCTTTTGGAGTTTCAGGGGTAAAACAGCGTTGCAGCAGAATCTTCTAACTGGTAACTGGTGACCACTTCTTCAAACAAATAAAACCAAAACATGCCTCCATGCTGCTCCTGTGACTTGAAACTGCCACAGTAACAGTGAGGTGAGTGGATAATGAGTGTATCTTAAAGTTTTGTGTGAACTATCCCTTAAAGTTCACCTACAGTGAATCATCTTGACGCACGTCTCCCCTTTGGCCCGGGCGCAGTGGGCGTGTCTGGGTCGCTTCGCTCCAGGAAGTAAAACTTTTTTAGAGTTTTTGTAAGTTGAGGCTGTTTTTGCGGCGAGACACGCCTGAGCCTGTGGTTCTGATGGTGACCTGCCCCCCCCAGCTGTCATCATGTCGGACTCCTCGGACAGATCCACGAAGATCCACCTGCTGAGGGAGGCGCTGGTGAAGAAGCTGTGCGACGTGCTGGACAAGTCCTGCGACCGGGGATGGCGGCGGCTCGGAGAGATCGTGGGCGTCGAGAGGCGCCTCAGAGTCAGGTGCGATGGAAATGAGACACTGTGTGTGTGGGGGGGAGAGAGCGAGAGGGTGGAGGTTGAGGAGAGGGAGAGAGAGAGAGAAATAGAGAGGGGAGAGGTTGAGGAGAAAGAGAGAGAGGGTGGAGGTTGAGGAGAGGGAGAGAGAGAGAAATAGAGAGGGGAGCGGTTGAGGAGAGAGAGAGAGAGAGGGGGGAGGTTGAGGAGAAGGAGAGAGAAAGAGAGAGAGAGAGAGACCAGCCACAGTAATGCACCATCAGGTTTATAGTATAGTAAATGGCAGAAGATGACAAATGTTTTCTGGAAATCCGTTTTAAGGTATTTGTTTAAACAAGATTTTGAACAAGAAATAAATCTAAATTGGTCCAGACTATATCCTTACACTCATCGTTATTAACCTCCCCCCCCCCCACCCCCAGCCCTGACGACATGGAGATGTGCTCCCTGAAGGTGCTGGAGCTGGACGGCAGCCCCAGCCGCATGCTGCTGAGGCTGATGGGAGAGCGGGGCTGCACCGCGGGTCAGCTGATGGACTACCTCCAGACTCTGGGCAACTCAGAGGCTGTGCAATGCCTGAAACCATCAGGTAGAGCAGAACAAGCCCTGGGTCTGGTAGTGTGTTGTCAGGCCGATGTTTGTTCTCTGTGTTGTGTAATTAGATTAAAAGAGAATCAATGAGTCATTTACAGAATATAAAGTATTTGCCTTTCCTCAATTGCCACATGTTCAGATCTGAATTTTGAATCTTGAATCTTAGTTTTTGAATTAGGGGCTTAAATCATTAGATTGGAAGTTGTCAAATATCCTAGTGAAATAAAGTCTGTGGTGTTGGAATTTCATCACTAAGCATTCAGGAGTGGTTGCATTTCAAAATGTGTTGTTCAGTTTCTGAGGTAATTTCGAATTATTGGCACAGCGATTTGTTTGAAAGCCTCTTTTAATGATCAGCCTTGCAGATTCTCATCCAGCCCCAGTCACTGGCTCTTACATCAGGACACAATCTGCGGCTCAGCTGTCACGCTGTGGGCAAAGCTCCAGTACAGTACCAGTGGTTCAAGAGTAAGGAAGAGGTGAGACACAAACTAGGGCTCATGCAGGATTAAACATTATTTTAAGGGTAAGGTACTTTTGTATTGTGTCCTTGCCGTACACCAGTTTCCCTGATATTCATATGGTAAATATGATTTACATTTTCACAATGTCAGGTGCCAAACAGCTTCTCTCCAGACCTTGTGATAAGTCCGGTCCATCTGAAGGACGCTGGCTTTTACATCTGCAGGGTCAACTGTGGAGATACCTTTGAGTTCAGCCAGTGGGCCCAGGTGGACGTCCTGAGTGTCACCCTGCCTTATGGTAAGATAGTTCCAGTTGAGTCTTTGACAGCCATGTGCTGCTTTGTGACTGCAGGATTTAACTTCTGTAGACACACTCACAGTGATGTCTCCCTCTCCCTCCAGCACCGGGGCAGAGTTATCAGTCCCTGGAGGGCCGGTTGAAGCTGGTGATCCAGCCTCAGTCCCAGCAGCTGCATGTCGGGGAAACCCTCCAGCTGGAGTGTGGAGCCGTGGGGCGGCCGATCCCTCGATACCAGTGGCAAAGAAATGGAGTTCCGATCCTCAACGCCACAAAGAGGAAGCTCACGGTGAGGATTTGTTTTCATATTGTCCATATTGCAAAAAAACAGTTTCATTGCGTCAGACCTTAAAAGACACAACCTGTTTTGTTAGGAGACATTCCAGTCGTGCGGTTCACTGAGTCGCTGACGGCCCGCTGTGCGTTTCAGGTTCCTCGTGTGACTCAGGATCACAATGGCAGGTACCGCTGTGAGATCAGCAGCGGCAGCTCCGAGCGGATGTGGACCAACGAAGTCGACGTTGTCACAGGTATGTGGAGCCGCTATGTTATGTTACAGCTCAATCCAAGCAGCTCGGTTGTCATCATGTCTGAGTGATTATCTGCTCTGTTCTCGGCCGAAAGCACCGAGGATATCGGTCCAGTTTTCAGGGGCGATGGAGTGCTCTGAAGGTAGAGTGGAAAGACCTGGGTAGTAAATGGCTAATTGAATGACAGTAAGCTGGTGTAAGGTGCATGCAAATGTCAATCATAACTTTTATTTAGGCACTAACAAGCACAGGGTTCACAGGGTTTATCTCCAGGTGTCACATGCATGATTTCTAATTTGAGTCTTTTTCAATTAATTCCGTTAAAGTTAAAGGTTGTTACTTTTCTCTACGTTTGTTCCTTTTTGTCAACAAATCCCACGAAAAGACCAAAACCAATAATGAAATTGAGGCTTATATACGTCCATTATCGACTTACAATAACTACAAACTATCAATAATTTCACAATCTGGTATCAATAAAGTACATCTATCTAAAATACATACTAAAAGCTACAGTGCCCAGCAGTAGAAAAAAGGTTTGAACCCATTGACTTCAGGCTGCCACAGATGGATTAGAGAAGTGGGGATATGTTGAGAGACAGATTAACTCACTGTTGACCTTTCATGGGATTCATTGACAGGAAGGAAAACACAGAAAGACACTGGTCTGAATCTCAATCACTGATGGTGTGAGGCTCAACTTCTCTCTCATCTTCTTTTCCTTAATCAAAAGAGGCTTTTTTTTCTCCAACCGCTCATGTTACTTGATGCTGACGTATTCATATGTTTAATTCCTAGATGACTTCTATGCCATTGAAGGAGGTGAGTGTAAAAGTGCTCATCAACTATTTATACATATCAATCCAAACTCATGCACTTGTTATCTGATCATTTTGTTGTGTGTTGACTTCAGGTTCTGGTGAATTTTTCCTGAACAGTGTTCCAGACCAACTTTATGGTAAGAGTGTTTCTCACCCAAAAGGAAAATGTGATCACTGCGTTCTTAACCGCGCGTTTTTCTTCATATCACAGTTTTACTCTGAGGCGTTTGTGTCTGATACTATTAGTAGATTTATATTTTCAAAAAATAAGGATGTGAGACTTTCTTGTTTTCTAATCAACTAACACAAACAGTAACTGAAGCCCAACAACAGAATATTGGCAGAAAACTACCATTGAGTTAAATTAATATCTTTCTGTCAAAGTGTCCACAGAAAAGAAACATTTATATATTCACATAGGTCTGATTATATATAAAAAAACAGGTATTAAAACAGGTCAGGTGGCTATAAATGTCACTATATGTGGTAGTCAGCGCACTGTGACCCACTTCCTTCCTGTGTGTGGTGAATTTACGTACTTCAGTTTACTATGGAAAGTTAATTCAATGCTTAAGGGGAGTTTCTTCTTCACTGTCTCATAGAAAACAAATCAAATATCATGAAATTTGAGACGGAGACAAAACACAAAAACACAACCCAAGATCTTTAGCAGATTCTATTAAATAGGCAGTGAAAAAGTCTGTGGGAAATGATTCTTAGAATACATCTATTGCGTGTTACATATATAAAGTAATGTTATATATATATATATTTATCTATTATAATATTTAAACCAGAATAGTGCTGGACACTTCTCTCTTGAATTTGCACTTTGCATTGAACTGTACTTGTCTGCTGCCTCAAACACTGGAGACCTTTGCATGTTTCACTGCCGCATTTGACCATGTGTGAGTGTCTCTCTCCCATAGTTTGACTTGAACTGGTTTTCTGCCTCCCAGCGACTGACAAAGTGGCCCTGCTGATTGGCAACCTCTCCTACAAGAACCACCCGCAGCTCAAGGCCCCCATGGTGGACGTGTACGACCTCACCAACCTCCTGCGGCAGCTGAACTTCAAGGTGGTCTCACTGCTGGACCTCACGGAGTCAGAGATGAGGAACGCTGTCGACGAGTTCCTGCTGCTTCTTCACAAGGGAGTCTATGGTGTGTTGGGACTTCTTTACTTTCCTCCTGATGGTTCTAGATGGGGATACGTGTCTAGAAACACTCACAACCCCAAAACATTATATGAATTAAAGCTTTATACATCATCAGGACTGATGAACATATGAAAACTGATACAGAGACAGAGGAAATGGATTTAACCCCCAAATTTGACTATTTTAAGCTTAGAAATAAAGAATCCACATAGTGTATACTGTAAATAACTGTGAGTCCATCATAACGTTAAACTACTGGATTGTCATTGCCCATCAAACATAGAAAACAAATCCCACGGTTTGTATTACATGATAGAAATATGGGATGTAAAGAAGAAAGTATTTATAAATCCAAAATCTTGAGAATCGACCCCAGTGAAATAAGGAAAATAATCAAGTATTTCCTTCTCAGGCCTTATTAGATTTGTTCCTAGATCCATGTAAAACCTTCTTCCTTCATGAACCATCTATGTAGCCTGAAACCTCCTCTGTAACCAAAGTACTGGATTGAAATGCCCCCCCCCCCCCCCCCCCCCCCCCCCCCCTCTCTCTCTCTCTCTGAAGGTCTGCTGTACTACGCTGGTCATGGATATGAGAACTATGGCAACAGTTTCATGGTGCCGGTAGACGCACCGAACCCGTACAGATCGGCCAACTGCTTGTGTGTGCAGAGCATCCTGAAGCTGATGCAGGAGAAGGAGACGGGCCTCAATGTTTTTCTGATGGACATGTGCAGGAAGAGGTGAGTGCTCTCTCTTTACTGACGAAAAGATGAGTCAGTTAATTAAGAGAATGATAAGCAGACTAACCACTTAATCATAGAGCTGTTATAGATTTAACACCTTCGTTTGACCTCAGAAGTTTATCGATTTATTCATGTTCCAGGAATATTTATGACGAAATCGCTCCTAACATTGTCCTGAGGGTCACGGCCAACATCGTGTTTGGATACGCTACGCAAGTTTGAAACATCATTTAAATAATTATAATACAAAACTATTCATTTTTTTCTTTTAAAAGAATATCAAATGTTGTTTTCCTCATTTTGCTGGGCAGGTGCCAGGATGCCGAAGCCTTTGAGCTGAGCTCCAGTGGCTTCACCAACGGTGTGTTTGTCAAGTTCTTAAAGAAGCGACTGCTGGACGATGAGAAGATCACTGTTGTGCTGGACAGAGTCGCCGAGGGTGAGGAACAGAAACTGCATACTGCAACATGAAGTACAACTATAGAGGATCAATATGTTTTTAATATGTGAGTTAGAAAGCGTGTAATCAACAGAACCTTTAAACTGCAACTCAGGCTGCACTTGCATCTACAAATTTATTTGCGACTGAGAAGATGATCAGGCTAACATGAAGAAAACTGATTTAATAAGATTAAAACACCAGTGTGCTTGCATGGGATGGGATGTGTTTCAGCTTATGTCTGAATAAAGGCTACAGACTGAACCAAATGTAGCTTTGCATTTTTAATGTCCAAAGTGTATCAGCTTGCTTGTGGGCTAATGGAGTTTCCTTTTAAATGCAGAGTAGATGGATAAAAACAACTGTTAGATGCCCTGACTATTAAAGTTGGGATAAGGACACTATTTGTCTAAAGGCTTTGTAAATTAAATGAAACCACATGCCTTTCACAGTGTGGCACATACTTCTTGTCGGACCCAGGTTCAACTTATGTACTAGAAGTATTGGATACTTAAGGAGGTTTTAATTACATAAAAAGGTTTGTTGACACACTGACGTGTGATCTTTAAATGTTTCTGTCCAGACATGGGTCAGTTTGATGCCACGAAGGGGAAGCAGGCTCTGGAGATCCGCAGCAGCCTGTCGGAGAGGAGAGCTCTGGCTGATCCTATTCTGCCTGGCGACTGCGCTGATCTTGCTCACGCTCAAAGCCGACAGTGGGCGAAGGCTCACGGTGAGTTTCATTTTAACGTATTTGTTTAAAATACGTTATCACAATTGTGGGAAGCCTCTATTTGCTTACAGCGGCTCAGGTCAGTACGCACATTCAAATGTTGACTCTGCTTAATGTTGACTTAGCACGGAGCGCTCTCTCTCACATTATACATATTTGCCCACATTGTGTGAGAAACACAGTGTTATCACTCTTCGATCAGCTGTTCAATTTTGCATATAGAAAATAGAAGACATCTTTTCTGGGAAGAGGAAAACAATAATTCTGGTTGTTTGGGGTTTTTTTTCGGTCTAGAAATTGGAAGCGTAGGATATGTTTAAAAACTGTTGACAAATACTACACATATACATTGTAGTGTTCAATTACATGTTTATATACTTGCAGCTTAAAGCAGACTGAACCCCCCCTCCCAAAAAAAGGGATTGTGTCTTTTTCAACACTTAAAGTAAATTACTTATTTAAAAAGACAATTGTCTCTTATGAAAACAGCAGTTTTTGAACTTGTGGAAGTTTTAGAGTTCTCGAATTGACCGTTTTTGTGTAATTTTCCAGAGCTTCCTGAAAGTATGAGTCTCGACTTTGACTGTGGGGCTCAGATCAAGTTGGGCTTCGCTGCGGAGTTCTCCAACGTGCTCGTCATTTACACTCACATCGTTAGGAAGCCAGAGGACATGTCCTTCTGCCAGGCTCACGTCACTGACTTCTCACAGGTCAGTATGTTTTCATGATCACAGGTTCTCAAACTTTAAAGTAGGTTCGCGCCAGTTGTAGGGTCAGTTAGACCTCGGTATGATTCAGACGTTATGCTACCTGCTTCCTCCCCTCCCTGCAGGACCTTGATGTGGATCCTAAAGAGATGAACAGAGAGACTCCAGAGGAGACGGGGATCTACCTCCTGTCAAGCAGCCTGCCACAGCACTGTCTCTACACCAGACTCAGCTCACTGCAGAAGCTCAGGGTAAGAGACGGCAGTATATTGAGCCGTATGGTGCTTTCTCAAAGTCAAATGTCTGCACAAACAGAAATAGATTTGTTTGTTCATCCCTCTGACCGGCCGGCGATAGCCAGTGGACGGATGCATCATCCGCTGGTGGAGCAACTTTCTTTAACTTTCGATCACTTGAGCTGATCAGATTTCAGTGGTCAAAGGTCACGATGACCTTATATGAATCTGAAAAAACATTGATGTAGACTGAAACTACACTGGTTGACGGAGGCATACAACTATACAGTATTTCTAGTTCTGAATTAATAAAGAAAAATAAAAGACCGCTAAACTCCTCACAAGCACAGGACATCAGATGCTTCTTTTTGCAGATATTTCCTTATGAACACTTATATTGGAGAATTAATTTTTTCAGGGAACTGAAAGCTATGTGCCAGTTGTCTTGCTATTCTTTGTACTAGATGTAGAGATATTTCAGTTTATAAAACTGAAGACGCTACAGGATAAGTCAAGGTATCACCAAATTCACCAGGATTTATCCTCCAGGTGCCTTGAATGTTTGCATAAAGCTTCACACCATGTAGATAAAATGACTCATTAATTCAATTTAACATAACATAAACAATGACCCTATTGTTTTTATTGATACTACTTCTTCTCCTCGCGTGAATCAGGAGGAGCTGGTGTTCACCGTGTGCCTTCAGGGCACCTACCCAGCCATGGACAACGATCCTGTCCATTGGACCAAAAGCATCAACATTGGAAAGCCACTGATCGCCCGACTGGACCTGCACGGGGCCATGCGGAAGAACAGCTGCCTGCAGACCTGCTTGATGCCCCATAGCCCATCAAACAGCCCCTGCCACAGCCCCAGGCCTGAACACTGCCTCCACCTCCATCACGGGCTGCTACAGGCCCAGGACCATAGCCGCCTGTCCCCTCAGCACCCTCATGGTGCAGTGGGAGACTCCTACTATGAAAGTCTTTCGACCTCGCCAGGCAGGATGAGCATCCCTATAGAGGCCAGCGATGACATCAACGAGCTGCACAGTGTGTTCATCAACAGCCTGCAGCTTCAGCAACAGTGAATCAGCTGCTGGGATATCATTGTTCTCAGAATAGAAGCTATAAATAAATCTCAAATATATCTGGAATACTGCTGCTCTTTCTCATGCATACTGGTCAATGAGAAATATTTTTTAGAAAGTTATATTCTTAAACCTTTAATCACTATTTGTATCGACAGGCTGTTAAACTGTCATTGTTCTTGGATAACGATTTCAGAAATACATTTTTACGAAAAAATAAAGAGAGTATCTTCTTGAACTGACAAAGGCTATTTTCTTCATTTGTAGTTTTGTGACTTATTTTGGATTTCCTATCCGTTGAATCTTTACAGTAGCTCAGTAGTAATTAAGTAAATTAATGTAGTTGCTTTCTACCACAAAGTAAATATTCTCTGTGTGTACGTGTTATTGTAACTGCCCCCTCAGGAGGGCAGTATAAGACTTTCCCTGCTGCTCCTCTTGACTTCCTTGCTTAGCCATTACATTTATAAAAATATGCTTCTTCTCCTCACTCAACCCTGAAACTTTCCTAAAGAGACTAATTCACTGCATGGTTTTTAGACGGCTGGGCAATAAAATAATATCAGTATGATCACAATGTGATTCTCATCAAGCCAAATTCAGATTGATTTAATTTGTGCACATTGTGTTAAAGCACCCTCCACTCAGGAGAAGAAAATCCGTCTTTAAACATAAAACAAATCATAACGTGAACATGTATTGTGATAATTATCCATATCCTAATTTTTATTTTGATATAATTTTGGCCGTATCTTCCAGCCCTTATCTGCTAGTTGGACACTTTAAAGAATCCCACAGGTTTGTGACTACAGGCGTAATATGCCCCCCCACCGTTCAGAAATATATTCGTGTGACTCTGTAGCACATGATGAATTAATCTCCTTACATAAGAAACTGAGTCCTGCAGCAGGACAGACCACACACAGACACTTGAACTCTGCCGAAGCTGAGAGGGATTCCAGCTCAACAGCTTTTCACACGAGGTGAAGGTGATGAGTTGTTAGAGGAACTGTTGATTAAGAAACGTCTGTGGATGAAGTGACAAAGAGGAAATGGACAAATAACTAAACTTGTGCTAAAGAGAGTATGAGCACACCTCGTCTGCCGAAGAAAACAAATCCAGATAACCTTGATTCGCTGGTGTGCATGTCAGTGGAGCCTTTTACACTTTGACCTACATGTGGGTGTTTTACTCAGTGTTATTATAAATATTGGACATGGGGGCTGTTGTCAGGGCTGGAAAGAGAACTGAGTTACTTATGTAGTTGTGAGATAACTTCAGTCCAACTTTACTTTTTGTTTTCGGGGTTGTCCTTCCTGCCGTCCTGCCGTGTAGAGAGAATCTCTACACATAAAAAAGATGAGATCATTTGATTTGCTGGTCAAAGGTCAAACTCACTGTGTCCTGTCAAATCAAACCTCTTTCCATGATTTGATAATTTGAAAGCTCTTTATGATAAAGTACAGTTAATACCTTTTATTGAATGCTATTGAAGTCTTCACTACATAAATATATATTGAATTGAAGGGCACTGGTTGGCCGTGGTGGTAGTGGTGTTTTGTTTTCATGTGTTATAATGGTTTGAGTTTCTCTTATTGTTTCTTAAAATAAACTTAAAATGTTGTTAATGATTTAAGAATATGCTCAACAGGTAAATTGTATCTAGAAATGAATCAATCATAGCAACACTTACATATTTACACACTACTGGTTGTTTTCATGGGGGCAGGCGGATCATGTGACCTTCAGCTGCCAGGTCCTCTCATGTGACCGGAGGGGGCACCTTGCACAGAGTCTGCAGTGGAAACACCCAGCTGGGATGGATTCTGTTATTCTCATCACACAAAGCAGCGTTTCGATTTAAAGTCCACCTGTGTCTATATCAGTTTGTCTGTGCACGGCCGCTCTGCAGCACGGCCTCAAGAAATAGACCCTGCCTCTTTCAATAACGGATGGAGTCAGCCACCCACAGGCTGCAGAGTCACATCATGGCTGCGTCACTTGTGCAACTGAGGGAGGAGGGGAGGGGTGGTGAGACGATGCAGAGAGAGGAGGCCCAGTGAGTGAGGCACTGGCAGAGGAGGAGGACAGAGGGATTATAATCATGTCAACCTCGTGGAAGCAGCTCCTTTTTCAGACCGTCCTGCTTCTCGTCTCCTGCACACCCACCCAAACAAGTAAATGATACCTGGGCTCCATTGTGACTGTGTATGTTGTTGTGTTCAAAGCTTTTTCCTCCAAATGTTCTGTAACCTTGGGAAGAAGAAAACAAATTATATCAAAGGATTTCCACACCATCATGTTCAACATCATTTATTGTGAAGCTGCCGGTGGTGAAAATGTGATGTCTTGGTCTTTTCTTATTTTATCTGTCCCCATCATCCTCTGAGAGAGCGTTCACATCATGATGGGACAGGAAGAAACTCTCCTTTAAGACCAAGAGCAATTACTTATCAATGCACTGTTAGCTTTTATGTATAAAACCCGACAATTAAATATCAATTTAGTCACCATGTTCAAACAACTCAAACTGCTAGTATGAACATGTTGTTTTAAATAATGCATTCATTAAAGGTTCAGCGTGTAGGATTAAGTGACATCTAGTGGTGAAGTTGCATGTTGCAGCTGAACACCCCTCACCTCACCTCACCCTTCCCTTCCAAACATGAAGGAGAACCTGTGGCACCCTTCTGTTGTGATAGAAACTCAAAGATGTTTAGTTTGTCCGGTCTGGGCTACTGTAAACAACATGGCGGCCTCTCCTGATGTAAATATAGGGTATTTAAATATAAAGGTAGCATTGTAGGGAAAAGAAAACAACAGTTTGTGCAATTAAAGACACACTATTGATAACGTCACTAGGATTATTTTATAATAAATGTTTGCCAATAGATCCCTTTCACCTAAATCTGACACACTGGACCTTTACGACATTTAAAGATTGTGTTTTTTTATACGTTTATTTCTGTTTCTGTCAGAGACATCGGGCCTAACGCCTCCACCACTGGTTCCCATCAGTCCTCTGTCCACAGCTGTAAGAAGTGTTGTCTTTAAAGGTAACTGTCCTCAAGCATTAGTCCATCAAGTCCATTTTACATTTGATATGTCTGCAACCTGTCGGCTTGATGCCAGCTTGATGTGTAAATATAACTAAGGGTTTGTGAATAACGTGAGGTTAGATTTCATCTCACCTCTCTGAATGAACCAAGTGAGTTCGAAATCTCTCCTCCACTCTCCACCCAGGTGAAAGTCACACTGAGAAGGTGGAGCTGGAGAACCCTGTGGATCTGGAGCTGGAGTGTGTCTGGAGCGGGAACCTGAACAATCTGCCAAACGTAACCGGCGTCTGGAAAAAAGGTGGAGATGAAATCGAGAACAGTCGCCTCGCGGTCCAGCTGGAGAACGAGAAGTATCATCTGAGACGAGTGTGAGTGGGTTCAGCCTTTTATCCATTCAATTCAGACAATTTATTTTTAATTTGAAGTTTTTGTGTGTTTTTTAAGTCCATGCACTTGTTCGGTGTCTGATGAAATATTTCATAATTACTCTACTTGAGTACATTATTTATATATCTGAACTTTAAGTAAGTCAAATGTATTTTGGGGTACTTTTTACTTTTGCTCCTCTACATACGTAAGCAAATATCTGTACTTTGCTTTAGGGAACAAGGTACATTCAGCAAGTACTTTACCTTTACTCTTTAAGTATATTCAAAAGGAAGTACTTAATACTTTAACTTAAGTTGAAAAGTTAATTTGCTTCTTTTTCTTTTACTTGAGCACATTTTTGTCTATTTATTTGTACTTTAACTCAAGTCAAATCTTTGAGTACTTCCTGAAAGTACTTCCTGTGTTTGGGTGGAGGAATCAACAGACCAATAACTTTACTGCAGGTTTCATCCTGAGTTAAACGTTATATGTTTTGGTGTAAAACCTCTGTCACCTGTTCTGTGCCTCACAGGTTCAGGATCGTCAGTGAAGAAAACCTCGGAAATTACTCATGTGTGTTTGGAAATGACGCAAAAGTAGATTTTATCTTGGCAGGTACAAGTCCCATCCTTCTCATATGAGTCCTATGAGTGTAAATACCTTCATCACGTCTCCCATAGAGGATGGTGCAGCGTCCTTCTCTCATCTCTTTCTCTCCCCAGCTCCACAGATGGGCGAGGTGCGAGATAAGCCCATAGTCAGCTACGTGGGGGATTCAGTGGTGGTCGTGTGTAAGATGGAGGCCACCAAACCAAAGCCCCTCTCCTGGAACTGGTACAAGCCAAACGGGACGGATAAAGTGAGGGAGCTGTTTGCCGACAGGCGGTTTTTCATTTGGTGTTTCAGTGAGATTTATAAAAACTGGTTATCTTTAACGAAGCACCATTTAAATGTTGGTTTTATTTAGTTTTTAACTAGTAAATATAGGAAAGAAACATCTTGTTCATTCTTAATTTTGCCATTTGAAAGAATCCTGGGGAAATAACTTAAAAAACTGAACATTTTTTATACATTTCTTACGCTGTATTTCTTCCTATGGTGGATTTAAAAACTTTATTTTCTCCATCATAACCCTGAGATGATGCTCTGTTACACACAGATACATCAACCATCTGATAATAACAATAACTAAAACTGATTTATTTATACATAAAGTTTACATTATTTATGACCTCACCCAGTGGATTGATAGGTAACAAGCTGTGTGATGCTCTTGTCCTATAGGAGCAGATCTTTTATGCAACAGAGTCTCATCAGTATGAAATCAAAGACAAAGATTGGACGAGCAAGCTGGTGGTTCACAACCTGACCGAGGCCGACTCCGGCTCCTATCACTGTGAAGCCGTGTACGCCCTCGGCACCACGATGGGCCACGTGGAGCTGAAGGTCAGTCGGGGAACGTTACTCCGTACATGTAATAAAGTACCGGGCTTTGGTGTACTCCTGAGGTACTTATACTTGACTTGAGCATTCGGAATTTATATCAACATATACTTGTAGCCCACTTTATTTCAGAGAGGTTTAACACCTTTTACTCCATGTGTTTGTCAGCTTAAGACTCTGATTCAGCATTATAATAACAACTTTTTAACTTTGACTCCAGATGATTCAAATATCTTACTTGAGCCACTTCTTAAAAGGTTTTATTGAAATAATTCTTTGAGACCCAAAGTGTTAAAATATTACCAATATTTATTTAAAATACATAGATTGAGTACAATGATATTTTTACATATACTTAGAATAACAATGTTATTTGGATTACAATACTTTTGTGCCTCTGTTTTAGATTTTGAATTATTGTAAAGGAGTATTTTGTTTTCACGGTTGTACTTGTAATGTAACATCTGCTTCCTCCACCCCCGCTGCAGGTGATCACCCTGTGGGAGCCTCTGAAGCCGTTCATCGCCATCCTGGTGGAGGTGGTGGTCCTGGTCGCCGCCATTCTGCTCTACGAGAGAAGTCAGTCAAAGAAAAAGTGCTCAGGAGGTAAATCAGACACAAAGGAACACAGGAGTTGTTTTTGGTCAGTTTTGAACACTGTGATGTATATTTAATCTGAATTTAATCATCTGTCTTTTTCTCAGAAAATGGGACAAATGCGGAACAATCAAACACACTGTGAGTACTGCGTGACTTCTGCAAGATTGTCTGTACCTCTTTCTCATAAGAGGCTATTTATAAAGGTGAAATAGTTGTTATAAATACAAAATATGACTAATCTATTACAGAGGAGTACGCAAGTGTATTGCATTCACTTGAAGAAAGAAAAAAAAAGGTTTTTATTTCTGAGATAGTTATCTTGGAATTTCCGAGATAAGTCTTCATAAAAAACTACAGACTATGATTTTTTATTGATTTTTGCTGATAGTTCCTTCATAATTATAAACCTGAGGATTTATTAGAACACGCACAACCCGAAGACTTACTTATGGTTCACCAACATTTATTATGGCTTTATTCACGAGTAGAAACACACAACCATCACTATCATCATATCAAATTTGTTCAAAGTGTGTGACAGACATCAACCGCTTGTTCACTCTCAAATCTCTCTGATTGTATTATCTGAATATTACATTACTAAGTCACTCACCAGCCCTTATCAAAGACTTGAGTTACAGCAAGTAAACCTTGTATACTCATCAGAGAGATATCTTCAAGTTTAATGTGTCTATTTGTGGTTTTAATCATGTTACTTCTGATGCCCTCACCAGGACGCAGGCAGAAGATAACGGACCAGAGGAAAGTTCTTCGATGAGACAGCGAAAGGTTTAAACTCTCTGGAGGCTGCAAGTCAACAGATTCTGCTTTTGCTTATTTTCACATGTGAATGGTAGAGCTTCAATGCAAAATTAAAGAATTATTTTTGTGTCCTCGATAAAAATCTAAATATTTTCACCGGACAAAATGCAATAATCTCCACAGCTCACAGTTTCCTGTTTGCATTCTGTCGTGCTGGAGGATGTGTCAACCCTGTAAACCGTCACTTCCTGTAGAGCGCGGAGATCATGTCGGTGACTTCTCACCTCACTCCACTTTTGTTGCTTCTCTGTCAAGGAAATCCTCGACACGTCTTTGCCTGTGCTATGAATGGGGTTTGTGAGCAGTGCCTTTGAACCAATGAGCAACTCAAATTGTGCTCCCAGTGACTTTGTGTTATGTTTCATGTGTGCGACACTGTCTACATACACTGTGTTAGTTTCATTACATGTATATCAAGATATTTCATCATATATGCAGATGTTTGTGTATCATTTTCATGACGTTGGTTATGTGTCTTTGTCAATGTTGAAGGTGTCACATGTTTATGTCAACAAGCAAATTAAAACTACACAAATCCCCGTTTGGTACAGTTACTGCCCACAAAAGACATTAACTGATGTGAACTGATTTTACAAAGTGAAATTAGTTGCATGAAGCTTTTTAACTTTTTTCTTTAGTCAGAGTTGGTTGAAGACTTTAAGTTTAAGATTAGAAAGAAATATGGGATGTGGAGTTAGAAAGAAGTGAATTAACTGGAGCTCTTATTGAACTGCTGTGTCTTGAGTTGAATTGTATCACACTGTGAAAAGAAAAAGTAACTTGTGGAAAACTTAATGGAACTCTTCTGAATCAATCATCAACAGTCAGTCAAAGGTGAGCAATAGGGTTTTGACAAGTAGTGTCATTAATATAGTTATGCAATGAAACATTTATCAACTTGTAGAAGTTTGTACAGAAACACAAGACTCCTGATTATAAAGTATCATTTTATTTTTGCATAAATAATCTGCACATTTGTTCAAACTCATAAACCTGTTTGCACAGATTAAAACAGATGTGTGTGTTTTTTTTTAAATACTGTCCAACAAAACGTGCACATGTCTGCCAAGGTTTCTCTTAATTTCTTGGATCTTTCATCAGGCGACAGAATCAAAACAATCAGAAGAGAGGATGGACATCTGAACAAGTCTACGGCCGGTTCATGAGGAAGTTAACCAGAAGCTTTATGACGCCGTCGTTCAGGCCCACCACCTTTCCGTCCTCCACGCCCTCGTACAGCCGCAGACTCTCTGTACCCCACAAAAGATTTTTCCTGGGGTTGTTGACGTCCGTCTCCACAGAGAGAGCCACTGTATTGAGCTGGTAGCAGAAGAAGGAGAAGAAGTGGCCGTCGGTGATCACAGCCTGGGACGTGAAAGGCCTTGTGACATCCTCGTAGTTCCAGAAACCTACAGAGGGGGGGAAGGAGGTTTGATCATCAGCGGTTCCTCATCACAGACATTCAAAACTTCCCTTTTAAGAGACTCTCAATCTCACCCTGGTACATGGCCTGAGCTCCTGTCCAGGCGAAGAGGCTGGCGAGTGCATTGGCTCTGAGGAAGACCTCCACCTGGTCCGACTGCTTCTGCCGAGCCATCCGGTCCCTGTGATATCTGTCAGGAACCATGTGGAACTGAGTGTGACCGTAGCAGGCTGGGTCCGGTAGCTTAGCACCTGTTAACGGGAGCAGGAAGATGAGTTCAATATGATCAGTAATTGTTAACAGAAGTTTGGTTTGTTACTGTTTGGGTTTACAGAAACAGGACAGCGCTTAACCTGGAATAGAGAGTGTTGGAGAAAAAACTGCAGTTGACTGTATTATTAAACTATATTATACCAGTGCAAAAATATTGAATCATTCTTTGGGTCCAGTAAAAGTATCATCCAAAACAGGAAAAACATTAATCTCATAGACTATGCAAGGGAGGAAAGGACAGCAGGTTCCTCTACACGTCTGCATGAACCATAATAAGGAAACATTGAAGGTTGCAGGCTGGCGCCTTCTTGTGGCAGTCAGAGGTAACTGAATAATGAAAATTTCAACTTGTATGCCATCCATGACATGTAACAGGAAGCCAACACGCACATGTTCACCGACCAGGCCCCCCCGGCAACAACCATGATTTTTAAGCTTCTTGACAAGTTTGGGAGACACTCGATAATCTTCTTTTGCTTAAGATTAACCTCCTATGATGTTTTATGAGAGTTACCCGACTCCCGTTAAGACGTCTGCTATGGAAAAGGTTAGTTTTAAGATATTAGGGAACAAGACAACACATAGAAGCTGCCGAGTGTTTTTCTTTAATAAGTATATGAACATAGCACAAAAAAAGTTCACTGTATTGTCTTTTTCAGCTCTGACCTTGATGAGGTCATACACGGATAGAATGTGAGTGGTTACCTGTGAAGATATTGTTGTCGTACTGTCTTCTGAACATTGGCATCAGGTTGGGAGCATATTTGACCTCTGGGACCTCAGCTGCATAGGACGCCTCCAGTGGGGTGAACTGAGAGGAATGGAAAAAGCAGGAGATGATGAGTGTTCTTCTGTTTCAAGGATCTGTGTCCTTGTTTCAACGGTTTTCTTTTGCCCAGTTGCCTCAGTAACAGTCAGAAAATCTATGGTATCCATGTTTTTAAATGTGTTTCTCTGTTTTCACTATATAAAGTGTTAGTACCTGTGGCAGCTGCTGAGTGATCCTAATCTGACACTGTGGCTGGTCGTCGATCTGGAACCTGGTCGGCTCTGGCCGGCCACTCCGGTGCCCCCTTGGGATGAGTCTCTGTCCTCTCCTCCAATAGAAGTTCACTTGGGGATTAATGTCTGAAAAAAGAAAATTACATTATAATGTAGATCATTTTCAAATAGCAAGTTTTTGCATTAGCACTTATATAAATATATGCTAGAACTGTAGCTAATGGTTATAATCTGCACCAAGTAGGTTATGTTTTCACCCCTGACCATTTGGAGAGATTTCAAAGAAACTCAAAGAAGGCAGTTTGAGTCCAGGAAGAACCCATAAAGGTTTGTTTTTTACTTCCTTTAACTTTACAAGACGTTTTTACTCACTTTTAATTGGTTTATCAGAGAACAGAATCTGGATATTTTTGAAAAAAACAGCTATTTATGAGGGTGTTTAATTTGGTGCAGATCGCAATAAAAATCTGGATCTGGTGGTAACTTCCCAAAAGTCTTGTTGGGTCCAACCCACTGTTTAGAAACATTCAATGTGTCGTGCTTTAAAGCATCAAGTTCAACTCCTCACATTTGAGAGAGAAGAAGCAAAGATTTACATATTTGATTAAGAATTTCTAAAACTGATCTTCAAGCATCAACTTAGTTTGATTTATTGATTCATTGACTGATGGTTACAGCTCTGGAAATAACAAGACTTGAATGATTCCTTGAGTTGTATTTATACAAGCTGCAACCTCCCAGTGATGTAGACACACAGGAGTATAACTTACACCCCACATGTATACAAATACACACATCCATACACTATAGTCTGTGCGATCCATACCCAGACTGGAGAGCAGCAGCAGCGGGTTGTGTCGGGCCAGGCTGTAGGTGAGCTCGGTCACCAGGCTCCTCAGGAAAGGTCCCACCATCATCTCCTGCTTTCGGTACAGGAAAGCTTTGGGTTTCTTCCGGTGCCAGTGCTCATGTAAGATCACTCGGGTGACCAAGGCGCGGATGTCATCGAAAGCCTCTTCCTCCATCCCCGGCACCGAGCTCGTAGCAGCGGTCGAGGTCGAGCCCTCCTCCCCGGGGCTCGCCTCCACGTCCAGGGCGAATTTCTCGGGCAGACCCGGGATGTACGCGGTCTTGGTGAAGTGCTGGTACCATCGGTCCGCGTTCCGGGCAAAGGTTTGCGGGTAAACCACGAATTTCTTGCGCTGGATGCGAGTGGTTAGGGCGAGTTTCTCCTCCACAGGGGCCGCGCGGATCTTCTCCACCCGCTCCTCGATCTGCCGCAGCCGGGCCGATTTGCTTTTAGCCGTGAGAGAGGGCACGATGGGCGGGTACGCAGGCTCCTTCGCTGCAGCCTCGGTGTGGACGAGCTTGTGTTTGAGTCTGAACGGAGGAAGTTTCTTAGCGAACAGCAAGGGCAGCGACTTGCGGGCCGCCATGTTGCTGCTTCTTCTTCTACTGTGCGTTGACACATTAACCTGAAGGTTATTTCACATCATCGCCCCCTAATGGACAGAAAGTCATCCTGTGAATACATTCAACAGTGTTTAAAGATCGATTCCCAGACACAGAGGAACATCAAACCAATCATACACGTTTAATTCAGTTTAAATCATATATACAAAATGAATATGATTTATTAACAGATTCAGCTGATGATATTAACACGACTGTTGTTGATGCTCTTGAACGCCTCTTGCAGCAATAACATGCCTCCTTAAAACAAACGAAAACATCGTAATTTGGAGATGTTGAAATATTACTTTAATTTACTGAAGTTTGAAGTCGTACTGTCATATTGAAGTTGTAACCAGCAGCAGCTGAGCAGAAAATACAAAGCATAAAATACAGAGGACAAGCGTACATTTAAAATAGACAAAATAATATCAAGTTTTGCACATTTAAGTAGAAAAAAATGAAGGATAGCTCAATAAAATGGAGCTAAAAATAAATATAATAGAGCAAAGACACATTTTGTGTCATTCCTATAAAGTCTTATGTCAACTGTGTCGCGTTCAAGTGACTGTTCCATGTCAACATCACCGGTGGGTCCGTGAAGGCACCGTCAGGGTCACGTGTCTGCTCAGCATTGAGATGATGAAGCTTCCTGAACTTCTCACGTGTTGTTAACAACGAGATCAATATTCCCAGCGTCAAACTTCAGCAGCTGATGATTTATAAGTAATGATCGGTTTACGTCAGATTTCACGGACGCGGCTCGTCGGGACCGGAAGTGTCCTCCTGGGCCGCGTGCAGCGTGTCCCCGGAGCTTGTCAGGTATCTGCTCCCCAAACCAACAACTGGCTGCTCCTCGTGAGCGTGTTACTGTGTGTGTCCGCTGCAGGACGCGTGGACAACATCTGTCCCTCCACCTGCGGTGCTGCCTGCGGGACACCTGCGGGACACCTGCAGTCAGCACCGAGAGGTTTGGTTCATCGTGGCCCACTGCAGGTTGTTGTTAGCACGTTAGCATCAGTCATTAGCTCAGACCTTTTAAAGGGAAAGTTCAGCCCAAAAATGAAAATTTCCTCATTATCTACTCCTCACTGTGCAGATGGAGGCGTTTGAGTCCACACGACACAGCTGGGGTTCCAGGGGGTAAACAGCAGTGCAGCCACATCCAGCACGGCTGAAGTCAAAGGGGACCACTTCTTAAAATGTAATAAAACTATGAAAAACACTTGATGCTGCCTGTGTGGTGTCATCCTGGTGTCCATAAGCCCCGACATTCAAATTCGACTTTAAATGGCTTCATTTACACTCATGTCTGATATCCTCCTCTGGAGCCGTGTTCTTGTTTGGATCAGAGCGAACATTGAGGTTAAAAACATGTTGTGTTAATTACCTTGTTAATTCTTGTTAAGTCAAATTTAGATGCCGGGGCTTACGGACACCTGGAGGACACAACAGGAGGCGCAGTGAAGCATTTTATCTTATTTTCCTGGTTTCTTTTTTACGTTTGAAGAAGTGGTCACCATTTACTTCAATTGAATTAGATTTGGCTTTACTGCAGTTTACCCCTGAGACTCCAGGTGTGTTTTTGGGACTAAAACAATTTACCCACCCCATCCATCGGCACAGTGGTGAGTAGATGATGAGTGCACTTTCATGTTTGGGTGAACTATCCCTTTAACGTGTCTATGTTCTGTTTGACTGCCCCCCCCCCCCCAGAGACCACTGTGCTCCAAGAGTGAGGAGGTGCGCTTGGCGGAGGAGGCCAGCAGGAGGTACGGCTCCCCAGCTCCAACCATCTTCTCCAAAGTGATTGACAGAAGCATCCCTGCAGATATTATATACGAGGATGAGAAGGTAAACATCACAACATCATGTTGTTTGTCCAGTTATCTCTGTCGGTCTGTTCCACGTGGAGTTTACAGATAAATTAGCACACACGTGCTGATAAAGTTAACAAATGTACATATTTTATTGATTTAAAAAGAAGTAAACAGAAACAGAACAGAAATAATCATGTTTTATTACTTTTTAATTCATGAAGGTACAAAATTTGATTAAAATAAAAATGTATAATGCAGGTGAAGAATTGTCTTTACAAATTAATAGCTCATTGATATTTACAGACAGATAGAAGTGTCTTACAAAGTTTTCGGGAAAACAACCATGGGCTCCTCCATTCAATGCCTATGAAGCAAGGGAGGCTGTGAAAGGACATCAAAATGTTGACTTTGCGAAATGTCTCAAGGGAATTTAAGGTGATCTAAGTGGAGACAAGATGTAGAGGACAAAAAAAAACATGAACCCCGGCAGATAGGCAAAGTTGTGGTGCCGGTCGTGCTACGTTGGTAAAGGGAAACTTTACCAGAATTTTTTTTTACAAAAGTCTGTGGATGTAGTCTGAAAAGTCTGTTTGTCTTTGTTTTGTCTGTTCAGCATGTGGGTGGAAAACTTCTGATCTGTGTTTGTGTGGCAGCCACAGACACAGGAGACTTTGCTGAGATAGATGGGAAAAATGAATTCCACTAAAATATCAGAAATATCTGGATGCAAATGTCAAGAAAGTGAAACTGGAAAGAGACTTTGCTTCCTCAGCAGCACAGTGAACCAGAGCAAACTTTTAAACTACTTAAACTAACACAAGCTGAAGCTTTTGGATCGGTCCTCACTTACTGACTTTATCATCATAGAACATCTAAGGTTAGATTCCTAAACCTGCTGTGGATGCAAGACAAAATAGAAACATATCTCAGAACTTGAAGTGATGAACAGGAGGAGTGGGTTCAAAATGAAGATGCTGTGATAGTTCCCCAATGAGGGGCTTACTAAGTACATTCTTGGTTAGGTGCTAAAACTTTTAAATGCCTGTTATCTTGGGCAAAACGCTTTTCATTTAATTGTAAAACTCAATATATGTTCTTTGTGTGTTCATCAGTGTTTGGCATTCAGGGACATCACGCCACAGGCCCCGGTTCATTTCCTGGTCATTCCCAGGGTCCCTATTCCCAGAATAAGTGAAGCCAAAGATGATGATGCTGAGGTGAGTTATTCCTTTGGACTGTCCATTCTCTACAGATGATGGTTCTCTTTTGAAAGGGGAGTTTCCGGTGTCACAGAAACATTGCCCTCACATGTGACACGTTTCCTTTCCCTTATCCCAACTTCCAGCTTTTAGGACATTTGTTGGTTGTTGCCAAAAATGTCGCAAAGCAAGAATCCCTGAAGGAAGGATACAGAGTGGGTGAGTTAACACTAACATGCTTACAGTTTTTTATATGAAGTCACACGTTGAATTTTGTGCATGTCCAAGTTTAATTCTGTGCGTGTCTCTGCCCTCCACAGTGATCAACGACGGAAAGCACGGTGCTCAGTCAGTTTACCACCTTCACATCCACGTCCTGGGAGGGAGACAGATGACCTGGCCTCCAGGATAATGGCATCATGTGAACACTAATGTATCAGTCAGCTCAGACACTTTTACATGTTTAATCTCATGAGCGCAACTTAATATATATGCGATTGGTGTCGTTATTCCAAAACATTTAATCTTTATTCCATTTCCCGAACAATAAACTTGCCTCACAAAATACGAGATGTAAATAATAAAGACATTATGTTTGATACAACTGCAAATAAAGATTATATGTCTAAATTTGAAATTATTTGATAATTCCTTAAAAAGAAAGAAACAATAAACATCACAGAAACATTTATTTACATATTAAACACATTAAAATACAGATATGTGTTAAATTAAATAACGGCATTTATTTAGAGCAGTATTATTCTTGTCATGTTCATGAATGTGTATTTTATAAGACACACTTTATCAGGAAGAATCTGTTGTTTTGTGGTTTTATAATTATTAAAAGATATTTATTTACTTAACCAACAGACTATCTAAAGTTTTAGGTACCACTCTGATAACGTACAACATAAGCAAATGTTTTAGGCTTTAACAAATGGTTCTATCAATATTTAATACAGTATTTACTGATACTTTGTGGGTTCTATCATAAGCCATAGATGAGAACAATCTTTAAGGTGTCAGGTTTTGGAAATTCTTCTTCTTTTCTCTTTTTAGCTCTTGATTTCATGAGGGAAACCTCTCCAGTCCACTTAGTCCTTGTGCTGCAACGACATCGAGGAAAATCCATTCACCAACTTTAGACTTATTATGGTTCTAATGCTTTATTGTTTAATTTCAGAGATTGACTAACTTTAAACTAACTATAAATCGTTGACCATTGAGGGGACTTACCTGATGAGAGTCAAAAAGACAGAAGCAACATGCTCGAGAAGACTCCCACGATAAATCAAGAGCTAACTTTAAAGTTCTTATTAATTGATTATAACTCAAATGAATGAATGACATTTCAGTAAATATAAATATTAATAGATTGTTCCCTCACCATTAATAGAGCTCTTTTATTTTGAATTTTTCATAAAGGGCACCCGCTTGGTCACATATATTTATTACTTATGGCATATAAAAAAAAAAAAGTTTGTGTTTTACTGGCACTGGTGATTCCGCTCACCAATCATTCACAACCTCCACTGGGGGCCCTTGCCCAAGAATGTGGCAGCGAGGGGTCGGATGTGGTGTGACTGGGTGGCATGATTCACTGACCTTCCAGTCTGCAAGGAAGGTTACTGTGTGTCATCTGAGGACGGAGGGCTGAACTTTCCTCTATATTTACTTACACAACATTGTCCACTTCCTTGAACATGGCTGTGAGACACACTCGGCTGTGAGATATGAAAATGAAAAAGAAGACAGTTAGATCTTTAGAGGATTTAATCTGCTTTGTTGAAATTATCCCAAGAATAAATGACTGTTCCTTACTGATCTCCCTTATGCATTGTGTACTGTACTAATCATTAAAATCACTAAAACAGGCAAATTTGGCTAAAATCAAGGCGTCTCAAGTTCGATATCACAAAACATTCTTAATATTTTGTGTGTTTAACCGAGGATTTCCAACATCTTGACTCTTTTTTTCCTGATGTGTACATCTGGTCGATCTGCACACGTTTGGTTCAAGTGTTAAATAACAGTTTTATGGGTCAAAGTCTCATGTATCCTCATAAACTTGAGAAAACTTATCTAGTTTTATCCTATCTTCCTCTGACAGGCCCCTTCTTGCATTTCTGATAACGACGGTCTTCTTCAGTCGACCTGAGATGATAAAAGTCACAGTTACATTCAGCCACTTAATCCAGCACCGCTTTGAATATGAGTCTTAAATCTTTAAAGCATGCAATGTTTTGCATTGTCACCAATGCCAACAGTTGTCGGCCACTATAAGTAACACAAACAGAGCCAGTTGGCACCAGCCACACTCTGTCGAGCGTGACGGGTCCTCCTCACCTTGACGAGTCGTAACCTTTGGTCAAGTTTGTTGGTGGATCTTTAACTGTGTGCGACGCAGCAGCAGGTGTTTGGAGCGTTGTGTAAGTCCCTGCAGCTCTAGACGAGTGTTGCCCTCACACGAGGCCCCTATAGGTCGATCTCACCTTCAGGGGAGGGGGCAACAGCTGTGTTCCTGCGACGGGCAAAGTTTGAATCCAGGTCTTGTGCTGCAACCCGACTGCTCCTGTCCACTTCACGCCATTCAGCTCTGTCACTGGAAAAGGTAGGCTGTCATGCACGTTTACCACTTCATGCTTTTTGACGGTCAAGGGTATGGAGTGTGAAAACACTTGTAGGGGGCGTCTGCTGTTGTCATGAATTGCTTTGTGTGAACGCATGTCTTTGAACTTGCAGTGCACTTTAAATACATTTTCAACGTTATATTTAACTCATATATGTTAAGACTGAGTAATGTGCACCTGCCTGGTTGAGTCTTTACCATGTGGACAGGTGCAGACTGTTTGTGGTAAATATATTTAACATGACCACATGACTGAGAGATAACCCACATTAGAAATAAGCAGGTTTCTCGACTTTTATTGTTTGGTCAACAGTCTTCTTTTTAAACCCCCCACTCCATAATAACTGACTGCAGTTTATAGTGTGTCTTCTCATGGACCTCATCCTTACACACTTTAAACAAACACATGAAACTACGCTGGATTTCGGATCTAGTTCCCCCTCCTCTTCATTTCTGGTTAACGTACACATTTGAGTCAATAACGACACCGGAATCTAATCTTTTGTGAACTTCAATTGATTTTTGCATAATGCAGAGCAAACTTTTGCCACACCACATTGCCACACTAGTTTTGCAAGTGGTGTGAACTTTGGTCCACATGAATCTTGAGCAAAGTTATCTTAAAAACCAGAGGTCACTCTGAGATTCTGCTCTGTGCACAGATCTTAATCTAATGTGCTTTTATTACGGGATGCAGCCATATACGCTTATCAGTTAAAGGTGTCACTCATTCAATTTGATTGATAAATATAATTTCTTTTGGAACCTAATTGAGGACACACACACGTGTTTGTGAGGTATTGGAATTGTATCACTGTTGCAAAGTGTGCACACTAGTTGGCCTTGTTGCATTGTGTACAGTACAGACCCAAGAGAAGGGAGATAAGGACAATGTAGTGTCAATACATGTATTTACATTTCGTGTAGTATGTTGGTTAAGTCCTTTTGATCCTAATAAACTAGTGTGACAGATATGCAGCCTATTCAGTTTCCCAGTGCGATTGTTCCGGTCAAAGTTCCTCCCAGTTTGAGACAGATATTAGGACGCGTGCGTACAGATGTCCCAATGCCGTCTGGCAGAGTAGTTTCATCATTTGCTGTATGAGATTACTAGCGTCAGCGGTCATTGGCTCTGACCTGTTGCAATAACTTTAGTGAGTCTCAGTATATAAAGCAGTTGTGATATCTTTTATTAATCAATAATCTTATCGGCGTGGAGGCTCGTCGCTGGAGGACGTCTGAATGTGTTCGTGCCAATTCTGCTTTCCATTGATATCAATATAGTTTTTTTATTGTCTCTAGCAAATACAAGATGAGCGTCCAAGAAGATTCCGTTCTGAGTAACGGTGTTTCAGGCGTGGATGGTGATGCTGAGAGGTATGTAAAGTGATGTCCGAGACAAATCTTTCACTAATTCAAGGTGATATTAAATACGAATTGATCAACTTAAGATGATTTGATTTCTAGTCATCATTCTTTAATGCATATCTTGATATCCCTTCTGTGTCCTATAACCTCTGAATCATTTTCACAGCATCCCCTCCCAAACGGAACAGACCGTGTCGGACCTAACAGATTTAAAAACCCACTCCACTGTCATCCTCAACGGAGAAGCCACCAGAGCTGATCTTGGGTCAGCTTCCTCTGCAGAGGAGCAGGTGCCTCAGGCACCGGTCAAACCTCCCAGATCTCCTGAGCTCCTAGAAAGAACAGAGGGGCTTCCACCAGGTGAGAATCCCTGTGTGATTTTTACGATGGGGGGGATATAGCCAGATGTGAAAAAATTGCTGCAGAAGTGAACATGTTGAAGAAGAAAATGCTTGATTGGAGAGCACAGTGGTTTATAAAGACAGGAAATCAGGACAAAAAAACATATGCAACACATATTTTAGGCATCTTAATACTACATTTCCACTTTTTCTTCTGAATATTTTTTTATCGTGAAATTCTGGTTGGTTTTACATTTATAATTGGTGGCAGCATAAGTCATTAGTTGAACATGTAGAAATATGTGTGAACTGGTTTTATTTTGAAAGGTCAAAACCCCAAAATGTCATTATCTGCTTCATGGCAGAGGTGTGGACTCGAGTCACATGACTTGGACTCGAGTCAGACTCGAGTCATGAATTTGATGACTTTAGACTCGACTTGACAAAATGTAAAGAGACTTGCAACTCGACTTGGACTTCAAAATCAATGACTCGTGACTTCACTTGGACTTGAGCCGTTTGACTTGATAAGACTTGCTTCATGGAGGGTATAGATTATAAATTAGAGTATCAGGGTTATCATGTTAACAAAGCACAAACAAACATTTAACTCTTTGCAACGACAAATTACATCACAACAGATCAAAGCAAATATAAAAAATGTTCAGACTGTTTTTTGACTCAGCTGATGAATGAGCGTGAGCTGGTTTTTCCAGACTATCAAGTTTCGTTCAGCTCAGTTCACTCGTCAGTCTTGATTATGAAGCAGGGGAGAGCAGCGTGGACTTTCTCATCGATACTTAAACACCCATCACTTCTCACTCGTAGCTGCAGGGTCGCTCTTCAGCGGTCTGCCCTCGAGCAGCACATGTCTGGAATAATATAACCAAGAAAATAAACAGTGTGCTCTAAAAGTTAAGGCTTGAATGGACTTGTTCGGGTTTTAAAGCAGC
This sequence comes from Platichthys flesus, assembly GCF_949316205.1. Classification (NCBI taxonomy): domain Eukaryota; kingdom Metazoa; phylum Chordata; class Actinopteri; order Pleuronectiformes; family Pleuronectidae; genus Platichthys; species Platichthys flesus. The sequence goes on from NC_084947.1 coordinate 5,957,783, forward strand.
CACTGAGTAGAAATTACACAAATTACTTAATCAATTATGCACAAAGATCTAAATTAAAGCGATGTTGTTTGCAAAACCACAAACTGTTGCAGTAAACAGCTGCACTTAATTGAAACTTTATTTAAATAGCGCATTTCAAACAAATCGAATGCAGACAAAATGTTTAAAAAAAGGATCAAGTTCAGAGGCCGAAGCCACTCGTACATCGTAAAATATTACAAAGCAAATGATAGCAGAACAATTAAAAACAAATAAAACAATAAAGACAGACATAATAGTTTAGAAGGAGATTATAAAATAGATATTAAAAAGATAAACAAATAAAATGTGTATCATAATAAATCAAACCAGTGGAAATGAAAAACAAAATAAACCAACACATTTATAAAAACTATAAAAATGAACGACAGACTTTGTTGTGTGATTCCTCTGCGTACATCTAACCAAACCTGATTGTCAGGTGGGGGTGGACATTCCACGGCTTCCGGTTTAGGCTCAGGTAACAACACAGCGTTGTCCTGCTCTCTGCAAATCATGTTGCTCTCACGCGACAAGAGGCGTCACAGCCCCACAGGTGTCTCTCCCTGCAGCCGGCTCCTCTTCTAGTTGTGTGTGTGGTTCGTGCTGTGTGTGTGTGTTTTGGTGTGGTGTCGTCTGCTTGTGAGTTCAACTTCTCATTCATGGCGGGTAAACGCGGATGGCAATGTTGTCCCTCCACAGAAGAGACCAGGGCGGTTCCGCTGTCTCAGAGCACTGGGGTAACCACGCTGGCCCCGGCCGACCGCCTGTGGAGCACCAGCAGAGATGAGGCGGTGCAGCTGCGGATGGAGGGCTCAGGCCGGGCCTCCGAGACTCCCATCACCGTCCATCAGATGTTCCTGGAGACGGTGGAGCACTACGGGGACTATTCTGCCTTGATGTCCAAAGAAGAGGGCCAGTGGGTGACCCTGACATGGAGGCAATACTACGAGCAGTGCAGAGCCGCTGCCAAAAGCTTCCTCAAGGTTTGTTTGCAAATGAACTCATTCTGCATATCTGCCTGTGCACTCCTGTGTGCTTGATGTATATATATATTTATATATGGTGCAATCAGGAAGTCCTGGGCAGTGGCTCTGTTTGTTCTGTTGTCTCTTCTTCCCCATATTGATTTGATGGAACAAAACATTAACTGTGAGGTTACTGTCGGAGCTTCTGGCTTTTATTACAGGTTATTTTAGGTCAATAATACAGGAACTACAGTCAGACTGTTAAGGCTCTTGTTATTGTTTTTTTCAGATTATTCATCTGGTGTAGCTCTGGATAATGATTTAATATATATATGTTGTGTAAAAAAACTCTATTTTCAATTTCAATTTCGAATCTAAGATTTATTGTTCTCTGTAAGCAGGGGACATTATCTATATTCTAGCTCTCATGAATTTTCCATACTGTCTCCCCCCCCAAACAATTAAACCTTTCATGGTTTAAACATTTATTTTTTTGGTAATATTCATTCGTCCAGTTTTCAGGAACGGATACAAAACAAGATATTTATCGTATGGAAATCAGTTCATACACAGCAGCAGTGTCGGGATGGACTGCCCATTCATAACTGAGCTGTATGTTAATGTGCTGCATTCTACACAGAGGAGTCAGTGCAACATGCACATTAGCAACATGTCAAGAAATACAAGGAAACAACCCCCCCCTCCCCGGCGCCTGTTGTTGTAAACCACCTTCTCTCACTGTCATGACCCCGGTGGGAGAATGACAGCTGGAAACGTACACTTGGGCGTGTGAAGTCCGCTTGTGTTACGTCTCGGGTTTCACAGCAGTGCTCACATCTCAAGAGATGGAGTGGCCTTTTTTAAAGGAAATGTAGGTGAAAGGTAACAGAGGTAAACTGTGCCAGGCTGTAATTAAAAGTGTTCTTTAGAAAAAAAAAATTTATAAAAGAAACACTCCTTTCTTTCAGTTGGGGCTGGAGCGCTACCATGGCGTTGGCATTCTGGGATTCAACTCCCCCGAGTGGTTCATCTCGAACATCGGCTGCATCCTGGCCGGGTGAGACCATCTTTGAACCCAGCGATAAAAACATGGAGACGTTTGTTGTGTACCTGAGATGCCTCCACATGGTTTCCCCTGACGCAGCACATTTCTCTCTGTCACTGTTTATCTCATCACATCTGCCTCTGAACTACTGATGGGAAGTCTCAGGAATTTGAATATGGTTGTTTGGCTCGTTTTTCTCTCACAAGAACTAAGGACACAGCAGAAAAGTGTTGTTGTTTGGTATCCAGCTGAGGAAATACACACTTTCATCTACAAAAGTAAAACAAAATGTATATTTTCTCTCCCTGGTTGTTGATGTATTTTTTAGTCATTATTCATTTGCCTCATTAAGTTGTTTTAAATTGTTCTTATTTTATTTATTTAGGTGATTTTAAGGGGCTCATCTCAATGTGATCAGATCTTTTATAGGTTTGATCTTTACATTTTATTTTATTTTTCAATTCAAATGTATTCATTCCAGTTTTAAGCCCAGCTCTCGAAAAGTCCATTGTATTTGGTTCAATCACAAAAAGGTCTTTAAAGGTCCTTTAAAAAATGGCTTCAGGAGTGAGATTGTGTTGCAGGAGGCGGTAAAAAAATCTTGAATCAATCTGGCGAATTTAAATCACTCTTTGAAACCCTGTTGAAAGAAGAAATGTTTCATCTCAGACTCTCCTGCTACACACTGTGGTCAGATGAGCAAAATGTCCGGTGACTCACTCTGGTGTGTTTTGGGGTGGTAGGGGTCTGGCAGCCGGCATTTACACGACCAACTCATCGGAGGCTTGTCACTATGTGGCTGCCAACTGTGAGGCCAACGTGCTGGTTGTGGAGAACCAGAAACAGCTTGACAAGATCCTGCAGGTCAGAGGCTTTATTACAGCACCACTCCTTTGTGTCTGTAGTAAATATACACATATACACAGAGGTGTGTGTGTGTGTGTAAAATCCTGTCCTCACATGCACCAGTTTAATTTGTTTTTCCCATCAGGTTAAAGATCAACTTCCTCACCTGAAAGCCATTGTGCAGTATAAAGGCGAACTGCAGGAGAAGCTTCCAAACCTGTACACTGTACGTTCACTCAGCAACACACTGAATGAAATGGACCAACTATACAAGTGTTTAATATGTATATTCCAATTATTTACCTGCTTAAAGCAAAACTATTATGCTTCTTACTTGTGGTAAAGGAATTGCAGTTCCACAAATGTGATTTAAACTACAAAGCTACATTTAATGAAACATCAGCCTGAGTTTTGAAAAACATTTTTGTTTAAAACTATCTGTGTGTGTGTGTAGTGGGCGGAGTTCATGAAGCTGGGAGAAGATGTGTCCAATGAGCAGCTGAACGCTGTGATTGACGGTCTCAGGGCCAATGAGTGCTGCACCCTCATCTACACATCTGGAACCACTGGAAACCCTAAAGGCGTCATGCTGAGCCACGACAATGTGAGTGAAGAGACCTTTTCTTTCTCAGCTGTCACATTATATTAGAGAAACACATCAGCATAATGTGGTTTAAACTAATCATTTTGTTTTGCCAATAATTCCCAAACCGTTTGATATTTTAGATGAAATCAAATTAACACATGATTTCAGGTTTAAGTTAATATCAATGCTCGCTCCGAGGAATAATGAGGAAATTTAAAGTAAAATAAAGTTTTCTCAACATTAAGTGACATTGAATAACGTATTCTGCTCAAATGGCAAGAGGCAGAAAGCTGTAAAGACTCTTCAGACTGTCCCGCTCTGCTATAGCCTCAACATGAAACTTTCAATAGATCTGATAAACGTTTCTTCCCTTGTTTCAAAAAGTATTTAGTTTTTGACTGTAATGTACGTGTGGGACAGATGTCGGCTGAGGGCCACGTCGGTGTGTGCTTGCTGATTTGCATTATGAAAATAGAAAGTATGATTTAAAAACACCCTGATGAATCCTCGCCCACTTTTGAATGTGCAGCTGACGTGGACGGCCCACACGGCGTCGACCTTGGTAGACTTCACCTACGGCGTGGAGGTGTTGGTCAGCTACTTACCGCTCAGCCACGTGGCCGCCCAGATGATGGACATGTGGATCACCATGGCCTTTGCCGGAACCATCTACTTTGCAGACCCAGATGCCCTCAAGGTAACGGAGCCTGCTGTTGCATCGAGCCGATGATCGAGGTTCCTCCTCTCGACTGTGATCCTCATTAATCCTCTTTCCACGCAGGGCTCTTTAGGAACCACGCTGAAAGAGGCCCGGCCCACTTATTTCATGGGGGTCCCTCGAGTGTGGGAGAAGATGCAGGAGAAGATGAGAGCCATCGGCGCCAAGGCATCTCCATTGAGGAAGAGAGTGGCAGACTGGGCCAAGTCCATCGGCCTGCAGTACAACCACAGTGTCATGATCGGGTGAGACGGGATCTTCTGGAATCATCAAGTCTTTGTGCGAATTGTCAACAACATTCTTTTATCTGATAGATGAGACTGCACATTATCTCTGAATGACTCAGGCGGTTCAACTATTAACACACTTTACAACACACACTGTTTAACTCAGGTATATAGAATCATAACTGGGTCATAATGCAGGTGATCAACAAAGTGATTACAGTTCATCCTGTGGGGATCATGAATGTTTCATATCTTATCAGAAAATCCTTGTGAGTCACCTCAGTTCTAACCTGGAGATCGTCTCTCTCTCTTTGTTGGGCTACCAGGGAGGAAGCGGTGCCGTGGGGTTTCATGCTGGCCAACAACCTGGTCTTCAAAAAGGTGCGTGGCGCTCTGGGCTTGGACCGCTGCAAGATCTGCTTCACAGGCGCCGCCCCCATCACCAAAGACACCCTGGAGTACTTCATGAGCCTGAACATGCCACTGATGGAGCTGTACGGCATGAGTGAAAGCTCCGGCCCGCACACCGTCTCCATTAACAGCAGATACCGCCTCACCAGGTCAGCGGCGGAGCATCACAGATCTTAATAACTGCAGCTAACGTGTCGTTAATGAGCATGTGAGGATGTGGCAACCTGTTAATCATTTTCTGTTTAGTGAGACTCAACACCTCTATTTATAGCAGTGGCCCTGAGATATGTGCTGCAGGGAAACCACAACACAACCAAATGCAAAATCGTGTTTTAAGTGGACACATTACTAAAGTGTTTCAAGGAGACACAGAAAGCAGGGATAAACACAGCAGGGACTTGCTGCTTCAAGTTGTGTTTTTTTACTGAAGGTGTTGAAAATGAGCTAAACTATAAGTTACCCAGAGGTCTCATCCCTTTGTACGTCCCTTGGAAACACTTTGATTGTTGTCAGCAGGATATTTCTGTATTTTAATAATTGACTGTCCCTGATTATGACATTTTATTAAACATATGGAATTTGGTTGAGTCTAAAGCACAAGTAAAGCACTTGACTGGTTTTGGTCAGTCTTGTCAGGAGGGAAAGATTTTACTTCTTGTCAGGAGGCAAAGATTTGACTTCAGCATGTGGTTGACTCTGGGTTTGTGTTTCCAGCTGTGGGAAGGTGATGCCCGGCTGCAAGACCAAATTTGAGAACCCAGACGCCGACGGGAACGGAGAGATCTGCTTCTGGGGTCGGAATGTCTTCATGGGCTACCTGAACATGGCCGACAAAACCACAGAGGCCCTCGACGAGAGTGGCTGGCTGCACTCCGGAGACCTGGGGAAAAATGACGAGTACGAGTTCTTGTACATCACAGGAAGGATCAAGGGTGAGCGGTGATAAAAAGGGCGTCTTGTTTGTCTTTTTTAGTTTGGGGCACAAGACGCTTATTAGTGTTTGGTCTAAAGAAGCATTGGGAACATACCAGTAGTGTTTAGTGGGAAGCATCAAGCGTCAGTGTTTGTTTAAACATGAATTAATAAGTGGATTCACCTTTTTGTCAATAAAATATAGGGAAACTAAACATTCTAGACCTTTTTAACTGGTTTGTAAAAATCAGTCAATATGAGAATTTCACTGATAATCAGTATTGGTTTATGAAAACTATAATTTAACAGAATAAACTGTGCAGGAAAGATGTGCAGTTATGTCGAAATTCAATTTCTATGTATTTGGTTGTATGTCTTTTTATTTGTAGTTATTTATAATAAGGTTTATGGTTACATTTCAGGGAGGTAACTTCACAAACTCAGGGAAACAACATAATGCATTGTTTAGTGAAGCATAACAGTGGTCACTGTGCTTTATTGTGAAATTGGACGCTTTCTCCTTCACACAGAGTTGATCATCACTGCCGGTGGAGAGAACATCCCTCCTGTTCCCATCGAGGACGCACTGAAGGCCGAGGTGCCAATCATAAGCAACTCCATGCTGCTCGGAGACAAGCTCAAGTTCCTCTCCATGCTGCTCACTCTCAAGGTAAACAAGCTTCCCTTCCTGCAAGCCACAGTAAATAAGATCAACAAACACAATAAACCACCTTGCTCTGTTTCCACAGTGCGTCATGGACGACAACGGTGACCCCACAGACGAGCTGAGCCCCGAGGTGCTGGACTTCTGCCAGGAGCACGGCGTCACGGCCACCAAGGTGTCCGAGATCTTAGCCAATAAGGAGCCAGCTGTCTACAAAGCCATTCAGGAGGGCGTGGAGCGGATCAACGCCAAAGCGACATCCAACGCCATGAGGGTCCAGAAGTGGGTCATACTGGAGAGAGACTTCTCCATCGGTGGAGGAGAACTGGGTGAGTGATTTCATATTCTTCCTGTAATGTGTTATTGTCCAAGATAAAAATCACACGGCCACTGATGCACCATGGGAATGTTATTTATACAAGTGAAGTGTTTTCTTTAGGTTTCCTCATCGATTGCAGGCGAACAAAAGACCAAAGTAATCTTGAGTCCACCTGCAACTCTAGACAAAAACATTCTGTTTACCTCTATAAACCCTAAGAGTACTGCTCAACAACTCAAAGTCTTAGTCCTGAGATAAAAATACCACGTTAGTAATAAGTCAAACTCAACCCCTCTATTTTCAATAAACTTTTAGTCGTCTATTCTTGATATATCATCTCATCTGATCAAAGAAAATGATGTATTTTATTTTTTATAATAAAAACACTTTTTAATCTAATTAAATTTTACTCAAACTTCAGTATTTTCAATTACAATTTCTTCTAAAACATTTGAACAATTTAGTCTGATACGTTGCAACAACATTAGCAAATCCAGCTGGTGTGATGAGTAGAGTTGCTCTGTATTATACTGGTAATGTATAAATAGGCTTTAAACTACTAGTCAACCTACTTACTACAGCTACTGTCCACGATACAAACAAACCACGTTTACTGTTACACATCCATTTCTGAAACAACACAGCCAGTTGGGCTGCTGACTTTCAGTGAGGCTTCATTTCCATCTGCAGGCAGCACAGTGTGTCCTGTTGTTCTGATTCTAATAGAGGAAGTCACCTCACTGCCTTCAGTCGATGTCTTTACGTGGCTTCAGCTTAACGTCAGGTCACCTTGGTTTCTGTGTGACGCACCTTCAGGGGTTTTTCACTACACACACCCACATTTTTCTCTCGGTGGTTTTGTATTTGAAGTGGTTCCACATGTTTTGTTGCAGTTGTGTTGTTTCCCGTCCCTGTATGCGATCAGATCTCCTACAGCAAGAGAGATAAAGTTCTTATCATGGACCTTTCAGGCAACTGCTGATGTGCAGGAAAATAAATGTGCACTGCTGTCATTTTAAAGGCATTTCGATTATGTCATTATTTAAATAAAATGTGCTTTTAGTTTGAATTTTCTAAAACTACATTCCAGTCTCATCAACAATACTGCTCAATGATGCAGTTACAGTGTAGTTAAAGATCACTTTAGAGGCATCTCATCGGGATCTTATCTGAGTCGTGGAAAACAGATCATTGATTAACATGTTTCCTCATAGCTCTCGTGAAAGAACAAAGCAAGATAGATTATTAACCAGAAAAGAAAAAAAAAGAGAATGAAATAATTAATCTGGTCGAAGTAAACCAACAATCCCCTCCCACACTTCTCTTGTGACTCCTTGTATTATTAAAACTTTAGCACTGTCATTAAAGATGGAGGGAGTTATGTCTGTTACTCACTCCGACATTTAAATAGCTGTGGCTGTTCAACAAGCCAGACAACGTTCCATACAGGTTTGTTCCAAAGTGATGACGTTTTACAACCTTCACTTTCTTTGAGTCTCACTCTAAAGAGTCTGACTCTAAAGAGTCTGTAGGGAGTTGAATCAATTTATAGGGATAGTTCACCCAAAAATGAAAATGTACTCATTAACAACTCAGCACTCGTCTGATGGAGGCGGTGGGTGAAGTGTTTAAGTCCCGAAAACACTGTAGGAGTTTCAGGGGTAAACAGCAGTGCAGCCAAGTTCAATACAATTGAGATTAATGCCTCCAGACTGCTCCTGTGGTGTCGTCCAAGTGTCAGAGAGCCCCGACATTCAGATTCAACTCCAAACAACCTCATTCACACCAGGTTCTTAGTCTAAACATCCCCTGATATCCTCCTGGTGACTGCCGCAGTTCTCGTGATATAGCTGCAGTTACTTGGGAGTGAACCGTCCCTCAATTGAACCTGCTTTGCTTCTTCGTCTGTGCAGGACCCACCATGAAGCTCAGGAGGCCCATCGTTGTGAAGAAGTACCAGGAGAAGATAGATGAGTTGTACGCAGTGGCCTCGGACAGAGCGTAGACTGCACCGCACAGAGACAACACAACACAACACAACACTGAAGAGAGACGCACACGTGGGGCGTGTGTGAACACTGTACACTGTGCCCAGGCGTCATGCCTAGGAACATATGAACCTCTTTTCACCGGAAAAAAGCAGGAAAAGTCTTGATTCTGAATGTCTTGTATTTAATTAAATAGAGGTTTGTGCTGCTATTTTTAACATGAGGAGTTTCCCACAAGCTGTAGAGGAGTCTGTATGTCGTCTGTTCCAAAAATCGATATTTAAGCTGCAACGGTGCACTTTTTGTAAATAGCACAATCCAAACCGGAGCCAAACTTTGCCATTGACCGTGTGGCACACACACGACAATTGACCTGTACACTGTGACCACAGGCAGGGTGGGGAACACTGGACAGTGTCAGCGTCACTCGAGGCAGTAAACGTTTTTAAAGGAGATATTTAGGGAACCATCACCCACTGTGGCTTGAAATAGGAAAGGGCTCTTGTGTGATCACGAGCAAATATATTCTGTTTTCGAAGCAGCAGTATCTATTTAAATATTTTACAGCAGTACTTGCCGGTTTTGCGTCTCATGTTTTGTACAGAAGATAATCCCCATCCGGCAAAAAGCTGCAGGCATTGCCTCTGTAGATTGGAGGTGACGTTTTGAAGTGTTTTTATAATGTAAGAGCAATATTATTAGTATGGATTCCAACAATCACAAATGTGAAGATTATTGAGCATATATGTGAAGGTTGTGCTTCTCCATGTACAGTTTGACAAATCCTGAGATGTTTATTTTGTGATGAATGGAAAATTACACTGTCAATAAAAAAGCGAGTGATTTGGACAAATTGACCAAATGGGGTTCAAGAATTGTTTTCTTTTTTCCATTTTGGATTAAACCTTTTTTAGTGTATAGTTACAATGTATATAAAGTAGCATTAAACACTGCAATGCTATCTTATTTTAATTTCAAATTATTTTCCAGCTTGATGCAAAAGAGAGGGGCTGAAATCCTACCGTTCCAGAGGCTGAAATCAGCGAATGGTTGAGTTTTCATAATAAGTATGTGGTGAACATCTTTAATTTCAGCATTTTAAAGATAATTTTAATCTTTATAAAGTAAAAAGTTGTCAGATAAGTAATCAGTTCAATGCAAAGTGGATCATTTCTAGAAACCATTGGGTTAATCGTATCAGTACAGACTGTAAGATGAAGCAGCTCTCACTCTACCTCTTTGCTTACTTTAAACTAATAGATAACTTTGTATACTATTTTGGGCTTTTCCAGGAAGTTGGATGTGGTAACTCATGGTGGATATGTAAAGTGAAATGTAAAATGCAAGAGGCCAAACTCAGCATATAAGTAAAATACAATGTGATTTCGTTTGTTGGCTTATTAATGTGCCAACAAACAAATCACCCCAGGGTTGAGTTGATTCCTTCAATTAGTGAGAAACTCTTTACCCAAAAGAAGAAGTACTTTGATATGTGTCAGTTTAAAAAACAGCTCGAGCGAGAAACAAAGTACTCTGACAGCAACGTAGCCAGAGGCGACAAGTAAAAGTAAACGTGGATAAACTATAATCCTGCTTCAGCACTGCCTCTTGCTCTTTGTTTCCTCACAACGGATTGTGTGAGAAACACAAAGACAAATTCCATGTTTGCACAGAGACATATCAGATTGCATTCTTGTACAACTGGTTGCGTTGCTTCTTCTTATCCCCTCAGGCTCTTTACTAATAAGGATCATGAATACACCGTGTTCATCAGGAAATGGATCTTAACTGGCTGGAACCTTTCACCCACTTTCTGTGATAGAATCTTCAGCAGCTGTCTAACTCGTGACCTTATAGCATTCATAACATCCTCAGTCATCTTGTCTCATGCACCAGATGCTGTGTGCTGCAGCAGAAACATACCAATCAAGAATTATACCTTAAACTCGTTAAAGTGTGAGTTGAAGCTGCAGATGTTGAAGGGGTAAGGTTTTTATCTTCGTCAGGATTGAAAATGACCCAACCAGAATTGTTACCCAACTTGCTTAAACGTTGAAATATAGCGTGTTTTATAATAAATCCACCAATTTCCCAGCTAATAATTCATCTTATTCTGAAAAAAAGGCATTATTTGAGGACTCATATCTATTTTTGTGCTCTTATTTATTGTTCTCATTCAATGTGTTTGGTTGTGATATTTGGTTTCTATGCAGCAATTCAATTTCAACCCTCTAACCCAACCATGTGACCTGGATTGTTTTGTTGTCCTTGCTCTAGTACAGACATTAGTCTCGGACAAAACAACTTATTCTGCAACATCTGAAACGTCATCTATCTGTGTTTTTATTTATGAGACGTTATCTAAACCCATCACATTACAAGCATGACTCACCTGAGATAGGCAGTGTACAAGGAGTACAGCAAACATTTTTAAAACCGGATCACTGTCAGTAAAGATCAAGATAACAAACAGACACTTGGCCTCAAAGCACAAGTCTCAGTGCAGCAACAAGAGACGACTTGGAAACTTAAACTTAACTCGGCAGAAAACAGCCGGGACCCGTCGGACGGTTTCCAAATACTCTCATTGTGTGTGATTTTCTTTTATTGGCTCCAGATTCAGCCAATGGATATCACCCCAAATCGAGACTATTCCTCGCTCAATGTCCTTATTTCATGTATTGCTAAACATGAAAGCTAATATAACGTTTTTAAGGTGTCTAAATGTGTTGTTAATAAACAGTTTTATAAAAACAGATGAATCGCTGCCATCCTTTGTTCTCCTGCAGGAAGCTCACACTCACATCTACTCATCAACTATATTACAATGCAGAACTTTTAACATCTTCCCTTAGGTCAACGATTTAACTATTTATTTGCCAAGTAGAGTCAGCAGAGAGAATCGTCTTTCTCTCCCCTGTGCACACGCATTTAAAGCATGTTTGCACCTCTGACCACACCCTGATCAAATATGCTATAGAACATATTTACAACTATGCGCTGGGTGTGACCTGAAGAGCTGCCTTCTGGAAAAAGTAAACCCATAAATAAGGATAAAAAAGAAGCAAGCAAGTTTCAAGTAATGTTTGGCGTTTTTTAGAAAAACATCACAGAGCAGACCTAAATTTCCTGAAAGTTAAAATACCTCAAATAGTTTGTCTTGTGAGGTAGATTCCCATGTAATGTACACACTGTACACACAGACGTCTCCTGAGTGCTGATTTTAATAATGTAGTACATTTTTATCTAAATTACTGCTGATAAATAACAACATATTGAACATGGGATGCTTTGTTTCATTCTTATAAATCCACTTTAAATAAAGCGACCAGACCAGTGAAGACGCAGGTTCTTGCTGCTGCAGGAGGGGGCACCACACTGACCTCATGTGGCTGTAATCATGTCTTACAAAGAGTGAGAGCAGTGCAATCTCGCTGAGATTTCACTGATCATATAAACAACAAACATAGATAATAAACTTTCATTAATGATTCATTAAAAAGACGTTTAAGGCAACGATAGACCATTGAGGCAAGAGGTAAACTGCCCATGTTGTTAAAGGGCCAGTTCAACCCAACCTGTCCTTAGCTCCGGCAGAATCTTCCATGAAGACAGGTTCTACAAGCAGCAGCCAAAACCTTCACCTTGATCAGTTCAAAGCAGAAACGGTTGGTTTATTGAAACGTGGATCAGATTGTTGCTTTTATTTGTGAAGTGTGATAATAAAAACATAATAAAACTTTGGATTTTTTACACATTTGCAGAAGTCACCTCGCGCTATAATGTCTTTTTTCACAATTTTCTGACATTTCTTTAGACAAAATGGTCAAGAGATAATTGAGAAATTAGCTAAAGATTAGATTGGAGAATGTTTGGAAAACCAAAACCTTCCATTTACCTCTGCTGTATTGCAGTGTAGGCCAAAAAATCTCAAACGTTTATATCGGAAAAGGAAATATAAATAAATATCTGCGCGGCTGGAGAGCATGAACTGAGACTTTGGCAATGGCCACTACTCTTCTTCCTTTCTCATTTGGTAGTGATGGCGACCCCCCGCTTGACCCAGGCGTTGCTGCTGACCAGAGAGAGCATGAAGCGAGCCACGTCTCCTCTTCCCACCGCACCGCCTGCAGGCTGACCGCTGCTCTGGGGCACAAAGTATCCCTCGTGGGTCAGGAACTCTTGAGCTGTGGAGGCGACAGACAGGAGAACCCGAGAGTTAGTGAGGTTACGACACGAGCATTTACATCAGATCCTATGAATGGAGAAGGGGGACAACGTTTTCCTGGAGGCAAACGGAAAAAACCTCACAAACAACTTGTTATTTACACAACTTGAGCCCATTCATTCATATAAACCAGCCAGTATATGGTGAGAACACGTGCTAATGAGCTTGAACTGTGTCAAAGTGGATCCTGGGGCAATGCACATCATGGAGGACGCTCTACTGCTCTTGGCTGCAAAACCCTGGCGACAAACAAAAATGCATACTGTACTTCCTTTGCTGACGTAGATATTTTAAAAAGGTTCCTGACTGAATATTGGAGATAAACTGTGTTTTTTAACTGATTCAGGTTCAGTCCTTCGTTTCCACACAGGAGATCTTAGCCACTCACCAAAGTTCAGGCTGAGGAGAGGGAATGAAAAAAGGAAACATTCTCCCTATTCCAAAAGCAGACTGGTTTTCAAGCTGCTGTTTTAAGATTGAAAAGTTGAAGAGTGTTTCTTTAATGCACGTTTCTTGGGCATGTTCATGTGTTTCCTGTGCCCCTCTGTTGGCGCCTGCCTGTTTGCCTTTACCTGAAGCCGCCAGGTTCTTGAGGCCAGGCGGACGGACCACGGTCCAGGTGACGTCCTCTGTCTTCTGCAGGTACTGCTCCATCTCATACATGTTGGTGAGGACGCTCCGGATCATCGGCAGCAGGAGGAAGCGGATGAGGTAAGGCGAGTTTGTTCCTGAGTTGGCTAACAATGGAGTACAAGAAACACAGAATTAAAAACTTAACTTAAACTAAACTTATTTCGCTGTAACTAACTTTTACTACACTTTTATCCATGTATCTGTTCATTAGGCCTTGAAGGCATCATCATGTGAGCTGGACTTACGCTCAGTGTACCAGGAGGTCATGGTGATGATCCTGTTGACCCGGGCCTCTCGCATGGCGCTGATCATAGCCTTCATGGACAGGGTGTAGCCCGACACGCCCGAGAAGAAGGAGGCCGGGAAGCCGAGGCAGGACATGATCACATCCTGTCCCTTGAAATGACTCTTCAGACTGTCCGCGGAGAAAATGTCAGCCTCCACCACCTGGAGGCAGACAAGGAGGGTAAATCAGTTTCATATTTATATATGAAAGATGTTTATTTGTATCTATTTTTAAATTGTACTGATGAATTGTTAAAGATCTTCCACATGCTACAGGGTGTTAAAAGACAGGGTTGGTTTACAGCTCAGATCCACTTTGAGCACTCGTGCTTACTGTGTAACCTCTGCAGAGCTTACAATTAAAAACTCAAAAGGCAACTCCAGTCTGAGAATCTCATTATTTCAAATCTCGAGATGAATTTCCATCACACTGGTTCACAGTTTCCTTCTGAGCGTCAGGGCCACAGATCAGGAGAACATCGGCTCGACCCCCGGCTCCTCCAGTCTGTAGGTCCAAGTTGCTTTTGGCGAGACACTGAACTGAAAATTACCCTGATGTCTTATTGACTGAAAGAAAAAGAAGAGCTGTACCAAAAAAGACCTGATATGTAAAGTGTAAGCACAATATAAGTACAATATAAGTACAGTCCATTAACCTCAATAAGCAAGATAATCTTTAAATAGGTCACAAATATTAAGTTTCATTTCAAATAAAAATAGAATCATTGGAATCTTATCTGACCAGACATTTGCATCATTAAATACTAACAGTCTCTCTTTTTCCTTCTATGCGTCCAGCTGATAGACCTCGTGTTACTACGGTTTTGTTCTCGCTGTTGTCTGTTGGTTTATTTGTTTATTTGTCAGTAGGATTATGCAAAAAGTTCCTGAAATAGAGCTTCCATAAAACTTGATGGAAAACGGGCCAAGAAAGAACTCATAAAAGGTTGGAACAGATGCTGACAAACAGTCAAACCAAGCAATGTTTTATCTGACATATTAAGGGGACTGCCGGGCCTTGGTGGAGGTATGCAGTCCACTGAGGGACTTTCTACATGTGGTTTGTTGCTGTCTTGCATCTTGGGTTATGTCAATCTTTCCATTTTCCCCTACAAGTTCTGCTTCTTGCATCAATAGGTTCACCGTAGTTTCTTTAACACAAACAGTTGCTGTTGTGTCAGGGCGACAAAAGTCTAGAATAACACCAAGTTTATTATCTTTGCTGTGGTGCAGGATCAAAACCACATCGATAAACTTGCGGGGACGTTTGTGGCGATCGCCCAGAAACACAGAGTGCTTCAGGTTTTTCCTCCTTAACCCTCATCGGGACACAATACAACATTTATCACTGACTGAACTTTGAGCCCAGCTCACAGAGAGGAGCAGCAACAGCAGCCTGTATTAGTCGAGCAGCACAATAAAACACACACAGCCAGTGTGGCGTTACCTTGAGATTATCATGATGTATGGCGAGTTTCCCCCGGTTCCTGACGACAGCTGTGACCGTGTGACCCTGCTGCAGTGCCTGGTTGACCAGAAACTGACCAGTCTGCCCAGTGGCTCCCAGCACAGTGATCTTCATCCTCAGAATCTGACGAACAGAGCTCAGTCAGGGCTGCAGCCGTTTGAATGGTCCGACCTCTTAAAGTAGCCACGGGGGAGGTTCCCTCACTGTTACGCAAGATCAAGTGTAAAAAGTTGATTATTCTTATGCAACGAAGAGCCTCTGTGACCGATGTTGAATTAAGAATAACTCGATGTTTACCTCAGGTGCCTCAAACATTTCTCTTGATGATCTTTGAAAAGATTCCACACCAAAAAAGACCTACTGACCATTTTTTTAGCTGATGTGTAACACTAACAATTCAAATCAGTCAGAGAATCAATAAGAAATACCAATTAAATATTTGTCTTACAATTAACAAAATGTCAATTGTGCAAAAAACACAAAAAGTAATTTCACATTTTCCAGTGAGGCACCAGAAGATGTTTAAAAGTTTAGCTAAAACAAGAAGTTGTGAACATTGAACATGGAGTTAATTCTTCACCCATCTTTCAGTTTTGATGAACAGTGAGAAAACCATTCGTCCCAATTCAGTCGCAGAGACACAAAAACTTCAATGACACCAATAGAGCACAACTAATACTGTGCGTCTTTGTTGGAGCCAAACTGAGATGAATCGATTATTTCCGCAGCCGAGGATGATTAGAGATTCTTGGTCAGATGCTCCTGAGGAAACTACGCTCACACATTCGCTGAGGTTTAACAATATTGGTCAGGAGATCATTCTGAAGTTATATTTCTTGGTTTAGGAATTAGGAAATTAGGTTTTAATACAAAAATGACACGCTACTGTCTAAGTTATAACATTTCTAAGTATTTACAATCATTAATTTGCCGTGGTGTAATTCTAGTTTTCAGTCTTCTCCAGGTCATTCCACTCAGTGAAGCAGATAGGGTTTGGGTTTGCTCACAGAAGGACGTTACAAGAACTGCACTTGAAAAGCGTCAGTTTCACTGTAAAACACAGTGAAAGCAGACTCATCGGTTTCAAGGAAATCCTGTGGCGCTAATCGTCACCAAAATCAGCCACAGTGCAGCGCCTTTTAATTTTAAATGACGTCCTCGTGGATTTTGACGTGCAGTGACGCAAGTTGTGGGATGCCGTGTGAGATACCCGGGGTGTGTGTGTGTGTGTGTCTAGGTGTGTCCACTAGTGACTGCATCTCACACAATAAGCAGCACAGCTCTAGAAGCAGCTGCCTTAAATGCTGACTTCTCCATCCACTTTTTAAATCCAGACTGAAAACTTGATTTTACTCACAAGTGCCTTTACAGGTTCAGTGTGTAAGATTCAGGTGAAAAGGATATGTTGGCAGAAATTGAATATTGAATAATCCTTGTGATGTTTTCACTAGTGTGTCTCATTTACATTGTACAAATTGATGTTCTTTTTGAGGGCTGCCACAGGTTCTCTGTCATGCTGCAACATACAACTTCACCACTAGATTTCACTAAATTCCACACACTGAAACTTTAAGTAAATTATTTTACAGTGTAATACTGTCTCATCATGGTATTTTATTTTACTTTTATTTTTTATTTCGCACAGTTCTGTCAATTTTATTTGTAATAAATAACTGATTTATCTTTTCATGCAGTTTTTATTTATTTTAATGTCTTAACTCTTTTATTCTACTCATTTTAATATCATTCGTTTTGCTTGAAAATTGCCACTTTCTAATTGTTGTTTTGAATGTTCCTGTGTGAATCAACCTGTGTTTGAAATGTGATTTATAATTAAAACCAAACTTCTTCTCCACATTTTACGACGCGTCCAAACGACGCAGAGGGGCATTACCGCCCCCTAGTGGCAGGACAATTCCTGTTGTGCTGTCAAGAGCAGTGTCAGTTTAGCCTGGAAAAGGGCATTTATTTTTACATATTATGTAAAAACAACAATGCCGATCTCACTACTAGTTGTTCCTGCGTGTTCCATGTGAACAAATAATCCGAGAATGATCAACCAGTGACTTGAAAACAAAAGATAACTTAAAAACCGGATAATTCTCAGGCAGGCTCTGCAAATGTTTCTACTATGATTTCTACGTTGGTTTACAGACATTTGTTAATCACAGAATTTACTCTTTTTAACACAAACTCACAGTTTCAACACAAACAGAACATTACAACATTACAACTGTGAGATATTAACAAAAACAATCCGTGCATGTGACTGAACGCGCAGCTTCCTGTAAGGTTGGCTACTTGTTATCACACACATATCAATCTTTAAATATCAATATCAAGTGGCGTGCTGATAGAACGTTTTATTGTTGTAGATGTTAAACGTTATTGTTGTTGTTACTAAAACATCGACTCACAACAACTCACCTTGTCCATCCACACTTCCTGTCAGCGAGGGAGACGTTCAAGGGCAGCGGCGTTCATGTGTGTTGGTTAAGCAACGATTTAAAAAAAAGGTTTCTAATGGACCAAAGAGAATTCACCAAATGTAGAATTCAATGTAATAACTAACTAAAATGTGTTATTACTAAATATTTGTTTCAATAAATGTGATTGATTATTCACTTCACTTAGTCACATCTCTGAGGTTATTATATAAACCTGCTCTTTTCAGTTCATACTAAACATTTAGGATTTTCTGTTTTGACAAGACAAGATGTAAAAAATATCATTTGGTAACCTCTAAATTTGGGAAGTGTTTCTTATTAATGCTTATTAATTATAGATCGTTCCAGATTTCTATAGTGGTGGTATAGGAATAAAACATTTCATTAATTGATACACGTATAATAATCTAAATGTTGGGTTATATCCACCAACTGTGACCAGGTCAGGAAGGAATTATTTTATTCTTTGAATAATTAGATAATAGTTAGAAACCTGAAGAAGTAAAACTGTAAAGTAAGTTATTGAAAAAAGCACAATTATCCATTTTTTATTCAGGCTCAAATCTGGGAAAAACATTTGAGAAGTCAAAAAGAAAAGAGAGAATAGCTGATTACATTGATTAAGACCTGAAAATAAAAACATAGATAAACCCAACTACAAACAGAACCTTCTAACTTGTTTTTTGGGAACTTTTGAGCTTTTACTTCAGCCTCACCTAAAAAGTTGAAAAGACATGCTGCTGTGATGACACATGGAGGGGTCAGTGAGAAAAAGTCAATAATTCCTCTGCAATGATTCAATTAAGTTAGTTTTCTAGAGTTCACAACAACCTGGACCCAAACAAATACCCCTGATGAAAAGCATTTCCAAAGAAACAGAAACAGACATTAGCTTCCCATGCATGTTTACCTCTGCCCTTTGGCATCGTCCTATATTAAGACCAGTCTAGGCGCATCAAGTCATTAGCTCGAATAATCCACTTGTGGCCTGGTGCCTTGATTATGTGATCCTGCCGAGGGACTGGGGACTGAGCCGGTGGAGCTGCACACTGGAGATACAGCTTCATACATGAAGCCTCTGTGGTGACTTACTGGACCCCGATGCGATGACCAGTCTGACGGACGCCCTGCGGTTCTGGACCTGATCCTGGTGGACTGGTGGAGTATGAGACAGAGCAAATGGCCGTGTGAAAACTCACTGACACACAGAACTGACCGCAGAACCACTTGGGAACTGGTGTCGGAAGAGAGGAGGTGACCACGTAAGTAAATACATGCAGGATTTCATATGTCATCATTTTGGATCCAGAATAAAGTCTTAAAAAGTAGGTTCATGGTTTAAATAATTCTTTAAAGCTTTTCTCCATGCATTTATTTTATGTCACAGCACCATTATTCGTTAGGGTAATTAATTCATCATTCATAGAACGGTGTTTTGGTCAGAAACCCTCTTTTTAATTTATTTATATATGACCAAAGATCCCATCTTTTCTTTAAAAAAGGCCCAAACCAGCACTGCCAAAGAAAGTTATTGGTAAACACACCTGAATGAAATAAACATTAGGTTCGTAACTTGTAAACAGTTATTTAACCATAATTTATTTACCCTAAACAAAAAAGGGATATTTTAAAATCCAGTTTCCATGTTTTAAATCCACCATTTGATCAAATAACCTCCTCCTCCGTTTCATTGATTGCTTAATGTAAGCCTTCATAGAACTCAGGCAAAACCTGTCCCGTGCTCCGGGATTGAGGCCACCGAGGTCTGGAGAGAACAACCAGATAACGGGATTAAAAGTGCAAAAAGTCGTATGTCGTCCAGCTTTACCTCTCCTGCTGCCACGCTCTGCCCTCCACTCCGTCAGGGAACGAGGCCAGATCTGTTTACCAATGTGTGAATGAGGAGAGAACCTGCATCTCAATCAGTAAACAAGTATTCAGATTTACTATATGTCAGGTATCAAGGTCAAAAGCCATGTCGCCCTGATGGAGTGTCATCTTTAAAATCACCTTTCTGTTAAAAAAGAAAAATATACTAGATTCGATCTTAAATGTAGGCTGGTTTCTTAGCGCGACACTTTAGTTCCAAGTTTGTGTCGTGATTTAGTTTTATGGTTTGGTGTTTTCACAGGAACAGTCATGGGATGTGGCGTCTCAAAGTCCGACCAGTTCCACAAACACTCTGGAAAAGGTAACTCTCATCCTGCAGACTGATTTCAACCCCAGACTTAGACTGGAATGGTAATAAAGCATAAACCTCTGGGTATCGTTCAACGGTCCACCTAAATTCAAGCTGCATCCAATTCCACACACTCACAGCATAGATAGAGATTTATAACTCGTGAATTAATCTCTGAGAAAAAAAAAATCCTGGATCTGGCCCCCTGATCTCGATCTGAACCAAAATGTCACACTCTCTTTCCGGACACACAGCGATATCCCCTTTGCACTCTGCATCATATCCGTTATCTCCCTCTTACATGTGTTTCATTAATGTGTCTTCCTTATGTCTGTCTGTTCTCCTGTGTGCAGCCGTCACAAGTAAGCCTCACCTGCTTATCTTGTTTGTTGTGTTGTTGTTGTTGTTGTTGTTTACTTGGTGTTTAGTGTTAACACAATTGTTCAAGGGACATTGGGGGGCCCCAGGAAAAAGGGACCTATATTTTACCAAACCTAAACACTTCTCACTGATGTTAGAAACCACATCATTCCAATCTTCAAACAAGTCTTTCGTCATCAAAATCATAAACAAATCGCAGACTGTACATACACATAAATAATAGTAAAGTTATCAGGTTCTCACAAATTGAACGAATCAGCCGCACCTCCAAGATCTGGATGTGGCGGTGAAATTGAATCTTCAACTAAAGCGGAACAAAACTGGTGCAGACATTTGACGCAATTTAAACTTAACTACAACTTACAAAATCATCAAAAGCAGAAAAAATACCACATTGGACTAATTTGTCTTTAATCGATTGATGTAAACAACATGTTTGACAACCAGTGTTGTATGTGCATCTCTTCTGACCCCCCCCCCCCCCCCCATTTCTCTCCTGCAGCTATAAGAGCTGCTGTGCTGATTCAGCGATGGTACCGTCAGTATGTCGCCCGGGCGGAGATGAGACGCAGATACACCTGGCACATCTTCCAGTCCATCGAGTACTCCGGAGAACAGGCTCAGATAAAGGTGACAGTCTGTCAGAGGTCATCTGTGGGATTCTGAGAAAACTACAAACTCAACTCTCGTCTTTCTTCTCGTCCGTAGCTTTACAATTTCCTCGGCTACCTCATGGACAATTTCACACCCGCAAGCAATGAACGTAAGATTTCACATGAGTGGAATCCCTGAATCTCTCGGGGAAATTATTTCCTTGTGTAAAACTTCATCTCATGACCTCCACCTGTCGTCCTCCAGGAAATCTGATCTCGCACATCTTCAGAGAGAACGAGGTTTGTCGGGACGCCGAGTGGGAGAGGTACTTCTGCTACAAGAACATCGAGGTGCCAGAGATCTACACTGGACCTCATCTCTTCTTCCCTCTGACGGTGGAGCAGGCAGTCGGGCTGGTGGAGGCCTTCAGGAACAAGAAGGTGGGTGCACAGCTGATCAGTGCTGCAAAACCTGCCTAAGACTTTCTGTATCACCGTGACGTGTAGAATTGAATTAGCAGCATCTTCTAAAGTGCCACTGAAGCATCTTTCTTTATTTCATGAAGCAGAAATAAAATGGCCAAGTAAAATAACTGTACTAGACTTTTGAGGCAGATACTGATATTGGTTTTGAGAGTTAGAATTAATTCAGTTTATAAAATTTATCAGCTAATAGTATTTTTCGAATCCTAATCAGTCTTGATAAAGATTCTTTAAATTAAAACAGCAAGGTACAAGTACACACATAGAGGAATATCCTTACATTTCTGAAATGTCTGGTGGACAAACTATGCAACTGTCTATTTGAACTTCTATAGTGCATGTAGCTACTCACTGTTAGTAACTCATAGTGCACCTTTAAAAACATGGATTTGACCGACAGAGCATGACACAATAAGTGTGTGTAACAACGGATGCATGACACACAACACCACAGCAGATATAAGTCACTGCAGCACGATGTATGTTTCATGTGTTTCTCTGAACCGGAGACTTCCCTCTGACGAGTCTGTCGCTCAGCAGCAGCTGCACTCGCGCTACGTCCTCCAGCTACTGGCCGAGACCTGGAAACTTTTTCGCATGATGCCGAACATCAATCGAATCTCCACCTGCCAGAGCAAAGAAATCACTATCTGTGGTGAGCAGGAAGAAATCACTGTTATTTGTAACGATGATACTTTATTGCCTCTTATTGATATTGTTTGTGAGAGTTGCCTATGAGGGGATGGTGACTGGGGAGGAAATGCAAAATAAAGAGTGATTACAGGATCTTAAACAGCTGAAACAAGTAGTTATTGACAAACCTGTATCAGCAAACTGATCTAGCTTAGTTTAGTTTAATTATAAGTATAACGTTACTTTTGTTGTAGGAGTTAAAGCAGCAGCAGACAGAGGTATGACCTGTGTTTGCTCACCTCACTACAGGCGACCTGCACGGACAACTGGAGGACCTGCTGCTGATCTTCTACAAGGTCGGAACCTTGTATTCTTAAATCTGTTCAAATGGAAAAAAGCAGCAAATTATAATTGAACTTGTTGATCGACTGACTGATGAATCACGTCATTGTTTCCTTTCTAAACTTCAGTTTTCTGTGTTTGTTTCCCATTTGGAGGACGTACTGACCCTGTGCTGTTGTTTATGTGACAGAATGGCATGCCGTCCTTGGAGAAGCCCTACTTGTTTAACGGAGACTTTGTTGACCGAGGCAAAGACTCCATCGAGATCCTGATCATCCTGTTTGCGTTCCTGCTCGTCTACCCCAGTGAGGTCTACCTCAACAGAGGGAACCACGAGGACCATATAGTCAATCTCAGGTGAAACAAAAAGTCAGATGTTAAATACGTCAACTGACCACATGGTGTCCCTCAACAAATTCATCAGGGAACAGAAGGATGATAAAAGTGTACCTTGTGTTTCTTTGGCTGGTTCAGGTACGGCTTCACAAAGGAGGTGTTGACTAAATACAAGGTAAGTTTATCACATAATCCTGCAAACGTACATATCACCAAACACACCCTATTCGTTTGTTTATTGCTCTGCGTTATAATAACTGACGCATGGAGCCACAACATGTACTTATCCCTGCTATCTTTGGAGGCAGCAAACTAAACTGGTATCAATCACCTTAGCTTACACATCCCCACTAAGGCCCGATAAAGGTTGTGACCTCCTTTCCAGTACGATACCAGTCACTCCTCCTGGCAGGTAAGAGGATTTGAGGTCATTAGAGCCAGTGACTGTCGGACATCTGACTCTGTTCATGGCGTCTCAAGGGTCAGAGAGGTCGAGGTCTTCCAGAGACACAGAAAGGAAACTACAGTCCAGTTTGAATCAGCACTGACTTTGGTTTATAGACACTGGCCAGGGATCAACTCCACAATCTAAAAGAGCTTCTTTAAACTAGAGACATAACATATTTAAACAAAGACACCGATACTTCATTAGGAAATAATCAAAATATCCACACTGAAAATCTACCAAGTGGATCTAACTCCAAAAAGAAATCGAGGAGAAATGTAAGTAAAATCAGCAACTAGTCTTAAGTTATATTTACTTTATATCTACCTGTAAAAGTTTTTTACTTTGGCAAATACTTCATTTTGTCAAGTAACATTATCTAGTTTTTTTTAAGTTTTAGTGGTTTAAGTAAAAACAAGTTACATCAACGTTAATGAAATTATTATTATAAATAAATAAAGTAAACACACCAAAGAATGACATAAAGATGAATGGTTAACTATCCAAACACTTTTAAGTCTTTAAAAGAATCCTTCATAAAGAAAAAACGTTTAAGATCCATACAGACCCCAAAAAAAAACAATAAATGAACTCATCTCCTCGCCTCCTGTGTTCCTCTTCAGATGCACGGCAAACGGATCCTGAAGCTGCTGCAGAAGATCTTCAGCTGGCTGCCATTAGCCACAGTGATCGACCAGAAGGTGCTGGTTCTTCATGGAGGAATCTCCGACACCACAGACCTCGGCGTCCTCACCCGGGTGGACCGGCACAATGTGAGGGATCAGCGTGCAGAGCAGGGATGAACTTCAATTCACCTTCTTGTCCTGATCTTTTCCCTGAAGCCCGTGCTCTCCTGTGCTTGTCCCAGTATGTTTCAGCCCTGAGGCCTCCAAAGAAGAGGCACATCATCTCAACAGGGACGTCCATCGACTCGGACGTGGACGAGGACGTCTGGGGCACCAACAAGTCCTTCCAGCGCCGGGCCTCTCTCATCTACCCCAAGCCTCTGGGAACCCGGGGCAGCTTCCACAACCGCTCGCTGCAGGACTTCTCTGACCGGATCAGAGGGAACGAGGAGGACGATCTGGAGGCCCGCAAGAGGAGACAGTCTGTCTTCATCAACAGGTCCACAGAAAAAGAGACGACACTGACCGTGTCCACTGACTCTGTCAGCAGTGACAACGTCAGAGACGAATGGAAACAGGTGATGATTGAATATTGACCAGAGGAGTATTTAACGATGTGTTATTTCTCTCAGCTTCACATCAGTATCAGTAGTCACACATTAGAGCTGCCCATGGACTGTACACAAAGATGGACGATATGACAACTGCCCAAAAATGAAGCCAAGGTGTCTTGATCTCCCCCTGGTGGCAGTACAGGATATATATCACCTCCTCCATATTAGCAGATGGGACATGAGCTAAGCTAAAAAAGCCAGATTCTATGGTCATAATTTCTTATTTACAAAATAAATAAGTAAACACAGAAGTAAAAAATAACATTATTGAATAAATGAGTAAGGGGATAATGGAATAAATGTTTGAATACAGACATAGTATCACCAAATAATTTTATTTAGCAGATTTTACTTTTTGGTTTGCATTTATTTATACTCGCAGTCATTTTCGTCCTCGTCAGGCCTCCAAGTTTCCCACGTGAGACTCTGAGTGATTGACTTGTTTGTTTTGGTCAGACGTCATCCACCAGTTATCGACACTTACCTCAGTGTTAGAGCTGTGGATTGTAACCTACGTGGGCCCTAACATGCTGTAATCCATCCGCATCATTAATCCCACTGCCGTCACTTCAATCTGCTCTTTCAACTGGTCGTCGTCACCAGTGGTTTCCTTTGGCTCTGGAGCTTGGTGGTGATGCTCAGTCACTGCATGTAGCTCTGGTACCTGAAGTCTGAAGTAAAAGACCCTCGACTGATTAATTTTTGTGACCTTGTTACACGAGTGAATCAGGAAGAAGGAGTCTCCCTATCAGATTGAGTGGTTTAATCCCTGTGGAGTCTAATTACACCAACGTGACTTTAACAGACATTTACATATTGATGACATTCTTACAGCTCTCAGATTATCTGTGCTCAGTGAAATCTTATGTTGCCCTTTGGGATCAGAGTTTTCAGTATGTGAGACTCATCCAGATGTTGAGGCAGGTTTAAGTCCCTCTCAAGGGGCTGATAAGGTCTTAGACTCCAGGGGGTTCAAATGAAATATCTCGTTCCTCCAGATCCTGGACCTGCTGTGGAGCGACCCGATGAGCCAGGACGGCTGCGTGCCCAATGAGGTGCGGGGCGGAGGCTGCTACTGGGGCCCCGACGTCACCGAGGACTTTCTGAACCGACACAACCTGCAGCTCATCATCCGCTCCCACGAGTGTAAACAGGAGGGCTATGAGTTCTGCCACAATCGGAAGGTGAGCTCAGACATTGACGGCCCACTGATTCCCTGATAATCCCACAGTTCCATCAGTTTCCAGTAAAATCTGATTTAAACTCTTCTTTTCTATTACTTAGGTCCTGACTCTGTTCTCTGCCTCCAACTACTATGACGTGGGAAGCAACAGGGGCGCCTACGTGAAGCTGGGACCAGACCTTGTGCCTTATATGATTCAGTACCAGGCCACCAGCATGACCAGAGAGCTCACCGTTCGACAAAGGTACAAAGGAGCACGAGAAGAAACTCACTCCATTCATGTGAATCATGGGTTTGGCTTGGTTTAGTTTTACTTTATAATAACAAACACAGATGACAACATGAATCATGCATTACAAGCCCGAAAACACAGCAAACAACAGCCAACAAAGCAAAAAATAGTTTATTGCTCCAATATGTAGACTTTAGTGACATCTAGCGGTGAAGATGCATTTTGCAGCTGAGTACCCCTCACCTCATCCTCCCCTTCAGAAACATGAAAGAGAATCTGTGGTTGTCTTCAGTTGTCACAGAAACTCAAAAGCTTAGGTTTGTCCAGTCTGGGCTACTGTAAAAGACATGGACCTGCTCCTGATGTAAATATAAAGTGTTTACCTATAAAGGGCTCACAGGGAAAAGATAACCCCAATTCATATAAGTTAGATGAAACAAACCGGTGAAATCATAATTAAAATTATTTTAAATTCAGTTCCTGCTAATAGATCCCTTTCACCTGAATTGGACACACACATGTCTGTACTCATATTCCCTTCATGGTGTCCTCAGTGTGGGTCGGACCGAGCGCTCGGCCCTCAAAGTCCTGAGGGAGCAGCTGTTTGCGCACAAATCTGATCTCATCTGTGCCTTCAAGAAGCTCGACACAAACAACACAGGTGTGTGATATGTGTGTGTGCGTGTATGTGTGTGTTTGTTCAGTCCTCAGTGAATCAGGTGTTGAGTAATTTAATCAGAGACGTCTCTCTCATGAAGTTCTCACAGGTTAATGTCTGGATGTGGAGAAATATGAGCTCACACCTTTGTGCTGTGTGACGAGCATCGTATTCCACGGTTCAGTGAGACAACAGGATGTGGGCCGGACACAACATATGATAGTTTCACACAAACTTCAGCTGAAACTGCTAGTTGTTATTCAGTGATTTAGCAGTTTGTTTGTGTGTGTGTGTCTGAAATGAATCAAGGCTACTGTTTAGAACAGGTTTCTAATTGATTATGCATCATATACTTCATCATTTTCTGTGAGTTTTGTCTATAATGAGACACATTGGCCTTGTTGGATGATTTTTTAGCTGCAAGTCTATTTAGCAAACTAATGCAAATGTGTTAATAGGGTTAGGGCTGAAATCTAATATTGTATCAGATAATAAATCCTGGCTCAGAGAATGAGAGTTCTAACATCGCCTCTCCTTCCTCCGTCAGGTCTTGTGTCTCTGAACGACTGGGCCACTGCAGTGGAGAGCGTGATGCACCTGGGTCTGCCCTGGAGGATGATGCGCGGCCAACTCGTCACCTGCAAGACCAGCGACGGCACGGTCGACTTCAACGAGTGGTTCAACGAGCTCGCCATCAAGAGACCGAACACGGACGTGAGTATGGAAGGGTACTGATGACCAAAACTGTGATTATTTGTTTATTTAAAAAAAGTAGAATAAACAAAAAGAAGAACACCAAAAAAACAAGTGAAGTTAGTAAACAGGACTTTGGTGTATACAACTCATTATAAACTAGCAGCAGTAATGACCAGATCCTCCAGGGAAATCCAAATTGTCAAAACAACCCTCTTTTCTCAAACTGGTTGGAGAAACCGGCCGATGCGTCACCTCTCGTTCAAGTCCAAGACTTTTCTCATTTGGTTTCCTTCCCTTCTCCTCCTGCAGCACATCGACCAGAGCCTGCTGGAGACTCTGTATCGCCACCGCTCCACCTTGGAGACCATCTTCAGAATCGTCGACACGGACAACTCAGGTAAAATATTAATTTCATTACTTACTTCATACGATGCATGCAAGCTGAGAAGAATATTTTAAATGGACGCCTTATTTTTATATATATAAATAAAACAGAGAATAATAAAGTACACAGACAACATACTGTACAGCTGCATCTCTAATTGTTTTCCAATCCTGACCAAAACCCTCTCTCTTAACTCCATTGTACAAACACTACATTGTAAAGTGAATTAAGAAACAACACCCGAATAAAAAGTTTATATTTATTATTGCTGCCTCATTTCTAGTTTGGAGCATAACCTAGCAATAAAAAACTGTTTTAGATTGATTCATGTGTGTGGATGCATTTCACAATGTTGTTCATGTCACAAATGGGAAAAGTGTCTGATGAACAACTTGATAAAATGACTGCTCCGACTCAGCCTAACGGGAGATGGTGCAGTGTAAAGTGTGTCAGGGTCTTTATCAAGTGTTTGTTGCGTCCATATTTAGACGCCTGCTGGGCTCAGCCTCCCTAAGCCTCCCTCTGTGCCAAAGAGGCCACAGCAGGTTCGCCTCCTGAATCCTCCTGGTTAAGATCAGGATTAACCCAGTGATCTACTGGTGTCTCCAGCTTCACCCCCCCCCCCCCCCCCCCCCATCCGAATACACCCACACAGTGACAAACTTGTTTTCCTTTAACAGTGTGGACATCATCTATATCATTTCCCTTCCCTACATCCCAGCTTTAACCTCCTGACCTCTAACCTCCTCCTCTTCCTCCTCCTCAGGCTTCATCACCATCGAGGACTTCCGGCAGACCTGGAAGCTGCTGAGCGTCTACCTAAAGATGGAGATCACGGACGAGGCCATCTCCGACCTGTCCGTCACCATTGACAGAAACCAGGACGGCAGCATCGACATCGACGAGTTCATGGAGGCCTTCCGCCTCACGGACAAGAAGAGCCGGCTGGAGCGAGGGCGCAGCATGTTCATGGGCACGGCCACCGACCTCACCAAGCTGGACGAGGACCCCAACATCTGAGCGGGGAGCCGGAGTGAAAGACTGAAAATAGAGAGGGACCTCAGCTCAGGCTGCTCGCCCGGTAAGGGGAGGGCGTGGACATGTGCAGGGAACGCCGGCTGCCTCTGTGACGCACGTTAAGACAGGAAGCTCCTGAGCAGCTGCTGTGTTGATCTCATGGGATCAGGAGCAGGTCGGAGTTCAGGGCGTTGGACTGAATCAGTTTCATCCACTGAAGAGGAAGTGTGGGTGAGACACAAATCAACCTAATTTGTGTCTTTTATTTTAGTTTTAATATTTGCAAAAGTAAAATCTACAAACAAAAAGGCTGCTTTCGGCTCCTTGATTATTACAGTAGCGATACTAGATACTGTGATCACCGTTAATATCACTGAGGATCTTTGTCCTTCTGTTTGCAAAGCATTTTCTTTAACAACAGAAAATGTTTTGACTTTGCTAAATGAAGAGAAACACCTGCACACTGACTCCAGATGCTTTTACATGGAATACATATTTGGTCCACTCAGATTGAATCAGTTTAAAATGCATTCAAATGGTTAAGGAGCTGCAACTACAGTTATTTTCATTAATTTTCAAGTTAACTATAGTTTATCATTGGGCCAACTGTTCAAACGCCAGAACCCGAGTGAAACCACAACTCAACCTGCTAGATCCCACAGATTTTTATATCTGGATCAGCACCAAATTGTGCAAACTCATAGTTATCAGTCTCCATCCAGATACAAGAATTATCCCTTTGCAAAATGGTGACAATGAACAACAAACTCTGTGTATGGAGCAGTGGGGTTTTATAATCTCCTCTTATTTTGCTCTCTGACACTGTGTCTCAATTCGGACATTGGGTAACTCTGTAGTTTTGAAGCTCTCAGTGAGTCTGTCGGCCGAAGATAACTCTGCATCTTTTGAACACTTTATAAATTCAACAAACTGACCCAAAAAAACACACATGATTTACCACAGATAAGTGTGCAACTCCACAATAAGCACTACAGTACGTATTTGCAACTAAATGCTGATGGTGCCTTAGCAGTAGAAGAAAATGTAACTTCTAGAAATGAAGTTAAGTCTAGGTTGCACTGATCATGATGATGATGATGATGATGATGATGATGATGATGATGATGATGATGATGATGATGATGATGATGATGATGAAGATGATGATGATGATGATGATGCCAAATGCCAACCATGTACTGGGGTCCTTCAGATCAGGTATATACCCTAAACCTGTCTAAAACAGAGAATTTATTATTTTATTCATTTGACTTTAGGTTTAATACGTCTTCGTCCTAAATGCTTCAAAGCGCAGTTGCAGGGATGGTTTGATATTCTGGATTGTTCTCATTTAATTCTGCAAGAAAGCAAATCATAATAAAAATGTTCGAAACACAATGTTTTTGAGCTGAATATTATCAGTTTGCATTGTTGAATAAAAAACGTGTCCACACTAGCACTGTCCGGACTTCAATGATCTAAATGTGCACATCAGACACAACATCACACGCATACTGAAAATACAGTTACACGTTGTACTTTTCAGAATTACCAGCAGGGGGCAAAAAAAGACCATTTAACACAACGTGTGGGAACAGAAGTAGAGAAAGTATTCAAGATATTTACATCGGCAGAGTAAAAGTACTAATACCACACTGTAGAATTACTCTTTGAAAAGTAAAAGTCCTTCCTTTGACAGTTATACTGTTAAATTATATCATTAGATTCTTTTTACACTTCTACTGCAGGGGCTGGTTCACTAAGTTATAACCTTAAAGATATTTTCGCAGCAAATTATTATTTTTTATTCAGGATAGTACATTTTACTTCGCTAGTTTCGTTCAACCAACAGTCAAAAACTAGAATTATTAAAAAGTGAATCCAAAATTTTAAACCATGAACCATGAAAAGTAGTGACTGACAACAATGAAATCATAAAACTTTCTGTCAATCCAATAATAACCCTACTGGTGTATACTGTGGGCAAGGTTAATTTACAGCAATGTGTCATTTTATGAGTACTTCAAATGTTTTGTTGGTCAAAGTATTAATTTTAAAAAAAAACGGGGCTCAAACGTCATGGACTATAATTTAAAAGTCCTCTAGAGCCCAGCATGTTGGAACTGATGACTGAAGTACTCACAACAAGTACGCACTGGGATTTTGTACGATAATAATTGTCCAACAACTGGTTAGTGATAAATAAACAAAATCAAACAAAGTTATAGTCTCTCACTTGGATTTCTGAAGGCACGACATCCCAAACTATGGGACAATGAAATACCTCAGGGTGTTAGCAGCATTATCTGTGTCTGTGGCTGAGTCAGTAGTTTGGCTTTCAGAGGATAATCGTTGAAGTGGGTGGAAACGTGCCCTGAGTTGCCCGCTGTTTAAACAGGGGTTTAAAAAGCATATTGCTCAAAACAAAGTTTACTCTCATGGACACGTTGCCCTCTGGGGTTTTGGCAGAGAAGCAGCTCCTGGGCTTTGAGGACATTTTGGATCGGCCACGTTTCCTCTGGGATCTTGACTTGCAGAGACAGTTATGTTGTCAAATTGACATGACTGTCCGTTTATTGAGTTAATAATTATTAGTGGGTTCTACTATTTGCATCGTAGCGAGTCGTTCTTTGACATCATGTAGCTAACGTTTGTACATTTCGTTAGCATTTAGCACTTTCCGAACTGAGTGAGAACCACATGCTGTTTATAAAAAGGGTGTGAACCGGCACAAAAACACAAAAAAACTGGTTTTCTGTTGATGTTTACCTGCATGTTATAAACCGGTCCTACATGCGGTGACCCTCAGAGCCCATATACCTCCCCCCCAGGCCTAACAATCCGTAGTTCCTATAGAAACATACTCTGCACAATATGGTTACTTAGGACTTTAAGGTTTTGTTTAACACAGCTAGGCTAGCTGTTTCCACCTATTCAAGTATTTGTGCTAAGCTAAATGTCTTCTAGCTGCAGCTTCACATTATAAAGACACCATTGTGGTCTCATTTTCTTCTATCTGTGAGAAGGTAAATGAAAAAGTAAGCTCTTCTTTATTCTTGTTCTTGGTCGGCTGATAAACATCAGGGTATTTTCTCCAGGGACAGAGGGCAGCCCTCCTGCCCTGCTGCTTCTCACATAGAGCCACCAAAACACTCAACACAAAAACTCCCAGAGTGGTGAGAAGTGGGACAAAAGACGGGGGCAGTTAGGCCTAGTTGTTCCAGTGTGCCGGGGGAGGGGGCGTCAATTGTTCACTGTCTGCAGGTGGTCCTACAGTTGTAAAGCTGCTGGAGCTCTGCCCTAACGAAGACATTGGAGTCAGTCAACAGGAGCGTCTCAAAGGACCTGACATGAACCTGCATTAGTCTGTGTTCGCATGAAGGAAAATAGACATTATACAACCATCATAATTATAGATATCGTGAATAGTTTTATAGATGTTTATTGCGAGGAGTTCATGAGCTGCTATTGTGTTCCACAGGACTTGAAATACAATTTAAACCCAAGTCAATATTCCTTCAATATAGAAAGGTCTTTCTTCACACACAATGACTGTAGACAAGCTTCACATTCTGCAGGTTGTTGTGCCCTACACTCTGTCAGTGAACACACGGTTCTTTCAAGGATATCAATCAGGACAAAGGGAAAAAACTGAAAGGTAGAAGAGGCCGTTCATGAACTCAGCAACTAGGTGCAGTCAAAAGGCCTTTGGAGTATTCGAATAAAGACATTAAGAAATGGTTCCTCATTGTCCATCATTCATGATGTTTTTTAATGATTAAAACAGAGCTAACAAAAACAAAATGTCTGACATTTTGTGGTTTCAACTTTTCAAAGGAGAGGATGTGCTGCTTTCTGCTTTTTTGCTTTGTCATTGTGAATGAAATATTTAAGGATTTTGGAAACACAACTGTTGAAGACCTCATGATCTGGAAAAGTCTGGTCTGGCACAGAAAGTTTTACAGAAATGAAGATTATTGTGCTTTGTCATTATGCGTTAATTGGATTCAAATACTCCATAGTAATGTTTTTAGTTATCACTTTTGTTGTTTTGTTTTGTTACTTTTTACCGGCACCTTCCTCATATTTCTGAATTTTTGCCGATGCATCAGAACAGATCAAAAGCTTCACAACAAAAACCCAAAACTAATGCAGAAATGAACTAAAGAAACACTCGCATGAGACTGAGTGATGCAATCAGCCGAAGAGTAACAGTGTCCAAACGCCATCTGCTAAAAGTTACCTATTGCACAAAATATTATTTGCTGTTGCAGATTAGTTCTTGCGGTGCAAGCAAACAGGAGCATCGACTTAACAGAAGGTCGAAACTGAATGTGTCTGACTGACGGAGAAACTGGGAAACGTGTTGACGCCTGCAGGCCCTGAAGTGATCGTCACAAGGCCCAAAACCTATGAGAAGACAGCGAGATGTAGCTGCCCCGAGGCTACCACTTAGTATAATGAACAGAGCCATTACACACGCATGCAACCACGTGGACTGAACCACTCATCTGTCACAGAAAAGTGTCAACGTCTTGTAGTCCCAGAAAAAAACCTGCCTGAACTTGTTGCAGTTCGGCGGTAAATATCACTTCAGGGGAGAAACAGCCAGAGGTGGAGAAAGAGTCACAGCTATTTTGGACAACGGCTCTCGCTGTGGCACTAAACGGAGGTTTCTTCAGAGTTTATTCAGTTTTTATGCCAAAAAGTCAGTAGAGTAAAAGTTCGATTGGCCCCAGTGACTGATTTGATGACATTAGTTTGTTACCTTCAGCCAAGGAGCTCATGTTTTCACCTCTGTCCTTGAGTTATTATACGTTTCTTGACATTTTCCCCAATTTCCCAGTGAACAAATAATTCATGGATCTTGATGAAAAAAGGGAATTTGATGCAGATCCATAAAGATCCAGAGCATCCAAGTTAAAGTGACATGATTAATTTATTATCAGTTATTCTGCCAATTAGTGTCTCAACCATTTGATTCAACGTAAGGTTGAAAAACAATTAGATAATATGCCCAGTTTGCAATAATAACGGTCCCAAAATGCTTTTTCCAAATTCAGTAGTTTAAAAACCCTAAATATAGTTTAAAGATAATTGTGACAAATTAACTGGTTCAACTTTATACTCATCTGGTTCAGCAGTTTGACCTCCTGAATAGGATTTGTATTTCTCCACAGATAGTTAAAAGAAAGCAAGAGACCATGTGAACTTTTGCACTTCGGTGCAACTTTTATTTTTTGCAAATACACTAGAAATGTTTACAAAAGGACTGTAGAAACATCTGTGCAGTGTAAATTATCAAAACTAAAAATGGATATTACTTTGAAATCATTTTGCACCCAACATGACAAGGGGATTGTCATTTTCAGCAGCAAAACAAAATTAGTATATCTTAAGAGGAAATGTCTGTTAGTGACTTCAGAACATCGAGACGGGGGTTTGTTACACAGAGGAGCAAATAAAGGAAAGAAAGAAAAGGATGGTATGGCACTAGTGCTCATCCCTGAAGGTGGGCGTCATTCATCTAGACAGATTACACAGCATCAATGCTTTACTTTACTCAGTCATCAAGATAATCAGCCTTCCAGTAAATCACCCCAGTTTGACAGAAATGGTGCATTTGGCTCCACATACAAGTGTTAACTCATTGGTTCTCATACTCAAAACACAAACACCCAAATGAAACCATTCATGGACACTCAGAATTTTTTTTTACAGGGCTCTGACTGGTCCAACATTTACACTTACTGTTTTGTTATTTTTTCAGTGTGAAAAAATTGAAATGATGAAATGAAATGTGCTCGGAACTCAAGCAGAACGTAACAAAATAAAACAACTACAATCACACTAAAGAAAAGGGAAAATACTCATACACGAGTTAAACCATCAAAAATCTCAGGAAAGAAAGTACATAAATAATATGTGGCCCCGTACAAAACATCCACAATTTATGTTACACAGCTCTGTATTGCTCTATACTGAGATTGACTCTCTGCTCACAAAGAGCATTGTGATAGTGATTAG
Organism: Platichthys flesus; assembly: GCF_949316205.1. Lineage (NCBI taxonomy): Eukaryota > Metazoa > Chordata > Actinopteri > Pleuronectiformes > Pleuronectidae > Platichthys > Platichthys flesus. Next base: position 5,992,376 of record NC_084947.1, read on the forward strand.
TTATTTCCTTTTGCACTGGGTGGTGAAAAGCAATATACATCATACTGGGATTTATATATGGTTTTTGCCTTGATGTAAAAAAGGCACATTCATGCTTCCACGCACACATAACACTGTTGTAAATACTTCACATAAGTGGTGGCACAATTCAAACAAGAAGAAAAAAAGGTAGGCGGTCGTTTTGTGGCACAGCCGTTATCGCAGAGTAGAGTCAACACCGCGCTGGGGCAGATCTATGTGGGTTATCTTTGGTCAAGCAGGGACGAGCCAATGGGTTTGAAGGATTGGACTCAAAGGTCAATGTAGTCGAAGTCAGACGGGTGGAGCGGTGATGGCTCAGGTGTGTGTGTGTGTGTGCTTGAACAGACATTGTACAAGCAACACACACAGACATGCGCCTTTTGGGATTAAGGTCTTTCAGGTTCAAGAAGATTTTAAAAAGGTGAATAACGATGAACTATGAGTTTGAACAAGGTGGAGGTTCATTCATGTAAGTGAAATGTAAAAGGCCTTTAGTGAATCGATTTCACTTTAAAGAAAGAGTTCAACCACACTGGAAACACGCTGCTTCGTCAGCTGGTGGAGAGTCGGATGAGAGATTCACCAATCTGTGCATCAAACACGAAGCTGGAGCGAGCAAAGATTCTTTAAGCTTAAGATTTGGTCCGACTCTCGCTTTTCTCCAGTCATTAAAAACTCTTTTCAGTTATGGGACCAAGTCATTTTCACTTTTTTTTTTTAACTGTTAAAATGACAACGTCCTTCAAGAGACATCGTCAAAAGTTGTGTTTTATCCAACTGACAGTGTAGTATAAAAAATATTAAATTTGTCTATAGTTCAAGACCAAGGAAAGAAGCACAGTCTCACCTTTGATAATCTAAAGTCAAATTTTTAGCTTGAAAATATATTGTGTTCATCGACTGCTTTGTGTTGGATTTTGTTTCCTTCGGACAGATCCATGCGGTTTAGTTTTTGTGCTAGGCTAAGCGAAACATCTCCAGTTTCATGTTGAGCAGAGGAACTCGATCTCCTCTTCCTTCTCTCCACAAGAAGCGGAACAAGCGCCTTTCCCAGTGTTGAACTTCTGCTTTAAAGGATTCTCCACCACAGTGTTTTTAAACGACTTCCGACCCCAATCTCCGATGATGCTGAAGCGGGCTCGTCCTTTCTGTCTAAGTTAACTAACCCCTTCATAAACCCCAGTGATACATGTGATATGGTCCCCTAGTAGAGGAATGACTGGTTAACTGTGAGAGCTTTACAAAAATGTGGTTAGTGATAACTGCTAAGTCCAATAAATGGCAGCAAGCTTAGGGCTTTGTATCTTGTGCTCGGGGGTCGAAAGGCTCAAGTCAACACAGAAAAACCGTTAAAGATTTAAGACGTGGATAAAAAATAAAAGCCTGTGTGAGTCGACCTGAATACGAGCAAGTTATGGTTGAATACAAGTCCATAGGTTATGGCATTTTTTTTTTTTTTTAGCAGCAATGACAAATACAAAAAGTATATCAAAAGAAGACACTCTATGTGCTGAGAAGCAAGTTAACACAGAGGCAGGGACGTCTGCTGTCCTGGAAAACATCAACAGAACCAATACTAGCCAGGACAAACAGGGAAATGTACTGAACTCATGGAGCACCTTCATCGAAATGACGAGGACAAAGAAACAAAATAACACACAGGGCACAATATGCAGGCAAAGTGCAGGGAACTTTCCACGTTGACAGAGTCACGGCCCCGAATTCACTTCCCGCTGGCGAACACCGACGAGTTTTGACGTGTGACGAGACGAGTGTGGCGGACAGAAGGAACTGGACACCACGACAGGAACCGTAAGACAAACAGTGATTCAAGTGCTGCGTTTGCCTGAATGCCAACAGGTTCCTTGGCAAACTGTACGACTGCACAGCGGCGAGCGGGGAAGAGTCACGGCACTTGACAGTGTCTTTGACATAACACGCTGTAAATATATCAGAATTATAATAGGTCCCCCCCAAAAAAACCCTGGTGGCCTTGCGTTCCGGCCTGGTTTTTTTTTTAGCAAATCCAAATTGTGCTTTCTCTAATAAGTAACAGTGTAGATGTGCAGGAGCGGCCGACACCAGAGCAAAGTCAGCGTCTCCCTGCACACCTAGAGGAGGACTGCTGGCTGGATTTGGTCAGAGGTATCTCTGTAACGTCTCCCCTTAAATATGTACAATGGCGAAAAGAGATTTCCAGCTTATATAGTTATGAAACATAACGAACACACTGAACCGTTGTAAGGCAGAAAGCAGGTTCAAGTCTCCCGTGTAAGATCTGTGGTTGTTGTGATCTCCCTTTTTGTTCTGAATGTGTGAAGAAGCCTAGAGGTTCGATTTTATCGAGCTACTGTTGGTGATGTCATATCTAGCTACTTCAGCTGATTAGGACTCTGAAAAGAAACTGAGCGTTTCATTTGTGTAACTAGTGTTTAAGGGAAAAAAGTGAGGTTGACAAAAAAAAAAAAAAAATGGAGGAAGTGGGGTTGAAATCACGAGTATATCAGGTGTCATGGGACATCGCGCCTGCATCAAGAAAACCAGTTGAGCATCGTCCATCACAGCAGGACGTCGATGTGTTCGTCAAGGTGCACCAACACTCTCACCAACACATACTTGGAAGTGCGATGTGTGTGTTTGTGTGCACGCACCCATTCATCTTAGGAGGAAAAAAAGGCAAAAATGCTATAAATAGTTTGGCTCAGACCGACTTTTTTTTCCGTTTTTTTTACAAAAAGGATATGCCAAGTTCAGTTTTGTTAGCAAAACCATGTTATCCTCGGAGCCCAAGAGCTCACAGCTTTGTCCTAAGTTTACAGGGTTTTTTTTTTGTGTTTGAAGTTTTCTCCTCACACAACACAGATGGAGAGGAAAGAGCAAGAATACGATACCCTCTGCTGTTTAGGGGAGTAAGAAACACCCTTTCAGCCATTTTTAGTCAGCAGAAGATCATGCGTCCTTGTGCAGCAGCGACACCTATGCTACTGTGGTCCTTCAGAAGAGTTACGGAAAAAAGGCTTGTCCTGGCCGAGCCCGTCCAGCCTCCCGACGTGTTTCTGGGCCGACCAGGACGGAAATGAGGAGTAAAGGTGTGGGAGTTCGTTGTGTTGCAGTACGGCAGGCGGCGAGGGCCATGCTCAGCAGGTAGAGTAGAGGAGGACAGACAGTCATAGGAGGGCTCAGCGAGAGGAGCATTGTCTCTGTTCACTAAACATCTACTGGGGGTTCTGCCCCGCCCCTTTCCATATCCTCCCCACACACGCACTACCCCAAAATATGTGAAACGAGCTCACTGTGTGTAAACCCCACCCCTGGTTAATGCATCACCCCTGTGCTGCTCCCTCAGCCCCCTTCCTGAGCTCCACGCGGGGCCAGGCGGTTCTCCATCAACACTTCTGGGGCTCCACTGGAGACATGGCAATGTAGGAGCCGTTCTTCATCGGCTGGTTGGCGGGCGTTTCCGAAGGCTCGTCCGGTTTGTCGCTGACCTGAGTGTAAGCCGTGTCGTCCTTTGCCGTCTGGAGGGGGAGAGTCAGGAGGACAGGAGGAGTTAGTACAAACCAAAGCACTGGAAAGACGTCCACGTAGTCACACAATTAACACAGACACTGGAATGGGAATTAATGTTTTGACTGATGTTCACAGTAAAACACCGAAGAAATTATGAACGTAATTAAACAATGACCAATTACACTGTGAGGCGAGAACTCAAAAAGGGAATATCAAGTCCCGTACAGACAATTACAAATGATAATATTCACAGATGATGGATAACAAATTGAAAAATGAGAACAGCAAACAAGGCAAAAAAGAAGACTTACAGCAAAAGAATGAAAAGCTTCAGTAAAAACAATACGTTTTACTTCATTCTAAAACAGAAACAGAAAAAAGGGGGGGTTACAGAAAATTAAAATTAGAACATGTTAATACAACACTTTGTCACATTGCAATTAGGCAAAAAACAAGTCAATGCAAGTATGAGGCTGAAGTCTGTCCAAAGGAAACGAGATCCAGGCAAATTGTAAACTCCAGCAAATCTGCTGCTCATTACTAAACATGGTAGAATCTTGTTTTTTCAATGCATTTAAAAATAAAAAGTAAAAAGTCTGGAGTTGGTTGTTCGCTTTGGACAGAGTCAGGCGAGCCAGTTTACCCTCTTTCAGTCTTTATGCTAAGCTATGCTAAGCTAGCTGCCTCCTGGCATTATTCATATTCACACACATTTAAAACAGACATGAATATTCTCATCTAAAAAAAGCAAATATTTCCCATAATATAAACCGACACCATTTACATGCATGTAACGCGCCACTCTCTGGAAAATGAATAACCTGAACTACAACAATACAGAAGGCAGAAGGGCCAGAGTTCATGTCATCGATCCTGCTCTAGCGGAGATAAGAGGTGAACATGTGCGGTTCCTCATTCTCGGGACTATTCCAGTTCAAAGCCCTTTGGTTCTCTGCAGTGCTACGACAGGTCACAGCTTCAACAAACAACTAGGGAGCTTAGATTCCTTCTGTCTGAATACACCGATCTGTCAAATCATCCAAAGATGCATCGACTGTCAGGAAATATTCAGCGAGAAAAAACTATATGTAAATAACAAAAACGACATTTGATCCGGAATTGTAGAAACTGCTCATGCAAGCTCTGCTGTGCAGGAATCATGGAGTGTGTTAGTTAACATGCGTGTAAGCCCCGGGGTGGGGGAGGTAAGTGCATGAAAATTGTTCATCATGCAAAAACCAAGTCAACACTTAAAAAAGAAAAAAAAGAAAAAACTTGGATTTACTGTGACATATCACTACACTGCCGGCTTTCCTCTAGGTCCCATTAACGCTGTAAAGCTCATGTCAGTGGGAAACTGTGGGGGATTAATGACACTCCAGGATTATTAATGCCACAGAAACCAGCGGTGGCTCTTACCTTCTTCTGGCGGTTTCGGCAGAGCAGGACTACGAGCACCATCAGCAGGATGACGCCCAGGCCCACGATGAGCAAAGGGAAGTTTGAAACCAGAGTCACGATCAGGAGCATCGTCCTCATCTGGGACGCCGAGTCATCGTCGATCGTCGCCGTCTATGGATTCGAGAGAGGGGCCAGTGGTGATTAAGGATTTTCACTCATCAGAACAGCTGTGTATCAGTTGGTGCTAAAGGGTGGGGGGGGGGGGTCCTCACCTCATTGACGAACATGATGGGGAAAATGGTCTCGTTGATGTACCTGGTTTTGCTGCGGGGCAGAGAGAGAGAGAGAGACACAGAGAGAGGCGGGGAGGTCAGACAGAACATCTGGCTCAACATGAGGTCGAAATGAAATGGGGACAGAGTGTGGTAACGGGGAAGTGGGTCAGGGTTCAGCAAAGTTGGACTTACGGGAACCCTTCGACTCTTTTCAGGATGATGTTGAGCTGGGCTCGCTTGCAGGCACGAATGGGAACTCCTGTGGTCTGAAGAAAGGAGAGACAAAGACTTCATTAGAGGACGGAGGAGAGACGTTTCAGTGAATATTACCATATCTTTTAACTTATTAATTATTATCCTTAAAAATCTATTAAAATATGGATTTGAAGTTCAACAGATCACTGTTTTCCTGCTGCCTGTTTGGAATTTCAATAAATAAGTTTATAATAAATTATCCTAGGAAGTGACAGTAACTAATCAATTCAATGCCTTCACATTCTTATTTTTCTTGCCTATCATGTAGATATTTATTTCCCAAATCCCAAAGGACTAATCAGAACCAAACACAACCCCCCCACAAGGGAACCCTCAATGCAATCAAAAACACAGGGAGCTTAACAATCAGAGGAACTCTTCTCATTTAGATAAGATCGTCATAGAGCACTCGGCCTCTGATCTGTTCTCATCGGAGTCGTACCGGCTGCAGGTCGAGGTACGTCTCGTGCTCCTCCTTGTTGGGGCTGAGCCCCTCGACGGCGTTGATGTACTTGGGGTCGGCTTGATAGAAGTGTGGGAAAGACACCACGATGGGAGCGCCTGGAGGGAAACAAACACATGACTCAGTCTTTATTTGAGTGTGGAGATTGAGGAAGGGCTGGGAAGAGGAATATCAGCAACTGGTACTGTGCAGAATTACAACAGGGAGTAAACCTGCCCCTGTGCTGTTAATACCTGTCGTGACCTTTAGACTGATCAATGTTCGGTAAAACTATGATACAGATTTTTTTTAAATACCTACGTAAACTATACAAACAGTAGGTGTTACAGTTACATATCTCCTAATGATACTACAACTCCCTCCTGGGAAAATCGTAGAGGAGATTATCTTATCCGAGCAATCACACTCAATGGCCACCATAAAATGCTTCAACAGTCACTGCTTGCAGTTAATCATTGAACCCTGGGTTGAGTGAAATCTGGTATGCTCAAACACCGAGGCACCAGGGCAGGGGCAGCTGACCCAACAACCATTAAAAGGCGGGGTGTAGAGAGACGGAGGGGGGAATGTGTCATGGGACTGGTTTGGGGTCATGCGAGGGAAGTGGGTGGAGGGTAACTGGGTCAGGCGCGATGGCAGTGGAGGGAGGGGGGGGGGGGTTTCTTACCTTCTCGACAAACGCTGACTTTTAACACCCCGGTGCCGAGACAGTCTCCGGCTGGCACGCAGAAGCCCTCGTTGCTGGGGTTGTCCGTGGGGCTCATGAGGACATCATTGGGGGGGGCAAAGCGGAACGCCTGGATGCCTTTCACCTCCACGTCTTTCACGTAGGCCAGATGAATGGATCTGTGGACAGGGAAGCAGTGTCAGCGTCTACTTCTGGGAATCATAACTCGAGATCTAGTCCGACAGACTTTTCAGAAATCTAAATAAAGACCTCGACAAACCACCAACAGGAAGGAAATGTTGAAATACTACTGTCATCCTCTTAAACTTCTAATGTAACCTGAGCACTTAGGGCTGTAAATAGATAGCCGCCATCCACTTCCTGTACAATTAGCTTTCCAGGTGCGTTCAGGTCAAATTCCTGTTTTACATACGCTTACGTTTTGAATTTACCATTTTCCTTATCTGAAGTTATAACAACCACAAATCCTTTATCAGATGATGACTCAGCGTGTGACTCAGCTCCTTGAACCTGACAGGAAGCTCTATTACTTGCGCCGCCTCGATGCTTTGACTGTCAACAAATTCATATTCACACCAGCACACTCACACACACACCAGCGCACACGCACAAACACACACCTGCAGAGATCAGCGGCGAAGATGTAGAGCAGCTCGCTCCTGTTGATCAGAGGGTGGAAGACGGCACCATCGGTACCGTTGATCATGTTGCTCTGATCGGACGACCACCACGACATCTTTCTGTGGATTTGCAGAAAACAAGCTACATCAGTGCTACGTTCAAGAACAGGGAAATTTCCTGGTGTTTTCATTTGTCGTACTCGATATACACGTAACTTCTAACTTTGTTTTAACTGAAGTTATGCAGCAGATTTAGTCACTAGTTCCTTTTGAGATTAAGATTTTAAGAGAAACTAAAAAAAATTCCAGATTTTAAATACAATGAGGATCAAATAGTTTCGGTCTTCATTGGGTTGTGAGCTTTAAATAAAAAAATAAGAAACCTATCTCACACTGTGCACTTTTGAATTGATCTCCTTGCACTTTGTCTTCCTGAACAGATTCAGTGTGTAGTGCTGACTCAGCGGTTTCCTTCTGCACTGAAGCTGGAGTGTTGTCTCTCACTTGCAAGTCAATCTTCATAAAAGCTTCTGAGTAAATGTAATAAGTTTGTCTACAGAGTGCTGGAGTGAAACACGGACATTTTGATCATTTCACACCGTCCATACTGAACAACTTAATCAGTTCATAATCATGTATGTCAAAGAAACATTTCAAATTGACTTTTAGAAGCTGAAGGCAGAAAATGTTTGGCAGTTTGATTTCTGACGATTGTAGTCTGATTTTAAACACCATGCTATTGGTACTATCACCTTAGTACCATCCAGCCACAGCAGTAATTTTACGGGTTTCATCACATTCAAGGTACAAAGTCACTTGCGGTGTACAAACAACAAATTTTGCAATCGTGCTGCAATCCTCCGCTGGACTTTCAGATGCAGGTTGTAAAAGTGAATATATCGTGACTGGGAGGAAATGGTGTCTGCTGACAAGAGGGTGTTTTCTATCATTTAGAATAAGAGAGATGATGAAATCTTTAAGAGAGCTTCTACACTGGCTGAGATGAGTCTTCACCTCATGCCGTTCCAGGTGTCGATCTTGCCGAAATCCATGTAGTTCTGCTCGCCGGTGTGGAAGACAAACTCTCCTTCATGGGTGCCATTTTTCTGTGGAAAACAAACACAGGGTTCAGTCAAGGCTGCGGTGACCGAGAGCAGAGAGGCAGTGTTCACGTCCACTGACAAAGGACCATGGGAGAGAAACGCTGCTTTGTATGTCAGTGATCTGCCCATGACGAGTATCGCTCACACAATGACCGACTTAGTAATTTGTTCAAGAACATAAAACCTGTTTTCATATTAACTGGTTTGACCTCAGAAAAACTTTCCTTGGCATTTTAACAGCAGTCTTTGTGTTTGGTGCCCACAACTAACAACTTGAGTGTGAGACGTATGTTTAAGTTGTCTCCAAGTTGCTCGTTTTCATTAAGAATCCCAAAGATAATCAGTTAAGCATCACATATGACAGACGAGCATCAAGTTGTCCCATCAGAGGCTGAGCGTGGATTTTGTTTACTGACGAATCAAAATGAATCATCATTTTAAAAAAAAACATGTTGATTCATCCTTTTAGTTTTGTTTATCTTAAGTCATAATGCATCCCTCAGCGTCACAAGGCCGGTGATGCAGATTAAATAAGGAAGTGCAATCGTCTTCCATCAGCATGTGGGGAATCTCACTTCTTACACGACGCCGCCACAAGCTTCCTCTTGTCTGTTGTGTAGTAACCCTGAACACCCAGCGCCCAGGAGGTTTCTAAAGGTCCCCCCCCCCCCCCCGCCGCTCACCTTGTACATCAGGCCAAAGTTCTCGTCCACGTCCTTCTGCAGGGAGTGGATCTTGGAGAGCAGAGGGTCTTTGAATCCCCACAGGACCTCGTGGACACTGCGTTTCATGAACACCTCAATGCTGAGCATGAACAGGGAGAGGAAGGAACGCGTGTAGAAGTTGTACTTTAGTTTCAGCTCGTTCATCACCGCCTGGAGGAGAAAAGGAGAAGGGACACATCGGAGGCAAAGGTGAGGCGCTTTTGGGGGAAAGCTCGTGACCAAGTGGTTTGTGTGGTCACAACATCAGAATGTCCCAATAAATGATACCAGTGTGTGAAAAATAACACACATGCCACTTAAATAACTTAAAGGACGTGTCGGAGCAGCTGCTTCACATCAGAACAACACACATGACTCTGTACAGACACCACGTCTTACCACAAGAGGAATGTTGACAGTCGTGAGGATGTCCTTCGTGGGATCGCCGGCGGACTTCTCGGGCACAAACACAAAGGATTTGGGGTTCAGGGCGAAGATCTTGGTGCCGTTCTCCAGGAAGGTTACGTTTTCCCTCGGCCTGTATTCCCTGGGGTTGAAAGAGTTATCAGCGGGTTAGTCCAGATATCTTTTTTTGGGGAGATTTTACAACCAGTTCCCTTTTTCCATCACTATACAGTAATACAGCACCCCCCCCCCCACCCCGCCCCCTATTTCCTATTCAATCTTTGAGTTTAGGTGTTCACAACAAAACCAACCTGTAGGTATATGGTCCGATCTGTTTGAGCACTGCCTTCCCTCCTTTCAAGAACACCTCCGGATTGGTCACATTGAAGAAGTAGTACTCCATGTAAACAGGCGGTGGTGGATTCTTCCATGACTCAAAAAAGTGGCTCTTCTCCGTCAAAGTGATTTCCTGTCAGCAGAAGAAACAAAAAAACACAAATTGAAAGACTGCAAAAAGAAGAAAAAGCTCAACATGCTGAGCTTATTAAAAAAAAAAAAAACATGTGGTTTCTCAAATTTGACACTCTGGCACCCAGCACTTTACTGGGAGGAGTTGATACCAGGCCAAACCTTGACACCTGAGGGAGGCAGAGGAAACGTCCTTCACAGCTGAAAAACTGCCAGGACGGGCACAAAGTGTTGGCAACAACAAAAACAACCCTATTCACTGACCTCGGCATGCCAAGGCAGGAATCTATCTGCACACAGTCAGCCCACACGAAACCCAGCAGACGTGTTGCAATTGTCAGCGTGGCAATTAGCTTTTCTCCGCAGTCATTAGCCGTAAAAAACTACGTGCAAAACAGTCGGTTGGGGTTTTACGTTCAGCTTGTACAAGTCAATGCAACCACTACAAAGACGAGGTGGTTTCAGACATGATTTCGCTGGGATAGCGTGAAGAGGAACGAGCCTGGAAGCTGAGCTTGCTCGTAAACGTGTGTGTGTGTGTGTGTGTGTGTGTGACATAAGCCTGGCTGCCACATGTATGAACATGAGTAATCAGTAACCTTTAAAAACTACCCCATCCCACTGTGTTAGGAAGCCGAATCTGAAGAGGTTTGTTGACCGGAGGACAAGGGAGCGAACCCTTTTCCATTCTTCGGGGGTATTTTTAAACTTTTGGAAGGAGAAATGACCCGCTTCCTCTCGTGCCTTTCTAATGGGCGAGTTTCTCAAAAACCACCTGTCCCCTGAACACAACACGGCACACTCAAGAGGGGCCATACTTTGTCTTCTGCACCCGGTCGGGCACTCGAGGCTTTGAGAAAATATAGCTTGAGACGGGGCTTGCACTTCCTGTTTATGTTGCAACTTCCGACATTTAAACATGTTTTGCTCTATACAATTGTTTGCCAGGTTTTGTTCCATCACCCCCCCCCCCCATCGAACGTGGGGTTTTGTAAATTGTCAAGAGGGGGCGAGACAAAATATCAACTTTGATATCACATTTGGAAAAAGAAGGTTCAACTGAGGAGAAACAAAGTCATTAAGTTGATTTGGATATGTGGTTATGAATTCCACCATTTACCCCTAGGACATATCACAAAACTCATTTAAATGGTTAGTGCTGTCACCTAACTTAATAACCTATTAATCTGCTCAATATTTATAAGACAAAACCTAAAAGATCTTCAGTTCATGGGGATGTACAATAGGCTATTTAACAAAATTAATATAAATGTAAAAAAGGGGTTTATTATGGAGTTCAGCACCATTTATATAAGCCTGTAATGTGAGCTGTATCATTTTTCTAAAAATCAAGTATGACTTTCAGTTGCATTGCCCAATTTCAGATTTAACCCTGCAAACAATCAGCCACATTAAATCCCTAAACAATCAGTTTAAGGATTTTGATGCTGCGGCTGACTAACTGCTTCCAGGAAAAAGGTTTTCAGAATGGCAGAAGACAAAAATCGAAAAGAAGAACAAGCAGAACCTGGAAGAATTAAAGATTTGTGAGAAGCTCCTGAGCCTCGAGGATTCTGCTTCCCTATTGTGAGCTGAAGAAGAAGCAGCGTGTGCTATCCGGTCGGTGCGGGACAGAACTTGTAGAAAACGTCACGCTAAACTAAAAGAATTGAATCATTTCGCCACTTTTCAAAACAAAAAGGTCAATACTGTAATTTCTATAAAAATAAAAAAAACGGGCGTTACTCATCTGGCCTTTCCCCTGCAGCAACTTAAAGGCAAATGTTGTGTGAGTGCCGCCTGCGTGGATCACTGTTTTCCAACCTTGAGTAAAAGGTCTTTCAAAAAGGCCTTCAAAGTTAAACGAGAAACATTTACCTCCCTGAACAGAAACCTTGATCTATTGCCCGGGGAATAAAAAAAACACAAGTGAGGGACAAAGCAGAGAGGTTTGTCCGTGAGATCAAAACGCTGCGTTACCCATTCGTCGGTGGGAAGGCCGAGATAAACCAAACAATGACGGTGATATGACACATGGTTTAACCAAACAGCTTAAGGCACAGCTTGGGTGTGGTGTGAGAAGATCCTGTTTTAAGCTGCCATGGAGAAACTTAATTAAAAGCAAAAGAAAATCCATCCTCTACTCCGGCTCCTGTATTGCAGATTTTGTGTTTAAGCCCGAGCACGGACGTCACATTTCGAGCTAAAACATGACCTTGTTCTTGAAGCTTTTCAGCCCAAACAGGCCTAATACCTTGAAAAGTCTCCTCTCCAGAACAGGACGGAGAGGAGTGGCATGACGGGGGTGTTTTTTTTTTTTTTTTCCCTTTTCAATTTGCCCTGAACAGCTCGGAACAGGCCGATGCTGAACAACAACAAGGCCGCATGGAGTTTGCTTCCAGGCAAAAAAAAAAATCAGGCGCCTGAGGCCAAGGAGTCCGTCGAATTCCTCACATGACTTGTGCATTGTCTCGCTCCTCCACACCTCGCTCAGCAAGAAATACAGAGTCTGCGTCCTGGAGCTGTGGAACGACTCAGCTGCATCATTATTATTAAAGAGCGCCTCAGTCCACGGATTCTTCTGAAGTCCGCTCAGCAGGCCGGCTCCTGTCGGATTCAATGGACAGACTGCGGCGAAACAGGATTAGCCACGCTGTCATTTTGGGATAAATCACCGGCCACATCAGAACCAGGTCCCCCCCGCAGGTGAACTTTGACTGACTCTGTTAATTTGGGTCTGCTGGCATGCCGGACAAATTTAACTCCAGGAGGGGGAAGCAGCTGTTTGTCCGTCTCCAACCTGGACTAATAGTCCCAACCAGCTTTTTCTGCTGAGCCCCTTCAGTATTTTATTCATCTACGTCTTAAGGTGGTTGGGATGGAGAGGGCGACTTTGTGTGTTTGGGGGGGGGTGATTTCTAAGTACAGATCATGAGTTTCACAGAGCATCCACCACTGAGAGGAATGCTGGGTATTTTAAGGGCAGGCGGCAGCAGTGGGAAAGCCGGGTGGGATAGGGTGTCAGATGCCAAGATCCCCCCCCCCCCAGCACTCCTATAAATATAACTTAAATGTACACAATTCACTTCATACACTAACGAGGGCAATTCTACACAAATTTAAACGCTGTTTTTTTCCATTATTTGAAGGGATCGAAAAGCCAATGATAACATCAATCTAACTGTCACATGATCGCCGCCCCATGCATGCTGAGCTGACTCTGGAGCTGTGGGGGAAAGAGAGTGAATGTTGTGGAGATTTCAAGTATGCGTTTGATTCACAGCTATATAACAATTTAAAATACCTCTAAAAACCTCCCATGACAGAAAGAGGATGCACCAATCACATTAACGCATTTTTATGTTTGGTCTAGTCAGTTCATGTTCGAGGTTTACAGAAAGGTGGGCGTCTGACACACGGTGCACAACTACCACTGGAAGTCAGGGACGCCACCGATTCGCCAGTTCCAGTCGCGCTATAGCTCCCTTCCCCCCATCCATCCCACACACCTCCCTCCCCCCCAACCTAGCGTGTCCTTGCCGGCTGAGCTATCAACTACTACTACGGGCACCGCTACTCACAACAGTGTGTGTGCACCGAGCCCGCAATCTGCTGAAATGTGTCACCGGGGTCATGCGCACAGGTCTCGGCCGGCAGGAGGAGGTAACCCGGTTCTCCACATCCATAGAACGAACGAAGCTGATTGACGCCTGTCACATCAACTCAAAGGAAATACAAGATTCTATGGGGTTACGGTCTTTTCTGCATATTACGCATTTGCCACACGTTAAAGAAAAAAATAATGCACATGCTGTTTAATCACCAGTCTCTGTGCAAGCTGTAAGCACGAACACCACCGAAGCTGCACAACTATACAGACTGGGGACTTACACACTGCTCAACCTCGGATCATGCGGATCCATTAGGAGGGAGGAGGGGGGGGGGGGTCTTCGGCTCCATCCCGGGAGGCTGGAAGTGCACAATGCAGCACAACACAAACCACCAGTGATGTAAATATAAAAATAAAAACACACAAAGATGTGTCAATGAAGTGGAGGGTGGTGTGACCCTGATGCTGAATGCAGTACGAGCGGCCACTGCAGAGGAGACGGCTTCACGTTTAAATCCCCTCAAGTGTGACAGATGGGGGGGGGGGGGCAAGAGGCGTGAAACGGGGGAACCAAACCCGAAACGCTTCCACGGCTACCATCATCTCTCCAAACGGGTACCACTCACCTTTTTTAACCGGCTGGCGATCATCGTCTGGAAGACTTGAGCCACGACCAGGGCGATCCCCACGATCAGGAGGTGAGCGCACACGATGCCGGTGATGTAGATGGCACAGGATCTCCGTGTCATGGTGCCGGCCGGGTGGTGGGGCTTGTCTCTCGAGAGAAAAAACTTCACGAAAGTCGACGTGAACTTCCCGCACCCGTGGGAAGAGATGAGCTCGAATAAGCGAAAAGGCGAAGAGGCGAAAAGGCGAGGCGCGTGCGAGCGTGAGCCGTCGATTTCCTGAGCCGCAGCTGGGGGGGGGGATTTACGAACTTATCTCTCCCGGATGCCGGAGAGAAAAGGACCGCTTGTTTGACGTCTGTTTAAAAAAAAAAATTAAAATGGCCAGAGATTCTACGCGGCGGAGGAGACAGGAGGAGATGCTGGGCTGCTCGCACCGGCGGCGGAATGAAACAGCGGCTCTCTGCACGTCGGGTCGTACACGAAGAAGAAGCGATGTCCTCCTCCCCCCTCCCCTTCCTCTACGCTTTAATGAGCGGATGCCTGGGCGGTGGGTGGGAGTAACTAGAAAAAAAAAAAAAAAAAAGAGAGAGAGGCAGTTTTGGTGTTTTCCTTACACGAGTGAAGTCATCACCTCCAACCAAACACTCATATAATAAAAACTATTATCTTTCTTAATCGTGCCTTTTAGTGCGTGCGCGCTTTTACGCACACAACCAGTTTTGAAGTCGTTTATTTTTATTTTATATTTTGTTCTACGATAGCTGATATTTTTTAGTTTTAAACAAGTTTGTAATCCAGCAGGTTTTAGGAGTTAGCAGCAGCGTGTTTCATCCAAATGCAGAAGATGGTTGCATCCAACAGTAAATACTTTATTTCTTATTTCATTAACTCCCCCCCCCCCCCCTCCGATATGAAGAAAGAATATAAGATATTAAGGAATGTATGCATGCAAGAACACAGGCAATGAATACCGTTCATTTTTTACCTTTGTTGTGCAGAATCAAAGGGTTTATGAGCTTATCTTGCGTATATCTGTGCCACAGACTGACTGGGAGGGTGTTTTTAACTGTTTTACACTGGTGTGAAACCAGTGTTATCGTCTTCAAATGTGCAGACGGCCGCTGAAAACTCCACCTCTTATAAAGCCTCCGCTATCTCGCCTCATCGCGGCTCCTTAAATAAGCCCAGCTAGACATGAATAATGAGCCATTCAAACCACCGTCCATCGATGACGTGGGCTCTTTGTGCTACCAGGGGCTGCTCTGATTGGCCGCCGCCCTCCCGGACCACCGGTCCCTCTGGCTCTGATTGGTGTGACGCGCGCGAGTGCCATGCTGAACGTGATCGACTGATTTCGGGGCGGGGCTCCTATAAAGGGGGAACCAGGCGGCGTGATGTTCTGCAGGACGATGTGGAGCCACCGCTGCTGGAGCCCACTGCGACCGCACATGCCTGTGTAGTGGAAGGGGAGAATGGCTGTGCATGATTTACAGTGTGCATTATGGCCACGGTGACTCAAACCACCACTAAATATCGACAGTGCATGAATGATGAGAGCCGGAGAGCATCTTAGGTGCTTCCCGTGAGGAGAACAAGTCCCTGCTACAGCTGACAGCGTTATTGTTGATGGAAGTGATGTGATAAACAGTGTTGGACCTAACATACTTGTACACAGACATTTATATGAGTAGAGCGGAAGTTACACAGACATGAAGAGCACCTCAGCGGATTTACATGAACAGCCGTTTGCAAATGTTTGACGACCTCCAGGCAATTTTCAAATGTCCCTCTTTGACATCCAAAGACACACAGGCTACCACCCCTGCAGACATAGAATTACTTATATTCAAATGTTAACTCTCTTACCCTGTTGGTGCAGGGTAAGAGAGGTGTTGAACCTGAGTGCATGTGTGTAATGGTTTCACACCTGTAAATACCTCACAGCTCACAGGTGTGTTGCCCCAAATTGGTCGGAATGTGACCAGGCTTAAAAGTCAGACTTCGTCAGGGGGACATTTCTTCGGGACATGTCGATGGCGTCTTGAGTCTGTGGCACTCGAACTGACCAGTACGAGGCTAACACAGGACACTGGGAATTCTTGAGCCACCTTAGTCTGTATTTACAGACAACATGAGCTGCTTACGTCGAGAGCACCCGCTATTGTAGGGGCAAAGATGCCATGTCCGATACCTGGTAGGATAATGAGACGAGAGTTTAAATCTGTGTCCCCTCCCACTCAACCAGTCATTCTCAGATTCACCCAGCTCTTTTTGTCTGCAATTAATCTGATTCAGTGTTGGGAAAGCTCTCCTCTTTCCCGAGCGATCTGCTCCTCATTGACCGAGGGTTCATTTGAGGTTTGCGCGGTGTCTAATCAGCCTCTGTTCCTCCTGCCATCGAATGGTCCCCGAGCCGCGGTCGAGGGTCTGAGAGGTGAGCGCGGTCATCCAGCCGCCTCTTTCATAATCCATTCATAAATAAAGTCGGACAAAAGGGGACAGTTTTTGGTCTGGAAGCGATATACATCAAGTCGTTTGATGTTGCTCGGTGGAAGGAAATGACTGGGCTGGACCCTTAACATTAATGTAATTGAGTGTTACCTCATTGTACTCGGGCCGTATGGCAATCCCGGAGGATGGGGGGCTGCAGGAGGGGGGGCGGCATCTGTTCAAACAAGAGAAGTGAAAAAAATGCTACAGAAAATCATCGGGGGGGAAGGATAACAGTCGAGTAATGCAGCAACATTGTTTCTGCCAAAAGAAAGGGTGGGCGGGTGAAGTGGGGTAAAACAGTTCAACCTTTGTAATGGTCCCGTTTTATGTTTGGTCAGCAGAGCGACACTGATGTTGTTTTTTTGTTTTTTGGGGGGACGCTGAAGACACCGAGCTTTGAAGGCCCACAAAGAGCTGAGCACAGATCGGGTCCATCTCTACGTGTTAGCACAAAAGAAGTTCATGTTGATCATAAGGCGATCATTCATTCAAACCCCAACAGGAAGGCTATTATCCACAGAGAAAAATAATTTTGGACAAGTTCTTCAAACTAGTGTCTGTCCTCCTCCTTCTCCCCCCCCCCCCCCCCCCCAACAAATCATTCGTTGTGTTCTGACACATTTTGTCCCATCTCCCCTCCTCCTAAACAAAAAAGCATCAAAAGCATTTGGCGTGCACGTTGCAGACATGTCTAAAGTGAAAATGTGAGTGAACAGCAAGTATAGTTATCGGGACACAAAAGCCTACTATTCAAGAGTCTGGGGAAGAGAGTATTCTATTGCTGTCGGATTTCTGGAGTTATTCGTGAAATGTGCATAATGTTCTATGTGCTCAATCATGTGGGCTTTACCTCACGTTGTGTTTAGGTGTAATCTGAAGTCTGCAGCCTCACATTGGTCCTCACATTCTGAACAGGAAGTTGTTCTCCACTTAACACCGAGTTTTTTGACAGCTAATATGGTCTCAAGTGAAGTAAGTAGTAAGTAAGACTTTTTACTCTAAACTCTGCCGACGCCTCATGTAAACACAATTAACTTGCTAAGAAAGATACTATATAGCACAGAGTGGTGCAGACACTGACTCATACTGAGAACTCTGCCTGTTGTAATCAGAGCTTCTCCGCGTGTTGTAGCCGGTTTGAGTTCATGTTTAGGTTAGTGCATGTGAGCCCCTCCCTGTGAACCCAGTTGGCCCTCCCCACGTTCAATAAGCAAGACGAGCTCCAGCTGCTATCCGACACGTTAACTCTCATCCCTGTTCCGTGCCCTGAACTCCACGGCAACACTTCATGTACATCCAATCCATGGGCTGCAGACGGCAGAAATGCAAGGTTAAGCTGCAATCTGTCATTCAGGCCAACTGAGGACGGAGATGGACAACAAGTCTCCACCTCCCCGAGATGTACAAAAATGTCCCAGACACGGGTGCGGCCATCTTGCCCTTTTGGGGTCATTTGGAGCCGAGGTCTGAGCAGTAGTGATTGTGGTTTGGAGTATACCCTCCACCAATCGTGAGTCAGTCTCAGCTGTCAAAGTTTTTATGTGTCAAATAACTTATTAAAGCAAAACCAGAGAAAGTAACACCTGAACAAACCTCACTGTCATAAGATTAACCTACAATGACGACACCATCTGAGAAAAAATATATTTAACACTTTTAGATTAGGGTTGGTCTCTCACACTAAGATGGAGGAGGCCGGATTAATGGCAGCCAGCCACCAGGGGGTGCTCAAGATGATTTGGCTTCACTTTGAGCAGCTGTGATATCAACTATCTTTAAACACTGTCCACTACTGCGAATGTGCTGCACACTTGACAATGAGCTGTAAACACCAAGGGAAGAGGTGAGGTGTGGCGGACAAAGAGATTCTGGTGAAATCTAGTCACACTGAATATAATTCATAACCTTTAACTTTAACTGCAGAAACATCTTTGGCTATCGATTGAGTAACATCTATGGTTTAAAACTCTAAGATTAGATTATATAGCCTGTATGTTATATGTTAAAAGGCCAGACAAATCTTCTCAAGGGGCCATATTGTATTTAATCACATATTGTAGTTTTTATCCAGCATTAAGTGAATATTTACTACACTTGACCTCACACCATGATCTGCACCGGCTTTATATGCTGCAGCTTTTTATGGTTGGGAAAATCATACCAGCTCTGTAGCAGGAAGGTTTTCAAACCCTGTGTTTAAACCAGGCAATCTTCAGACTGCATAGTAATCAAGTAAAAGATCAAGGCAGCGTTTCTTGAGAGTAAACTTTTGGAGCAGCACTATTTCAACTTTTCTGCAGCAACCTACTAAATGTAAGATGAGAAAAAAAACAAAACAGAAAGCAGTCGCATTCCATCATCTGTCCTCCCGTTCTGCTGATCCCTCCTTATATCAACACAACAGAAACAACATTAACACTTTCTGTAAATACTGCTTGACACGGTAAGTGGTGTCCTCCACCCCGCAGGGCTGTAATGATGGTGGAGCCTGGTACTGGACATTGAGTCATGGTATTTTCCATGGCTGAGACAGTCTTTGTGAGGCCAGAGACTGATATACAGTTGTAGCTGTGGGACTGGAGACCTACGAGGAGTGGCAGACCTTTTCACTGGAGGTGATTAATGCAAACTGTGCCATTAAGTACTACGGGAGGAGTACACTACTGTGAATTTATTTCTGGATTAATTCATTCCTCGCTCTCCTTGGAGCGGATCGCAGGGACCGAAAGAACTCGCTATGTTGCACCAGACAAAAGAAATGTTAGGTAATGTGAGAAATAGATGGGATCCAATGTCCTATACTTTAACCATATCACAGTCTGGAGAGTAACTAAATACATGTACTCCAGTACTGTAATCTTTGAAGTCTTAGTGGCCAGCTTCCACTTTCGAGTACTTGATACAACACAGTACTAATACAACCTAACCATGTGAAAGAAAGTGAAAAAAAATAATCCCCCCCCCCCCCCACAGACCTTCACTGACACCATTAGTGTTTGAGTTATAGGCCGACTGCTGACAGACAGCGAGCTATGAAAACACAACCTCACGTCAGAGGTAACAAAGTGCAGTGGAAACAGACTGACTGAACAAATCATTACAGACGTTGTCTAAAGTAAACTGAAAGTGCAGCAGGTAAAACCATCAGAGCAGTGTGTAGCCACTGGGGAGGCTGCGAGCTTCCACAAGTTAATTAAAAATACATAAATACCATATTCACATCACATTTTTCCACAGCTCCTGATTGCACATGAGTTTTTCTTTGGCTTATATTGGACTGACATTTAGAAGGTTTGGATACAGGACTTTTACTTAAATTGGAGTACTCTGCATTGTTGCCTAAGTAGTTCCCTATACTTTAACTGTACTGTTACTTAAAGGTTAAATTCTCGACCTTAAGGACCAATCAGGATGTTTCATTGTCATTGCACATGTTATATTTTCTCATGGTTAAACTGTGGTATATTTACTTGGCGATAGTTAAGTGATGGAGTGACCCTCGAATTCCTCTGTCCTACTAGGTGTGGTTCATTTCCCACCATTCAACTAACGTGTTTGTAAAAGGCCACAGCGGCTCATTGTTCCCTCAAGTGTGAATTTAAGAATTTAAGGAGGCTCCGCTGTCACAGCCATCTCCATATTTTGAAGGCGTGCAAAGTGCTGATTGTGATTTCAATTTTTCACAGGGCCTTTGATTAGCCCCGTCGTCGGTGAGAGAGTTATGCAACAATGTATGCATTGTGTATCGGGCCCAGGCGCACAAAGCCGACCCACAATTTAGCTTTGCTCGATAAGTTGTGGAGGGAATACTGTAGTTGCAAGACGCACTCATTACAGTAAGTGATTCATGGTTGTACTTTAGTTGTGCTGAGAAATGAGAAAGTGACAAATTCCACCCAAAATATATAATTGAAGTAATAAATAACAAGAAGCCTGAATTGGAACGTGGTAAGAGTGTAACAAAAAGAGTCTATCACTCTTTTGACTGACAGAGAACTAACCGCCGGTAATTTTGTCATTTACTGAGCAAATGATTTCTGACCTCATTATTCTTAAATGTGAGAAGTTGAGGCTTTTCTCTGATTTGAATCATTGCAAAGACTGAAACCGTTTGTGGCTTAGACTGAATAACACATTTAAAGAACGACAGCTCGGGCTATGGGAACTTGTGATGGTCAGTTCTCCTATAAACATATGTATATCTATACGTAGGTGTTTCATGTGCTTTGGTTTGTCTGTCAGTAGGGTTTTGCAAAAACTTCCCAACTGATTTCCATACGATTTTTCGAAGGGGTGGGGCATGACCCAAGGAAGAAGAAAATCCAATTTTGGTATGGCTCCAGATCAGTAGGTCGATTTTTTGCACTTTATTTGATATTGCAGGACAGGGCATTTTTCAACAACATCCTTGAAACCGTAGAGAATAATTCATGGATCATGATGTAAGATTTGTAGAACTAATATTTATATTTAATTGAGTGTTTGTAATTTGGTTCAGATCCAAATAAAAATGAGGAAGCAGTCAATGTACATGTGTTTTCTGTGGTTATACTAATTTTTATATATTTCAAGTTGTACTTTACCTGACTGCAGCAGTCACACAGGGAGTCAATTTGATTAGTCAGAGGTGAGAACATCAAAATAAAAATTATACCAAAAATCTACTTAAATTAACAGGTTTTTTAAAATACTGGCTGTTCATAAGATAGATGCTATTTTATGTCAAATTACCCTTGTTTCTATTGAAGGTAATAACTTATATAATCAGTTTTATAATTAGAATATAATGATATGGTCCGTGCAGCGAATGTTATTGACACTGATTGAAGGTCACTTCACAATAAAGGTGACGGGACCTTGAGCGAAGGCCACTGAAGACGTGTGGAAACTTCTCCTGCCCCACCGGTATTGCATTCTGTGCAGAAGGCATGTTTGGGAATTAGGACATCACCTCCGCTGCATTGTTTTCTAGTGAGCCTCAACATCCTCGAGGCTGTAAAAGACAGTTAAAAACGGCAGTAAACTCCTTTTCTCTGAAAAGCCAGCATGCTGCCAAACCCTCAGATTTTACCATAAACAAAAATATTTCCTGTGCAACACACTAGTTTCCCCCAATTGTACTTATCCTGTCGATGAGAAGTAGAAAGTCTCTGGAGGAAAATTAAGGCTGCCCGGTCGCTTTGTTTTTTATTTAATTGTGTAAGTGTGGGATAAATACACAAATACACGAATGCACATCATCAAACAAATAATGAAAAAAGGGGCTTCCTTTTACTGTTGTGCTCCCTGGCACAGATGAATGGAAATAGTTCTAAGATAAAGATCCAAATGATCACAATAAGCATCATTTTGGATTTGTTTTCAAAGTGGGATTTTCTAATTTGATCAGTTCACTGCCATTGCACTGATCACATCAGTGATATCCGGGCTCAGGACAATACCTGATATCTGCACGTGTCAGCTCTAGATAAAATAATCCACATCCTTATATTTACTCTCACTTTTTTTTCTAAAGGGGCTGAGCTTTCCCAGGTCAGGCCATCGGCGTGCAACCATTTAGAGAGCTTATTGTAGACAATGAGCAATTATAGAGGTGTCGTATTTCAATGTTTATATATGTCAGGACGCACGCGAAGGAAATCCTCCTGAAGAGGAAAGAAAGGTGCGGCATGTAAAACTCAAGAGTACACAATCTCCCCGGACTGATTCCTCACGGCATCAATAGGAAAAAGTAATGCCAGAAAAAAAACAGTTTTTCATCAACTATCTAGAGGTAAAAAAAAAGTTCAGTTCAGGAGCTACAGAGGCTTCTTGTTTAAAACTAGATCACTGTGTGTGTTTGAATTATCCAGGCAGGACACATTTGCATTTATTGGCCCAAGGATACAAAATATTCCCCATTTCTCTGAAGGCCTCGCATGTGTATTTAATGTAGAAGGTTAAAAAAACCATCATGGAAATAATCAGTGTTAGTTTCATTAATTTGACCCTCACTGGGAAAAAGCTTCACCAGTCATTTCTCTTTCAAGGCTCCTCTTTGCAGACGCATGCCGTTTCACAGTGAAGACGGACTAATTGAAATGTCCCCATGTCAACAACTCAAAATGGGTGCCGGCTTCGACACATGGTGAAGTCATCAGCACACAAGGAGAAGTAGACCACCCGCCTGACGGAGGGAGAGCCGCTCCGTCACATGAGCGACGCTCCATCCACCATCTAAAGTTGGAAATTCCTCAGAGGAGTGGAGTATTGCTGACGTAATATATGGTCATGGACGCATTATCCAATCGTAGATCAACATGTTGTTGCTTAGAGCTGTCCTGTGACAGCATGAGGAATCCATAGGCAGGGAGACGACCGTGGAGACGACGCCGGGGACAAGTCAAATCCATTCAGTCTCCACATCTGACTGGAGGCTCTAGCTGCTGCCATTGAAAGGACATTTCTTTCTTTTAAACGCTGTGTGTTATTGTTGCTTTGTGATACATCTGCTCCTTCAATCAGCTGGTTGCATAAAAACATGAGTCTTATAACAAGTTACTGGGGAAAGTTTGGTTTCTGTGAGAACTCAACATATGTTACCTCTGAAAAACATGTTTTCATTTATTGTCACAACTTTAGTTGTATATGGCGTAAACACAACAAAGAGAAATATTGATATGTTTTTATAATTCATTTGAAAGCATCTGATAAATAAAGTTGTAAGTCAGTTTTTAGGTCAAGATTTTACATTTGGTAAAATACATTGTCGAGTTGTTAAATATTAAATGCGTGGTAAATAACTATAAATATATTGGTTCAGTAAGAATTCAACCAGTGTACTTTGTACTTTTAACAACTTTATTTGTATATGGTGTAAAGACAAGTGGAGAAAAACAGTTGAGGGCTTTCATCCAATTTCTAATTTATAGTATTTTGTTAAAAGAAACATTGCATTATTAATTTGTACAGTGATAAACAATGCTACACAAAAAAGGCACAAACACAATCACTTTACATGAAAAACAAAGTGCATTGCAGTTTAATTTCTTACAAGTTAGATTTCTCGCTCAGTTTTGTTGACATAAGGATTCCATGTATGTGCGGTGAGGACAGTTTACAAGCTGCTAAACTCAGACTGAAATGAATGCATGCAAAGGGGTAACAAATTCCAACTACAGAGTGTTAAGCATTATAAACCCTGCTTCGGTGGTCTCTATGGTGTTTGCAAATCTCAAATGTGCATTCATATGTCATCACTTCAGTGCTGCATTCAGGCTGAAGCTGTGTCGCTGACAAAAAAACTGAAACGGCACATTAGCCAGTTCACCGACTCCACTGAAAGTGTTTACTAAGTTAGTTTGTGGCTATAAATAGGGATCATCAGGGTTGAAAGAGAAGGAAACAGAAGTCTCTCTGTCCCAGCAGCGTTTCCCCTGTTGTTTGTACAGCAGAACACTCCGGGGACCTGAAATCGGGCTAATTAGCCAATTCATCTGCCCCGAAGGGAACGACATGTGATTAATGCTCGTCAACAGGAATCACTTTTCTGAGGAACACCAGTCGTCATGAAAGATACTGTAAACAGAAATAATTAAATCATATCTTAGGAAAGTACTGATAAAGTAAAGACACACAGTAAGATTAAAACTGACGCAGATAACTCAGCATGTTTCGGTAATGGTACATTAGAGTAAGAGTCAATAAGTACTTTTTGCATGAGTACTGCTTGTATTTGACCTGAGTATCACTTTGTGTACCTGATTCTAGGAAACTACTTCACTACGTTTTGACAGTTTGAGTTTCTAGTGACATTGCAGATAAAAAGTTTATTAAACATATAATTGTCAGCTTCAACATCATACTTTGTTTTAGCCTCAAGTACTGAGCAAATAATAATATCTATAATAATATGTATATATTTAAATATCTATATTCCTACATGAGTGCAGTACGTTTGCTACTATTTTAATGGGCGTATACTAACTCTTTTATAATGACATATGTTCACTAAGGCAAAGGAGCAGAATTCATTTTCCACCACTGAAAATCATTAGTATTAAAATAATAAATTGACAATTCATTGACAATGATAGGATACTAATCGGACTAATGTTCTAACATAGGGGGCCCTCTAGTGCTCAGTACACAGTGGGCTCCTCACATAAAGACCCCCCCCCCCCCCCCCCCCCCCCACAGGTTTTATCTTCATGACTATAACTTTGATAAATGTGATACTGGCGAGTCAAACTTAAACTGTGAGATAAGAGAAAGACCTGACTAACTAGTACAGGTGATTGTAACACTATAAATATCAACACTTAACACTACACAATTTGTTGACTGTGGGTGTATCAAATCCATCTTAAGTGCACACATACCCGGCATCTAGTCAAATGACCTTAATGCAAAATGGAAAATCTATTCTAGGGTGATGTGTGTTCCTTTAACAAGCTGCGTTATTGCTTAGTGGAAAAAGAACTCAGGTGCTTTACTGGGATGTAAAAATTCTCTGTTACAAGTAAAGGTAAATAGTATCATCAACAGAGAGTACATTAAATATTTACAGTAAAAATATTTGCCTGATATTCAGTGTTATTATTTATTCAACAATAACTATGACTGTTAAAATAAATGCACGAGTGTGTTAATAGCCTTTTACTGTTGTAGCTGCTCACAGTGGAGCTAGTTTTAACAACAAGTAGTGAGAGTAGTACAGTGGTTTTCCACTGATTACAATACCGCCCCCCCCCCTCACTACGGCGTAGGCAGAACTAAACACAGTGCACAGATTTAATAGTCCTGTCAAACTTCTCAATAGAGTTTGAGACTGAGACGTGCCTTGTGTGTTTGTCGACACTTGTGCTGTTTATGACTTAAACTTAAAGTAACACAACCTCCTCCTCTTGTCTCACACAACAGCAGTCACACATTGTTGTTTTGCCACAGTTGCTATAGTTACCAAGCAACAAACTACACAGGATGTCGTTCTAACTTACGAACGGGACTTTATCTGCTAAGAGAAGATTCCTTTTTTTTCAAATCAATAAATAATAAGTAGCCATGGAGATAAAAAACAAGCGGCCCCTTTTCCCTTGGTAAGTTCAAGTTTCTCTGGGGGCTTATTATGATGGGGCACATTGACAGTTATAATAATATTTATATATAGATCAGAAGTATTTTGAAGAACTAGAAGTATAAATATGCTACAACAGTGTTAAGATACTCCATTACACGTAAAAGTTAAAAAGGTGAGCTAAATTTGAAGCAGCACTAGTACAATGAGAACTAAAAGTACTCATTAAAAAAGATTGTATAGTATTTGTCAGAGTAATGTATCATTCATGGAAAGTAACTACTTAAGTCACATTTTTTAAGATACTTTAGATTACTTTACTTTACAGATTTTTTATTACATATAAAACCTTCTTATACACAAACATCTTAACAATAAACAATCCAGATTACTGTATAATACAACAACGGTCTCATTTTGTTTAGTAGAGTGACTTTTCTGAGCAGGTATTTTTACACAGTGGTACTTTTTATTTTAATCTAGTAAAAGATACAAGTACCGTTTCCTTCAGTGTGATCAGACGGATCTTACAGCACGCGGACATGTGAAGATGTGAAAGACAAAGAAAACACTGGCAGGCATTCTCTTTTAAGCAGATTTGGTGAAGAGGTGGTGTGTGTGTGTGAAAAGCAATGTGTGTTTTTTGTGTGTGTGTGTGTGTGTGAGAGAGGTAACATCCCAGGAGATAAGAAACAAACTCTGGGCCTCTTCAAGGTTCTTGTGGAGGAGGCAGGCACAGTGTGCTCAGATGTGGGACTCCCACTTCCTGGACCTTTGAGAATTACATTCAAACCAATAATATGCTATTTAGTGTGGGGACTCTTCTAGGAAGTGAAAAGCCTCTGACCTTGACCCGGCCCCTGCAACTTTCACTAATGGTCAACTACAAAGGGGAGTTTTTAATGAAAGTACTGTTGCCAGCACTGACTTAGATACTTTGTAATACCCATCAGATTGGATGTGTTAGAAGCAACCTCTTACATCAGTGTTGGAGGGGGAATACAAAGTTGTCTTACATTAAAACAAAAGTAGCTAATATTAAGAACGCAACAAATCCATAGTAAAGTAAACCAAATAAAATGTAAATAATATAGAGTAAAGAACAGGTAGTTAATTTCAATATTTTAGAAATTAAATCAAATTAAACTATATAAAAAACTTTACATGTCATCAGATATGTAATAATGTCATAAAATGGAAGTACATGAGTAATTGTGCTCATTCCCTTCACTACACTGCCTGGTGTATATACCATCTACAAAGACACACACACTTTCAACTTGGAGAGTTAATATTTCTTCACCTGATCTGAACCCATCTAAGAACAGAGAAATGGAGGGAGAGAGATTCTCCAGAGGACGGTAAACATGTTATACAATATCACTCTAGGTATATACAGACCGCCATTTGAAAAGGTCACTGCTTCATTTAGACCTCCAGTATGTGTATGTTCATGTCAACAGGCTGAGGCAGGATGAGGAAACTGGCCCTGCTCCAGTTTAGTTCTAAACACCTCAGAGATGATACCAGAATATAGAAACTCTAATCAGTCTGTTGCTTAGCAAGACAGACTGGAATATTACAGGTGAATTGTATTATTTTTTAACTCATCCCACAAGAAAACAAATGAAATAGCAGATGTTACGTTATATAAAACTGTTGATTAATCTGGTGATTATTGATTTAGTCTATTAGCTCACATGTGAACACAAAGTGCCCTGAAAGTCTCCTCGCACTGAAATTGAAAGAGAAAGAAGTTCGGCTATTCCCACTTCAACATTTAAAAACACTGGCTCTTTCTGTGACCTTGAATGTCAGCCTCTAAACTTGTTTTCAAATTTGTACTCTTATTTTGGTCACATTCACCTAACTCGAGTTTTGACCTTCAACAGACTGGACATCTGTCAGTTTATATAAACACCATGAACTCAGAGTGCAGAGGTAACTGTTAATCAAGTCTCTTTAATTGTAATTATTGATTCCTATTTTATATTGTGGATTATAGTGAACGATTGAATCACATTATTCTAACAGACTATAACTTTGGTGCTCAGCATCAATCACACACTTTATCAAACTGTTTTGTGTCTGGTAGTTTTCCTGAGGCAAGGCCATATTTCTTTATATTCTACATTCATTTATTAAACATAGTTTTTACTGCAGCTTGCTTATGAGGCGTCCTTGTTTGTCTTCATCCTCATCCTGTCTTGATTCCATATTGGTTCATAAAGAGGTTTTTCAAAACAGCTGCCGTGCACGACGAGTGAGGCTCTTATCTTTTCTGTAAATCTGCAGGTACAAGGAGAGGCTGCAGACCAAGTATCTAAAAGTCTCAACAAACAAGATCACCTCAGTCAGCAGTGGTTGTCGTTTAGTAAACGTGAGCCTGGATGACTTCAGCGTCGGACCTTCAGTCTTATCTAAGGTGCGGAGAGTCTCAAAGGAGCACGCCTGCTTCTCACGGCAGATGATCCGAAAGCAGATCGGCAGAGAATATGTGAACGCTGTGGAGGAGAAGCTCAAACAGCATCCATTAGTCCTCTACCCCCATTATAGGGACCACATGTCCCCGGAGGTAAGTGGAGCTGGACCACCAAGCCCTAGAGCATCTATTATTAAAGGTTAAGAGTTAAACAGGTTAGTGAATGAAGCAAAACACGTTTGGGTCTCATTAAAACAAGTTGACGTGGCCTTGTCTCTGCTCTCCAGTTATTTGAGAAGGTGGTATCTGTTCTGGACCCAGACATGTGCGTAAACAGCGCCTCTTCACTTCCTACGCCTACTGCAGAGCGTGCAGAAGAGGAAGAAGAGGAAAACTGTGCAGAGCCGAGAAACGAGGACGGCAACAAGGCAAAACAAGGAGCAACAGCTGATAAAATGCAAGTATATTGGAATTGAAATAGAATCAAAATGAATGTGAGCCATTATTTAATTAGAAATGAAAAACAAACTAATGAATGCACCTTTCTGTCCTCTTACAGCGACCCTGATGTCCTAAATCAAGGTCCCAGAAGCCCTTATACACTTCCAATGAATGGAAAAGGTATTGAAAAAGGCCAAAAGGTCAAAGTGAATCAACTGAACAACCACAAGGGCATGAGAGCAGCCACCAAACCTTTCAGATAATGGTTCCTTTATCCGGTAGGTGCTACTTCACTATTTTGAAATACCACTGTTTGTGCTGCCTTTGACATGAAGTAACACAATGTCCTAATGATGAACTATGCATTGTGTTTACCTTCCAGGTTGAAGGGAGCAGTGTTACTGAATCTGAAATGGGAAGACATTTACACAGTAGTCTTCAACCTCCATCATCACCAACTTTTTAAGCAAAGAATTCAAACAGTTGTCTTGTCAAGGCCATAAATAAAGAAGATGGTTTTAAAAGCCCTTGATTCACATTATGTAAAAAGACTAAAGATTACTCAACACAAAGTTAAACCAACACAAAGTAAGAAAATAACACAGGATAAATACCTGGATCCTCCCATCATGTCAGTTAGAACTTAAGAAGTGAAACAAAAGCTGGTCCAGATTCCTCTGTCAGTTGCACAACTTCTGAAGATAGGAAAATAACACACTTTATGGCGGCTGATTAAAGATCCAACTCGTACCGTGAAGAGTCTGAGTCTGAATCCCAAAAGATAAGATAAAAATCTAAACAAGTGATGACATGAGGACCTGCCACAAACATTCATATCCCTCTGCCTTCTTTGAGGCCTGGAGAGCAGCTGCTTTGGCATCAATAGGGGCGACTGTGGCTGAGGGTGCAGAGTGTTTGTCCTCCAACCAGAAGGTCGGCGGTTCAGTCTTCACCATCTGCATGCCGAAGTGTCCTTAGGCAATATACTGAACCCCTAAATGGCCCCTCATAGATGTTGAACACTAACTGTAAGTCACTTTGAATAAAAGCGTCCGATGTAAGGTAATATGAGGTAAAACAAATGCAAAGTGTGTAACCCTAAGATGTGTGTATGTCAGGAGTTATGAAACACAACAGATAAAGACTGAAAAGGGAAAACGCCTTTATGCTATATCCCTAAAGACAGGCTTCAAGAGATTTGTCAGATGTGTGTGTGCACAGCAACTGAACACAGGAAATATGTAGAGGTGGTATACATCCTGCATTTGAATAAAGGAAATAAAATTTTTTTTTAAACAACCACAATGACACACGGAGATGAAAAAAAGAAGTCTAAGGTACATCCAGTTTTATCGGAAGAGTTTCTGAATCATTTCAGAAATCAGAGGTTTTACCGTCCATCTGTCACAAATATTTGTAAGTTATAGGTTCCATCAGGGTTTCTTCAGTATTCACCACATGTAATCTATGACTAATTCATAATGAATTCATTAATATTTACGTCACATATCTTTTGACTTCAGTTAATCATTAAAAATAAATAGATTTAGATATAAAACTCTAAATAGCTGAAGATTGAGTTATCGATGGATCAAAAAAGGTAATTCAAGAAATTAACATTTGTCTCGTTGTGAGGTGATGAGCCTCCTGCTTTGTGTTTGCTACATGTCTATAAACACAAAAACTTGTTTCTGATGAGAAGCAACTGTGCAAATAATTGTTTATATATTAAAACTATAGAGAATATAGATTCCTGGTTTGAAATAATCAGCAAACAATTCGTTTGTATTGTAAAAAACAGACTTTATTAAAAACAATAAATAATTAGTTGATTGGGGGATTTTTATAAAATGTTCTTTTTCACTTTCAACATCATCTGGTGCACTTTTAAAAATGTTCTGCAAGACAAAAAACATGAAGGCATTAAGGAGGTCAATCAATATCATGAAGACAGATTTATGTAAACTATCTGTGATCTGATGAAGGACACAAACGTGTCCACTACTGTGGCGACAGGTTTCAGTTGTGTCATTACATCCTCCTCACACCCTGTTATGACTTCTGTTGCTACAGCTGAAGAGAAAATGTATCTGTCTGTTTTATCTGATGCAGCAATATGAGGACAACAAACCTGAATGTCTCAGTCTAAGCAAGAAAGTGGCCCTTTTTAAATATTTAACTTCCCTTCTCATTATGGTTCATGGAAAACGTTTTATTTCTTATATAATCGAAGTACAATTCATCTAATAGTTTACTGGAATAACCCTGAGACGTCCTGGAACATGCATCTTTCCCACGGCGTTCATGGTGAAGGGATAAACTTCACTTAAATATCAACAACTCACCGGAACGAGGGGCCAGCCTCGGTTCTGTCGTGTCAATGTCAGCTGTGAGGGTCAGAGGTCAGGAGGGAGTGGACTGGTGACCTGCGGCCCAGCGAGAGGAGCTGTTGCGGGGATGTGAACCTCGCTGCAGTGGCTGGACTCGATGCAAGGCGGCCGGGATGAGCCATTATCTCTATTTTAGAGAATCAAATGTTTGCTTTTTGCGAGAAATGTCTGTATTGGCTCTAACTTATGTGAGGGTGCAACTTATGATTAGTTTTGTCATTGATTCGTCTACAGAGAATTCACTCGATCTACTCGACACCCAACAATCCAAAATACATTTCTCAAGTATAACTTTTTATTTCCAGCACCTTCAATAACAAAAAGAAAGGAAATCCTCATATTTGAGAGGAACCAGTGACGAGTTTCCAGTTTCGCTCAAGAAAAAGTTTTTGACTTATTTATCAATCACTAAAGAGCGTAACAGTTACTAACCCATTGAATTGATCGACCTATTGATGAGAAGGACAAACAGGTAATGAAAACTCACTCTCCCTGAAGGAATCCTTGTGGATCATCTTTCCATTCAGCTGAGCTTTGGGCAGGAAGAGTTGCTCTCTGTACACGGTGCAAACACAAACAGACACACATCACTTTACATTGCACAGGCGGTGGCACTTTGTGGCGCCTTCCATGTTGCATGAGAGGTTGAAAGGTCACAGGGCTAATTGCAGAGTAACTATATTGTATCCTCGAGATAAAGACATGCTCGCAGCACTCAAATAAAAACCGATAATTCCTCGAGCTGTTGAGGTTCCTCCCTACCTGCTGCAGGTTTCTCTTCTTGACCTGGAGTTGGCTTTAACCTTTTCAACCTCTTCAGTACTGCTGCAAGTGAAAGGCCAAATTAAAACAATTAAATTAAGACATCTACAACATTATCACATTCCACGAGTCGATAACAGACAACGTCAGATACGTCGTTTTTTAAAGCTCTATGACGTCTATGGTTTTGAATGGTACGTTGCAGTACAGTGCAACACGGTGCCGTCACTGAATCCACTCATGTGCATCAAACCCTTCTCCTCCACTCCAGTGACTTCCTGCCCACTTAGTAGCTTCACATGATTTTTCAGATGTGATCTAAGCTGGCCTAAGAACAAAGTTAATCCTCGCAGTGTGTAGGAACAGAGCCAGACGTACAATGTGGTCCTGTGCTCTCTCTCCGGTGCAGACCTCCTCCTGTGGAAGCTCCTGCCCGCGGGGCTGTTGTCGGTGTGTGGTCTGTGGTTCTCCGAAATCACTCCTCGCAGCTCTTTGACGAGAGACCTGAGTTGCCGGGCGGGGCTCTCCTACAGAAAGACAATGTCAGGGCAGTGGTGAAGGTAACAGTATAATAGTTGGTGTGCTTAGAATGCACTTTAACTGAGAAAACAGGGAATTTGGGACAATGACACACAAAGAATAAACTCCTAAAAAATGTATTCACTTGCACAATGAAATGATTCATACTCCAGTTTCTCTCCCTTACCCCAGGAATGCAATACTGTGTGCGTGTGAGTGTGTGTTTTTGATTTAAAGGCCGAGCAGATGTGCTGAGCTTGTCTCTGAGCTGCCAAATAAACAATAATTCACACATGCACTTGATGGGATGGAGCTGTGGGAGATGACTAGAATACATGGAGTTCCTGACTGCACCTTGATCAGAGCGCTGGAGGCGTGCTGGGACGAGGGTGGAGCGCGGAGTTCTGATGGATTCGGGGAATCCGGGTCTGGTGGAGTTGGATTCAGAGTGCTGTGCAGATTTTGACCTTGGAGTTCCTAGAGAAAATTGTAACACATTACCATCAACCATGTGAGAGAAGCTTAGCATTACACATCTAGATTAAATATGAGTATATTTTACATAATTTACATATTTCTTAAGACTAATGGCTTCTTTGTATGTAATCAGATCTACCTTCAGGTCGAGGGCATGTCCGAGTTTCAGCCGATAAAACTGCTGCTCCTGCAGCTGGATGAACTCTTGACAGTCTGCAAAGCTCTCCGACATCTTGAAGACAGAAGAGTATTTAGGGCAATAACAGTGACGGAGCAGAGGGACACAGGACAGGGTCTGATTCGGTTGTTATTTGATCCTAAAACAAACTCAAATGTTTGTTTTGTTCCAGATGAAGCTGGTAGCTGCTTAAAGCAAAGTGATGTCAAACATTAAAAAGTGAAATAATAGTAAAACTTGGAAATGTTATATAGAAAGTTGAGGTCTTTATGTTTTGAGACAGTTGCTGATCATTAAACCTTTTCTTTCATCTTTTGAGACATATCCAAACCATATCTATTTTTCAAACATCATTATTTAGGGATTTTATTTTCCTATTAGACAGGCTTCAGAATGGCTTCAGGAAACTTTTTTATGAATAGATTTGTACTGTTTTCACGAGACACCAGTATCTTCTTCAGTTTTTCTCTAAAAGCCTTATCCTGTTAAATGACTAATTATGATCGCCACCTTGTGAAGGATTGTCTCCAGCTGGCCGATCCGGTCCCTTAACTGTTGGTCTTTGGACCCGAGGGCCTCAAGCTCCCTGGAAAGCAGCTTCTTCTCTTCCCTGACGAAGGCGAGCTGCCCGAGCTGACGCTGGTTCTCCAGGCTCTGGTGACGCTTCTCCTGAACAATGAGAGCAAACAAAATGGAGCACCAGTTGTTAAAGGGACTCAAAAGGTTTATTTCACATAGCTGATCCACTTGAAAGCACTGGAACTGGCTTAAGTGGTCACCGTAGAATTATCATGATAAATTTTCTAACTTTTTGTTAGTGATTAGAGACACTGAGATCCCTACGCCATGAATGGCTAACCTGTCACACCTTAGAGAGCAAAGTGTTCTGTCCAGATATTCATAGAACAACTCGTAAAAGGCCGTCGTGACCTTTTTTTGTTTTGTTTGATAGTTGCAGCCGGAGTTTGGCCTATTTGTTATTTTTGTTCACCTTGATGTCTGGTGAAATATTTAAGTTGCATTTATATTTCAAAAGTTATGAAAGACTATAAACAAGATGTAGCATAAATATGAAATAAAAAAAACTCGACAGGAGAGAAGGCCGTGAGGGATCTACACAGACGTGGTACATTGAGTTACACCTGGTGCAGCTTCTCCACAGTCTCCTCCAGATGTTGGATTTTGCTCTGCAAGGAGTCCACCTGCTCTCTTCTGTCAGTGATCTCCTGCTGCATGTCCAGTGCTACTCGGAGGCCTGAGATGGAGAAAAAACCCATAAGATAAATCCACACAGAGAGAACAACATGCACGTAACAAACATGAATCAAGATCTTAAATGTTGGACAGGCCTTCTACATGCCAGCTTAGATAGAAAAGCAGCTTGGAATGATAGATATTTTCCATTTTCAATGAAGTGTGCTGGTATTTATTGTGCAGGAGTTGTCAGCTTTCCTATGTTTCATTACAGTCCAAAGTAAATCGCTGTTATCAGAGCACTAGATCACCGATTGGATGAAAATCAAATTCATTTTCTATGATGTTTATTCACATAGCAGATTATTTTTAATTAAGTCTCAGTTCAAACAATGACGTGGCTCTAACCGTGTCCGTCGGCTCCTTCCAGGGTCCTCAGGGTAATCCTGACCTGGTCCAGCTCATCCTGAGTGTCCCTCAGCTGACTCCGAAGCCTCAGCACCACACCCTCCCGCTCGTCGCTCCTACAGCTGTGGAGCCGCTGCTGCTCCTCATGCTCCTCTGAAATCGTGCCCACACAAACACATGCATTAAATCCACAGGGAGACAGACACTTTAACACATAACCAAACATGTGCAACAATGGAAGGCTTAGTTGACAGTGTAAACATACCAAACATGGCTCCTTGTTTTTCTAACACAGCAGGACAAGAAGATCATTTCGTTTGGAGGCAGAAATATTTGAAAGCTGAACTCTTTCTTGAGACAGAGAGGGTGGGAGCAGGTTCCTGTCGAGTTATAGGACCTGGTTTCACTCATCTGCAGCACAGCGGTGATAAAAAATCCTAAAGACCTTGTTTGACTTCATACAGGTGAACGTCATTATGCGATACTATATCATGTGGTAATTAATAAACACACTTTTATTATCCTGGGGGCCTACAAAAGAATATTGTGATATTTAGAAGACTGTATTTTATTTTATTTTATTCTCTTGTGTATTATATATATTGATTTGAAACAAAAATGAATAAACGGGTCCTAAAATGAGGATAATGGGACATTGGTCAAGTAAGAATTTTGTTGCAGTCTCAGTCCAAAGGGCAGATGCAACATCAAGAGTTTGTACATTTTAATGAAGATCATCAAACTTATTTTTTCCTTTTATTTTTTAATTAAAAAAGTGATACATACATGTGACATTGTTCAGCCCTGACAGAGGTATGTGCCCCTACCCTACTTGTTTTCAATAAGATGGAAGTGTTATCTCCGGTTATACGTAAGTAAAGCTCAACTCACTTGTGAGGGCGAGTAACTGCAAACGCTGGATCTCCAACTGAGAGCTGAGCTGTCTTTTCTCCAGAGTTTCCTCCCGGAGACGCTGACCTTGTTCAGCCACAGACGCCTGAAGATTCCGCCTCTCGTGCTCTGCAGTGGCCAGGTCTGACTTGTGCTGGTCTAACTCAGCCTGATAAGCATATGACACAAGATGGAGGAAGACAGAAACATTTATAAAGATCAAAGTGACCCTGGCGATAGTGAGAAAAATTAATTGGGGTTATGGAAGTTGGTTTGGAAATATAAAGTATTATTTGTTTATATTTTGTTCCTGACCCTGAGCTGCTGAATCTGTAGCTTGTGCTGGTTTAACTGGTTGCTCAGGAGGTTGTTCTCATGGTGAAAGTTGTTGATGGTGTGACTGTGCTGAGCTTTCATCTGTTTGATGCTCTCCAGCTGCAGCTGCAGATTGTCTATCAGCTTCTCTCGGTCCTCTAGCTTCCGCCTCAGTGTCTCTCCTTCTGTGTGCAGGGTCTGGCTCCAAGAATAATGCTGGAAAAATCAGTTTTGCTTAATATCAATGTACCGTTAAACAGGGCAGGTAGTTACCAGATCAGGGTTTCAACAAACCTATGGTTTGTGCATGATCTCTTACCTGCTGGGCTTCTTGCAGCCTGAGCTGGAGCTCCTCATCTTTCTCCCGCAGGAGTTCCTGGGCTGTCCTCCCCTCCTGGGTCCTAAGATCCTGCAGAGACTGTAAGCAATTATTCTCCTCTGCGACTCTGTGAAGCTCCCTGGCCTCCTCCAGCCCTCCTCTCAGGGCCTTTACCTCCACATGGAGCTCATGCTGCTGCTGTTCACTGTACCGCTGGAGGATAAAGCAGGAGGCACAGTGTGCTGATTGTTTTTGTAAAGGACAGGAAACAGTTATCTTTTACCATTTTAACATAGTGAGACAATATGATCTCATCATGGGAGAGAAAGTAGCTTAACATTTCATATTGTGTTATTGTGATTGAACAAACACACCCTGCTTGTATAGAAACCCCTCTGAGCAGCTCGTTCTGCATGTTCACAGGTCACTAGGTTTCTGTGTCTTTCTTGGAAATGTTTTATTATTCATTTTAATACAGTGTAAACAGGTTTTTTGATTCTTTTCACATGATCACATAGCCTCACAAAATGAATGAACCAAACTTTAACACAACCACACCTAGTGCCTGCTGATGTATGGGCTGATTGTAATTGTTCTGCTTCTGTCACTTCTTTTTTCACTCAAAATAAGTCACTGAATTGTTGCCCCAGTTCGCAGATGCCTCTACTGAGATCAATGCATCATGTGGACATGTAAGACAGGCAGAATGGTCTCAGTCAGTAAACCTGAGTCAGCCCACCAGCCAACCAGAGCCTCCATCTGAGCCGGGCAATAGTCTTTCACTAAGCAGATTACACAGCTCCAGCACTTAACGTTACTCTGTCATAATAAGGCAACACATAGCTGGAGTATCATTCAAAGGACAAACAGCACACTCAACCGGACACTTTCCACTTTTAACAGTTATCCTCCATACTGGGACTCTGGGTATGATATCAACAGACAGATCCTGTGGTTTCTTATGGCACCTTAAGTTGGCTGAGCTGGAACTGAAGCTCCTCTCTCTGATGCAAGGCTCGCTCTTTTTCTCTTTGTGCATCCGCCAGTTGAGACTGAACCTGCAGGAGCTGCTGCTCCAGACAGCAAACCTACAAAGTCACACATGACATTCACAAACCGTATACAAAATATTGAAGTGTTTATCCTCACATAGGGAGAACCAGACATGGTTAGAATTCCACTGATGACATTATGATGGTCAGGATATTATTGTAAATTCTTCCTCACCTTATCTTTATGGCTGCTGATATCTGACTCAAGATCACCAATCTGACACTGGTGCAACGACGTATGTCTTTCAGTGAGGTTCCTGGAAATGGAAATAATATGTTTTGGACAACTATACATTAATTTAGAAATTCAACAGTAGGTCATTGATAAAGAATTTGACTGCAAACTACCTCATATTAAAAAAGGCCTGAAAATGGTTGGAAACTTACTTGAGCAGCTCCAACTTAACACTCAAGCTGACGCTGTTTTGTTTGGATGAGCTCAGTTTGTTGGTCAACAGCGCCATCTCCTGGCACAGACTTGCAATCAGTTCTTTACTCCTAACAGAGAAATGTTAAGAGTTCTTACTAACACAGTGGAATGCAGAATATATATAAACATTTTTCTGCCAATCAACTAAATGATGAATGATTGAAGATCTACCTTAAATTACCTTTGTTTTTGCATATTTCCTCCACTGTGTTCTTCCCTCCAAAGATGTTCTACTGACTGGCATAAAACAGATGAAACTTATTAAATCAAATCCAATAGAATGAACATTTTTAAGCCCAATGAGTGTGATTTGCCACTGAAATGTATTATTTACCCTTAAGCATCTCTCCTGTAGCACGTTTGTGTCATTAGTATCCTCGGTCAACTTAGCGGCTGGGGATGGTGGTCCTGAGCGAGTGGGTGCGTTGAGATTGGTGCCGTGGTCCTTATCACATCGACTCTCATGACACAACAGTGTAGAATACGTCTCCTTCATGATCTGCTCCAGTGTCTCTACTTTCCTGCTGAGTGCCACCGCCTCATCCTCGGTGTCCTGCAGCTTCTGGTCTGTGGCCCTTTTGATGTTCTGGAGCTCTTCCAACATGCACAGCATCTTCTCCATCTGATCCACATGATTCCTCGAATCCTTCAACCTACAAATAACAAATGTGTGATTAAGAGATTTTAAACTCAAGCTTTACTACAAGTAAAATTTCATCAGTGTGTGTTCACCTGAGGTCAGACAAGACGTCCTTCTCCATTTGGACTTTATTCAGCTTAGTCTGCAGGTTCTCGATGGCTTTGTCAACACTGAATGTCTCTGGTTCAGTTTGATCATGTGTCTGTGAAAATCAGAAACGATAATTAGGAAGCATTATCAATTCAGTAATTCAGATTAACATCAAACTAAGAAGATTCATTGCTGAAAGACAAGTATGAACCTGTCTGAGCTGCAAGCCAGGCACCTGCTGAAAACCGTCATTTAGTGCATTTTCCAAAACCCTTTTTTCAGGAGAGCTGATCTGCCTTTGAGCCACCTCTTTGTTTATAATATCCAGATCACAGTCCAGAGGCTGAGTCCCTGCCAGAGTGGTGGTGGGGGAGATGGTGAAATCCCCAGGTGGGTTATCTATCAAAAGAACAGATGAGGTTCATATATACACTATTGTTCAAGTAAAGGGTTGATAAAACATGTCGTTTATAATTTTTCAATTTTCAATGCACATCTGGATAAGTCCATTGATCTGAAGTCAAACATTTTCTGAAATAAAATCACCTTTTTCTAAATTGTCTGGCTCAATAGGCTGCTAGTTGACACAGTTGTACTCACAGAAATTGAACCAGTGGCTGTGGCAGCTTTGTCCAGGTGAGGTATTGATTCCATATTTGCCGCCAAACCTCTCCAAGGCAACTTTGGTGGCATTTTCTACTTCCTCTTGAAGTCGTTGGGTTTCCTTGGTTCGCCTGTCAAGCTCATCGCTGCACAGAAAAAAAGGTTGTGTAGGAAACCTCTACTTGAATCATCAGTTTGTTATTGGTATATATTGGTCTTTTAAGGTAAAATTTGGTTTAGTATAAACAGCTTTTAGGTTAAAACTTGAGTAAAAATTAAGAAAGAGAGGTGGTAATGAAATTCTCAGTGCTTGGATACAAACAAACACTTTGACAGTGTTTTCTTCTGTTTTTTTTCGGACTTGCTTTCATGTGATGTCATGTTTTTGACTGTGTTTTTCTCGTTTTTCTTTTCACCTGTTCATATATTTTAATTGTATTATCACTGCTTTCTTGTTTTCAGGTTTTCACGTGACATTGCTCTTTATTCATTCTTTTAATTTTAACACTTATTTTCCCCAGACCACCTAAACATGGTTGTCTGGGCACCTCGTCACATATTATAAACTCAGTTTTTAAAAAGTGCCACACAAATAAAGTGTATTAACATATTCTATTGGCTTTATAATTACTCTAAGTATTTTGTTTCCAGTGTGCACTATTATTTTTTAACCTTACCCGACTGATTGACTAATGGACCCATGAACAAATCGAATTCAAACCCAGTACTTTAGCTGAGATGTCCCTACAGGAACCAGAATGGACAGAAGTAAACCCCCTGGTTACCTCAGCTGATCCAGAGTCAGACTGTTGAACCTCGGCCGGAAGGAGCTGCCGTGAGTCTCTGCAAAGTCCAAACGTGTTGACAGAGCATTTCAATAACAGTGAATTGACAGGAAACCAGCTGCGACAACAACATCAGCTGGATTGTGAACTTCAACCCCGTGTTAGCTTTACCCAATGCTGCTGCTGCTGCTGGGGCTGTTTCCCGGAGCCCACGGGCCCCAT
This sequence comes from Platichthys flesus, assembly GCF_949316205.1. Classification (NCBI taxonomy): domain Eukaryota; kingdom Metazoa; phylum Chordata; class Actinopteri; order Pleuronectiformes; family Pleuronectidae; genus Platichthys; species Platichthys flesus. Next base: position 6,032,214 of record NC_084947.1, read on the forward strand.
CACTGCTGGAAAGCGACGACATCCTTCTTCATTTTAGCCATGAAGCCATTTTCTGTAAACATTCACGTGGAACAGCTGGCGAGTTAAGCGTAAAGTCTCATCACCATGGAAACGACATCCCGTAGCTAGCTGCTAGCATCACACCGGCGGAAACGCGGTTCCTCCGGTCGGTAACAGCTGGATAACATCGTCACACTGGCTCGGTTGAGTGTAAAAACAAAAATATATAAACAAATAAAGATTCAATGGCGCTGAGCTGGTGAGAGAACTAACTTTAGCGCCATAGTTAGCGCCACCGACGCTTTCCTCCCAGGCGTTTCCGGTGGTGCATGCCGGTCAATGTAGTTTTTTTCCCCCGGAGGACCAGCGGCTTGTTTGTGTATCCAGGGCGGACCCTCTGTGCGATCACAGCGGGGATCGTCTCGGTTTTTTCCGCGGTGTTATCGTCGCGAAAATGAAAACATGAAGAACCGAGGAGCGTGATCGGGTCGCAGCGCTGTTTCTCCTCCTGCTCCCCGGCGGCTTCCGGACGAGGTGAGGACGAGACCCGTTGTTGATTTGCGTTAGCATGCTAGCTGGGTTAGCTTCCACTGGGGTTAGCTAGTTTTTAAGACGCCTTTAGGTTTTATATATGGAGTTTGTTTCGATTCCCATTCACGAGAGTCGAATCAATGTTGAAACCATCGGTGACTGAGCGATTCAGCCTTTGTCATCGATTGGTTTAATCTGTATCATTGCTATTACTGATTAGTTAATGTAGTTTCCGTTGCTCAGATGACATTTACAAGCATTTCAACCTTATGTCAACATAACCTTTCATTTTATTATGGCTAAAACATTTTAGCTCCAGCATATTTAGTCGAGCTGTAGATTTAGGGCCAGTGTTGTTGAGGGTGGGGTGGGGTGGGGTGTGTGTGTGTGTGTGTGTGTGTGTGTGTGTGTGTGTGTGTGTGTGTGTGTGTGTGTGTGTGTGTGTGTGTGTGTGTGTGTGTGTGTGTGTGTGTGTGTGTGTGTGTATGTCTCCCTGTGATACCTGACACCCAGTAGGTGTGGCTTCAGAGGCCATATTTATATTGTGATCTTCCCCCTCACTCGTAGGGAGACTTGTTGTTGTGGGTCTTGTTTTAATTCACAACGCAATATACCTGAAACATGTGGTTTTCAAGGATGAGGGATCTTCACGCCATTGACGGCTTGCTCCTGAAGGAGCTGAAGTCCTGCTGTGCCAAGGAGTACAACTCTCTTCCCAGAGAGACTGGTCTGAAGCTGATGGAGTCGGCCTCCACTGAGGTAACCCACTGACACACTTTTACTCTTTTTTTTTTGCTGTCTGGGCAGGAATGTACATTTGTTTTAATACATATCCTATTTCCATTGATTCAATTCAATTTGTACAGTGCCAAATCATAATATGCATAAGCTCAAGACACTTTATATAAAAGATAAAAAAATATAGAGAAACCCAACAGGACCCACTTAACTGGAAGAAACCTCTAGAACCAAGTCTCGACCGGTGAGGGTGAGCTGAGAAAATGGGAAAAAGAGGAGCGATGGGTGGAAAAGAAGGGAGAGAAGAGGGGGAGAAAGACAGAGGCCAGGAACAGTTGTCTATCATCATGTTTCAGCTCCGATCGAGTTGTTATAATGTAAAACAATAAGAGTGATGAATATGGATGTGAAGATGTTATTAACGACAGCAGTAACAATTCTAATAGTAATAATAGTTGTACATTTAGTTTGCAATGCTTCATTTTCAGAAACCCAGTGGAGTGTCTGCTAAGTGCAGAGACACCCGAGTGGAGGAGCTGTGGGGTCTGACCAGTTTCTTCGGATACAGCACCCACACTTTTGTTCAAGCGGTGAATTTGCTTGACAGATTCCTCGCCATCATGAAGGTTGGTGTTTATCAAATATCAAATCTTTACAAGATAAATCTGTATATTGTGTTTTTTGTATCACGGTCCCATCACGAGTGTGACATACAACAGTCCCATTTGGCCTCATGACACACTGACTCACAACTATAGCTGTTGTGTTATTGTGACAGGTACAGCCCAAACACTTGCCCTGTATTGGAGTCTGCTGTCTGCACATGGCATCCAAAATGGTGGAGGAGGAGAGCAATGTCTCACCCACACACGAACTCATTCGCATCAGCCAAAGCAAGTTCACTGTGTCAGACCTCTGTCGTATGGAGAAGATCATTTCCGAGAAGCTCAGTGTGGAGCCCAACGCAGTGACAGCCTTAACCTTTCTACAGCTCTACTACTCGGCCTTCACGACCCCGTCTGCTGGAAGGTAAACATTCCTTTGTCTTTGCCCTACTTTTTGTGATGCACTGCTTCAACTTGCATGGAGTTGGTCAAATAGATTCTGCTCTATGAGGTTTGTACTGGTGGATCACATCAGGATTCCCTCTATATTTTAAGGGAGGAGATCCCAAGCATTGGGAGCCTGGAAGCCCAGCTAAAAGCCTGCTTATGCCAACTTGTTTTCTCTAAAGCAAAAGTAAGAATTGTTCCCGGGCGACAATTTCTCATCATAGCAGCATCCATGTTGAGCTGCAGGACTTCATAATCTGCTGTTTCTCCTCCTCCACAGCCATCAGTGCTGGCGCTGGCGCTCATTGCTCAGGAGTTTGAAGCCCTCCAGTCCACTGCCTTGTCAAAGATTGTCCAGCAATTCCAAAGACATCTAAAGGTATAAAAAGGGCAGAGCTCGCCTAAGGCTACACCCTCTGCTTATTTTTGAAGTACTACTTGTTCTTTACCTCATCAAAGGTTTGCATTTAGTGAAACATGTCACAGATAACGAAACACTGACCAACCTGTCGTTCAGAACTGTAAGATACGATCAAAGATGAAAACAGGTTTTATGCAAACAACCAAGGCCGTAAACATTTACTAACAGGATTTCTTGCATTCCTCAGCTTCACATTACATTTCATTTGGCTGACGCTTTTGTCCAAAGCGACCTACAATTAGTACACTCAACATTTATGAGGGGCCATTCAGGGGTTCAGTATCTTGCCAAAGACACTTCGGCATGCAGATGGGAGAGAGTGGGGTTTGAACTGGCAACCTTCTTGTTGGAGAGCCACCACTCTAACCACTAGGCTTTGACATTTGTGTCGAAATGTACAATTTGGAAAGACGATGTCACTGTCTGATCACGTGCACATTTTGGTCATGAATGAAAACAACACATTACTTGTTGATGACAGCATATTTCCCGGGACTATTTCTGTCTGCTGCCTCTCAGATGTTTCCTGTTTGCTTTTTTCACAGATTAGTGACAGCGAGCTGCTCCACTGGAAGGCACTTGTCGCCAAGTGCATGACCGAGTACCACTCGAGTGAATGTAACAAACCAGACAACAAGAAGCTGGTTTGGATTGTGTCCAGGAGAACCGCACAAAATCTTCAGTCCAATCACTTCAGTGTCCCTGGTCTGCCAACTATTCCTGAGGGCAGCTGGGATGAGAGTGAGAGGTGAACAACTGGCTCCTAATAACCGGCATAAAGAAAATTAAAGCTGCTTCTTATTTTCAACTGAGTCTAGCTGTTGCTGGTTAAAGGAAGCAAATATCACAAGCAGCAAATCGGATCAGTTGTAACCAATTAATGCAAATTCAGCAAATAATAGAAAGACCAGTGTGATGTTTTTTTTGTTTCTATGTTTGTGTTTAGAAAAAGAGATTGTTTGTGAGTGAAAGAAAACTTAACACAACTGTAGTACTGCTAGTAGACAGTGGTGGCTCTGCTCCAGAAAGATGCTCAGCTCATCATCCTAACAGTTTCAGAACCAGTGTTATAAACCAGAATTTATCAGGGTATTTATTTTGCTTTCAGTTCAGTATTATTTAAAATTGACCTCCTCTTCTCTCGCAGTGAGGACTCCTGTGAGGACATGAGCGGTGGAGAGGACACTCCATTCGGCTCGCCAGGAAGTGACGGCGAAGGAGCCTTCTTTCCCTCGTCCTTTCCCAAATGCAGAAAGTGACGAGTCCTCAATGTGCAATTGCGCCAAAAGTGTCAATCTCCTAAACAGTAGCTAATTAAAGGTGCTCACCATGGTCCAGAGCAAACCTGTGTATCACGTGTCATAATATATGTCAAACATGTGTGCCAGGTTTTGATTAAGTGCCTGTGTTGATTCAGTTTATCGTTGGTTTGTTTAATGCATAATGAAAACATATCCTAATAATGCAAAATTGGAAATGTGCAATATCTTGGCAGCTTGATGGCAAAACATCTTTTTCTAACACGATTTCATTTTGCTTGTGTCCGATTTGCTATGTGGAATCGACACATTCCAGGAAAAAAGAGTGAAGCACATGGAACAAGGTCATCACAGTTGAATACCAGCCAACACACTCACTCACCCACTATCTCTTTAAATCAGTTTTTTATACTCCATGCCATACATAAACTGTGGGGAAAGTACTCGGCAAATGTGTTTGTATTTACGCACATACACAATTTTAATGTGACATATATGACATTTCAGTGTTACAATATCAGACTGATTATGCATGGATACATTGATATAGGTGATTAAAAATGGATATTCATGTTTACCAAGATAAGCTTACTGTAAAAATGTTCCAAAAAAAATGTACATAACATGTTTTGTGAACACAGCTTAATGTGTGTTGTACTTGGATATAATGTGAAACTTGTTGGAAAGGTCAGAAAGAATCCATCCAAATAAAAATATCATTTCTTTTTATCTACTTTATTTTTTGTTTTCTTTGTTATCAATAGTTATTTTACATAACTAATTTTATTATTAGGGCCCAAGTGCCAAACGTTGGAGGCCCTATTGAGGCCCTATTGTATTTTGCAGGAAATTCAAAACCCTAAAAAGTATTTGAATTCTGGAGTAATTTGAAATGGGCGTGGCAAAATGGCTCAACAGCGCCATCTAGTGAAAGCCCCTCAGTTAGCTTTCACCGATCTTCAAAAAAATCAGGACACCTGTGTATCAGGACCAGACGCACAAAAAAAGCCAGGGCTGCATTGTGAAAAACACAACAGGAAGCCTGCCATTTTGGATTTAGTGGCCATTTTTGCCATTTTCCACATTATTACTTTGACGTATTTGTCTCAGGGCTTCATAAGATCAACTTCATATCTTATGAAGCCCTTCATGAATGTCATCTCAGCAAGATGGAGACATGAACTTCTTGAAATTGTGTGTATTTGTCACACTGTGTGAACGTGGCGTGGCCTCAAATTTTTGATAACACACCATCAAAACACGAGGTTTTGTTTCCGACATATACGGTCCAATCAAGTCCAAACTAGACAGTAAGTAAGACAAGAGTCCCGGCCTGATGACATCTACACAGAAATCATGACTTAAGATCACAGCACCCCCTGGTGGCAACAGGAAATGTCTTGTTTTTTCTTGAATGTCCTCATCCACTGACCTCAACCATGTCAAACTGTGTCAAAAGGGGGTCAAGACATTGATAATGTCTTGTAATCATATAGGCGTAAGGAATGAGCGTGGCAAAATGACTGATACACACATGTGTATCATGACTGGACAAAAGGTATAAGCACCCATTAAATGAACGTATCAGGATCTCAGCCATTTTGGATTTAGTGGCCATTTTGGCCATTTTACACGCTGTGTATTTAAACGAACTCCTGCTGATTTCGATGAGCTTTCATTAGATCAAGACCTCGAGACATTGATGATGAAGTCTTATGGAAACTATACGTTTTTGTCGAACCCCGTGTTGGCGATGTCACATGGTCTGACCGTGGCGCTGCATCAAATTTTGATGATTTGCCAAAAAATGTTGATTTATTATAAAACCTCTCTGTGCATTGTTCAATCAGCCTCAAACCTCTTTAACAGAATCACAATGTTGACCTTTTTGACATGCCTCTATTTATTTGATTTATTTTTCTATTACTGTTTGTAGATTTTAAAATATTTTTTACAGTGTGGTTTCAAATTTGTATTTTGTATTCACTTTGTATATTCTCCATGTATTTTCCTTTTTCTCCTCGGCTCATCAGTCATTAGTGAAATCAGTGTGTGTTTGTGCGTGTGCGTTTGCGCGTGTGTGTGTGTGTGTGTTTGAGTGTGTGAGTGTGAGTGATGTGGTGACACGCATGTCTGCTCCATCTCCTTGATTGCAGCGGCCGCCTGGAGGAGCGCAGCAGCGGCGGAGAGAGGCGCAGCAGCGGCAGCAGCACCATCAGTCTGGTGTCCGGGGGGCAGGCGGAGGAATGAGAGAGGACCGAGCATCGTCCCCGCCATGCAGCAGCAGCAGCAGCAGCAGCCGAAACAAGCATCAGAAACACACCCGCGCCAGCCGTCCATTTTTCACCGATTCTACGAGCCGATGAGCGCCAGTGGTGCGTCTGAATCTTGCGGGCGGGCAGCGGCAGCAGCAGCCCCGGCGGAGACAACCTAGGCCAACGCCTCGCTGCAGCTGCGTACAGGGAATGAAAACGCTCCCAAGATGGTCCGCATCGCCAAGGCCCTGGGGTTGGTTATCCTGTGCGTCGCCGTGCTCATCCTGTCCCTCATCAGCTACGTGTCCCTGAGGAAAGACAGCCTCTTCGCCTCCTCCAAGTACTACATGGGAGGCCCGCGGATTATGTTTCACGCAGGGTTCCGGTGAGTGGCGATCCGGTGTCAATGTAAACACACCGGGAGTTTGCGGGGCCTGGATCCGACGCACGAGCTTTTACGCGTCACTTTTACCTGGAATCTGGGCTGTTGTGCATCGGGGTTTGTGGAGCTCTGAGCTGAGGTGCTGCTGCTGGAGCCCTGGACTCACACTGCAGAATATATATATAAAGATACACCTCAATAAATTATGATTTGATGAGAATAACCTGTGGGGAGACATCACGAGATCTACACCACAGTATCTGAGCTGCAGCAGCATCACATCCAGTTTCTGGATCAACAGACTGTGGTGGAGAGTAACGGATTACTTTACTCACTAAGTAGATCTGAGGCACTATGCTGCTTACACCTTATCGGGAAATATTTAACCTTCTGGGGTACTACGTTTAAATTTACATTTATATTTAAATTTTAAATTAATATTCATAAATAATGATGCTGTGCTATGAATTAAATGTGTTGATTTACATAATTGTATTTGATATTAATTGATACTGATCATTTGTAGATTAAGACACATGTGATCAGCTTATAAACAGAAAATAATTAAGTATATTTATTTTCTGCAAATTAGTATAGAGTAAGCTGCCGTTGTATCGTTTGTACTTTAGTATATCCTTTACTTGTACTTTTACTTCAGTACAAAGTTACATGCATGACAGTTTACTTATATACAATTGTCTCAAACAAACTCACAGGTTTATAGTTCATTACAGTTTATATAGTAATTAAACTGAGCTCCACCTTTGCCTGCTGCAACATTAAAGTGATGAGCACACAAACGCATCAATAATTATAAAACAGTTGTATTTTGAAACGGGTCATTCTGCATAGTAAATATGTACTTTTACTACATTTAGTATATTATAATGATCGGATAAATGCTTAACCTTTACTTCAGACTATGGTATTCACCGAACAGTTCTTCTTTCATCACTGAACAAACTAAAGAACACAACTCAGGCTAATTGCATTTTGATGCCACCACTACAATTGTGCAAAACATCAGTTGTTCCTCCACCACTGTGAGATTTTTGAATTCGATGCAGTCACTAAATTTTCATTTACATACTTAGAGAGTGGGTTATAAAAAGTTGTGTAGGGTTTATGATTTGTGGCCCAGTCTTTCCTTAATCTATCGGATTTGCTACAATAAATGTTAATGATGTGTGTTTTTAAATTTGTCACGTAAACATGACATTGTTGTTTTCAGGTCACAGTTCGCCTTGAATTTCCTGGACCCGTCCTTCATCCCATTAACCAGTGCACTAAACGAAGAGCTGCAAGGGAAATCTTCCAAGTGGAAGTTCAACAAGACGGCTTTTTCTCATCTGAGGCAAGAGATTTTCATTTTTTTTGTACTATTTGTTCTCTGTTTTTTGGGTTTCATCTGTCGAAACTTGATAAACAGTAGCACTGTTTTAAAACGCCACCAAATCGCCACACTAGTGAAACTATGAAGACAGATAAGACATTTTAATAAATAATGTATCAGTGTACAGTCATCAAACATTAATAGATTTTGCAGCTTGTTCATTAAAACAAAGGAGAAAGCACACGACTAGAGCCTGGACATCAAATCAAATCAAAGCATAATTCATTGTCCCATAGGGAACAGTACATCGTGTAATAAACAACTATATACAGTACACAAGGATAGATCATAGAAACAAAATCACACAAAATTACAAGCTGCAGCAGCACTAAGCCTGGGTCGCAAGTATTCAACAACAAATATTGCATTATAGATTAATCTACTTGTTATTTGATAAATCAATAAAAAATCCTTCTGATTTGTCAAATACAAAATGTTAGTTTTTAAAAGATCCCAAGATGACATCTTCAAATTCCTATGCTCTTTTGCAAATAAGCAAATCAATCCCACACCCAAAAATTACATTAGGCATTTTTGCTTAAAATTGGATTTAATTGACCAATTAATAATCAAAATAGTAGCAAATTTTCTGCAAATCATTCGAAAAAATTGATAATTATTTACAATTTAACAATTGAAAACTAGATTGTTCGTGTAGATTGTCGCTTGTTTAGATTTTCACTAATGTTCAGGAATAAGACATATAACAGGCCCACAATATAAAGCTGTGTCTCTTTACTTCTAGAGTGTTTTTCTCTTTTTCAGGAAAGATATCTTCAGCTACATCGACATTGCCAACAACTTCTCCCTCACGAAGAACAGCGTGCGGGTCGGACAGCTGATGCACTTTGACTACTCCAGCCATAAGTACGTCTTCTCCATCAGCAACAACTTCAAATCCCTGCTCCCAGACGCCTCCCCCGTCCTCAACAAGCACTACAGTGTGTGCGCGGTGGTGGGGAACAGCGGCATCCTGACGGGCAGCCACTGCGGCCCGGAAATCGACCAGGCCGACTTTGTCTTCCGCTGCAACTTCGCCCCCACGGAGGTCTACTCCAAGGACGTGGGCAGGAAGACCAACCTGACCACCTTCAACCCCAGCATCCTGGAGAGGTACTACAACAACCTGCTGACCATCCAGGACAGGAATAACTTCTTCCTCAACCTGAAGAAGCTAGAGAGCGCCATCCTGTGGATCCCGGCCTTCTTCCTCCATACCTCAGCCACAGTGACCAGGACCCTGGTGGACTTCTTTGTGGAGCACAAGGGTCAACTGAAGGTCAAACTGGCCTGGCCTGGAAACATCATGCACGATGTCAACAAGTAAGAGCTTTGATCCGATCGACCATTTGTGCACAGGGTTAGATGTGGCATAAGAATCTAAAGGGAAAGTATTTTCAAGGCTGATGTCACAGTATCATTCGTTTACATACAGCAAAGAAAAAACATTTACAGGCTAGTACTTTAAGTTCATTATATCACATTTAGCTAATATTATGACAACAACAATGGAAATTCTGTAAAACAGTAAAGTTTTGAGCCAGAAAAGAAGCTAAAGAAGAAGCTGAAAGATGTTTGTTGCAGAGTTGGGTGATAATTAACATTTGGTTTATTGCTACAAATGACCAGTTTCAGGTACACAAGGTCATTTCAGTTATTTTATTATATTGAGTTAGAAGTTTTTGTTTACAGTTATGTTCTTAATGTTTGAGGATCTCAAAGCATCATTTTCTATTTAATAAATTAACTAAGTGGGTTTCACAAACCTGAATATTTTGAACAGAGTTAAGGTTGTTAGTAGGATATGAAACCAGCTCTCTCAACGATAAGGGAATTTAACTGAGAATCAGTCGCGTTATTAAATTCCCTAAGCTTCTGTTACATTTGCTTCATGGTGAGCTTTTTTTAAAAGGTGATGAATTTACGAGGATAATCTGCACTTTGTAAAAGTGTCAGAATGTAATGTGTTCTTGTGACCAACTAACCTGTCTGTTCCTTCACAGATACTGGAAGACTAAAAACCTCTCTCCCAAGCGTCTCAGCACCGGAATCCTCATGTACACGCTGGCTTACGCCATGTGCGACGAGATCCACCTCTACGGCTTCTGGCCCTTCGGCTGGGACCCCAACACGGGCAATGATCTGCCTTACCACTACTACGACAAGAAAGGGACCAAATTCACCACCAAGTGGCAGGAGACCCACCAGCTGCCCAGCGAGTTCAAGCTGCTCTACCAGCTTCACAGGGAAGGTGTGACCAAACTCAGCCTGACACACTGCGCAGCGTAGACCTGGGGTTGGATGTTCTCCGGGTCGACTCCAGAGGCCGTGAGCCAGATACTCCAGTTCAGTTCACACTTCTGTTGTGTCCCCACAGTGCATGATCAGTGTTGACGTCATTTATGAGAATCCTACAAACACACATCACGTTGTAGCTTCACATGACGATGTCAGACTCACTCCGGATGTAGATCCCACATCTCATTCAGGATATGGTTGTGTTCGGTACAGTTAGGATTTGTTTTTTTACGCTGCTCACTTGCCTTCATTACTCTCCTCTGCATGTCTGCTGGCTGTGGCTTAACGGCTCCAACAGAGCAGATGTCTGTTTTTGACTGGAGTCTGCAGGGGATTTAGCTGTAGAGTCGGAAGAAGTAGTCAAACCATCCAGTTGTGTTTAATTCAGTATTGACTGATTAATCGCCTATTACAACAGTTCTGAAAATCAATACACTGAAATCACTGCCTAATCTCAGGGAAGGAGTTAGATCAGTGTTTTTTTGTAATCGGATACAACGCCTCAGAGAGGTGCCGTCCCTTTTCCCTATGAGGTGTGAAGATTTGTTTACAAGACTACGCACACACACGCACACATGCAGATACACACACACACACACACACACACATACGTGTGTGCTTTATTCTCTGCAGAAAGTTTGACCGTCCAAATCAATTTTTGGAATAATAATCAACATTCCAACAAAAAGCCATAAATTCATAGACAGAAAGTATGTTGTCAACACAATACGGAATTAAAGAAAGTGGTATCAACCTACATTAGGTTCTGAGAACAAAGATTTTAAGAGATGACATATTTGTCCTAACAGCTGAATAGCCACGCTAGCGTTTACATTAACTTAACACGAGTTAGATTTTTAGAACAAATCAATAACTGGCAACTTGTGAAAAACCTAAATTGTCATCTTACAACACTCGCTGCTCTGAAAGTATTTCCAGACACTGTGGCACAGTAAAAAAAAAAAAAATTATAATATTTTTTCCAGTTTCCAAAGTTGCTACTCTTATTTTCTGCCTTAATACTATACTAAGTTTGACAATTTATAAAAATTATAATAAAAAAACTATCAATAATGTTGAATGCACTATTCACAGCAGTAATTAAGTTGCATTCAAAGTTTGAACAGTATCTATTATTCAAAGGTTTAGTGTTTGTGATGTTACGGCAAAACATGAAAGCTACAAACTGGGGCTGAGCTTTTTCTGGCGAATTTTAAATTTGCTCCTAAGTTTTTGTGTCAAATCTTTACTAAACTCTAACGCACTTCTAACGACTTTCAAACTAATTCAGGTTGTGACTTCGTGGTGTCGACAAAACTTCAGGGAGTCGCTGATTCTCTCCAACAAATCAACACAATCCTAATTCCACTAACTGTCGCTTTTGAACACGTTTTAGTTTTTTTGTATAGATGAAATAAACAAGATTTAAAATGTTAGCCAGCTTTAGCGCTGCTGATCTTGTGACCTTTGGTCTCCGGGCTTCACACTGAATGTACAGACATGATTATCTCAAATGACTCTCGCAAGAAGAAGTGTTTTTCCCTTTAAAACCCGACATCTTCGCTAGTAAGGATTTCAATAATGTAAGGATAATGCAATGTAAGCAATATAACCTCCAAATGCAAACAACTGTCTTTGTAAAAGTAGTTTGTTCCTATTATATATGCATACATGGAGACGTCTGCATGTTCTGTAGCATTCATGCACATTAGTGGTAAATCTAATTATGTTAACCTGACTGCTTTAGCTATTTAGTGTAACCCGTACGCACATAAAATTCCGTAATTTGAACTAATTGCCGAATTTCTTTGTGAAACACAATTCAAATGTTTAAGTTAAATAGTTTGATGAGCCACATTTTCTCGGGCCATCATCTCATCATGCTTAACAGGTTTTATGCTAGTTGCTCGTTCCGTGATCTAAGCAGCCTGGCTGTTAAGTGGGTGTTCCTAATACTTAACAGATATTCTGTGTTGTGAAACACGTTTTAATTTCTCAGTGGGTAAATCTCCACTCAATAAATTCAAGTAACTTTCCAAGGAAACAAGTTCAATTTGGCAGTTTATCCCCAAAAATGAGGCAACAATGTGAGGTTTGAGGGGAAGGCGCCTATAACACAAGCATCTTGTGACCTGGGACCCTGCGCTAGCGTGGCTGAAACACCATTAACATTTTGGACAAAGTTTAATCATATACTAACTTTTCCTGAGGTTTACCACTCTTTCAATAATACTCGATTTAATATTGAGCTTTTTTTGTCTGGGGAAAGCTGTCAACTCATCATATAACCACATAGATCCCAATATAAAAGGATCGAAATGCTGCATCTTTTAAAAAAAACAAATAAAAAAAAGCATGATCCATTTAATCGACATTGCATGCGAGGCACTAACGAATCTTTTAGGCTAGTTTTATAAAACCTTTTCGAGGCTTGTTTTGAGGGCAAGTTTGAGTTCTTTGCAATTGTTTGTATTCCTGATGGTGTATTCAAACATCACCAGTGTCTTTGTATGACAGACATTTTGAAAGCCAAAAAAAAAGAAACCTACTGCTCTATTCCACATGGGACCAAAACCTCTACAGATCGACTTAAAAAATTAACAGTTTTATTTTTTATAAGTGTAGATAATCTAGGGTCTTGTTAAAAAAAGGCTCCACCCCATCCCACCAGACTGAGGCAGACTGGTGTCGGTGGGGTTGAGGAGGAGTGGGGCCCGAGCGGTGAAAGCTGGCCCACATGACCGTCTCATGGCTCTGCAGCATTGTGCTTGATCCTCGTCGCAAAATTCAGGCTTAGGGTTTAACACACAGAGCGATGCAGTCATCGACACTTTGGAAGATGAAGTGTGCGCTTCTGTGCTCGCTCAGATTTGGCGTGGCGAGCGTTTAAACTCCTGTGTGTCATCTCTGAATCACAGTGCAGTCGCCACAACCGCCACCAACACACCCAAGGTACCAATAGGTGCATTTAGACCATTTAATTGATGTCATAGTTTCAAATTAATTTTGTCCCCCTCATTAGGAATGTTATATATATATATTCACACCAAAGACCATGTGTTTAGACAACTCACACCGAGTATTGTAGTAGAATAAATTGATTGTTTAGTTTTTCAAAGTATTGAATTTCTGCTTTTTGTGGCACGAAAAAAATTATTTGAACCTTTTTTCTTCTGTTTCAGCCAAAGTAACGTATAGTGGAATTTATATGTGACTCCATGAATGTTCTCTTGTAGCTTGACTCGTTTTCCACTGCCGCTGACGTGAATGCTGGAAAGTTTCTCTTAAATTTTAAAGAATGTGTGTCAAGAGATGGGGATTGTAATTCCAGTCGGAGAAATAAAAGCATATCTTTCTGTGCGTTACTTTTAAAAATGAGCAGATAGTGACAGACATAATCTTAACATAAACTGTCTTTATTCCAAATGCAGCACTATACAGGACTCCAACAACAACCCTTTAACATTATTGTAGTTGTGTTCAATCTGCATGGCGACTTTCTTCCATAAAGCATAAAAAAGCTTGGCTGCTTATGTACATGTTGTGTCAAAGTCATAACTCGTGTAAGGGACTGTGCTATGTTGGTCGTTCATATATGAAATGTAAACATGTCTTCAATGTTTTTTCGATTATACTCCATGGTAAATATACATCATGTGCCTGCATTACTCCTCTCATCAACGCCTCAATGTGTCAAATAAAAACTGTATTTTTCTCTGATACGACTCATGTGAAGATGATTTTGATTTTCTTGCGGAATCACAATCACCGGGTGTTTTTAAACAGGGTTCATAAAGTTGAATCATAGTCTGTTCAATACTTTTTAAATATGATACAGTCCACTTTAATACATGTAGACCCAGTGGGGATATATAAATTATATTTCTTTACATCCCAGCAGAATATAACAATAAATACAATGATATTCTCACTTTACTTAATGAGACCTGGATGAATTAAACAATTACAAATGATTACAATTTATTCTGGTTAATTGAAGTTTTATAGTGAATGTTAATGCCAGGCAATTGAAAATATTAAATACCTTTTTCGATCAAATCTTACAACATCAATTTTTCAAGTGGAAAGTGGAATTGAAAGTGTAATGAATTGCTTCTTAAGGCCTGATGATACCCTGGTTAAAACATCCCATCATAAGCAGTACTCGTCCCCTCCTTCCTCAGCCTCACTTAACACTGCACAGGCTGCAAAAAGATGATATTACAGGGAGGATTTACACCGTCCGATATTTTTCATAGTATGACTCATAAGCTGATCTTCTGTCTTACCAAAGTAGGCACCTTAGTGAAGCCCCATAAACCAGCAGCCTCTCAAACTACAGTGTCACTCGGAGCAGACGTGAAAACAGTGACTGCCGGTGTTTGAGATCAACAAGCACACGTCCTCCTGACACGAGCCCCCTGCACACCGTGGCTGAGGGCGGGGCCGCCGTTGGGTTGAGAGCTGGGGCCCATGTACGTGCTCTGCTCCATCCTCTTCATCACCAGGCCCAGCAGGGTGGTCACCGCCTGGTCCACGTCAGCACCCGTCACTGCACTCGTCTCAAAGTAGGGGATGCTGAGGGACACGGAGCAAGAGAGGAGTCGTTTAGGGAGTGGTGCAGGAAGCTTAAGGGGCTATTACCAGACGCCATTAAGGCCAGCACTGACAATGTTATAGTTAGGATCATATACAACTAATATCTTTACATGTTCCAGAGGGTCTGATACTGATGAAGCCAAAACCACAAAGTTATGTCATAAATATTCTGATTTGTATTAATCTCCTCTAACGCTCCTTTGAGATTACTGAAGATTAATAGCAGCACATCATTTCCCTGGGTTTGTCAAGACTGTATGTTGATCTCACTACATTTGATTCAGAAAAAAACTCAACAGCACCATCCTGTGGTGAACTGGAGATTGAAGTAAAGTAGGACACTAGCAAACCCATTTTTCATGGTTTGTGCAAAGTTCAAGAAATTACTAAGACTTTTATGACAAAAAAAAGGCTGGCAGTTTAGGCCTTGAATATTCTGTGAGCTTGTTAAAGTGGCCATATTTTCATGATTCGAATTTTGGAGTTTACTAGAATAGCAGTTCAGTCAGGTTTATAACATAACTTATAAATATAACTATTTTAAGTCTTGCCTCTGTGAAATAAGTGTGTGTGTAAATCAGGTGTCTGTGGCTCAGATGAGGAGTGAATGAGTGAAGCCTCACCCGTATCTGTCGGCCAGCTCTCTGGCCTGTCTGGAATGAACATCCCGTAAATCAAGCTGGTCGGCCTTGGTGCCCACCAGCACGATGTCTGGACTGTCACAGTACGCGTTGGCCTGTAGCTGACCTGCTCCAACGCAGAGAAGTCATTTAGAGTCATCTATTGCCAATAACAATCTGGCAATAGGAGTAAACTCAAGTCTCAAGTTCAGAAGAGTCAACATTTTAACACTGGAAACAGGCGACTTAGCATCTGGATCAGAGCGGCAACAGGAGAGGAGACATTGATGGAAAGGAAGTATTGATCTGGAGCGGAGGAAGCTGCTGAGATGACACATACTCATCCAGTTCCTGACGTTGAGGAAACTTTGCTGATCGGTCAAGTCAAACATCAGCAGGAAGCCCATGGCGTCTCGGAAGAAAGCTGTTGTGAGGCTGCGGAATCTGAAAATATAATATCAGCATTATATTTTGTAAAATACTAAATTACTAATGGAAAGAAATTAAATACTTTAAAAATACTTTAGGTACTTCGGAAATGTTGTGCTTTTAACTGCCATTTCCCATAAAAGAAGAACCAATACCAAGATGTTCCTCTACATCACATGTTTTGTTGCTGGTTGGTCTGTTCTGTAACCCAGGGGTCTTCAATGTTTTTGAACTCCAAACTGGTGGAGAAATGGAGCAGAAACCCCCTACTATATATATTGTATAAAATTGGGTTTTATTATAAACTGGGCCTATTGCCATATATAAACATGGATACCCCGTTATTGTGCATTCAAGTTATTAAAATATTACACAGGTTCATATATTCATGTTTTAATTTAAACATGTGCAAGGTACAGGGTGGCCATGCCACTGCCATTTATAAACATACATCATGCATACAACACTGAGCTATTAAAGTAATTCACAGATTCATGTTTTTAATTTAAACTATTTATGTAGAAGAGACAGTGGATCCTCAAACCACCTGTGGATGCCAGACATACTCCCACATTAGTGAGATGTCGGACCCTGATGGGTAGCACACAACTTATCTAACCTTGAACGGATGGAGGTTGTTAAGAGGGTCATATCAGCCTCACAATAGTCGATGCAAGTTAATGTGTATTTAAACACATTTAAATTTGTGGAAACAAACTGGTAAGAAAATATATCAAAAATTATAAAAAAAATAATAAAAAATTGTCCAATCAAACAAACATTTTGCGACCCCCCTGCAGTACATCCGCGGAGCCCCCTAGGGGGTCGCGGACCCCCTGTTGAAGACCTCTGCTGTAACAGTTCTTTCCCCGGGTAGGGATTCGAACAGGCTACAGCCCATTATGCTAATTCAATTAGGCTATGCAGCAACTTTACCACTAGAGGTCACCAGAGGACATGTTCAACTCCTCCATGAAGAGTTTCAATCAACATGTTTATCATGTCAAATTGAACTAGAACATATAATGAAAGGTACCTTTCTTGTCCTGCTGTGTCCCAGAGCTGAAGGTGGACTTTGAAGTTCTTCTCAGTCGTCCCATCAGCACCCGTCCCTGTGTATATCTGAACAAAACCACAAAAGACATGATTCCAAAAGCTCTGATAACATTTTTAAAGCACTGGTGATGCAACCTTGAAGAGCTTGGTCGGATCACATCAGGCAACACTCACCACTCTCTTTTCCTTGAAGTCGATGCCCACCGTGGTTGTGAACTTGCGGTTGAACTTGTCGTCGGTGTACCGGTAGAGGAAGGTGGTCTTCCCCACCCCGGAGTCGCCGAGCGCCAGCAGCTTGATCAGATAGTCGTAGTCCCAGTCAGCCATCGTGCAGATGAGTGCTCAACCTGCCACAGAATTCAACTCTCAGTACAAAAGGTTGCAAACTGAGAACTTTCACGTTTGTTAGGCTTTATAGGCTTTTAGGCAGGGCCTGATTTACCTCAGAGGGGGTTCCAGGGCAAACATTTGCTGTTGGGCCCCTATAATGACCACCCACTGTACATGACCCTGTAATTATTCCCTCACGCACCAAGAATATAACAAATACTTTGGAGCAGAAAATATCAAGTGATTAATCAATTCATCAAGTGAAATAAATTGGCAACTACTTTGATATCTAATTATGATAATTAAGATGCCAAAAAAAACACTTGAACATGCTCCTCAAGAGTGCATCTTTGCTAGTTTCTATGAAAGTATATGTTTGATTTTGCACTATTAGTGAAACAAAAACTAAAATCTGGATGTTTTTACTTTTGCTTTGGGGAACAATGTGGTTATAAATAGCCTAAACTAATTTTAGAAAATAACGTATATAATATGGTGCTTACAATAGACCATGTATCAGAAACTCACTATTTCAGTGTAATTGTAATGATTTTGAAAGTTGCAACTAAATCCTGACATTCCTCCAAGCAAGTAGACTTCAGAGTGATTTTGTTTGAAACAGGAAACAAATAGTGGATTCAACTTTTATAAAACTTTACAGTAACTTGAAAAGAGAGTTTTAGGGTTAGCTAAATAACAAGAAATTTCTATTAATATTATATTTTCTAAACAATAAAATATAATCTGAAACAGATAAGGGTCTTTTGACTAGATTCAGTCGCTCTACAAGACGAGGGCCATAAGATAGAGGACTCTGTTTATATTCTACTTAGTGGTGCTGATTTCAACAGGCCCGGATCTACACTGCTCAGATTGGAAGGGGGGCAATTAGAAATGTGGGTCATTCATTTTAAATGAGTTCAAAAAAACTAGTTAATAAGCCTGGTTTGCTTTAGTAAATAAACAAACTGTGAACACATGGAGACTTTAGCTTGGTCGTCCATTGAGTGGTGTTTTGTTTTTTTGGCAGCACCTGAAGGCGGCACTGAAAACTAGTCTTATATTGACCAATTGGGTGGGCAGATTTAAACATAATTGCCCTCAATTAAATAATGCAGAATAAAATATAATCCTGGGGTTTTCTGAGGTCAGTGTGAGTTAAGGACTGTTGGCACTTGCCCCATCAGTAATCCAGCCTTGCTTGTTGGGCGAGTTAACTAGAAAAGAAAAGGTAATTCTTTTCACCTAAGCTTCAGTTTTTCCGTCTGGGGGGGCAGGAGCATCTCACAACGTCACAACTCCCCGCTCATTAGGCACTGATCACAGAGGGAGCAGCACATGACTGGAGCTGGTTTCCACATGAGCAGTCAAGTGCCTCTCCAGCTTTGCTCTGACTAGGCTGAGCAAAAAAACACACCAATAAAACCCTGTTTGGCAGACAGACCTCCTTTTATTGACTTTTAGTGCCACTGGCAGACAGCTCACCACTGTACGGACACCAGTCAGGCCTCTGCAATGCTTCGGTTACACTTAGTAAACCAATAAAAGAAGCATGGAAATCAGATTGGTTCTGTCCGGGATGGTTCAGAGCTCTCATGTCACCAACAGTCCTGAATTGTACAATTTGAAATATATATAAAAAATCCTACTTGCTGGCATAGTGTTGGGGTATATGAGAACATTCAGGACATTTTCTCAGTCCCTCATCCGCGACAGGATGATGGGACACCAGAGTGAGGAGGTTTCTGAGCAGTCAACGCTCTGACCTACGATCAGTGAGCATTCACCTGACAAAACACATCTCCACCAGGAACACTGGCAAAAACACACCACACTCCAAACACAACAGCTCCCTTTTGCAAAGCATGACGGTGTAACACAAAGCAAAGAAGGTTCCTCACCAGTTTATCTGCAGCCAATGTCCATTCAGTTTACACAACTCGTCCTGATTATTCCAAAGAATCTCTATCATGATGCGACGGCACATAGTAGATCCTGGAACTTCCTCCTTTCTTACATGTGATCCTTGGGAGGGGTCTGAGGGCAGCAGGACCCAAACAGGGGGGGGTGCTCACAGACCTTGTGTTTTCTGGTATTTTTCATGAGGTCAAAAAAAAAGGCTCTTTGAATGAAGTGTGCTTCTGTGGATTCCGCTGGAAACTGGCCAACTAAGACTTAGGTCCTACTTCTTGAAGCTCAGTGAAGTAATCCTTATTCTCTAGACAGTGTAAAAACCGTAGAAAAACAAATTAACCTAAAGCTTAGGTCTTAACTTAGGCTGCTTTAAAATGTAATGATTTACTTTGTCCCATGTTTAGGGAGGTAACATAAAACAGTAAAGGGAGTTTAAACAAATGATTTAAAACAGAGCAAGTTCCGACTGCATCTAGATGGTCTGAAATCAATATTAATCTTTAAAAACAATACATCATTATTTGACAAAAATCAGCATTTGAACCCAGACATACGGTGGATGAAAGAAAAAACATAAAATCCTGAAATAAATACTAGCCTGGTCACACTCAAGCTTTTATTTTTTGGGATTATCAAACGTTAATGTTAATCGAAGTCACCGGTGGAGCAAAAACTATAATTCTCGACTTTGTCAACAGTTGTTGTCAACTCAAAGTCCACTTACTGGCTTTTTGTCGAACAATCAACTACTGTTGAGACGCTGCTGAAAGCTTCTGCTTGTAATGGAGCCTAAGTTAAGAGGCTGTTACATTCCATTCACTAATTCCTCAATTAATTGTGTCAGTAATGCAGATGTGGTGTGAAAAACTCATCCTCCTTTCTTCTACTCTTTCTTATTTTATCTTTTACTTTTAATCCAATGTTATATTACTTAGCTGTACACATCATAAACTTTTTCATTACACTTGTGGTCTTCCATGGTTGTGTTAATTTGAATATACAGATGTGTCGCCAAAAATAAGATAGAGGACTCTGTTTATATTCTACTTAGTGGTGCTGATTTCAACAGGCCCGGATCTACACTGCTCAGATTGGAAGGGGGGCAATTAGAAATGTGGGTCATTCATTTTAAATGAGTTCAAAAAAACTAGTTAATAAGCCTGGTTTGCTTTAGTAAATAAACAAACTGTGAACACATGGAGACTTTAGCTTGGTCGTCCATTGAGTGGTGTTTTGTTTTTTTGGCAGCACCTGAAGGCGGCACTGAAAACTAGTCTATATTGACCAATTGGGTGGGCAGATTTAAACATAATTGCCCTCAATTAAATAATGCAGAATAAAATATAATCCTGGGGTTTTCTGAGGTCAGTGTGAGTTAAGGACTGTTGGCACTTGCCCCATCAGTAATCCAGCCTTGCTTGTTGGGCGAGTTAACTAGAAAAGAAAAGGTAATTCTTTTCACCTAAGCTTCAGTTTTTCCGTCTGGGGGGGCAGGAGCATCTCACAACGTCACAACTCCCCGCTCATTAGGCACTGATCACAGAGGGAGCAGCACATAACTCTTTCTTATTTTATCTTTTACTTTTAATCCAATGTTATATTACTTAGCTGTACACATCATAAACTTTTTCATTACACTTGTGGTCTTCCATGGTTGTGTTAATTTGAATATACAGATGTGTCGCCAAAAATCCTCCACAAATTAGACAAAGTTTCTTTTATTTGTTTCACTTTATATTTTCAGAACAAGAAACAAGAAAATAAATCTTAGGTTAAATAGAAAATGTACAGTTTTGATGATCAACATTGTCATAAACGATCTTCAGCAGCGGTAACTTGTCAGATGTTCTGTTCTCTAAGTGGGTTTGAAATACTTGAACAGACTGTTTGCCTGACCTCCTTTCCCTGCAGCCTTTCTGTCTTTGGTCTTTCTCCCTGGTTTCCTGGATGATGGGGTCTTCAGCACCGGCTTCTGCTGCTTCCATTCAGACATCAGCTCCCGTTGAACATCCGGCGGAAGCTCAGAAAAGACCTCAGGGTCCACATCTACCGGGAATTTGCAGTCAGAAGACTCAAGGAATGACAGTCTCCCTTCTTCCTTTACTGGAAATGCACTTGTGGCCAGAGGCCTCTGATTATTCACTGTGGTCGCTCTGCAAGGAGGATCCAATTCTTCTACGGCCCCTTCAATATTTTCTGTAAAAGGCTGTGAAGGTTCTGGTGATGGGGCTTTTTGGATGTGGGGGACATCAGGGACTGTGGCTGGTGCTGAGGAGCTCGTAGAAGTGCTGGGAAAGGAGTTTACGTAGGCAGGAGACAACAGCTCCACCTGGATCTCCTTAGGGAGAAGCTCGAACACTTCTGGGTCAACATTCGGGGGCAATCGGTGAGTCACGGTGTTGCTCGTTTCGTCAGAGTCTGACCTTGCTGCGCGGCATGCTGTCTGAAGTGGAGTGTCTTTAACAGCAACAACAGAGCTTTGTTTCCATCTGGATCCGTGTAATGCTGCCTCAAAGCTGGAAGGGCTTTCTGTGGTTACTGTCATTTGTGAGGTGTGTTGTGTAACCATGTTGTGCATGCTGAATTGAGGATCCATGCAGTGACTGTCCGCTGCCTGAGAGGAATCATTCTGCTGGAAAGGGATAAAAGGAGGATCTCAAATGATTCCAGGAAATTCAGAATTCTCACTTTTTCGAAGAAGGGGAAAAGTCTGCAGACGTCAATGTAATGTTAGCACGTTAAATAAAATAAGAAAATGATTCATGGATTAACCGATTACAAATAATCATTGCAGGGCTGAAACTCAATTATCTTTATTATCAATGAACAGTTTGATTATTTTTTCTTTTAAGGGACTTAAAAAAGTCAGAAATAGTTTAATAAATGCCTGCAGCACTTGCTTATGACATCAAATCCCTTGATTTGTCCAAGCAACACACCCAAGACTTTCATTTTTTTATCACGAGAAAGTATTTGCCAAACATTTTTGCTTGTGACACCGATGTGTTGATCAACAAAGTTCTGTCTAATCTAATCTTCAATCATCAATCCAATCAAACCCTCAAAAATCAATGAGCTATATGTTTTGTGATATTTAAACATGACATATTGTTGCATCTGAAAAAAAGCTTCACATTTTTATGATCCCTTCTGAATTTTCAGTATTTATTAAGTTTTACTTGACCAAAAAAAACAACTGAATATTAGAAGGAATTATTAATGGATTAATCGAAAAATATCAACAAGTATCTTGAAATGAGACACAAATCATTTTCTAGCAAACGTTACTGCCAACAGCAGCCAAAAGAAAATATTTAATACTTTTTACAATCTTACAAAGCCTTTTTTTGAGTATAAGGATATTATTTGATGAAAGCATGGGAGATTGAATTCTCTGGTGTACGTCACCTGACTTTGTGACGAGCTGGTCTGTGTTTTTCTCGGAGAAGTGCCATGTGAGAAGAAAGATGTTATGGAACCCTTCCCGCTGACGGCTGCTCCCCTGGTCTGCAGGTTACTGAAGCACACGTTGATCAGGGTGAGGTGGAAGGGGGCGTTGCTGTCCACCATCTTGTGGAAAAGCTTCATGGCCAGTGGGACCAGCTGGAGCACAGCATCATCTCTGCTTCCTATAGAGACATTGCAGAAAATGATATATAAATCCTCTCGGGTTGGAAGGAACTGACTTTTTTGCAAGAGCTTACCAGAGGGGATCTTCTGGCCAATGTGGTTGGGGATCGGACACTGACGGCTCTCGCGACTGAACCACTTGTTGGTTGGCGAGTATCTACGGATGGTGAGCCGGAAGGTTAGAGGCTGCCTTCCGTCTTTGTTCATCCTGGTTTTCAAAAAGGTGATAAAGGTTAGTTTCATTGGCTCAAGCTTAAAACACCGCAGTTTGATTAAATGGTGGAGAAACTGGGGCTGACCTTTCCACCAGGCTGCTCAAGAGCTGCTGAATCTTTTGCAAAACATCTTTAGTCGATGTGATTTTTTTGAAGGAGTCTTCATCACTGAGAGACTGAAACATAGAGATCGTGGTAAAACATAAACATTCACTTAAAAATAAAAGGCGAACCTGCTTATATTTATTGTTTCACTTTCAAGATATGCAGAATTGTGTCTCTAGTATCGGACAGATTCCAACAAAAAGCTGCAACCTACATTTCTAGTGATACAACCGGAAACAATGAATTAATTAGTTTCTTCAATTTCCACTTAATCCAATTTAACGCCTTATCATTGTAATAAGATAGATTTTTACTTGATTTTGTTTACTCATTTGTTGGCTCCATTGACTAATTCCCAGTAAAACACCCCCTCAAGTAGATACTCTGGATATCCTGGCCTACCTGAGGGGCCCCAGTAGGAGTGACAGGGGAGTCATCAACGGCAATGACCAGATTCTTCATGCGCTGAGCACTGGGACCTCCAAACTCGCTCACCAAGTCTTTCAATGGGAAGCTCTGTAGGTCTTGGATGCTGACCAATCCCAGGGCTTGAAGTCTTTTAGCAGTTTGGTGACCTATCCCTAAGATGACATGACCAGACCACAAATTCAGCATCAGGAATACTTGACACAAGGGATGTGGGTCAGATGTGAAAATATTTAGGTAGCACAGCCATGGATGTACTATGAGACAATGTGCTACTTGGTTTATAAAAGGCCCCTTAATCTCCCTATATATCAGCAAGATGTCTAGACTGAAAGAGACACAAACCAACTACAATACCCTCAATGTTTGGAATCTCTTTGGGTTTGTTTTTCATTTATTTGTGTTCTTTTGGTGGCTTTTCCTACGTAATTTCTGCTGATTAATAACACATTTTTGGAGTAACTGTTAAGTCTATCATATATACCTGGTACTTTGCGGAGACTGCTCAGGGAGCCTATGATGTCACAGAGGTTTTCCGGCAGCAGCGTTGTCTGCTGATTGGGTTTGAAGGCGCCAGACACCAGTTTGGCCAGGAGCTTATTTGTGGCAATGCCAGCACAGCCAGTCAGACCCAGTTTGCTGTGGATGGCTTCTCTCAGCTCTGCTGCAATGTGTGAACCTAAAGCCATCCTCGGGTGGTCACTGGCTTTTACATTTATACCTGAGCAGGAATAGAGAGTCCGACATTAATATGATCTGAGGAACATTTTGTGTAAAAGGGAAACTGAAAGTGAAATGCAAATATTTTAGCTTCCTAGTGTGCTAACAACTGACTTCCTGTTTACCATGAGCCAGTTGTACAACGATCGATTGCAACACACCAGAGACACATATGTGACTTACTGATGTGGTTGTAGACGTGTCCTGTAAATGAAAAGTTGTTCAGGTCTGGCGTCTGCATCAGCCGTCTTTCTACCATCTCTGTGATATCCATGAAGTTTTCATCAAATCCAAGCCTCTCGACTAGTGGACAGTAGGACATCAGGAGCTCTGGAGAGAGGACGATAGAGGTAAAGAGAGTTGAGCAATGAGAAAAATACACCTGCTGTTAGCGAAGGGAAACATCCAATTTTTACCAGGTATTAGCTTGTTGCATTAATCTGTGGTTTATTATGATGTCTCCGTAAATGCGGAAATAAATAAAGGTGGCACTGATGAGGGCATCATTGACAACCTAACTCTAAATATGTTAAAAAACAAACGTCATACTACTTTACCAACCACTCCAGTTATTATTAGAACAGAGTGGAGGACAGCTTTATTTTTGATGTTGTTGCCTTGCTCACCTGTCACCTTATAGGACATTTCTCTGTAGTGTGTCAAGTCTTCTCCTTTAACCAGCACCAGCTGAGGACATTTCTCCTTTGCATCAATCACAGACATCAGTTTGGTGAGACCCAGGTCTCTTGCCACGTAGTTGCAGGTGACTATGATGTATTTCTGCTGGATACCTGACGACATGAGACACAAGATTACTCTGCTGTTGGGACATGGTTTTTGTGCAAACCACAGGCCTCCTTTCAATCAAACTTGAAGCAAACATGCCGCATGTGCTGGAGTGGACTCAATCCCCCAAGATGCCACAGGTTCCAATGATCTTAGAAAATCAAGGAACTCAGTCTCCCAGAGGATGTAACAGGATACTGCATGTCCTGGGGTCTGGACAATGTCACACAAAGGTTTCAAGAACCACCAGGGTCAACTCCTATTGGTCACTCTGGTCCAAGACCCGTGAGGTCACCGGGGCCAATATAAGGAGAGGTCTCCCCAAAATCGTCCTCTCTTCTCTCATCCCTCCGAGGACGGAAGGCTGCTACAGCCTCTCTCTCGACAATCCTTTGAAGGCCAGCAGGCTGTCCAGCCTCTCTTCTCCTACATCGCCAGGGGGGGGGGGCTGATCCAGCTTCCTTCTCTATCCAACCCACAACCAGAGATCAGAGTTGCAGCTCCCAGCTCATCTTCAAGGAAATCTCCTCGCCCTTCAAGCTCTACAACAATCCTCGTAGCGACGCGATGTCCTGCAGGAAAACTTCAACCAGCATCTGAGCACACAACTCGACAGAATCGCGAATGCAGAACTCTATGACCACAAAGCCAGGAGACGTCACAGAACTGCAAACTGATCAGTAACTTTCTTTTCCTCTTTCCATCGGACTGGTAACATAATCTGGGCTTAATAATTATACATCCTAAAAAATACTTTTTACTCAATTCTGTGTGTTTACAAGTTTGATATATGCTGTGACGTTGTAGGTATAATTTAAATGAAGGTTAATGCTAGTTAGGCTCGCCACAGGCTTTGTCCCTGACTCTATTATTATCTGATTAACATCCACACAGACACGCATAGCATCTCACCTAAACCTTCCCCCTCAGCCGTAAAACAACGGCCGTAAATCAACCTCAGAAGAAGGGGGGGGGCTCTTATCTTAGAAACCATTTTTTTAAAGCATGCTAATTTACATTCACACACACGCACTCACATACCTCCTTGGTTTGATTGTTTAGTAATTTGTGTTTTTATACTTTATTATATTCATAACAAATGTTCTTCTTTCACAAATGCTTTCTACTTAATATTGCATAAGTGAATTTTGCCAACCGTTACACTGTTAAGTACTCCGTAACCTTCATTGTTCATTATATAATCTTTAATGGTAAAATATTGAGATATATAATTGAACTAGATCTAAATGACTGATCTTAATCAATAAATTGGCTATCTTTTCCCTTCTATGAAGGGTGGTCACCCGCAAGAACTTTAAACAATTAAAGTTATGATTTAATATTAATATTTAAATATTAATGTTTTATATTTTATTTTGATAACCAAATTTATTGAGTGCCTAAAGGCACACCATTCTATGGTAACACTTTTTAAGCACTATTGCACAACACTGCGCTTCAGTAGAAACACACCTGACAACTTGTATTCTATTCCAGCAGTTTACCTAGAGGGACTTCTCTCAGTGCCGGGTTTCTGATCATCTCCACCTGAGCGTAGAAGCAGTCCAGGTCAAAATGCAGAATGACTCTGTGTGCAGAGGTCGCTGCTGATTGCTTACACAGGCTTGGACCTGTAAAAGAGTTAGTTAGAGACTCTGATGAGGACAAAGTATTGATAAACAACATGATTTAAAAATATAATTACTAATACAGTAAGCAGGAATTTCTGTAAACATTCACATTTGCTTATAGCGCCTCCCTGAGAGCAAAAGAAAAAGGTAAGCAGAGAGAATGGAAAGCTCTAGAAATCTTCCTTACTGTGTTGAAGAGAAAATTAATCAGCACATATTTTCATTTCAATTATTATTTTGAGGGTAAATGGCAATTACTTGCTGGTTCCAGCTTGTCTCGTTTATTGGGCAGCTTTACCCGATTGAATCTGCTGCTTCCGTAGGATTATGCTTGCCATATTTATTTATTCACCAACTGCAATTTCAGTTGCTTCTTACCATCGATTTAACAATGTATTCAGCCACACAGACGTTGCATCTACTTAAATTATTTCAATGTTGTGAGACAAACACCTGGAAATGGTGTATTAGAATTTGCGATGTCATACTGCAACACTTTAAACCCACTTCCACAGAACACACAGGCGATGTATTCACAATGCTTGTTTGGGCCAAACCCAAAGACATGCATTCACTAAGACATAACACATATAAAAGAAACTGGAAATACAACATGTTTGGCATTTTAACCAAACCCCAAACCGATTCCTGAGTTATTGTAACAACCAAACAAGGCAGGTGAACACATATTATTCTAAACAACTTGAGACAAGTATTCAAATCAATTCAGTATTCCTCTTTCTTTCACCTCATCTATTTATCGACTAATCATCGCAACTATTATGGGAAATATTTTACTTCTCACTACATTTTGTTGATGTAGAAACCTGAATGTTTGACAAAGACTGAAGCTGTATTGAAGATAGCTAAAGCACGAGGAAGCTGCAGAAGGAAGCAGGTCTCAGACAGGATTGAAATATGAAGCCTGGTGATGAGACAGTATAAAGACAATGAGCACCATCTGAGTTATGTCTCTCTCTGCTTGTTTGAGAGACTTTGTCTGGTCTCAGTGTTTTACCCGGAGCAGCAGCAGGAGCAGCAGGAGCAGCAGCCGAGTCCAGGAAACTGCTCCTCCACTCGGTGTCATCCTCCTCCAGCTCCTCCTCACTTTCCCCCATGTTAAACACCGGACATTTCAGGAGTCAAGCCGTTATTTTACTGACGCAGAAAACGCTGTTGTTGTTGTTGTTGTTGGTTTGGTAACACCTGGAAAACTGCACCACAGAGTGAAACTACTGTTTCTCTGCAGGTCATAGTTCAGTTGTGTACCACAGCGCCCCCCGTCGGGTCGGAGTGAGTAGAGCTACACGATCAGCTGTTGGCAGGTGTAAATAAAAACAGGTTGTAACTCAGTGTCTTGGGTAGAGATGTCCCATAACATTGGTACATGAGGTGAAAGATAGAAGTGGAGGGAAATAATCTGTGATAAATAAGGCAATGTTCCTAATTGCATGCAGAGAGCTGAGCTTTATCAAATAGGATTGATAATGTTCTATAAATGTCCCCCTCATAATTATGATTTAGCATCTCATAATAACGAGATAGCATCTAATCATTAATCTGATTGGGCGATTTAAACAAACATTAAGTGTTGTATATATTTTATTTGAAGTATTTTTATGTACGTTTTTATTTGAACCAACGTCTTTTCCACAGAGCCGAACCGGGGCCTATAAAAGAGACGCTAACGCGGCCCGTGGCGCCTCCACCAACTGCCGGTCAACGTCTGACTGAACTCGCCGAGGAAGGGCACGTCTCCTCCGATGTTTCGCTCGTCCGGTCTCTTCGCGGATGTGAAGTGTCCCTCCCCGGGACTCGGGCACTGTGAGCGGCCTCACTGCTTCTACAAACATGGCTCTCGGCAGCGGAACGTCTCCACCGCCGCCTCCTCTCAACCCTCCGCGGTCCCCTCAGCAGGTGAGTGTCCACAGGTATGCTAGCTAGCTACATGCGACATCCGGTGAAAGCTAGCCGGAGTTGTGTTGAAAACGTTTTTAAATGCACATGAATTTTGACAAATGTGGGTAAACTCGAGATTAAAGTGGATTACGCGATATTTTAAAAGAGCTTCGAACGAGTTTTGTTACTTTTTTATTCATTTTAATTGGTTAAGTTTTACTTTATCGTTAAGCTAGGTGCATCATGTGGCTAATTTGTCTTAGTCAGTTACTAAGTATAGTGCGTAATGCGTTGTTTGAAAATGTAATTTAAACTAGAACCACGAACAGCAATTATATTTGTATTGATAAATTATCTGTCCTTCCATTTGTATCATGCTTAATTCATCAATTAAAAATGTATGATATTCTTGGTCTTTCTTTATCCATTAACTGTGGTTCTATTTGTTTCATACTTAATTCCCCAATTAATCAATTACCACGACTGGTTTTAAAACACAACCCCATACAAACTGTTACTTTACACCTCAAACAACTTTTATCTTTTTGTCCACATGTCCCCAAAGCAGCATGGCCCTATATGACTTATTTATACTTGAGCCAGACGGTCTCTCAGTAAAGTTATCAACTCTGCCAAGGCTGAATTATCCTACACATGATTTTCTCTTGTTATTATAGACAAGTGGTGCGTCTGTACCATTTATGTGCAACTTTAATGGGTTCTTCTCAGGCCCGGTCCTTCTACTAAGTTTAGTAGAAATCCGTTGGGTAGATTTTGGCAGACATTAGTGAAAAGTTAACCTCTCTGTTGGAAATAAAATTTCCTATTGTGTATTTCCTTTTCACAGAAGTCCAGAATTGCTACCAGTCATTTGTCTGTGGATCCCCAGCGAGCGATGACACCACAGACGACAATATCCAAGAGCTGTTACGGATCAACAAGGAGATCGAAGCTGTGAGGCACGAGGTGGAGCAGGAGCAAAGACGACTGTCACACTACCAGACCATACGGTCAGACAGCAGAAACACTGTGTCCAAGTCTGAGACTACAGGTAAACGACTGGACAGACATCCTCTGTCATCACACTCTGACTTCAAAAAGACTTACTCGCGGACAAGGAAGTACGTTGTTGACAACTCAAAACCAAGGACTGACCTGGAGTATGACCCCCTGTCCAACTTTTCAGCTGACTTGCGGTCCTACAGCTCGTCCAGTAAGGAGCAGAAAGTGAAAAATGCACAAGTTATTAATGGAGAGAGAGAAACTGTGCTGAGTGACCAAAAGAAGCCGGTCGCTCAGGCTCCGTTTTCGCAAAAGCCATCTCCAGGGCTACTCGAGGAGCCTATTGAAGACAGTGTCCTGATTATAGACATTCCTCCCTCACCTGACCAAACAAGAGGCCAATCTCAGAAACTTGACTGTGTTGCTGGCAGTGCCCATGGTTCAGTCGAACAACTGAAGGAAAAAGTTCCCATTGCACTTGATTCTCCGCTGCTGCGCCTTGCAGAAGCTGAGGCTTACCAGGTCACATCTCCACGGGCAACAAAGCTAGAATCACATAAAGTTGATAATTGCAGTGTGGAAAACAATCAATATCCATCTACTCTTTATGAGAATAAAGGATGGGAAAACATACCAGTTGATGGGAGTGTAATTGACCTAACTGGATGTTTAGAAGAACTGGAAAATGAATGTCAGAAAATCTCTTATCAGGCTGCGGAAACAGAAGTCCACGACATTCCTGAGCCTCTAAGTCCTGCTACCTCCTCACACCAACAATATCAGAGTTATGACAATCTGGGCATTGCAGAGGAAGAAAATGTGCCTCAGGTCAAATGGCCTCTCTGTGAGGTATCCTCTAGTGTTGAGGCAACGAATCCACTGCAGTCAAATTATTTTCAGTGGAAGCATTCAAATTCATATACAGCTCCGGCTGCAAACTCAGGGTCACCCTGCAGGAAACGCAACACCCAGACAACAGAGATGCAGGTTCACAACCACCTGTCTCCCAAGCGAAGTGCACCGCCACTGGTGTCAGGAAGCCAGGAAACGTCAGGCACAATACCAGGACAGATTCAGGGGGGTTCTCTCATTAACCAGGCGTCAGCTGTAATATACCAGGCGCAAGCAGAACCAGCTTCAGGCAGCAACCAATATCAAAACTCTTCATCGACATCGGTCAACTCGTATTTGATGAACAGAGGTGATTCAACATTTGAAACCACTGAGGAGCTTTTGGTCAAGGAAGGTCAAGAAGAGGTTATAATAATCTCCAGCTCCGAGGACGAGCAAGAGCTCAACTATTCAGATATGGAGCTGTCAGATAGTGACCCAATGGAAGAGTGCTACAGGATCTTCATGGAGGCAAATAATGAGGATAAAGGAAATAAAGAGAAACCTGATGTGTCCGTACGTATGCTGTTGATACTCCAAATCCAAGATTAAGACATTTCTTAAAACGTCAACAGGTCTTTTCTTTATACTTTGTCATTTTTAGGTTGCAGCAATGGAAGTGGATAAGACTGAATTGACCACCACACCTGAAACTTTACTTGGAAAGAAGAGGGTGGCACATGAAGCCAAACATGCAGAGGTACTTGCTAACACTGAAAATGCAACATATCTCCATTAATCAAATGCATAGACTTTTTAAGGGAGACACTCTGCAAGGTAATGTCAAAGATACTAAAATCCTGATCTTGGAAATATAGCATTCTTTGAAAATGAAATGCATTTTGTTCACTGAGAAGTTTTATTTTTCAGTTGATGCTTGCTGGTGATTTAAACACAGCGACAAAAGTATATATTTGTGATATAATTATTATAAGTAATCAATTTATAAAGCATACAATGTAAATTAACTGATAAAACGAAGAAACAAAAGGTGAAAGCTGTATAATCAAATAAAAAATGTTTTGTGCATACAAGTAAAATAAACAGTTTTAAATAAGACAATTTTAAAGAAGATTGTCTAAGGATGTACAGTTGAATTATTGACCATAGAAACAGCTATACATCTCCAGATTGACCTACAAACCCAGATGAGCATTAATGTTTTCTTTTATTAAATTGGCTCCAATTAAAACGTAATATTACTTTGCTCCACTCAGCAGCCGCTGGCAAAGAGCAGACCTCAAGCCAAGATTTTGATCCCTCTGCGTGAACCAGCAGCTTCAGGATCTGGCTCCCAGTCCGCCATCCCTTCAAAGATCCTGCCGGCACAGCAGAGAGCCTCCTCGGTGACTGCTTTAGTTAAGGGTGCTCAGGCTTTTGCTTCCTTCTCGTCTCAGAAGAAGCCAGAAACCCAGACTACTGCTTGTCCTCCTCAGACCCCTGCAAACATACAACCAGCCCCTGTGCAGAATGGTAAGCATATCTGGTTGGCTATGCTATTTCATTATTATAATTATAACTATTTATATTCTATTTATTCTGGGAGGCTTTATGAAAATGGAGTCCAACTACTGTTCAGCTTTAATGTGTTGCATGCAAATGATCCAGAGCAGTTTCCATACATCTCTGTTCAATCATTTCACCAAAACAACACAGCCTTTACTTCTGTTGCAGTCATGAATTTATTTGCTCTCCCTCCCTCTAGTAAGGACACCAGAATGAAAATCCCTACCTCTATGGTAAATTACCTGATTATTATAATAATAACTTCAATTTATATAGTGCCTTTCAAGAGACCCAGGGACACTTGTAGATGTGGGGACAAAAAGAGATACAAACTGGTGACACCTACTGGATAAACCAAGTCTAGAAGCTCCTACAAACAGTACGACCAGGCCCGCCTTGTCATCATAGATGTAGACTGGAATATATTTCCTGTTTTTGCATGTAAATCTTAAATAGAATTTCTTTTTGGGATGTATTGTTGTCTGTTCGCCTGAAGGTCAGCCTATGTGTTTTTTTTCTCTTCATACAGCTTACATAAACTACCTTCCTTTGGGAACTCCTGTGATCCAATTAGGAAGCAACTTGCACTTGATCCTCCCAGAGGGCACCTTTCCTCTGTCTGTTACTTCAGGGTCCTGCCCTGTTTCTTCCATGCTGACCCCGGTCACTCCAGTGCACATGAGCACTATGAAACAAACATGCCATAAAGCTGCAGTAACTCCCGTGCAAAGATACCATCCGACAGCACCCGTGCTCATTCCTGCTCCGACGCGTAAAACGTCCTTGGCCCATACTACGGCACATGTACATCCAGCTACCTCCACTACACCTCAACCTACTACTGCCGCCAAGGTAAGAAGGCCATTTTAACAGACTAGACTTTTAAAGATTTTTAAATGTTTAATATCTTTTATCATGAATTTATATTCGTTCAGCTTGTGCCTACAAAACGTAAACTGAAGCAGCAGAGCGGGGCCACCAAAGACAAAGTGCCCCATGATGTCAGACAGCGTTACGTCAACATGTTTACAGAAGAGTTCCTCAAAACAACAGCCAATGTCAACGAGGCCTTTGAAAAAGTGAGCATATGTCGCTGAATCTCAATCTCACTGCCGTACTGTCTGGATATTCATTCTTCTTGCTGTTTTATTGTTGATAGGCTGTTGCTGAAGAGGAGACTGTGTACAATCGCAGTGCCAACAAACTCAAATATCTGAGTATTGCTGTGAATTCACTGAAGAGGCTGAAGAAACAAAGTTGCGTTGCATCCAAAGGTGAGAATCTCCAGAAAACTGTTCATGAAATTGGGAATAAATGAACAGTGCGGATAGAAGATGTTATTGTTTCTGCTGCAGATGAGAATGAAGTCAAGGGCCAAAGATCGAAAGGCAACATACCCTTCAACCTGGAGCTGTTTCAAGCAAATGGTGAGAATCGCTTTCCAAATCTTCTTGGATTCAAATGTCTTTTTAAAGGGAAGCTTCTCAGTGTATTCGTTTCCTCGGCAGATGATGTGGCTTTGTACGAGAGTTTGAAGGATTATATTTTGACTGAGAGAAGGTTGATAAGGTGCAACTATCCTGTCCAGCACCCGGAGAAGGCCGGCTCTGCTGCTCTTTTTACCGACAATAAGAAAGGCAGCACAGACCGTAAGTGAAAAACCTCACCACTCCAGCTGCACTCAAGCCCCCTCAAAACACAAGTGGATGTTGTTCTCACATTGTGTCACTAGAGGGCACCTGTAAGTTGGAGCTGTAGCATCTCAGCACATTTCTCAGGTGATGAGCTTTTTCTTTTCTGTTTGGTTGGTAAAAGCCTTGAAGAGGATCTGCTGTCGATGTGGGGCCACGTACTCTGTTTGCCTAACAGGCAAACACATCCGCAAGGAGGAGTGCAACTACCACTATGGGAAAGTAGTAAAGAACAAAGGTGAGTAGAGGATTGCAGGGCTACAACTTACAATAATTTTAAACAAATTTCCAACTATTTTCCTGACTTATTGGGTAATATTTTGGTCTTAATTAATTAGAAAACGTTCACAATATTGCTTGAAAAGATGAATTGATCACATTATTGAAGAGTACATTTAGTTGTTGTTTTTTAAATAATGTGATGGACTAAAGTTCATGGAAAACATTTTGAAGTAATGTGATGTTTGAAACCATTGCAGTGCCTGGTGGAGTGGAATCCCGCTACAGTTGCTGCCAAGGAGTGATGGGAGCACCTGGATGTCAGGTGTTTAAGGTGAGAAACAAGAATTTGAGTTAAACATTTCCAAAACAAAGGCCACATACATACTAACTAAATTTTTATTTTTAAACAGTATTTTAAAATAACCTAATCTGTCCACAAAGGTGTTTTTGCTCCATATCAGTAAATCCCATCTGCACTAACACACCTGAAAACGAATATCACATGACCATTCATGCTGACTGGGCAGGTGCAAGTTTGTTGTCTACTCTGCAATCAGTTGGTTAGTTACAAAAATACTATGAAGGGGGGACAGTGGTGAGAATTAAGGCAGGGATTTATTTTCTTGTGTTAATGAAGAGGTAGAACTGTCATTTCTGATGTTTGTATTTGCACATCATTGTTTCCGAACATCTCCCTCTTTGCTTGACCTCATACGACACAGCTCCAGACTGGTTTTCAGGAGAGAAAATACAGATATAGATACTAAACAAAGTGTAAACAAGGCAGCAGGGATGCATTTGAGAAGGAAATTTAGTAATGTGGATGTAGCTTAAGACCCAATGTACTAATTTGTATTTTTTATGTCCAACAGTTGCATGTCCATGATGCCATCTCCATGGAGGGTTTTGTGTCTACCAAGCAGAGACATCCTATGGATATGAGCTGTCCTGGAGTCTACTCCTTGAATTGTGAAATGGTGACATCAACTTCTTTTGAGGGGCAGGGTTTTTTAATAATGTCCATATGTCGACCCTGAGTCTTCCAGAAGCTCCACTTGATGTTGTGTTTTGATTGGTGGTGATTCGTGTTGTGCAATAGTGCTTAAAAAAAATAAAATATAAAACATTAATATTTAAAATATTAATGAAATCATAACTTTAATTGTTTAAAGTTCCCGTGGGGCACCACCCATCATAAAAGGGAAAGGATAGCCAATTTATTGATTAAGATCAGTCTCATTTAGATCTAGTTCAGTAGAAATCTCAATATTTTACCATTAAAGATTATATAATGAAGGTTATGGAGTTCTTAACAGTGTAACGGTTGGCAAAATTCACTTATGCAATATTAATGACAGAACATGTGTGGATGTCAGGGACAAAGCCTGTGGCGAGCCTAACTAGCATTAACCTTCATTTAACTTATACCTACAACGTCACAGCATATATCAAACTTGTAAACACACAGAATTGAGTAAACAGTCTAGCTTAGCATGTATAATTATTAAGCCCCAGATTATGTTACCAGTCCAAGGGAATGAGGAAAAGAAGTTCAGTTTGCAGTTCTGTGACGTCTCCTGGCTTTGTGGTCGTAGAGTTCTGCAATTGCGATTCTGTTGAGCCGTGTGCTCAGATGCTGGTTGAAGTTTTCCTGCAGGACATTGCGTCGCTACGAGGAGTTTTAAGGGGCTTGAGCTTGAAGGGCGAGGAGATTTCCTTGGGAAAGTGAGCTGGGAGCTGCACATCTGACCTCCGGTTGTCGGTTGGATAGAGAAGGAAGCCCCCCCCCCCCCCCGGCGATGCAGGAGAGGAGAGGCTGGAAAGCCTGCTGGCCTCGGAGAAAATGGAGCAAAGCAGCCTTCCGTCCTCGGAGGGATGGAAGAAGTGGGGAAGATTTTGGGGAGACCTCTCCTTATATTGGCCCCGGTGACCTCACAGGTCTTGGACCAGAGTGACCAATAGGAGTTGACCCTGGTGGTTTTTGAAACCTTTGTGTGACATTGTCCAGACCCCAGGACATGCAGCATCCTGTGACATCCTCTGGGAGACTGAGTTCCTTGACTTTCTAAGATCGATGGAACCTGTGGCATCTTGGGGGGTTGAGTCCACTCCAGCACATGCGGCATGTTGGCTTCAAGTTTGACTGAAAGGAGGCCTGCACAAAAACCATGTCCCAACATTAGTATTCATGTATTTACCACCATTTGAAACAAAGTATTTTGCTCCAACTCCCTCTTTTGCTCTGATTGTATTTGCTCCAAAGTAAATGTACTGCATGAAGATGCTTTTAATAGAGATTTTAAGCTTTTTTTGCTGCACAATAATTTGTTACCTTAAGAAGGATGTGGTTGAACTGTTGGTCTGCAATGAAAACATGAATATTTGTATTTTTTTGTCTTCATAGTGTTACACTGTTCATGGTCTGGAGCTGTCCAGAGTGACGGTGGTCAACTCTAGTTTGCAAGTCATCTACGACACTTTCGTCAGACCTGATCAAGAGGTCATTGATTACAACACAAGGTAACGTTACTGGCTTGTGATATGTAATGTGATATAAATGTAAGATTCTGGCACAAAAGCTGGTTAATAGTCAAATGTTGACTTTTTGTTGAACATCTCTTTCGATGGCTTGTGACATTTTACCCGTGTAGATTTTCAGGCATCGGTGAGGAAGACGTGAAGGGCAACTACACGTCCCTCAGAGAGGTGCAGGAGACGCTACAGAGCTTCATTAGTGCTGACACCATTCTGATTGGACATGGCCTGGAAGCAGATCTCTGTGGCCTGAAGGTGACGAAGCTCTTTTCAATATTATTGACTTTACTTTTGCTTATCGCTTCCAGAGCATCAGTCCTCCTCCAATAATTTAACACATGATTTTACTACTGATGTCCAGGAGGGTTTAATGGAACAACATGGCGAATTCCCACCGAGTCCTATTTTGTGTTTCCCTTTGCATCATTAATATCATCACTAGTTAGATTAACTACCATGTTTTATGTTGCGTTTTTTCAAGCTAAGTTCACAAATCAGTCATCATGGTAATTTTCCAGACAGCTGGCAGCTGAGTAGTCAGGTGTTTTCATTTTTTGTTGGATTTGGCTCCAAAGTACTAAAGAACAGGATGTTCTATAAACACCTCATGAAAAGGGACAACCTGTGGAGTTGGATCACACTCGTGCCACAGATGTGAGAGGTTTGGGATTTTGGAAGCTAATAAGCACGGTTTGCCAAATAATTGGATGTTTCTACTGTGACTTTAAAGCATCAGATTTATGAGCTGCTTGAATTATGACAAAAAATACAATGGGCAAGAGGAACTCTAGTCTAACGTTGAAACTGCTTCCATGTTATGTAAGTGAGCATGCAACCTTATTTTACCCACTTTAGCTGCAGTCGTGGTAAAGTTTCTCTGTAGTTTTCTAATGCCAGTTATCAGTGGCTGTGATGATTTATCTAGATTAATACCAGTGGTGTGAGAAGTACGATCAGGAGTATAAGACAGTGTAGAATTACTGTTTTAGGTTAAAGTCCTGGATTCAAAATCTTGAATCAAATCACTTTATTAACACAATGTACTGGAATCAACCGCGTGCGATGAAACGCATGATTGGATTATAATTATTGATGCATAAGTATTTGTGTCACAGCAGCTGGTAAAGGTAACATAACATTCAATGACTATATATAGCTCTGGGATTTACGTGTATTTGTATTAATCAAACTTAAAAAGTGTATTTGAACCTCAGCTGTGATACATGTAATGGAAGACAAAGAACAATATTTCATCCGAACTGTAGTTGAGTAGAAGTATAAAGTATCAGAAGTGGAAATCATGTACTAGTACCTCTCACTTACTTTTCACCAATTAAAGCCAAACTGAACGTCGAGGTTAATTATGAAGTATGTTTAATTTTCACATTACAATTAGTGCCGACAGCTTCAGACATGCTCCTCTTTGATCTAGTTGCTCCATGGGACAGTGGTGGACACATCGCTGGTCTTCCCCCACCGCCTGGGCCCCCCCCACAAGCTCACCCTCAACAAACTGACAGCTGAATATCTTCGACGGATCATCCAAGAGAGCGGTGGGTCATCGTGGATACAGCCACCGCACAAATGTCTACAAACTACAACCCATCTGAATTTACATCTAAATAAAGACAAAATCAGTCGTATTATACATTTGAATCTCAACAAAATATATGTATATGAAGCACAAAAGCTGCAATTTTGTTACAGAGGATGTAACTGTCATTATTCGTATGTGATATAAATAATGATCTACTGTTTCTCCCAGTTTGTGGCCACGACACCGGCGACGACGCTGCCGCCTGCATGGAGCTCATGATATGGAAGCTCAAAGAAAGTGGAAAACTGAAAAAGTGATGGAAATAAAAAACAAGAAAGAATCTCTTCAGTGTTCAGACATGAAAAGACAGGAGCTGCAGTGCCGACCTACGTGTGAGGTTCTGTCATCTCTGAAGGGCTGTTTATTTATTTAGTTTTTTTTAGTTTGCTTATATCACATGATCTGTAGTGTGCCGAGAAAACCTGAAGCAGTGGGGTCATTTGTAATAATAATATCTAAGTAAAGGCACTGAACAAATCCCTTGTGTGTTTATTTTTGTTTTGTTTTTTTGTCGCCCAATCTTTTACAAGCCAATGAACATCGAGCCTTTACTGGCAAAATGGTGTCAACAAATAAAAGGGAGGAGCTATGCAAATTAAAACTCACATTTGAGCAATTCCACTAATTACTGATGAGACAAGAGGGAGCAAAGGAGAAATGTGCTCTTGTTGAAGATAGTAAATTTCTGGTATTTTGTCAATGTAGTGGATTATTTCTCCTCTTTCATTACAAACGACCTCAAAAGTTTCAGTTGAAAATGAACATATGGAGCTTTTTCCGATCTTTATTCAAGAGTACGGTCAATCTACTTTTTACATGACAGTTATAGTCTTAGTCATGTCAGAAGTTGAGGATCACTGATCACAAACGCACATCCAGGACATCGTGGAGACACAACGTGCCTCAGACTCGACATGAAAACCTGAGAACTGTCAGTGTTTCACCAGTCACTTCTTTGCAGACTGCATTTCAAATCTTAAAGTCCATCAGTCAGTCTTTTTCTTGCCTCTCCTGCCACAGCACATCCTAAAACAGTAACGGCATGTCCAGATGAAGAGGAGTGTGATGAGCAGGACGACTGCAAGGAGGAAGGCCAGGACGTCCAGGGAGTGGTACTGGTACCAGGTCAGCTCATGGGCCTGGACCCTCAAGTGCTTGGCCCCGTTGTTTCTCATGGTGAACTCGATCCAGAACAAGGCCTCATCCAGGGGACTGGTGGGTCTGTCATGGTGGATACTGGACAGCCGCATGGCACTCTCCTTGTACCTGGATGAACATGGGGAGGTAATGCACATTTTATTGTTTTGTCTCTCAATTATTTTTTCCAGTGGGAGTGGTTTGAAATTTTTAAGAAGATTTAAAGTCTTACGTTTGACTTGGTGGAAACCCTGATCAGGAAATGATTCAGTACCTTCTTTAAAAGCCTAAAACCGACTAAGAGCAGATAAGGACACTTACGATTTCTCTTTGATAACAGTATTGATCGCATCTCTCAGGTCCTCAGGCTTCATGAAGTTTAAGTCCACGATAACTGCAGCTCCCTTGGCCTTCATGTGGTTCATGTTGTCTGGTTGGTCAACGAACAAGGGGATGCCCACCATGGGAACACCGTGGTAGATGGCCTCATAAATCCCATTTGTGCCACCGTGGGTGATGAAGGCTCTGGTCTTGTGATGACCTGATAAAGAAGCCGAAGATCATGAATCATGCCTCGGTTTTTCCAACCTAGACAAGTTCGTTGTGCATTTCCCCTTAAAATTACTACAACATTCAATTTTATTCGTATGGAGCCAAATCATAATATATATCTCAATGCACTTGACATAGAAAGGTTGAAACCTTAAAAAGCTGAATAGACATTTCTTACAAATATTGTTATAATTAACAACTAACTTATATTATATATGTCTTTTTATAATATAATAATATATAATATTTTGGAGAGTTTTTTGACGGAGCGTCAGACATCAAAAGATATAAATGTGTGCTATGGGGGAGACTACTAACTATTTTTATATTTTTATGAAAAGAATAATTGCCAGATTAATGGACAATTCAAAATAATTGAGCTCAATAAAACTAAAACAGTCTTAAAACTTGCTTTGAAAAATCCCTCTGCAAGACAAGGATTTGTTATTAATGTTCTCCTTCAGAACCTTTACCACAAATTTTCTACTGCCCCCTTTACCCAGTTGGAAGGTAGCCAGCCTAATAAAGATGTGAGAGGAAGCTGGCAGCAACACTGATTATGTTCTGAAGTTACCTTTGTGCACCTTTTCTCCACTTTGCCCTTGTTGGTCCAAGTCCACTGAACAATGTCTGTCGCACCTGATAAATCTGAGCTGCATGAGCTCAGTGTATGTTTTGTGTTCACACTGGGAAAGTTAGAGGATAGTCTAAACCAGACATGGGCAAAGTACAACCCGTTGGGCTTTTTAATCCGGCCCACCGAACTTGTTCAAATATTATATTATAAACCTACAAAGTAGACAAAAGCATCAGCTAAATTTGACCGGTAGTGTGTTGTATAGGCCTATAAAGGGCAAATGATCTCCCTTCACTTTTTCGCTTTGCCCTGTGAGCCCTTCTGTAAAATGAGCTGATCAAGGAAACGAAAAGTGGACAATGAGTGCCGAGTGTTTAACACGGAGTGGACAACAATATACTTTCTCACTGAAGGCCATCGAAGTCTGTATGCATGGTATGCTGAGAGACTGTCGCAGTTTTCAAGGAGTACAACATCAGCCGTCACTTTGCTACGAAGCATGCTAACTACGATAGCAAGCAGTCAACGCAAGAACGGGCGGCTACGGCAAAGACAAACTGCGATTCAAGAGTCAACTACCAAGGCAAGTTTTTTGGTGGCATTCGAAATAGGAAAGGCTTGCAAGCCTTTCTCCGAAGGCGGGTTTTGTGAAATTGCCATGCAAATAAATGCTTTGCTACTTGTTAAAGGCCAAATCCTTTCATGAAATGATTTTTTCCATTTCATTTATATTAGTTCACAAAAACACTCCATCCATCTGGTCCTGGCCCAGCCCCTCTGTCAAATTGTAGAACCCATTGTGGCCCGCGACTCAAAAAGCTTGCCCATCCCTGGTCTAAACAGTCCATCATGTATTTAGCCCCTGATTTGTGGGTCTGCTGTTGATGGACGCACAAAGCAAATCACAATGTGAATCAGGGAAATGGCCACAGCGTGAAAAATAGATTTGAAATGTTGAACTTTAGGAAACAAAAGGATTCAACTTTTGGAAAACATATATTTTCATTTATTCTTGCAGTGGACATCCAAAGTTGTAGACTGAATTACTACTCAGGGTAAATACATTATTTCCTGTTTGTATAAAACAGCTGTGACCTTGACTTAGAAAGTCGATTTAGTGAGTTCAGTGACCTCTCAGCAGCTAATTTGTTCAGCTCATCACGGTCAAAAAACATCTCGGGTTTATAAGTTCTGTTTAAAAGTATGCATTTTAAGTTGAATTCATTTTGAATTTAGAAAACATTAGCATTAAAGGGGACACATTATGAAAATTCCACTTTAGTAGAGCTTCTACACGTTAATCTGGGTATCTGGCATATCTACCTTCCCAAAACTCTGGAAAAAAAGAACTTGCGCAATTTGTTGTGGTTCATCTATGTCAGAAACTATACGCTAGAGTGCG
Organism: Platichthys flesus; assembly: GCF_949316205.1. Lineage (NCBI taxonomy): Eukaryota > Metazoa > Chordata > Actinopteri > Pleuronectiformes > Pleuronectidae > Platichthys > Platichthys flesus. The sequence goes on from NC_084947.1 coordinate 6,074,015, forward strand.
TTGAAAGGGATTACGTTAGCTGGGAAGCTAGCCGAGGGGGGACGCTAACCAGCTAGGGAGCGGGGTGAGAGGCGGAGGTCTGGCCGAGAAGCAGAGCCGGCGGTCGGGGTAAGTTACGAGCCACAGCTTCCTCCTCAGCTCGGGGCGGCGGGTGTTAGCTGGGAAGCTTGCCAATGTCAGCGGCTCGCTTCTGTTGGTGTCTGTTTATGGTAGCAGCAGCGAGCTAACGCTAGCTTCTGTGTGTAGACCCGGTTGAAGCAGCAGTGGGGAGCTGCCGGACGGGCCGCTGAGGGGACCGTGTCTGTTCTGCTGCGGCCAGTTAGATGGCAAGCGAGCTAACGCTCGCTTGCTGCTACTTTGGTTTAGTTTTGGTCGGTGAGAGGGGGAGCGGGGGGGGGGGGGGGAGACTCCAAACAGCTCAATCTGAAGAGGGCTGTTTTAGACAAGGTAAAAAGGGTGCTATTTTAAATGATCCTTGTGGTGTTTTGACCAAGAATTTTTACAGACATTTCATTAATACCCCAAGCAACCATATCAACAGTGGTAAAATGGGCATAATATGTCCCCTTTAAGTAATGAGTTGATATAGGGAAATGGAGAGAAACAGTAACAGTAAAAGTCATGAAGGTTCTTACCCAGCAGGTCGTTCTGAGGGATCCATTCATATAATCTGGTGTTATCACCAAGAGTCTCTGGTTTTTCTCCACTGTATCTCCACAGCACCTGTAAACACACGTTAAGATGAACACAGGAAAATCTTTACAAAATATACAGTGAATAATCATATCGTATAACTCCCAAATGTTTTAAATGTTCTTTTTTTTGTACATTTTGAATTCTCTTCAAAGGCCCATATCCTAATTCAACCATTAAAAATGCCAAATCATGCCTATAACCACGAACCATTGTGTGTTACTTAATAAATCTTATCTCAATCTTTCAGAGTGATTTAAACCTCTCAGGATAGTTGGTAGTTAAATTTATACTATTTGGACCTTTTGTGGGATCTGAGCGAGGCCCGAGGCGATCACGTTCGCCTTCTCAGCAGTGATGTTCCTGACCATGGATCCCAAAGTGAAGACCACGATGCCAGCGTCCCCTGAACTCTGCACAAATTCCTCCATATCCTGCAAGAAGAGAAAAGCCGTAGTATCCCAGTTCAAACCAAGAGTAACTTCCTGTACTTCTTTAAGCGGAGTTATTGGAATACTGTGGCGGTGTCATTTAAGATTAATGGGCCTGCAACAATGGAGATAAACTACCTCTGGCAAAGGTTTAGCAGGTCTGCAGTGGATCCCACCAATGTATTTGAAGTTGGGGAGGAATGGACGAGGGAATTCAAAATCCCAGTAGGTTCGAATCAACCAGAAGTCTGCTTTACTCATTGTCTGGCAGGCACTGGTCGGTTTCCCTGTCACATTGCAAAAGTATCATCAGTCATTCAGCTAATTTTCTAAGTCAAAGCAATTAAACATACAGAGGAAAGTAGGGTCCAGTTAAAATAACTCAGCTGCTCACCTTGGATTTCAGAGTAATATGCATCTACTTTTTTCCAATAAATGTTGTTCAAAATGATGTCATTGATTAAATAGAAGGCAAAGTTCCACACTCTCTCTGAGAAGTCCATCTTGTCTGTCAGTTTGCTCATAACAGCAGGGACAAAGGACGGTGGAGCCGGTTGCTGGCCACAGTATCTCTCCCAGTTATTCACAAAGCTGAAGCGCAGAGTGAAAACCAGAGGGATGCCCAAAATCTCTGCTGTCAAATCACTGCCGGTGTAGAGGGGGTCAGCCAGGAGAAGGTCATATTTTCCTTCCTTCAGCTTCTTCATGACGGTGTCTGATTTCACCACTCCATCCAAATACTTCAAAGTAAACTGCAGGTCAACCGCCATTATCTCCATATACTTCAAGTACATCTGCAAGGTGTTAATTTGATCCATCTCATACATGGTGAATTGAAGAAAGTTGTCAAAATGCGTCTCAATCTCCTTCAGTGAGATGGATACCTCGAAGTTTTCATACTGAAGGCGAGAAGAAATACTGGTGTTCATGAAAAGAGTTGTGCTCGGAACCAGGACGGTGACCTGGTGTCCCCTGTCGATCAGACCCTCCAGCACAGGCTTCATGTTAATCCAGTGGCTGCCCTCAGTGTACCACACCAGAATGTTTCCTCCATTCACCGTCTGAGTGGCACAAAGTGCCAGAAGCACACAAACAAAGAGGGGCTGCCTCTTCTCCATAGTCGCTGTGTGTCACGAAGAAAAGCTTCTGTGCCGGATCCTTTTTATATTGTTCTCCTTGGTAAACAATTATTAACTTCACAGAGCTGGGGTCTGGGTCATAGTTCCACTTGATGCATTAGGTAACATACCTTAAACAAATGGTCCGAGGTGAAAGGTTGCGGTTAATATCAAGAATAACCTCTACAAATAGAGTTAAAAAGTCAGAACAGACTCCAGAATACCAGGCTCTTGCTGTCAGCTGGACGAGATGCTGTGAAATAATGGATAATGACTTCAGCTAAATGGGCTCGAACAATTGCATAATCTGAGGAAGTTGTGAGAGTGTTGGGTGCCTGCAGAAGAATTCCCCTGCACACTGTTGAAGTGTTAATCAAAACACGTCCATAGAAGGGAAATGAGTGTATGTTGTAAGTTAAAGATTGTTGGTCTGTTAGCATTAAAAATGCAGACAGATTATCATTAAAATGAACCAAACTCAAAAGTAACTGTATCTTCACCATTATTCCCTTAAAGTGAATTATTCCTACTTAATGTTGGGACAGTGTTTCTGTGAAACTAAAGGCCTACTCCTTTTCGGCCTACATGTTAGTCAAAGCCGCAAAACAGCATGTTTCTTTGTTCTTGAGAAAGCCAAGCAACTCAGTCTCCCAGGGTGCAACAGGTTCCAATGTTCTGGAAAAAGCCAGGGCCATGGAACTCGCTCTCCCAGGATTCCTCAACTTGACAGAGGTGTGAAAAATAACAAGGGTCAACTCCTATTGGTCACTCTGGCCCCATGACCTGTGAGGTCAGTGGGCCAATATAAGGAGAGGATCCCCCAAAATTCTCTCTTTTTCCATCAACCTTCCCAGGAGGAGGCTGCCAGCTCTCCTCTCCTGCATTGCCGAGGGGGAAGCCTGGATTTCTTCTCTTCCAGCGGTGGTCAGAGGTGCAGCTTCCGACTCATCTCTTCAAGGAAACCTCCACGCATCTCAAGCTCTTCAAACTCCTAGCAGCGACTCGATGTCCTGCAGGTAGGATTCCACAAGCAACTGAGCCCCACAGCTCAACAGGACCCACTCCAGAAGAAAAGGGGGGGGGGGGGGGGCTGCTATCTTTAGGGGGTCAGCGACTATTTTGAAAGCATGCTGAGGAAGTGTGAGCATTTTGCCATCCGCTATATTGAGAGCACTCAGTTTTACATAGGCACACACATTCACATACACATCTTAGTTTAGTTAGTACGTTGTTAGTAACTAAACTAAGATGTTTTACTAACACATCTTATTATATTCATAATAAATGTTTTTCTTTCACAAATGTTCTTTCATTAATGTTGCATAAGTGAATTTTGCCAACCTCTACATTGTCCAGAACTCTTTAACCTTAACTGTTCATTATATAATCTTTAATAGTAAATATTGAGATTTCTAATTGAACTAGATCTAAATGAGACTGATCTTATTCAATAAATTGCCTATCTTTACCCTTCCTTTGAAGGGTGGTGCCGACAGGTAACTTTAACCAACTAAAGTTATGATTTAATATTAATATTTTAAACATGAATCCTTTATCGTCCCATAACTTTTTCTTTGCTACCACCGAAAGGCTCACATTTGTACCTTTTGTGAAATATCACATTCAAACTATTTGAAGGATTAACATGAAATTTGTCAGTGCTTCCCTGTGTAGACTTCTAATGATATAGCCCTTGGTCGAGAAATACAAACAGGTCAAACATTGCACTTATCATTCGGACTGTGCGCTCACTGAACTGAAACCCAAATGAACGTGGATATTTCCCATGAAACCTGGCTGTTAACGCAATTTAATGACAAATATTGAATTTGAGCGGGGAAAACGTTCATATTGTAGCATCCTCGCGTATAGACGACAGGAAACTTCTCTCTTTATGTGTAACTTTATTAAAGTCCAACAAACACAACACACTTCTTGTTCGTAAATCCGACACTCCTAACATCCAACACCGTATTCTTCACTCCCCTTCCTCATTCACCCTTGAGCAGCCAACTCATCAGCCAATGAGAGCCTGCCATCCAACATAACACCACAGCCATTGGTCTAGAACCGTCACGTGCCCCACCCCGACCTGTTCAATGACCCTCAGGACATCTCAATACTTATTTAACATGGTGTAGTTAGCTGGACATAAGTCATAACAAACAAAGAGCAGTCAACCATAACATAAACCTAACTACCAGTCCGTTATAATATTATCTGAGGTCTGGCTAAAACGTTACGGAATGTTTTCCTTCTCCTCAAGAGAGACGCTGTCTAAATCGAATACCTGCACCATGCCATTGCTGAATGCCCGTATAATGTGCTTAGTGTAGCCAAACCTAAACCAACTAACTCAACTTCGCACTGCGTCACCCACGATTCATCACACACAAATGTAGATCAAACAAGCAACGTATTCCAAGTGTTCTCTTCTCTGGCCAGTGTCTCAGCTCCAAACCGTAGTTAGTTTGATTATATCACATGATCTATGTTGATAACAGTATCCTGGATGTCAAAGTCTGAGTTTCCGCCCATGTGTGATATACATATTTTGGATGATGCTGTAGTGTGCCGAGAAAACCTGAAGCAGTGGGGTCATTTGTAATAATAATAATATCTAAGTGAAGGCACAGAACAAATCCCTTGTGTGTTTATTTTTGTTTTGTTTTTGTGTGTCCCCAAACTTTTACCAGCCAATGAACATCGAGCCTTTACTGGCAAAATGGCTTCAAAAAATAAAAGGGAGGCGCTATGCAAATTAAAACTCAACTTTGAGCAATTCCACTAATTACTGATGGTACATGAGGGAGCAAAGGAGAAATGTGCTCTTGTTGAAGATAGTAAATTTGTGGTATTTGTCAATGTAGTGGATTATTTCTCTTTCATTACAAATTACCTCAAAAGTTTCAGTTGAAAACTGAACATATGGAGCTTTTTCCGATCTTTATTCAAGAGTGCGGTCAATCTACTTTTTACATGACAGTTATAGTCTTAGTCGTGTCAGGAGTTGATGATCACTGATAACAAACGCACATCCAGGATATTTTGAGTACAAAACGTGCCTGAGAATCAACATGAAAACCTGAGAACTGTCAGTGTTTCACCCGTCACTTCTTTGCAGACTGCATTTCAAATCTTAAAGTCCATCACTCAGTCTTTTTCTTGCCTCTCCTGCCACAGCACATCCTAAAGCAGAAACGGCATGTCCAGATGAAGAGGAGTGTGATGAGCAGGACGACTGCGAGGAGGAAGGCCAGGACGTCTAGGGAGTGGTACTGGTACCAGGTCAGCTCATGGGCCTGGACCCTCAAGTGCTTGGCCCCATTGTTTCTCATGGTGAACTCGATCCAGAACAAGGCCTCATCCAGGGGACTGGTGGGTCTGTCATGGTGGATACTGGACAGCCGCATGGCACTCTCCTTGTACCTGGATGAACATGGGGAGGTAATGCACATTTTATTGTCTTGTCTCTCAATTATTTTTTAAAGTCTTAAGTTTGACTTGGTGGAAACCCTGATCAGGAAATGATCCAGTACCTTCTTTAAAAGCCTAGAACCGACTAAGAGCAGATAAGGACACTTACGATTTCTCTTTGATAACAGTATTGATCGCATCTCTCAGGTCCTCAGGCTTCATGAAGTTTAAGTCCACGATAACTGCAGCTCCCTTGGCCTTCATGTGGGCCATGTTGTCTGGTTGGTCACCGAACAAGGGGATGCCCACTATGGGAACACCGTGGTAGATGGCCTCATAAATCCCATTTGTGCCACCGTGGGTGATGAAGGCTCTGGTCTTGTGATGACCTGATAAAGAAGCCGAAGATCATGAATCATGCCTCGGTTCTCCAACCTTTTGCACAAAGTACATTTCCCCTTAATATAACTACCACATTCTATTTTATTCGCATGGAGCCAAATCATAATATATATCTCAATGCACTTTACATAGAAAGGTTGAAACCTTAAAAAGTTGCATAGACATTTCTTAAAAATATTTTAATAATTAACAACTAACTTATATAATATGTCTTTTTTTGGAGAGGGAAAATCAAGTGGAAAATATAAATCAAAACAAAGCATCACTCTGAACGAGTTTTTAACGGATCGTCAGACATCAAAGATATACATTTGTGCTTCAGGGGAGACTGATGGTACTTTTTCAACTATTTCGATATTTTTATCAATAAAATAATTGTTAGATTAATGGACAATGAAAATAAAGGAGCTAAATAAAAACTAAAAATCTTAAAACTTGCTTTGTAAAAACCCTCCACAAGACAAGGATTTGTTATTAATGCTCTCCTTCAGAACCTTTACAACAAATTCTCCATAAATCAAATTATGTCAACAAATGAATAAAACAACCAACGCCTTTGGGGCACCTGAGGGCTACTGCCCCCTTTGCCCAGTTGGAAGGTAGCCAGCCTAATAAAGACATGTGAGAGGAAGCTGGCAGCAACACTGATTATGTTCTGAAGTTACCTCTGTGCACCTTTTCTCCACTTTGCCCTTGTTGGTCCAAGTCCACTGAACAATGTCTGTCGCACCTGATAAATCTGAGCTGCATGAGCTCAGTGTATGTTTTGTGTTGACATTGGGAAAGTGACAACGGATAGTCTAAACCAGGGGTTCTCAAACTTTTGCAAGCTGGGCCCCCCCAAAGCTGGTTAGGGGTAGCTGGGACCCCCCGCCGCCCTCAACTACACAACCATATATATATATTTAGATAGATAGATAGATAGATAGATAGATAGATAGATAGATAGAAACATAGATAGCATATTGTTATTGATAGGCCTGACATGTCAAGGTTAGACTATTGTTATTGTTAGGCCCATACAGACAATTGTTATTACTATTTCACAACTTATTAGTGTAGTGAAATAGTAATAACAATTGTCTGTACTATTTATTATTATTATTGTTATTATTATTATTATTATTAAGATCAGTAGTAGTAGGCCTATTAGTAGGCTATTCATATTAGCAGCTATGTGAGCCTTCATGCTTTCTTATTATAATAATCATCATTATTATCACCATCATTATGTTATTATTATTATAATTAATGATAATCGACCAATTATTATTATATAATTATTATGATTATTATCATAATAATAATAAGTGTTAATATTGCATCATTAGGATACTGTTATTATTATGGGCCTCTTGTGATCTTTAAAACAAACTTGCAGGTCTGTCAATGTGAGACATGAGCCTGCTCTGCCTTGCAAAGGTCCTCAAATCTTGGGACAATGTTTGACAAACATATCATCAGGTCATCCTCGATCTGTGCGCGGTTGCGATATTTAGTTTTGAGCGAGTCAGTCTTGAAAAGCCGGCCTCGCACAAATAAGTCAACGCGAAAAGGAGGATCATTTTTTTTAGGCTATGTCGCACAGTGTGGTGGATAGCATCTTTCTTTAAAAGTAAAAGTCATGAAGCTTCTTACCCAGCAGGTCGTTCTGAGGGATCCAGTCATATAATCTGGTGTTATCACCAAGAGTCTCTGGTTTTTCTCCACTGTATCTCCACAGCACCTGTAAACACACGTTAAGATGAACACAGGAAAAACATAATATACAGTGTATATTCTATAACAATTAATAATCATATCGTATAACTCCAGTTTTTAGTTTTGCTGGAAAATGGTCGATCCTTGGCGATTACCCTGACTTCTTTAGCTGTAATACAAAATCTCGCCAAAGGTTTTAAATTTCCTTTTTTTTAACATTTTGAATTCAACCTCTCAGGATAGTTGGTAGTTAAATTTATACTATTTGGACCTTTTGTGGGATCTGAGCGAGGCCCGAGGCGATCACGTTCGCCTTCTCAGCAGTGATGTTCCTGACCATGGATCCCAAAGTGAAGACCACGATGCCAGCGTCCCCTGAACTCTGCACAAATTCCTCCATATCCTGCAAAAAGAGAAAAGCCGTAGTATCCCAGTTCAAACCAAGAGTAACTTCCTGTACTGCTTATAGCGGAGTTATTGGAATACTCTGGCAGTACAGTGTCATTTAAGATTAAAACTACCTCTGGCAAAGGTTTAGCAGGTCTGCAGTGGATCCCACCAACGTATTTGAAGTTGGGGAGGAATGGACGAGGGAATTCAAAATCCCAGTAGGTTCGAATCAACCAGAAGTCTGCTTTACTCATTGTCTGGCAGGCACTGGTCGGTTTCCCTGTCACATTGCAAAAGTATCATCAGTCATTCGGCTAATTTTCTAAGTCAAAGCAATTAAACATACAGAGGAAAGTAGGGTCCAATTAAAATAACTCAGCTGCTCACCTTGGATTTCAGAGTAATATGCATCTACTTTTTTCCAATAAATGTTGTTCAAAATGATGTCATTGATTAAATAGAAGGCAAAGTTCCACACTCTCTCTGAGAAGTCCATCTTGTCTGTCAGTTTGCTCATAACAGCAGGGACAAAGGACGGTGGAGCCGGTTGCTGGCCACAGTATCTCTCCCAGTTATTCACAAAGCTGAAGCGCAGAGTGAAAACCAGAGGGATGCCCAAAATCTCTGCAGTCAAGTCACTGCCGGCGAAGACGGGGTCAGCCAGGAGAAGGTCATATTTTCCTTCCTTCAGCTTCTTCATGACGGTGTCTGATTTCACCACTCCGTCCAAATACTTCAAAGTATACTGCAGGTTGACCTCCATTATCTCAATAAACTTCATGTACATCTGCAAGGAGTTCATTTGATCCATCTCATACAGGGTGAATTGAAGAAAGTTGTCAAAAAACGTCTCCATCTCCTTCAGTGAGATGGATACCTCGAAGTTTTCGTACTGAAGGCGAGAAGAAATACTGGTGTTCATGAACAGAGTCGTGCTCGGAACCAGGACGGTGACCTGGTGTCCCCTGTCGATCAGACCCTCCAGCACAGGCTTCATGTTAATCCAGTGGCTGCCCTCAGTGTACCACACCAGAATGTTTCCTCCATTCGCCGTCTGAGTGGCACAAAGTGCCAGAAGCACACAAACAAAGAGGGGCTGCCTCTTCTCCATAGTCGCTGTGTGTCACGAAGAAAAGCTGCTGTGCCGGATCCTTTTTATATTGTTCTCCTTGGTAATTATTAACTTCACAGAGCTGGGGTCTGGGTCATAGTTCCACTTGATGCATTAGATTACAGACGCACCTTAAACAAATGGTCCGAGGTGAAAGGTGGCAGTCAACATCAAGAATAACCTCTACAAATAGAGTTAAAAAGTCAGAACAGACTCCAGAATACCAGGCTCTTGCTGTCAGCTGGACGAGATGCTGTGAAATAATGGATAATGACTTCAGCTAAATGGGCTCGGACACAATTGCATAATCTGAGGAAGTTGTGAAAGCGTTGGGTGCCTGCAGAAGAATTCCCCGGCACACTGTTGAAGTGTTAATCAAAACACGTCCATAGAAGGGAAATGAGTGTAGCTCTTTCTTCACCATTATTTCCTTAAAGTGAATTATTCCTACATTAGTGTCATGGCTCAAGGACGGATTGTCATGAACTTATGTACAAACTAACATGGATCCTTTATCGTCCCGTAACTTTTTACCTTTAGTGAAATATCACATTCAAACTATTGAAGGATTAAAATGACATTTATCAGTGGTTCAGTAGAGAACAACCAAAGCTGCTCAATCTGACTGCGTCGTCTCGCTCACTGAAAAGAAACACAATTGAACGTTGGATATTTCCCATGATCCCCGGCTTCCTGAACAAACAAATCCACCATATTCTGTTCAGAGTCCTTCAAATTTAAAATGTTCCCGGCTGAATATTGGACATAAACGCTGGTTTTAAATGACTTTTTCAACGATCTACATTTCAGCATCACTCTTCAACTTGCTGGAGTTGATTCGGACAATTTAAGCAGCGATTATCGGTCAGTTCCACGCTTCTCGTACCCGCTCACAAAAGTTACGTAGAGCAAGAACCGAATGGGTGAAGAGTGAAGAGGCTCCATTCTCATGAACCTTTTCTCTTCAACAAGTCGTGAACCATCCAACAAGCACTGGAACTGCTCTTTGAGGGTAAAGAATTAGCATCGTGTTGCTTCAGGTCCAGTGCTGTTAGCATGGATGCTGTTTTCCTTTTAGAGATCTATCGTGCAGCAGAATGAAGCAGCTGATTTCAGAAATCTGCTCGGGCCAGGGCGCTCAGCTTTGCATGAATATTTAGGAGGCTGGGGGGTTTTGTGGTCCGTGCCTTTAGGAATCAGACGCCCGCGTTGTTCTTGGGGAAATGTCAGGTCCAACTGTTTGGATGTCTGAAGTCTTAACTCTGGGCACTTTAGGCCCCTCATTAACATTGTAGATTCCCTTTTGACACCGGACTCAGGAGCGTCTGGAAAAACAATACGCATTTGAATAGTGAATTCAATGCCCTGCTGAGGGAGCTGGTGGCCATTCAGAGTGTGGTAAGTGAGCGCTGCTCCGTCCTCAGACCTCCGCTGGCGGCGCAGAGGACGCGTGTGAGGAGCTGCTGTGAGGGTCTCGCAAACAAAATTGATTCTGATGAATTTTGCCCTTGTGCTTAATTTTCTCAGGAATCCAACCATCTGCAGCTCCCTCTCCACATTCCTGCTGCCTACTCTCCTTCCTTCCTTCCCTCCTTCCTTCCTCCCTACTCGCGCTGTCTTCCCACCACAGGGTGAGGGTTACAGCGCATTGCTTTTTGAAGTAGACATTTGCATAATCAGATTAGAATGCGTGATTGTCAGTGGGCTCCCCCATCAGAGGGTGCTCCAGAGAAGAGAGGGTGCTGTCCAGCCCAACAATGGGGGTCTCCCCTCCTCTCTCTCTCTGCCTCTCTCTCTCTCTCTCTCTCTCTCTCTCTCTCCTCTCTCCCTCCCTGCACCTGCATCCCACCCACCAACCCACAGCGCACTGCGGGTCAGCTGCGGCGGCAGTCCACGCTGGGACTCAGAGCCGCGTTGGGGTTAAAGAGGGAGAGAGCGAGAGAGACAGAGAGGAGAGGCAGAGAGGGAGGAGGGGGCTCGAGTGCATGACGGGAGTGGGAGGGCAGGGGTTGAGCTAAGATATTTAAACATGCAGAGTGTGAATTGGCTTTAAGGGGATAAAGAGCTCAGGGCCTATCAGTTGGCACCCAACTCCAGAAATTCTTTTTCATGGGCGCCTCACCCGGGAGAGCGAGGGGCTGCCTGCACTGATCTGGCCCATTGTGATAAGGGATTCAGACAGTGTGTTAGACGCTGATAAGGAAATGTGCTCTCAATAGACGATTACCCACATACTTGGGAGAGAATAGTCAATCAGGCAAATACACTCGGTGGAGGGAAAGAGAAGCATACAGATTTATTATTACTTTCATCGCGCCGTTTCATAATCCTGCTTCGAAAGCCGAGGTCAGAGTAATGCTCATTCTGTGATTGGGCGATTTCTGTAAATAAGGTGTATCAGCAAAATGCATTTCACAGCCCGACTGCTTGTTCGCAAGAAGCCGTCACGTGCACTTCCTCTCCTGTTTCATAAGGCGACCGAGCAATCGAGCGCGAGGGAGTTTGACTTACGCAAAAACGTCTCACACATGAAGAAATAAACCGTTTTTTTAAATATTGCGTCTCATTTTACCAGGCAATTCCGCTATTTATAACCACAGTAGTATTATGTATTATTTCAGTTGCCTGTGAAATTGCAGAATTCACCGTGAAATTGGAGAAGTGGTAAATAGCTCCTAAATTCATGTTGTGTGAGAGGCAGGCTGCTGCTGCTGCTGCTGCTGCTGCTGCTGCACAGTCACTGTCCCAGCTCCATCATATGTGTCTGGTATTTCTGCAGCGTTACAAAGAGTCACCTGTAGGTTCCCACAGGCCTCCAGTCAGTGTGGCCAGCTGCCCTCTGCTCCGTTTACACACCATTAGCCAGAGTTTAACGGCCGGGGTGACAGCGCCCAGAACCATCCCTGTGTTTGCTCTTCAGCTCAGTCGGTTGCAGCTTTTTTTTTTTTTTTTGCCCACACATTTTCTACAGCGACAAAAGACGATTAGGCGAGTAAACGTCTGACCTGGGTTTAAATGGCAGGCAAACACGGAGACGGCTGCAAAACAAAAAAAAAGCTGAAATCGGAACCAAAGCTGAAACAAACAGTTTATCCATCATTTTGTTTATTGACAGAAAATGAAGCAGTAACTATTATTTGCTGTTGATTATTTGTTTTTAATATGAAACCTGCAGCCAGAAACGTGGGATTGATGTTTGACAACAAACTTTCACTTGGAGAAATACATGAAATATTTAATAGTGTTTTTAATCAGTTCAGATCGGCTCTTTTCTCTGTCGACCATCGTCATCAATGCTTTCATTTAATCTCAGGTTATTGTTATTCCCTGATTTCATCATAACAGATACACTTTTGTCTTTTGACTGTTTTTTATACCAAGTAATTCTAACATGTCCCTTTAGGTTCTGGGATGTTATTAAAGGCATTTATCAGTGTTTTCATTTGGAACCTAATTGGAACTATAACACTTTTCCTCCTGGTTTTTTATCAGTGTATTTTAAAAAGCATTCAGCACAACAAGATTGATCGATAGGATTTTAGTTTTATGACGGATGATAAGAATTTATTAGAAATGAATCGATGGATCCTGTTTCTTCTGTTGGGTCGGTTGCATGCGATGTCTTAATAAACTGAGAGCAGCAGCAGCGACACACTGACCCGCTTCCTCAACTCCATCTGCGTGTTGGTCAACTGGTCAGTGTTTGACTTCGGAGTGACCTCTGACCTCAGGGGTCACAAGTTAAGCTGTCATTTTCAGCGCTCTTCACTCGGGCCTGTGGTCAAAGGACGGAGCGCTGCGGCCAGCTTGTGTCCACACGGTCATCACAGGACGTTTGGACCGACGTCTCCGGCCTTGTTGACCACGAACAAAGAGTGTTTGTTCTGACGCTGCAGCTTCGCTCTTAACTTCACGTCAGTCGGGTGGAATAGTTTCACTGGAGTCTGATGCTGGGCCTGGATTCCTCACTACTCACTGTTTACAAAATAAAGGTCTGCTGCTGCTGTACTTATCATATTAAAACATTTTAGGAAATGATAGCAAACTGCTTCTCCAAAGATTTATAGATTAATAGATATTACATTATTTTCTTGGTTGTTTTCTCAGGTTTTTCTGATTTTTCACATTAAAATTTGCCCCTCCAGATATAAAAGCACAAAAATAACGTCTCCATTCTAATGAGAGAACGATGTGAATGGAAAGATTCAGGACAGTTTTTTTTATTAACAAATCATTTAATAAATAAATAGTTGAAATAAATAACATAATGTATATTCACAGGAAAACAGAATAACTTACAAAAGAGGTATCAGAAGATCATTAGCACACCCTTCACAGTAGACAATCAATTCATAATCTTTGGCCATATGACATGTGCATTTCACAAAAAAAAAAAAACATAAACTCAAACGTCAAGAGGTGTAATTGAGAAGATGTGCGGTCAATTATATAAATACTGAAGGAGGATTGTCAGTTGACTTCAGTCCCAAATCCTAAACATCACAAATCAACCAGCACTGAACACAGTTGTGTACAAATATGAGAGAAAGAGGAAAAGTCCTTCTGGGAAGTGAATCTTCAGAAGTCACATAACCTTGATAATTGAAAAGGGGTCAGATTTAGTCTCCTCAAAGAAAAAAAGAAAAAAACCCAGCATGTCGATTTAAATAAAAGTGCCCTTGGCTTTTTGAGATGATTGCAGCCTGGAGAATTGGCTGAGCCATTATCTGTTCCAATGCCTCGCAGAACCTATTGCTTCAAATGAGAAGCTCCTTAATCCCCTCCATTTCCCTCATTGGCAAAACATCCTCTTATTGCAAAACTAACAAGGAATATTAACATGGAGACATGAAGGGAATATTGTACATCCAGGGTTTATACATCCATGCAGAATACAAATTCAATTTTCACCTGCAAATCACATCGTTACACCGACCAGCGAGGAGGCGGCCACATTTGGAGTCCACCAACGAGAAAAGAAAATCACACAGTATTGCATCTTCTGACACACGAGTCACACACAGGTGACAGATGGGGACAAAAAAGAGCCGTGGGAAGGACCCAGATCAGTTTTTAGACCCAGGAAACGGGTCAGAGTTCACTCAGGAGGCTTATTCTTTATCTTCTGGACGTGTTCCTACCAGGCCTCCGTGCTGTCACAGCTGGATCCTGGTGACGGAGCCTCGGTGTCACTGGTGAGGTTCCAGGTGTGCGGAGGGGACTGCAGCTGCTCCATGTTTCCTTTGAGGAAGGTGAGCAGGGTGTTGGGCGAGTGGCTGGCCGGCTGACCGCTCTGGCTCTCCAGCAGCTGCACCAGGAAGTTGATGTAGCGCATGGCCAGACGCAGGATCTCGTTCTTGCTCAGCTTCTTCTCCGGAGGATGGGTGGGGATGAGCTTGCGCAGCTCGGCGAAGGCGGTGTTGACGTTGTGCTGGCGCCAGCGCTCCCTCGTGTTGGTGAACACCTTCCTGGTCATGGTGCTGAGTGGAGCTGCAACGATTCATCCAATGACAGGAAATTAATTGACAATCCAATGATGGTTTCAGTCGTTACGGTTTTCTCCTCGTCTTTGTCGTAAAAAAACAAGATATGTAAAGAGGCCAGCAGCGGCATTTTCCTCCACTATTTGATGTCTACATTTTATACACAATAAATGGACAGAATAGTCTGACAGTTAATCAATAATAAAAACAAACTGACTACAAAGTGGAATTTCAGATAATTTGACACTTGTGAAAACACAAGTATCTTACACAAACAGTAGTAATTTATAACAAATTAATTCTGAAAATACAACAATGCTTATCAGACTTTTCCTTTAAAATGTTTCTTTCTGCAAAATATAACCGTCATGTTTTTTTGGGCCTATACCAGGTCTTTATTTTGAATGTAGATTTATCAGAAGTTGAAAACCAAATTATATATATGATGATAATTATAATGGTAATGGTAGTTCTTATTATAAATGAGCTTTTATATAACCATAAACAATTATTTATTAAACCTACATATCCTGCATCCATAAGCAGTATATGAACCTAAAATGCTTTAGAATGTATTTATAAGCAGACGTTTTTAAATGTATTTGGTTCACTAACTCGTCCTGCTGATATAAAATGACAAACCATAAATCACAGGTATGGAACAAATATTAGCAGGAGCAATTTGAATTACTGAATCATCGACATGATCGACAATTTGTGTGTGTGTACGGCTCATAAATGGTAAATAGGAAGAGGGAGGTTAAAGATAATGTGAGTGGATTAGAGTAATAGAGACTTTCTGGTTAGATAAATACTGATGTACAATAAAAATACCTGTTTGAATTATTAATGCAGTTTCTCGTATAAACACACATTATTTATTTACTATAGCACGACAGCTGCAAAGAGAACACTTGTATTACATCCTCATTTTGATTAATTATTTATGTGACCTGAGTGGAAAC
Source organism: Platichthys flesus (assembly GCF_949316205.1). Lineage (NCBI taxonomy): Eukaryota > Metazoa > Chordata > Actinopteri > Pleuronectiformes > Pleuronectidae > Platichthys > Platichthys flesus. The sequence continues at coordinate 6,089,726 of NC_084947.1, forward strand.
ATGAGGCCTCAAGGGAAAATAATTCTTCACTATGATATAAACATGCATACACACACACACACACATTTATATATTTACATTGACATATAAAGCGCACTTATGTCTCACCTGTGTTGTGTTTGCAGAAAGGTAGAGAAATGTCAGTCTCAGCGTCGGCAGGTCATCAGCGTCCAGGGTGTGTTAATGTCCACTCAGCTGCGTCTCCTCATTCTCACTGATGGATCCTGATGAGCGAGAGGGAAGGAGCGGGTGAAAGAGAGAGAGAGAGAGAGAGAGAGAGAGGGAGGGATGGAGGGAGGGATGAGAGTAGGGGGGATGACTGCTGCATGCTCGCATCCCACATTTTATAGCAGGGTGAACCCTATTGTGTGACGTGTGCAGTGGAGGAGGATGGTGTTAAATCCCCCCCCCCCCCTGTTTATCATGTAGACCCGATGACTTCAGGATCACATTGTTCACGAATCTTCCCTGTGAGTGATTCTCAGGTGTTTCCGTGAAACGTTCGAGGCCATTTTGTGTCGCAGGGTGTTTTATTTTTTTTAAGCCTCCGTGATTCAACAGCTTGTTAAGTGACTATTTGTGCTTCTTTTTATGATTCATTGCTCGTCTAATCCTTGAAGGTTAGCACTGAAGGGGACAAATAAATTCCCCGTTGACGTGAAACTGAGACGTGATCCTTCTCTCACCGCCGCGGACACTTGTTCTTTTCTGTTTCTGTGACATGAGGCACGAACAACCCACCGTCCTCTACACCGTGGAGAAGACCTTGATATCGCTGGCTGCTCCGCTGTACAATTCAGCCTGATTGGGCCACAGAAGGTAAAAATACCATATCCAGATTGACAGTGGAACAATATGGGTTTTGTCATGACTATGGTAATCTTGTTGAGCCATTCCAAGGGGACACACATAAATTAGAGAGGAAACGGGGAGAGCACAGCGTCCTGACTCACCTCTCTCCAGCCGCACCTCTCCCCTCCTCTCCCTCCCACTTTAAACCTCCACATAGATACAAAAAAAAAGAAAGAAACGAGTCTAGTTTAACCAATTGTCATTTTTCCTTTTACACCCTTCAAGTGTTGTTTCAAAGACGCAGCCTTCCATAAAAGTCTGTGCGTGGAGTAGGAATTTGCATAATCCGATTAGGGGCTGGGATTAGCCCCGGGCCTGGAGAACAGGCCCGATGGGGGCCCTTCTCTGAATCGTCCATTCATGGGCCCTGCTGCACGTCCAAGAGGCTGCACCTGCAGGACAGGCGCCGCCGCTCTCCGGCTCCATCCAGCCCCCGCTGCAGGTCTGCAGACGCACTCGGTGCAGGGCCGGCTGGTCGCTGTGGGGACTTTATCACAGCCACGAGGCCACAGCCACGAGGCCAGGTATCAGAGGAAGAGCGACGAGCGGAGACAGAAAGATACGGACTCATGCCTGACAGCAAAGAAAGCTCAAGACAGAAGTCACTGTCGCTGTTTGTCAAATAAAGACAAACTGCGACCTCCTCATGGTTCACAGCTCAATGTGATTTTCATAAAGTATTTGAAAAGCATCACAGGAGTTGATGCAAAATGGTGAAAACACTTTGTCCTCACATCATCACGGGGTCGTGCTTCGACTCGCCCGAGGCACAATGTTTTTAGCTTGTCCATCCATCCTGCTTTTTGTGAATGTGATAACCCAGGATCAGCCGGAGGGAATTTCTTCAACCTCGACACAGAGGTTCACTTGGACTCATTAGAATTCGGTAAAGGTCAAAGGTCAGGGTGACCTCACAAAACATGGTAGTGGCCACAACTCAAACATTCAAGTTAATTATGAAAGAATACTTTTCGTAGCTTGTCAGCAGGACTACTCAACAACCACTAAAGTGATTTCCATGAAACCGGTGGAAGGATGATATAGGACATAGGCCAAGAAAGGAGCCATAATGTTTTGGGGTAAATCAGGAGAAAGGGTCAGATCCAGGATTTGTGATATAGAGCGTTTTCCTCAATTTCCCAAGAAGTAGTTCATGGATCTTCATGAAAGAAAATCAGGCTCATTAAGACGACTGATATCTATGAGTATGTGAACTTGTGTGTGGTTTGATTAAATTTAAGGTTACTGTTAAGACCCCTTTAATTAACTAAGGTCTTGGCCGAGGTTGATTCTAGGTTTTATCAAGGAATTTATTTCAGCCCAGTAATATAAATTTTTTGTTCAGCTCATGGAACGAATGATTTTAAAAGATTCAGACCCACTCCCCCTTAAGTGTTAAATCACATATTACTTTATCAAATCTATTGAATTAATACTCTTTCAGGCCCTTTATCAAAATATCTCCTAATTTAATTAACATGGTGTTTTTTAGGCCATTTAAAAATGTGGTATTATGGTTATAAATGGACAGGAAAAAATACGGCAAAATGTTTAACGTATTTTCTTCTAAAATGTAAAATCTTCTCATGGCTCTTATCTACTGTCACTCAGGAAAGCGGCCTGATTTACGGAGGAGAGGAAACACACAGGTGACTCTGAACGGCTGTGTGACCTTTGCAGCTGTGGCCGAGTGTAAAGAAAAGCTTGGGTTTAAACAGCCCGTTAATTCCCACAGTATCTCTCCTGTCCCATTCAGACCAGGGCTAAAGTAACAGTCAGGGGCAATTACTGCACCATCACGCTGCTGTTTGCCGAGCTCCATACAGGTTCTCCCTTTAACCACCCTGTCCACCGCTTTGTTACTGTGCCATTAAAAAACACCATTTTCTCTTTGTTTGTCCACTGCTTGTTAGAGGCCAGAGAGAGAGAGAGAGAGAGAGACAGAGGAAAGTAGAAAAAAAAAAGAAGCTGCTGGCGGGTTATTGATGGTGGGCAGCCAGTGCTGGGTCTGGCCGTCCAGAGGCAGGGAGGCTTGTAGTCAGTGTCCCCGGGGGTCGTCTTTGTCTGGGGATCATTCCTGAGGGAGCTGGCTTCACTCTGCTGGCTCGTGAAGATAAGCACTCTCTCCACATGCTGAGAGACGATGATAAGGGGATTGCTTCACTAAATGAAAGCGGGGAAAAAAACCGCACCACCATTGGAGCTGCTAGAATGAGACTTTATCAGTTCAGCTGGGAAAGACCCCCGATCCGACTCCTCCAACCATAAATCACAATTTGTTTTCCACTACTGAGCATGCTCTGTGTGGACGGAGGGAAAAGTAAAATGTGCACACTGCTGTAATCTTTATCTTTCATCTCGTTTTGTGAATACAAATTGCTCCCCCTTATTTGACTTAAGACTCGGCATATAAACACAATGGTTTGAATCACATAATGTTGTTTTAAGGTATTTTTAAACAACAACGCTGCAAATTAAGACGATTTTTAAGAGTATAACTGTTATATTACCATTTACTATCTGTTTATAAATGAACAGGTGAGGTTACAGGGTGCAGAACACTTGACGTTAAGAATAAATTAAATAAATAAGAAAATGTTATATGTTTTAATTTATAAAATCACAAATAACTACATCCATGCAGTGAAATGTAAAAACGTATAGAGTTTTAAATATTAGTATTTTAACATTTTGATGCATCACATTTCATCTCACATTTTTTCCACAGCTAAGAAGAAAAAAACAGTGCTGGTTTTAAAATGTAGATATTTGATGCAAAAACTAGTTCGCACTGAAAACTCTTTGCACTCTGTTAAAAGTGTTATTTCCTCTGAATTAAAACTTGGAAGCTAAAATGCAACGAACAGCTTGAATTTAACAGAACTGTAACCAAATCATTAATATTTAAAATAACTTCAGCCTGGTCTGACCGTCACTCCGGCCGGGAACCCTCTCGTAGCTCAGCCTTCCCTTCTTCAGTGGAGTCAACACTGCAAAAAACACAAGGGAATATTTTGAATCTGTTAAAATAGAAAAATATTCAGAAACACAAATTCTTTAACACTGGCTTAGGCCTTTATTTCTAATTACTTGTTCCTCTGCTGATACAAAATCTTCTCTTGATTTCTAACCTTTATGCAGCCTTTTCTTCTTAAATATTAAATATATATATAGTAAGTATTTGTAAATGAATGTGTTGTTCCCTGAAAATCAATTAGTACAGATTACTCATTGAAAAGATAATCACAGTCCTAATTACTCATCTCTGTGGAGCAGGAGATTCAGATTAAATCACATGGTTCATGTACATCATGATTTGTTTTTTTGCTGCAGGGGTTTTATTTAATTATTTATTATCACTTTGAAGAAAATCAACAAAGTCTTTGCCCAACTTTTGCTTGCATTTGAATCTTCACCTGTTCCAGTGAAACCAGCAGCCTCCCCACTCCTCTTCCTCTCTCGTCCGATCCAGCATCGGGAGCCGTACTGAGGTGAAGCTGCTGTCATCCCTCCGATGCTGGAGACGATGCTGGAGACGAAGCCGTCGTTGCTTTCACCTCTTCCCCACAGTGTGACCCCTGCAGTGGGGGGGCTCAGACTGCAGGTGATGTGAAGGTTGTTAGGATGCTGGAAGTCGCCGCAGACTGTAGAGAATGCAGATATTTGAGTGCTGACATCAGGTGGTTGCTGGGGGCTGTGTCTGAACATGGAGTCCAGTTTGAGAGGACTATCAGCAGCAGTGTGGAGGTAGTTGGTGAAGCCGCTGTGGTTCGGTGGAGGCCCAAGTGTCCACTGGTCGTTTACTCTCCTCACAACTCTCCCCACTGCTCCGGCTCGGCTTTTTAATCCAGAAAACGTCCCCTCCTCTCCCCGCCGCTCCCCGCCTGTCCAGCTGCTCTGCAGGTGAACGTCTGGGCTGCCGAAAGAACAACTCAGGTCGAATGTGAAATCTGTGCTTTCATCCTGCACCGTCGGGTCTGGGTCTCGTGCACAGAAGCTGGTCTCTGCACTTTCAGCTCCAAACAGGAAGCTGGTGGTGGTTTGGCTGCAGAACGCCTCTGGACGAGGGGGGGTGGGGGGCTGCTGGTTAGTCTCAGTGACGAGTGCCTGAGACTCGAGGTTGATCGGGTCTGTGGTCAGTGTGAACAGGGAGGTGGTGTCACTGAAAAGCTAAAATCAAGAAGAGAAAAAGAAAATGAGCTGCCACAGAGAATATTCAGTTCGCCCTGAAAAAAATAAAATAACTAAGGAATTCATCCGGAGAACATTTTAAAAGATCGGGGAGAAACTCAACAAGGAACTCTTCATGGACAGACTTTGTTCTGCCTGTGACAGATCAGCTGTAGATTGAAACTGTAGGTCATTTCTGTTGTAAATATATTAAATTCCAAACGTACTAAGATAAAATGTTCTCCACCCATAAGAGAACTGCATCAACAACTAAACATACAATTTATTTGGGGCATATTTAAATGTGGTGCTGTTTTTCTGTATCACCTTGAGGACTTTAGGTGGCACCTCAGGCAGGAGCTCACTGAGCTGAGGCAGAGAGGCCCCCAGGAGCCACTGTAAGGACGGAGCTCTCCTCAGCATGAGCTGACTCACCAGAGGGTTAACACACGGGAACTGCAACAGACACTTTTCATCCTGACGAGAAATGAAAGAAATATTAAAGCCACACAAAGCAGCAAGCTCAAACTCATGGCAAGAAGAAACCAGATACATGGCACAAAAATGATAAAAATGACAACAAAAACATGGCGATGTTTAAAGGAAAATACAGAACCAGCTGTGCAGACTAAATTAAATTACTGACACAGTTCAGGTGCCAGGACAGAAACAAAGTCCTTAGATGAACATCTCAACTTAAGAACAGGGAGAAGATATTTTACAGCTGAAAGTGTGAAAGTTTGCACACTTGTTCAGAAGAGTTTAGGAGATTAGAAGCAGAGAATTGAAATCTGTATTCAGGGAGAAATGGGAATTGAACTAAATGGATTTTATGTCATTCTTTTTACATAGAGAGCTACAGTTTCCACATGGGATGAAATAAATGCAAAACTTTGTCAAGGTTGATGGGAAACATCTGTATAAGAGCTGTATAACAGATTACTCAAAAATTCAGAAAACTCCTCTTCCCCAAGATAATAAAACAATTTTTGTCAAATCCAACATAGATACAAATTAAAATGTACACAGCTGTAACTCGGCTTCCAGAACTTTCTCCCATGGTTTTCCCAGTGAAGGTTTGATTTGGTGATGCTGTTCTCACCTGTGAAGGGATCACAGTCAACCAGTCTCTGTTCAGGAAGCTGAGAGGATCCCTGTCACTGGACATCAGGCTGTGGAAGCAGATCCGACTGATCCACTTGGCAATTTCACAAACCTCGGATACTATCAGCACCTGGAACACAGGGTAAGAAACTAACTGCTTTCCATCAGTGTTCCAAGTAACTAAGTACACTGCACCATTACCCTTTACTCCACTACAAAACAGAAGGAAATATAACCACTGCCTTTATTTGATAACTTCAGTTACTTGTTCATTTGGAGATTCAAATTAACGATACAAAACCAACATTAAAATGATTCATAATAGGAAAAGGAATTCAAATTAGCTTAAACTTAGACATATAACAATAGATGTAAGTTACCCCCCCAACACAGCTACAGGAAAGGTAATATGCCAATGTGGCCAATAGAGGTTGCTGCTCTTTTATCTACACTTCAAGAGTTAACTTTGAATTGAACTTTTTCTACCTTGACTTCCAGATCCTTGGACTTTGTTCCAAACAGCACCAGAGACGAATAGACCAACAACAAGTTGCTGAAGGCTTCGCTGGAAAACCTGACATCACACAGACCAGAGGCAGTAATGGAGTGTCTCTGTATGACATGCATATTCATGAGAGTGTGTGTGTGTGTGTGTGTGCGTGTGCGTGTGTGTGCAGTCTGACCCTCTTCCCTGGATGTCCGGGCAGTGCAGGATCACCCAGCAGCAGGTGTACTGGAGACAGAGAGCAGTCAGCCTCATCACCAGACCCTCACTGGCTTGTTCCTGATCCAGTTCATCCTGATCCTACACACATGCACACACACAACTACATTTGCTGAAATAGAACTTCATTTTTTAAATGTTTATTATTTTTTATATAAAAGCAGATATTCAAACCTGACCTGGCCCAAACCCACGCTAGGTTAATAAAAAAATTAACATTTGCATGGTTAAGTTTGTATAATATACTAAATCATTCTGAAGAAAATAAAAGATAAACTATCAGATAAGTTAATTTAAATTATTTGTTTTTGATTGATTTAAAAAAATGTGGATGTGCTAAATTTTACAGCTTGAGATTGAGAATTGTTCAGAGACGATGGTAAAGTGAACGACTTCATGTGGAGTGCAGATGAATCAGAGCTGTGGAAATGGATCTGAGAGTTTAAGGTAAGTTGTAGCTGCCAGAACGCAGATATTTAGATTTTATCACCTCCATGGAATGCTCACGAAGCTCAGTAGCAGGCGATGAAAACACAAGAGTTAATCCAGCATTGTGACAGATAAGTGTCAAGTGAGAGAAGCAGCAGGTTTCTCTGTCCCCTGGTACCTGAATGATAATGGCTGTACTTTCGTCCACTGTGATCACAGCATAGTGATGAGTCCCTCCGAGCATCTGCAGGGACGGACAGTGACTCCTCTCCAACACAGTTATATTGAACCTGTACATCAAACCACAACACAGACACATCTCACCATGTTGCACTGCAATGACAAATTGAGTTTGTCTAATTAACATAATGACAAACCTAATTAACAACATGTCGTGCTGTGATTGTGTGGACAAATGCTTCCCCGAAACCATGAATGTGAGGACATTTAGGCAGAACCTCACAACTTCAGTGATATTGAGAATCATGGAACTTCAGTTCAGGCTTCCTCATTCCATGTGAGGTGATGTCTTAGGTCTAACTTGGAAATCCACACAACCACTGTTACTAAGCTGGATATGATGTTATTAGACTTGATTGGATGAACGGGAGAATTTACTCTGACTCAAGTGTCTGCAGGAGCAGTGGACGGTTAAGAAACTCCTCAGTCACCAACACAACATAAGGAACGTTGTCTTCCAGGCACCAGGGGTCTTTCCCCTTCTCTTTAAGAACAAACAAAAACAAACCTTTAGAACTAAGTAGTTCATTAATCATGAATAATGAGTGAATAATATGTATTTGGTGGCAACCGACCAGAGTCAGAGATGCTGGTGTTGAAAGAGAGGTGACTGATGCTCCTCTCTCTGCAGACTGTGGACCATGGAGACTGACCTGGATGGTCGAACTCCACCACCAGACAGAAACTGTTCCAGGGGAAGTCGGGGCCTATATGCTGCTCATACACCAGTACACACACACTGTCACACACACTGGTCAAACAGGATGGGAGTGTTAAAACAACACTTTGTTCAACGCAGCTCAGCAGCTTGAAAATATTTCCTTCAACACTGTGAAAACAAGCAACAGTTACTCCAGTGTTACTTTTATATAATGAGATGAGAGCCACATTGTAGTCTCCGATTTTTGGTTTTAAATAATATTTATAAGATAAATTAAACAATCACTACCACAAAAAAAGAGATCAGCACCTAAAGAAGTGCCAGGATATGGAATAAAATGATGATCCTTCAACCATTCAGAATCTGGACTCTGAACCCTAACCAGCACCAACGCTGGTCCGAGAGCTGGTATAAACATTTGGCAAATCAACAGGGGTAGATCCTTATCCTTATTCAGCCATTTATTATTTGTCATTTGATATATTTAGCTAATTCTTCCTCAACCTTTGTTTATGTGTTGTTGCTGGAGAACAAATATTTGATATTGATCATCATGCTGCTGTTCCTCATTACCTGCTGACCACGCTGGCACCATTCAGTTTGGTTTTGTTCTGCTCAGGACGAACTGACGTTACAGCTGAACCTGATTCAAATTAAAAAGTATGAACATGCTCAACGCAATGCAAATGATCATATGTTTATGTTGCTGTCACAGAAGATTCAGCTAAAGTGGCTGATGCCAGTGGTTTAGTTCATATTATTTAACAGCTGAAGGAGGATGAGAGATGCTCACCTGCCACTCGGCTCAAGCTGTTGATAATCATGGATCTGCTGTCGTCAGAGTCGACTGATAATATGACAAGAATCTACAGACAGGAAATCAGGGTCATATCTAGAGTTGTACAAATAAATACTGAAACTTAATGTGTGTGTAACAAACACAAGTAAATTAAAGTTTGGATTTGCTGGATGAAAAGTGTGTCACTGTGGAACAATAAAACTCAAATGCATTGTATCTATTTATCTGACTTTGTGTTCTTGATTATCTTAGTCTACAGATTACAAATCAACATTTGCACATTTCATTAAATAAAATACAATACATGACACAATTAGTAAAATTTACTATCAAAGAGGAAGCAGTATCTCTTGAACACTGACTTTGTCTAGTTTGTTGTGTCCTTTGCTGCTGTGCAGCCATTCAGCCAGCAGCTGCTGCAGCTCCTGCACTTTGAGGTTAGGCTCCTGGTTCTTGTGACTGAGGAAGAGGATGATGTGCATCCTCTTCACCAGCTGCTGCAGAATCTGCTGCGCACATGTCTCAGCTGCCTGAGTCAGGTACGCTGTAGAAAATAGGGAGAAGGCTTTAAATATCACAGTATGGTTTATACTGTTCAACAAGTCAAATTTAAGACCTGATCACTGAAAAAACAATTTACATTTCCATTATCCATCATAACCTCAAATTATTTTATCTTTAGGACTTTTCTTGTAGCTCGATATAATATATTATTTTACACAACCTGGTCCTGGGTAAACACAATAAAATGGATCAGTGCATTAACCATTAAAAAGTAATTTATACATTTTTGTTTACATTACATTTTAGCTGAAATTCACATTTTCCCATAATGAGAGGATACTTTTTTCCTGACTGCTGCTGCTAATACCATAACACCTTGTTAGGCATTTTGGCTTAACTTATTTTCAGGACCAGCAGAGTTGACCATTATTTTAATTAAATGTGCTTAAACCAGTTCAAAACAGTCCTGCTAAAGCAGATTTTTCTGAGTTTTGATTGACAAACTCTTCTCTTTTTGAGGAGTGATGGCTGAGAAGGAAGTAAGATTCTAAACCAGGTATTGAGGAGCTTTGAAGTCACACTAGAGGAATGATAGCAGCACAAACTGACCCAATCCAGTACTGAGGTCGCACTTCAGCAGCAGCTCCTTGAACGTCACCAACACATGAATCAGAGCCACCTTGCTGAAGAGTAGCTCCTGATCTGAACGGAACACAGTGGAAAGATGCTTGAGAGGGGAGGTACAGTTTAAAACCCCAAACAAACAACATATTATTTATAACAAACATTACATTTCCCACCTCTGATGAGCTCTGTGCTCTGTGCATGCTTTCTACAGAGCACTCTCTCCTGCTGTTTGAGGAGGAAATGTGTTCGGTCGGGGGCCAGGCAGCTGAAGTCTCCCCACACCAGGAAGTTGAGCCCCAGCTCTCTTGCAGAGGTCAAACATGGCTGAGCGATGGTCAGCAGCTCAACGTAGGCCCGCTGCTGGCTGTCTGCGAGGGAACAGGAGGACAGAGGCTCCAAATAAAACAAATCCCTCTGAGACATCTGATCCACCATAACTGTTTCTACAACACTGATCATGTACTACAGTAATGAAGAAATTGTATAAAAGTAAGCTTAGTAAAAGTTTTAAATTGAAAATAAAATAATAAACCGTCTACTGGTTTATATTATATTTGAACTCTGGTTGTTGTGAAGGTCTTGTACCTGTCGCTTGAACCTGTATCACTCTGCTCTCCTGTGCCTCCTGAGGGTTGAACTGACTGACAGGATGACTGATGACTTGACCTTTCCATTGACCAGCAGCTTCCTGCTCCCTGGTAACACTTCCTGACACAGAAGCGCTCATATACATTGGCCTCCTGTCTGATCTTTGTATCAGCTGTGGAGGAGTATGCGGCTCAGACGGTGGAGTTACCCGATCCAGCTCTGGTGCTGAGAAGAAGGGGAACGCGACAAGATCACATACAGATTATTTTCTCAGTTGTTCCATTTGCTATCAACAAGTCCCCTGAACCCATGTTAAAATAAGCATTTAGTCTTCCAAATAAAAAAAATCTAATCCTGCTTTATATATATATATTGCTATTTTATCCGAAAGATAATAAATGAAAGAAAACCTTACAAAATGCAAAGGAATAAAACTGGATCAAGCTGAATAACCAGTTTTTCTCTAGAGACCAAAATCTAAATTAAGGGTGCAACTATAAATGGTGTGATGAAAATAATCTCCAATCTTTATAGGAACAACTGGAAAAAGCATTATCTTTTCAGTCATAATCACATTAACACATTTCCACAACAGCAGCAGCAGCGAGTACCTGGAGATATGGCTGAGCTCTGAGGCGCTGCAGTAACTGGCGCCATCTGCTGGGATCTGAGTGCCATGAAGGTAGAGAGAGGATCAAGTTCCTTCTCTGGAGGACGTCTGGTAACCTGCTGAGGTCTGTGGTTGTCTCTGATGATCGGTGGTGAGGACACAGTCTGCTCAGGAGTGAGGACACTCTGCTCGGTCTTACAGTCATATCCGCCTGTGTCCCTGTTGTTCTTACGAGCAGAAGACAGGGCAGCGGCTGCAAAGAACCTGACATTGGAAAGTTCCTCCTTGGTTTTGGAGACAGCGGCTGGTTTTGAAAGTGCAAGTGTTGCAGGTTTTACTTCCTTGTTGTTCATGTTGACATTTAGCATAAGGAGTTTGTTATGAGATGTGTCAGCATGGTTTTGTTGTTGCAGAGGAAAATCATCTGTGGCAGCTTCAGTGTGGAGAGAAGTTTCCTGTTTCTTCATGTGAGGGGACTGAGTTTTGTTTGCAGGACTCGTCAGGAAGGATCGAACTGTGACTGAAACCAGTGGAGATTAGAAAAAGGAAACAGATGTGTGAATAAATCATCTGCTCTAATAATCTCACATTTTAATGCTCTAAAAGGAAAAAAGAATAGTTTGAAGCGATTCACAACATAAAGAGTACTAACAATTATTTTCAATATTTATTAATATGCATAGTATTTATGCTTGGAATAAGTCACTAATTAATAAAATGTCCATCACAGTTCACAGTCTTCTTTTGTCTCAACATCAAAATGCAAATATATTAAATGTACTATCCTTTATTAAAATGAAAAAATAAAATGTACAATGGTGGCGGGACATTTAACTAAATTATTATTTTTCATTAAAAGCCTCGTCATCCTCTAATTAAATGCACACATTTTTGACAACAAACACATTCACTGCTAAATAAAACAGATTCAATGACAAAAACAACTCTACTCACACAGCTCATGTTCGGGTGACAGCTTTTTAAAGTCTTCCATCTTCTCCTCTCTGGTGGAGGGAAGCTCGGACCTCAGGCTCTCAGTGAGCTCACAGTTGCTGCACAAATACACCTGTGAGGTTCCTTTGCTAATCTGTGACCTCAGTTCAGCAGCAGCTGTGACAAAGCTCTGCTTCTCTAATTGAAGGACTTTTACAGCCTCAGACAGTGGCTGGAAGTCCACAGCTGGTTCAGGTGTTTCAGGCTCTGTAATAAAAAAACAACAGATTAGATTTCTACGAACACTTATAGATTTAGTTACAGTGTAGTTCTGATAAATATACATATATTCATACAAGTAAGAAAGTAGAGAAAACTAAATAGGATTATCATGAAAAATAAACTAATAAAGATGCAAATCTGATATCCTTACTTTTAGTCCTTTAGTCATTATCAATCATCATCATTTGTCCTACCCTTTATCCTATCTGTTAAATGCTCAAACACTAGACCTTGTAATTACCTGCCAACAGAAATCTCACCACAAAGGTCGGATGCTTCTCTGCTTTCCAAAGAGCCTTCTCCATCTCGGTGTGAGCTCTCACTGACACTAAAGACCTACACATCAGAGTTACTAACAGTTTATAACACTGTGCACTATCGGTATTCTTTCTTACATGATATATTTTTTCCGATATCTTTGAATTGTGTTTTCATTTCAGCTCTGTATGAATCTATTATCCTTGCATTGTCTGATATTACTGTGATCTCACTTCAGTTTTATATCCAGTCATTGTGTGAATGTAACCACATAATGGTAAGTGCTGCAGTTTAACCTGAGCTTGATCTGGTATCGTCACTCACCGTCTGCAGAGCGGGGACAACTCTTCCTTCTCGAGTTGAGAAGTTGACGGACACAGACGGGTGGGACTGGTCTTCGGAGTCAGTGTCAGAGACACGTCCAGCTCCAATTCAGTTGGAAGCATCATACGTTCTATAGAAACATAGAAACAATGTAAGCAAAGGTTCAATTAAACCACAATGACAAACAAGCATGTTGTCACTTCTAAAACACAAAGTAGTGAGTAACACAGACACACTTACAGTAGGATTAGTACATCTAACAGTTTACACTTATTGTGTATGTTCTCTGTAACTTGTACCTATGAGATCTGAGTCCATCAGGCCTTCATTCATCTTCCCTTCTTGTTTAAGCTTCTCTGGTGAGTCGCACTGGAATTTATCCACTAACACTGTTGCATCTGAAAGGGAAAATTAAGATTTTTTATACTGCTATGTATAAAAAATGTATGTGTGCTAAAACCTTCTTATCTCGTCTTCACCTTGATGAAGCATATCGAGGACTGGAAGTTGCTCATCCAATAGTTCAGGAGCAACATCTAAAAGTGTTTCACAAATGCTTGAAAAGGAGTCGCAGTTTTCTGTGGTCATTTTAAAAGTGTCCACAACAACCGGCAGGAGCAGAGACTGTGGAGGAAAAACAGCAGAAATTAAGTTACTTCATGCAAATAGAGGCAAATAAAAGTGAGAACTGGAATTATCTCCATTTATTTACTAATGTGTCGAAAAATATTTTAAAAAATTGTTAAGAAAATCAGACAATTACATAGAGCTCATATTCTTTTTATAGCCAAAACAAAATCATTGGGCACTTATCCTCTTCATTTAAATTACCTCTTCCTTCATGAGCAGTTCTTTGACAAAGTCCTCATGTATGTTTGCAAACATGTGAGCGTCACTGGCACACGAACCAGGAGCATTTTCATAAGACGCACATCTCCTGGAAAGGTTGTAATCGCTTACATTTAAATATTACAGCTACTACATGAATCAGAGCTAATGATGTAACTTTTATAGGGAAAAGTGGACAGGATCCCATATGGAACAACCTGAATATTGTGTCCTCAGAGATGGTGTCTCCCGCCGAGCTCAGCAGAGGGTCGGCCACGGGAAGCGTCCTCAGTCTGGACAGTTTGGTTTTCAATGTGGGTAATTCACTCTTAAATTGTGGCAGGTAGTCCACAGCGATGAGCTCTTCAGGCAGGAGGAGATCTTTGGCAGATGTAAAAAAAAAAATTAGTGGGAAAGAATGATCAATGTCAGAGCGGTCATTGTAACGACTGTTGAGTTACCTTTGTTCTGATTTCCAGGTTTCATCTGGTCAGTTGTCAACTTGAAAAACATTTCGTGACATGAACCATTGACCTGTGACTCTTTTAAAGTGCAGACAGCCTCCTCCTCGGCTTCAGGTGAATCAGGATTAGAGCTGGGTATCTTCTCCACATCCCTGTTCGCCTCATTTAGTATCACATTATATCTGGAATGTGACAAAAACATTCAACGTCAAAATCATCCATCTGTGACATAAAAAAATGTAATTCATATTTAAATGATGATATAATAACATCCTGGAGGGGCAACATGTTGCAGAGTGAGGAGGTTACATCACCTCTCTGTAAAATTCATAGGTTGTTTTGTTCCTCCCAGGTCGTCAAGCACGGAACCACTGACAAAGAGTTTGCAGGTTGAGATCACCTTTCCTGTCAGGTGCATCAGAACATAAAAACAAAACAAACCCTATTGTTGACAGTCACTCTTACATAACATAAATTTATAACCGTAACTGTCTTTGTAGAAACTGTGATAATATGACATTCAACCATCAGGCAACCAGGCTCCCAAACCTGCAGTCAACTTAAGACTAACAATCCTCTGTTTTCCTGCCTGTTTGCACTTTATTTTGGAAAAATGTGAAACAACTGATACACAAACAGTGCAACTATACACACAGCTAAAGTTGTTAATTAATTTGTAATGTCACACAGCACCGTTGCATGTATATAGTTCTAGTTTTATATTGTATTGTATTTGACTTTTGTGTAGTAAGCTCTTTCGATCTTTTATTGTAAGTTGACTATTTCACTGCTGAGCTGACCCGTTTCTCCTCGTCCAACACCTCTCATTGCCCTCTCGAACCCTGTGTTTACTTCCATATGACAAATAAAACTTGAAACTTGATTCTGCTAAAGCAACACCAACAATGTAAGACATTAGTGGGGCCCCTCTGTCACCTCTGATCCACGGTGTCCTGTAGGTGACTTCAGGCAGTCTGCCACTGTGAGGGTACAGGTGGGTGTCGGGCAGGTAAGGCGCCGGCAGGGCCAGCAAGTTCATCATGACTTTCAAACTGGTGGTCGTCTGAAAATAATAATAATACTTCATGGCACCTCTCTTAACACTCAGAGAAGTCTTACAATACATCATGTACAAACAAAGGAATAATTTAGGGTAAACAAAGGGTTAAAATTTGAATAAAAAGCAAAAGTAAACACACATTAATTTAAGTAACGCCAAAGGTTCAAATCAAACTAGAGGAGTCTGCACAGAACAGTATGAGGTTGATGCTAAGTTGTATCTGGAAATAAACACAGTAATGCAAATGAATGGAAACGCAGGAGATTCTGTTTCGATATATCATCATTGATAATTAAGATTTTTCACAGATTTCATTGTTAAAGACATCAATTAAACCCCATACTGTGAATTAACAAGATTGGTAAAATGAAGAAACTCACCTCAAACACATAGTCCACAGCTTTATATCTGACAGTGGGGAAGATGGGAGGAGGTAAACAGCCGCCATGTTCACACCTGTAGTGTGAAATTAGCATATTTTAGTGAACATTCATTTACATATTTCCTGTTTTCTCAACGCTATCTGAACGACAGCTTTGACCAGACATGTTACTTTAACGTCTATTGTCACGCTTAACATGTGTATTTAACTTAACCTCATAGAATACATGTGTTGAAATACACAAAATGAATATCGCAAGCTTTTTTTCTGTTAGCTTGGTAAGCTAACTAGCTCTCCTCTCAGTGTGCTATCCCGCTAGTTTGCTTTCTTTTTCTCTGAATTCGAAACAAAGTGATTTAACTAAAACTTCAACACCACAAAAAAGTAGACTTTGAATAATTGGACCAAGTAAGTTGTATAAATTAAATATAAAGTCACATTAAACTTACATGATGATGCGATGCGATGCTCTGACGCGCTTTTTGAACAGAGTGGCTTCGTGTCAAAGATCGTCTATTGAGGATGATCCGGGACGGACCCGCTTTTTCTAACAGAGTGGGTTCGTGTCAAAGATCGTCTACTTGGGATAAGTAAACAGCATTCTCTTTGTACATTTGAGTTGATTGGACGAACCCTCTCTCTCTCTCTCTCTCTCTCTCTCTCTCTCTCTGTCTCACACACACACACACACACCCACACACACACACACACACAAACATCAAAGGAAATGTTTCCAGGGGACGCAGAAAGGTGCTGAACCTGACTCTAGTTCAATGCTTTGTGAAGTTCCATCACCACTGACGAGTAGAAGACTTCGATAATGTAAAATTGATGAAGAAGTTTTCTTAAATTGCATGTGCTTTCTTAATTGGCAGGTTTTCACTGAGTGTGAGATTTCTTTGTGTTCCTCTGTAGATCTTTGTAGATTTTATTATCAATAGTCTTATGGCAAATATAAGCATTTGGCCATTTAGGACGTTCACAGCTAAATAAATGAAACATTCTCTGATGGAGTTCAACGTCCGATCATTTGTGTCATTTCTATTTCAAAGTTCAGCCAGAGGGCGGCAGTGTGGAGGTGAAAATAACAAATCTGTTTTTATCTTATATATAAACTCAATCAAGCAAGGCAGACTATTTTCATATTGTGTCAGTGGATCTGTGCAGATAACGTATGCAGGTCAATCTGTTTCTCTCCAGGTTATCAAATCATACACATGGGATAATATTTTGGTATCAGACAGTCGAGTTTGAAATGACTAAATCACACAGCAAGTGGTGAGAGCTGTGTTGTGACACAGTCCGGCTGCTGTCTACACTGTGTGTGCTTGTAAATCCTGTGTCATGGGACTGACTTTTAAAAGTTAGTGAGAAAGATCCCTATTTGAGTTTCACTAGTTTCTCTTCTAGGTGATAACTGCTGTCCAGGCTTATACAATGATACAAATACATATATATACAATAAATACAAATTATTATTGTCCTTGTTATTTTCCCATCTCATTTTCAAGTTATAAAAAATTTAATTTGGCAGGTTACCATTACCACGTTTCCTGGGACTTAACGTGGTGAGAGATTAAGTAGTTTGCATAAATAAGTAAAAGTCAGTTGTTATTGTTAACAAAGCTGGTAGTTTACAGTTTCCACATTTCACATGATGTTTTTCCTGCCACTTATTCCTCTATGATCAAAGTTAAATACGTTTTTATTTATAAGTATTTATAATCCTATCAGTTCAATCATTGAAAAGATTTACTCCACACCTGATTATTATTTGCATCTTGAGATTTAGACCAACTCTCTTATCTGTTGTCTATCAGATGAATCATTCATTTTGTTGGTTTATCTTTAATGTCTTTAATATCTTTAGGTCTTGTGCTTATTGTGATCTGATCAAATCCTTAAATAATATTTGACCCAAATCTCAGGTCGAGAACATAAACCTCTGACACAGTTTTTAACTTTTCTCATTTATCTGTGTGCTCATTGTGTGTGTGTGTGTGTGTCTTACCTGGTCTTGTATTACAGAGACTCAGAATAACAGAACAATGGCCTCTATGGCCTGAAGAGGACCTGATTGCTCATCTTGTTATTCACTGTTCACACACGGCTATAAATCTAATATGTGTTCGATTTGAGTCTGTGTCAACGAAGAGGAAGAAGAAGATGCACCGACAGCTCTGGTAGACGAGATGGAACAAATCCAGTCAGGGGAGAGAAGTAATTTAGAGCCCCCCCTCTGGTCCGGCCTCTTACGTGCACAGAGAAAGACATTGAAACACAAAAAAATCGTGACCTCGTCACTCGATACTGTGAGTTCTGTAGTTTCTGCCCTCTCAGGGAAAATCATGTTTTTCTTTGTTCCTCCTTCCAGCTTGTTCCACGAGTATCAGTCAAGGTTTCTGTTTGTGCTATAACCCGATTTCTGAAAGGACACTTATTTTTAAACACTTTGCTTTATTGACACTGTACATCGGCTTTGGTTGATTTGCTTATTACTACAATAGAACTAGGTCACAATTCGCACGTAATATTTCTTACAGTCAAACAAATACAGTTGATACTGTCGCAAGAAAAGACATTGTCTAGAAACATTTGTTTACAGTACTGACAATTTTCAAATAATATTATTAACTATGATTATTGTAACTTTCCAGAATTCTCCTGTTAGTACTAAAGGTAAAAAGAAATAGCTTTTTGTCATTTTTGGGAAAAACTTAGATTCACTTGCCTGACAAGATCAGTACTATTAGATCAGTACTATTAACCTTTTCATCTAACTCTTGGCAGGAAGGCTAAAAGGCTTGTTTCCTAAAATGACAAACTATTCCTTTAAATAAGATGCAGTTGCTCATTCTTGACCTTAAAATCTTTAGTTAGACATAAAAAGGACAAAAGTCTTCACACTAGTTTTGACTGTGAGTTGTAGCTGAAAGGCATCAGCACGTTTACGGCTCCTTCTCCTCTCAAGCTGTGGTTCATTTTTTAAGTTCTTCAATCTGCTCCACCTCGCTGGACTCGTCCACCACTTTCCCATTAATCATGGTCTGAGTGACGACTTTTACAATCTTCCTGGTCCTTATCTCAGGGTCTTCTGTAACACAGAGGGAAACCAGGCTCAGTCACAAAAACACACTCTGACCTTATCAGTCATAATTATAACAAAAATATTTGACAACACAAGAGATGAAATGTGAAGGAAGCCAGTTTTATGTGTGTTACACAGTTTTGCTGTAGCTATCGCTCTTTAGTCAGATTCAGTACATGCAGTAGAAATAACTTGAACTTACTTTTAGGAGGTGGAGGTATTTCCTTCACCCTGTCGGACAAAAGAACATGACAACTTAATCCAAGAAAGCAAAACAGTAAGTAGAAATCATGTTCATTACAGATACAGTCTAGTTTGCATTGACCAAAAACTTTTAAATTAGAAGTCCAAAATATAATGACATTTCCAGCCACTTTGCTAACATAAGTCCTTTCACTCTCTTTTAAATCTGTTTTTGGCCTAACTTTGGATCTTCAGCTGCAAAATGCTGTATTATGTTCCCAATTACACCGAACAGAGCTTAACGCATGAAGCCTCATCCATGCCACCGCCAAATTGTTTAACATCGCATCCTCGTCTGAACTATCAGGATTTTTTGATTGTGTTCTCCCAGCCACTGTCACATACATTTCCTCTCCTTCCAGCAGCCTCCTGTAGGTGGCGATCTCCATCTCCAGGTTCTGTTTGATGCGCAGCAGCTGCTCGTAGTCGGTTTTGTTGCGTTGCATGTCCAGACGCAGCTGAGACAGCTCGTCCTCCAGATGGGTCAGTGTGGCCTGGAGACGGTCCATCTCCACCGAGTACTTGTGTCCAGTTTCCCCCAGGTTTCCCTCCAACACGCTGACCTGTGAGGGTTAACAACAGGTTTCATTCACAAGTACCTGTAGAGAAGTCAGCTTTTCAGTTTAAAAGGTGCATCCTGCAGGAGTCTGACGTCAAACCCTTGCTACATCTGCCTCTTTGAGTGACCTTAAGGACTTATTATTTCCAGTTTTACTCAGAAATTACAACCTCTTACTTCCCAGATTTACTTGACTGTTTGACTTTTTAGTTGTTCCATGTGTCGTCCAATAACATGGAGGAGGTGGGGTGTATAGCTTATACTGCATCCAGCCACCACGTTGAGATCGAGATGATTTGGCTGGGGAGCTGTCTTGTCGCCTGTCTGTCGGACAGCGGAGACACTTTCGTTGACCTACCAATCAGAACTCCCTCTGATGCCCTTTGTGTGTTTACCAGCTGAGCTCATCCATTCATAACCCGTCACTAGATACTAGAGACTGTCAGCGCCATAATATCTCCACATTCAATACTGTGTGCTCACTATCAGGCTGAACAAACATCCATGAGCTATATCTGCGTCCACTGAACCCTTCCATGTGCTGTGTGATCCGTGTGCACTCGTAGCGGATATATACAGCGAAAACATCGGCCCTATGGGTCTATGTTTGCTGTGTACACTTCACCGCTATAGTTGACAAAGCGAAGGAAGCTGTTATCTGTAGTTACGGCCAACATCTGTGCAGCATGCAGGTGAAGTGAAGACATGGTACTTAATGTGGAAAATATATGAATCTCCATATTGGAGCCTCATAGTAAGAGCACAGAGACTTCTGTATTACAGTATATAGTTGTTACGATTTGTTGTTACTCTCATCACTTTGTCACAAAGGGACTGTTAGAAATAGATATTTGAATAAATTGTGCAGAACCAAAGATATTTTCTTCTTTTTCATGTAGTCGTCATCATTGTAAAAAGCCAGTGCCTTTTTTTGGATCATCAACCATGATCCAGCTCAACCTCCCACAGTCCAGTTGGAGCTTCATCCAGTCGTACTCCCCAGGACCTGTAAAAAGGTTTGACTACTAGTATCGGGACTGTTGCCTTCAGAAATTGTCTTGTGCCAGAAAAAAAGGGAAACTACTTAGCTAGCTAATAGAAAAGTTGAAATTAACAGCTAAGTATCTGATAAAGGGTTGAAACGTCTTCTCAAAAAGTACTGACACAAACTTGAAAAAGAAAAACAGTGATCAACCCACCAAAAAAAATCTATTGTCTTTATTCACTGTTCAAATATTACCATGAAAGTCAAAGACAAAACCATCATCTGTTCTTTTTGGATGAGAAGCACCATACTGCAGTGGTTACTGACAGAGGTTCACGTATCAGACTGCACCCATGCACCATGTAGCAGAATGTTGTACCTGTTTGCGGAGGCTCCCGAGCTCGACCTCCAGCGCCTGCAGGAAGCGTCGTCTCTCGCTGAGCTCAGTTTGGGCAGAACGCAAAGCCTCGTTGCTTTCTCGGACCTCCGACTGCACCGCGTCCAACTAAGGACACACACATAACTGTAATGTACAGTTTGTAGTCTATACATAATAATAATAATAATAAGGTCTGATTAATGCGACGATGCACCTTCTTGAGGTACCAGGTGTCAGCCTCCTCCTTGTTCTTACGGGTGATGCCCTCATACTGGACCCTCAGCTCGGCCAGTGTGGCCCCCAGATCGGGACTCTGGGCAGCGTCCACCTCCACGTTCACCTGCTCGTTGGTCAGACGGCCCTTGAGGGAGCTCAGCTCCTACATTAAGTCACACAGGGTAAGAGAACGGTCACTGTTAAATCCTGCCACATCTCACTGTGGTTTCCACCTCACACCCTGGACAATGAGTTCTTAATGCAGAGTCGTTTTGGATGACCACAACTCTCTGCTGACAAGTGACATCTCCCTTTTCTGAATAAGTGAAGTGTTAGTCTAAACATACAATGGTGACAAGGAAAGATAAGTCTACATCCTGGACACCACACCTGACTGTCTATCCCTGTGGCTGGACAAGCTCAAATGCTCCTGTGCTATCTGGAAGCACCATGGCTACAGAGACAGAGGGTGTGTCAGTACACTTAAACTGATCATGTTTCAGATACTGAATACTGTTAAAGCCTCTGGCCTGACTGGCCTGAGTAAGTCGACACAAACTACCTCATCTGAGCGGGTTCACGTAAAAAAAGTTTGCTCACTCGCTTCCTATATTTATACAGACTACCGGTGACAACTTGTGAGGTGATTACCCTGATGAGCAACTGATCGATCATGCCTGACATGACCTTGACCTCTGCAGGGATCTCACCTCGTCGTGATTCTTCTTGAGGAAGTAGAGCTCCTCCTTCAGGCTGTCCAGGTCCCCCCGCAGCGTGGCGATGATCTGGTCGTGGTCGGACTTCGCTCTCCGCAGAGCCTGACAGTCCCTCTCCACCGACTGGCACAGGCAGGCCTCCGCCTCCCACCTTCGGAAAGAACACAGAGGAGGATTCAAGAGGAAAGGAGATCGTAAACAGAGACGTTCGACACTAGTGCTGTTCACAAAAACACAAACGCTGCTGTTCCCAAAACTATCTATCCATCATCAAAATCTTATTAGCAAAATAAAACATTTGAAATTCCTTGAAGTTATCTTAAACACCAGATTGTGGCACAAACCTTGGGATGAGCATCTAAAATGTTAATCTTAGTGTTCCTACTATGACACATATAACACAATATAATCCACTATCCTGTTTACATCGTTTTATGGAGATCTCCTGTATGATCACGTGGCTCAAACCACTGGATGCTGCTCTGTTTGATGTCCTCCCACAATCACCACTGTGAGTTATATGGAGATGGTCATCACTTTAATCTCAAAGAACTCATCAGAAATGTGGCTTCATCTATAAAACCTCGCTATCTAAACTGTTCACATCTGGATTAGAAGAAAAACTCACAAATGATATGTGCACTGAATTTTTTTGATGCAAATCTGCAGCTGTTGGTGTTGATATTAGAATTATATTAAAAATGTCAGTGTGTTAAATTAACTGTCATCAACAAAATATATGTATAAAGTAATGCTAGTTTATAGTTTTGCTATATACTGTGGCTACTCCAAGGAATATGAGTTGTACATTTTAAATAAATAAATAAAAAGACTTGACTTGATTTGACATGAAATCCCAGAAGGAATGGAAACAAGTGAAACTCGTGCAAACATCTTGAAGTCAGGTACACACACACTTTGCTGCTGATGCCATGAATCAGTGTCAATTGATGTATTACTCCCTCGCATCAGGCCACAGAACATACCATCAACACGCTGTGAAAAACAGCAGCAATGGGCGGTTCCCCGACTTTTCCATCTTCCGTCCAGCTTCAGACTCTCTGACCTGCTCAATGCATCACTGACATCGAGGCACCGTGGGAATGTGGCTCTTATTTCGCAGGCTGACAGAAAGCTCATTTATTCACATCGCTTCGCGGTCTGACGCTCTCATGCGAACACTCACAGGAAAGTAAAAGAAAGGAACCCTCTGTGTGACACTCACTTGACCCTGAAGTCATCGGCTGCCAGCTTGGCGTTATCAATCTCCAGCATGATCCGAGCGTTCTCCAGAGACTTCTTTCTCACCTGAGCAGGAACATGGAAAGTTAGTTAACATCTGGCACGGACAACAAGAGCTTTTTATAATTATAATGTCACTGCGCCGGTTTATTTACTGTCACCTACAGTCAGTAAAACAATACATGTGTTTACTAAAGCGTGTCATGGGGAAATCAGTTAAAAAGGCCGTTGCAGGAGCTTTGAACTCCTTCTCTCATCACTGCCTTCATCCATATACCTTTAAAACAAGATGGACTAAAACTATTGTAAAGTTTATTGTTATAAACCCAAATGTCTTTGTGTTGTGTTGAAGCACATGCATCACGAGTTAATGTTGAATTGGAGGATGGTTATTTGTCTAAATGACACATTTTGGCTTTATTAGAAACCCATAACTTGTTTTTTTTTACTTGATTCAACCCAGGTGTGAATCAATCATCTTATTATCAATTAAAGAAAGATATAAATTCCGCTCAGGTGTGATTCGATGATTCTTAAATTTGACACTGACCTGCTGCCCGATGACATGCGCCTGGGCCATCATCCCCTCGATGTCGTGACCTTTTGGAACCTTCTCCATCATGATCTGTTTGATCTTCACCTCCAGCTCGGCGTTGGACCTCTCCAGCGAGCGCACCTTGTCCAGGTAGGTGGCCAGCCGGTCGTTCAGGCACTGCATGGTCTCCTTGTCGCAGGTGCTGACACCGAGGCCGTTGAAGTTGAGGCTGGAGCCCAGCATGTTGAGGCCGTTTCCCATCGAGACGGAGCGGGACAGAGGAGAGACGGAAGGCTTGGAGCGGACGCTGCGTCCGCTGTCCCTCACAGACGTGCTGGAGAAGGAGGGCTGGCGAAGGGAGTAGCTGCGCACAGAGTGGGTGGAGGCCATGGTGTCCTCTGCAGAAGATTCACATGCACAACTTTTGTATCTGTTAGCAGGACAAAAATATCAGACTTTTAAACATGTAATTGATGAATTAATGAGATCGAGAGTTCAGTCGTTGTTTCATCTCTTTTCAGTTATTTTTTGGCCTTTCATTGTCACTTTGCTTCTCACAAAAGTGGTTTACACGTCTCTTTGCTCGTTACTTCTTTAAAACAGTGTCTCTGTATGTTTTGTTTGTGATTTGCATTCTCTTTGTGTGTGTGTGACATCTCTCTTTAGTCATTTTGCATCTCTTTGTAGATATTTTCCATGTCTGTTTAGCAATACTTCATCATTTTGTGGGAGTTTAATTGCCAAATGGTAACTTCTACCTCAGACAGAGGCACCTGCTCAGGGGCCCTCTCACCTCTTTGGCCCCTGAGCCCAGTACATACTCATTCAGTTAGCCATCTTAGGTCAGACATTATCTGGACCTTGGGATAAAACTTGTTGTCAACTTTGATGATTGATGATGGTTTAAATAAAATTGGTAAATATTAAATGTTATAGTTCTGTTCTCATCACTTTAAATCTGCCTCCTCCTGTATCAAATGGAAAAAGTTTCTCACTCTGTGATATTTAATGCTCAGTTAATGAGTAAGACGAAGAAAGTGAGGAGAGAGATGGAAACAGTACTTACATGGAGGTCAGTTCTTGAGACTTCTCTTCTGCTTGTTTCCACCCTGGTGCTGAGAGTGACTGCAGCAGCTGGACCAGATCTCACAGGTGAGTTTAGCCGCAGAGGCAGGACCCTGTGTTGAGGTGGAGCCTCCAGTGGTTTGTCCAATCCCACTGCAGCAAAGAGGGGGATGCAACTGTACACCGTGTGGAGGAGGAGTGAGGAAAGCAACAATGGTGCACACATACTAAACTGATGTTAAATGCAGTTCTTTGTACGCAGCGTCACAAGTTTGCAAACAGCAGCTGTAGGTTGAGGCACATGATCTATGACTGAATCAACATCCATTTATTTACATTTAAAGAAGACAGTGGACTACAAAGTAAAATATGTCCCTCTGATGGTGGCAGATTATTAAAAGTACTCAAGTAATGTACTTCAGCCCTGTAATTAAAAAGAATACTTTACTAATTGCATTTAGTTACTTTCCACCACATAATATAACTGATTTACTAATTCACAATATTCACCTGTAACATTTTAATGTCATCAGGGTAAAGCTAATTTAAACCATAGTGCGTGTATGTTTTACATGCATTCACTTAGATGTTCAGACAGTCCTGGACATTCTGTGGCAGCCGGTGAAACCATGGAGCACAAACCGGTGTGGCAGGCCGGCTGGAAACAGGGCCCCTGCTGTCTCCACAGTGATCCCATGAGGTGTGGACACAATGCAGCTGGAGCGACGTGAGAAGCCGGCTTCACCTGAGGACGGCCCGGCGGGGTGTGGAGAAACGGGAGCAAGCAGCCAACAATGGAGGGACACAATGAAAAGAAAGTGAAGACCCCTGAGAAATGCAGCGAGAGGTGCAGGGCGTAGGTCTGGTTGAACTGGAAACATGGACTAAATTCACACCCAGACCCTGAAATACACACCAGTTTTGTACATTTGATAAGTGTCAACCATCTCTCAGCTCCTCTCTTGCTGTAATCCCTGTGAAATTCCTCTGCTGAGCATTATTCTCCCTGTACAGGATCAGATCACACAGTGACACTGACCTGGTTTAGTGACTGGCATGTCTCCTCCACAGCCACTCCTGCCCTGCATACACACACACATACACACACACACACACACACACACACACAGACACACATACACACACAAACACACACACACACACACACACACACACTACAAGCTGTTGAGATCCACATCAATTTGTTCGATCAACTCCAACAGAAACCCAACAAAAGGGAAATCTCCTGTTCTCCAGTTTCAGAAGCATTGCACTGAACTGCACAGCATTGCCCAGGTGTTTATTATCTGTGTGTCCAACAGTGATGTAAACACTACATGATGTGGAAAACATGCTTGAATAATACCACTTAGGAGTAAATAACTGTATGCAAATTAAGTGCTTCCTCCCGTTCACAATCCACAGCAGCAGAATGAACACGCTGCCACCTTGTGGGGGAGAAATTTTCCACATTCTGGTCATGATGCTGATTCTTCTCCACAGAGATGAAGTGAAACTGTTACTTCTGGATTTGGTTTGTTTTCCTTAAAAAATAAAAATAAAGAATCTCAATAAAAATCTAATTGTAACAATGATGGTAATTCAAAATGCAACTTGTGACCCACTTTGCATTATTTGGTAGTTTCTTGTAAAACAATCTTATGTTATCATGAATAATATTTCCATTCTCTTTGATGAACACCAAATCCCACGAGCCTCAAACATTTCCCCATTGGGGTTTGCTTCAAGAGGCTGATGGCTGCAATCCTCATGCTTACCACTAGGTGTCACTTAGCCTCTACACACTGGACCAATTTAAACCTAATGTAGCATAGTATGACTGTCCTGTAATACAGATATATTATTCAGGTTTGGATGAAATTAATTGTAAGAGGTGCTGATTCAACTGTGTGATCATTTGAGACTGTGGTTGTGGTGACTTTGGGCCGAACTCCTATTATATACCAGTGTAAGACTTTTAAACTCCTGAACTGCAGTTATTCCACCAGACCAGCACCGTGACATATTTGCATATTGCACATAAATGCACTATTGTTGTTTCATTTTCTCTTTAGCTGTTTATATATATATATATATATTTATATATATATACTTTATTTCTAATTTAAATTTTGATATTCTATTTTATTCTATTTTATACTATTTCTATTTTATAGGTTGTAATTACTTGAGCATTGCTAGAAGAGAGCCTGTGACTCAAGCATTTCACTGCCAGCGACTGCTCATTGTTATTGTTGTGTATTTGATAATTAAAAAACTTGAATCTTGTTTAGATTCCAGTTTTTTTAATCTAGTTTCGCATTGACTTTAATAGGCTGTTCTTCAGTATAACACAATACATTTCAACAGGCACCACAAACTGTTGAGCTGCAGCCTCCCAGAATCTCCAGAGTTCCACTGTGGCACTCTAGCGCCACCACCTGTCCTCCCGAACACATGGCATCACATCTCTGTGTCCAACATCGAGCCTCAGGGGAGTGATTTAGATTCTACTCCAGCTTCTAATAAATCAAACTGACGTGCTGTGATGTATGACGTCGTTCCCCCCCCAAAATAAACACATTCTGGGAACCTGCTGTGGAGTCCTGTGTTTATTTTTGCATAGAGGGCAGTTTGGCCGTCAGCCCGGGTGAGGTGAATCATATGTTTCAACCATTTCCTCGCTTTTCATCAGCTCTCCTCCTATAGTTTGCTACTGTACAAGTCGTTGTTTACATGTGGAGAAAAGGTCTGTTTCTCAGAATGTCTATAGTACACCGTGTACCAGCCTGGAGTCCAGAGGCAAATAAATTCATTTGGTTTTGGTCTTTTGTTTGGAAACTTGATTCTGGATACAGTTTATAACTTTTATAGCGCGGGGGGTAAATGGAAGGCCTGTGCAACATCCACACTTAAACAAAACACCCTGAGCCACAAAGTAAATTCGTTGTGGTCCAGTTGGTCTATAAAAAGGACGTTTCACCTAAAAATGCTCGCTCACGCCGAGCTCCCCCTCCTGCTGTTGATCTGTTGACATGGATCCAGGTCCGAAGCCTCAAATAGTCCAGTTCTGAACAACAGATTTAGTCCCCATCGGTCTGAGAGAGGCTCAAATTGCTGGTTTGCTCGTGTGTCACCAAACAGCTGATGGATGACATGGAATTTAGAAATGATGCTGAGATAAGTGCTTCCAGAGATAAACTGCGTGTTTTCTGCAAGAATGAGGTTGAAAACCAGAGAAAATATTTGTGATACTGAAATCAAAGCTTTGTTTATACTTCTCCCACCCCCTCATCAGCATAGTGGTGAGCAGATAATGAGTGAGTTTTCATTTTTGGGGTGAACTATCCCTTTAATCCATCCCTTACACCTCTGCTACTGGGTTTTGGAAAACCAGATTACATTTTACACCATTTACACAGTTTGGTCCTGTGAAGGAAACAACTTTCATTTGGGTAGAGGCTTAATTTGGACTAAATTACTTATATTTATAAACGGTACAGTTTTAATTAAAAGGCTGAAGCATTGATTTACATTAAAGATAATCAAACCTTCACTTGCACCATGGATCAAGTTTTCCTGCAGGACATGAATTATTTGAAAAAAATTATATTGAACAAGATGCACACGTCTTACACTCGTCACAACATACGAATGTTGCAGGTTTTAGAAGAGTTCAAATAATCCCTTTACCCTGAGTGCCCTTGGTTTATTTATACAAACTAAAGAAAGATCATCCTGCTCCAGATATATATATTTGTCTTGGTCCCTAACAGTGAATCCAAAGTATCAGTAGACGGTAAAATAATGTGTTCCCTGATACTATTCTATAAATGAACAAGGCCTCATTATGACTATTTCATAATATATTTTTAGAACATCTTTATTCTTAAATTCATCATCCAAGTTCTTTTATTCCTGAACCCGAAACTAAAACATTATCTTACTCATCAGCCATTCAGTTACTCTGCGAGGCTTCATCAGTTCAGTCAAACAAAAACCTTTTTAAGCAAGACTTTAAAAAAAACCTGAAGAAGCTGTCAGCATATGGCAGCATCCGAAATAAACTCGAGGAGGAGGAGGAGGAGGAGGAGGAGGAGGAGGAGGAGGAGGAGGAGGAGGAGGAGGTCGCTGATGATGAAGATGGCCTCGCGTTGCAATCTTCCACAGAGGTTTTGTTGACTGTTGTGCAAGGGGAGAGCTCATCAGCGCGAAGAAGAGAAATGTGAATACGCAGAGACAAGGGGGCACTGCAGTGTATCTGCTCATTAGGCGGCCGGCGCTGTAATTCAGCGAGCGAGCAGCTCTGCAATCAGGGGCCTATTCATTAACATGGGGGGCCCGCTTTCATCTGCAACCACTTGAGGCTGCCAATCACCGAGGCGGACGCATGACAGGATGAAAAAAAACCCGAGAGGGACTTGAACGCTCGGGGATGCTTGTGCTCGGAGAGAGGGAGACATGTCTAAATGCTGCCTTAAGCTTTGGGATCTGAGGGGGACTCTAATGGGGGAGAAATATGGGTTTTTACAGTGTAGTGCTGGCAGGTGGCCCAAACTATGTCAGTCTGATAATCATCTCTCTGCTTTGCATGAAGACAGCTTTTGTTCTACGGTCTCGCGAGGAGCTGCATCGCGGGTTTCCTCCTGATTGAATTGATTGAAAGTGATTGATTAGAAGAAAGTTTGATTTAGAGGTATAAAGTTTGGAGAAGGAGTTCTCCATCAGTCTTCTTCTACACCCTCTGATGCTGTGATCCTCAAGTCCTTTTATTGTTTAAACACAGATATAGTTTAGATCCACACTCAAAAACACACGTACATGTGTTCAAAGATAAGACAATGATGCACACACAGATGCTCATATTGGTCCGGTCCTGTTTTTAACTCAAATTAAATATTTGTGTTCATTTAGTTGGAATTGATCAGGTTCATAACCAGTAAATGAAACAATTTAGTATTTGTCCATCTGTATCATCCAACAGATAGATCCTGATTCAGGGAAATGTTCTTTAATGTGGAAATTAGGAGATTGATACCAATAAAAAAATTACCACAAATTGAGCTTGATGTGGAGAAACATTGGACCTGACCTGCTTCCTGGATGCACCAGCAGCCCTCTGGAGAACCACAATAGGGAAAGTGCTATTGGGTGGAAAATAAATAAGCTAGTTGGCCGGCGTAGGATAATTTGGGGTCATTTGGAAGAGTTACATGTACACAGGCTCGGTTTAACCATTCACTGAATCAAACTGACCAAAAGGGGATAAATCTGTCAACAATGTGAGGACACTGCTTATTTTTTTGAAGTGTTGAAATACAGATGCTGGGAAACAAGGTGGCGAAGCAAGAATGTTCAGCAGCTGGAACTTATATAAATAAATAAACTGTAGAGATCATCGCTTTAACAAGAAGGAAGGAGAAAAGATGTCACCAATATGAGAGACAGGAAACAAAGACGAGTAAAAGTCTATGACAGCAACTGCAGGAGATCCTACTGGGTAAATATCTTGGTCACATTTTAAAAGGATAAAAAGGAAAATACATGTCGCTCCGACTTTACTTTCAGGTTGTCTAGTTGCTGCTCTCTGAGTGCCAGTGGTGTAAATGTGACCAGGATTGTAAAAGTGCATGATTGTTGCTCACTCAAA
Source organism: Platichthys flesus (assembly GCF_949316205.1). NCBI lineage: Eukaryota > Metazoa > Chordata > Actinopteri > Pleuronectiformes > Pleuronectidae > Platichthys > Platichthys flesus. Next base: position 6,120,243 of record NC_084947.1, read on the forward strand.
GAATTTACTTCTGTGCTAAAGAGAGAGAGAGAGAGAGAGAGAACAAGAGAGCGAGACAGAAAAAAAGCCACATTGATCCAGTTTGTAAAATCCCGATCTAACGATATCCTCTAACCCGTTCACTCTTCCCATCACAGCGGCTTAAGTGCTGTCCATCAATGCAACAACTGCAGATGATCTGTGTTAAAAGGCCTCATAAAAGGCAACAGGCGGACCAATCAATGGCTGCGCTGCGAGGGAAAACCTCCATAATGGTTCTCACAGCAGGATTGATCAGGTTTCCTGTTCAGCCCAGGAGGTAAATTGGAGATGATGTGTAGGTTGGTGGCAGGACATTGTTCTCGATAACAGGTCACTAGATACAGGTACCTGACCTCTGACACTTAGCACTTAGACTTAGCAATGGTCGGTGTAAAAGTGGTGTCCTAAAATATAACTCTTTTGTCTGCCGAGCTCAATCGCATGCACACACACCCACGCACAGACACACACACACGGACACACACTCTCTCTCTCTCTCCCTCTCTAAGCGAAACCATAGAGACAAGACCTTAACCTATAACCCTAATTTTAACCTAACATTAAAACATGTCTTCTCCTTGATATATAACGCTTTCCCTTATGAGGAATTGATTTTGTCCCCATGAGGACAAGTCCACAAAATGTGACGTAGAACGTGACGTGTGTGTAAAAAGATCAACATTCTCACACACACACACAAACACACACACGCCTGCTCTCTCCACATCAGTAAACCAACCAGACCCTTTGATTCGTTACAGTTCTGATACATTTTATTAAACCGTATATTTACAATGTACAATCACTGAATTGTTCCATTTCCAGACACATTGAAAAGTGCTTTTTTAAAAAGTGAAGTTTTGTTCTGCAATAAATAAGTTGTTTCCAATTTTTCTGACAACAACACAACAACAAACGACAGTGAGGCTGCAAACGTGCTCATCATCCACTCAAGACAAAGAGACAAAATACTGAGGCTTTACTGTAATACTCTTACAACGCTCCCTTTTTCGTCTTTTTCGAAAGCTCATATTGCAGCGACTTAATTAAAACACCTTGAATGATTGAGTAAACAAATGAAAAGACATCCTGACCTGATGCAGTGTTTTGTGTCCAGCCACAAAAAAAGGAAAAGCAAAACGAGCGGTCGTCCTTTCTTTCCTTCGTTGTAGGACTTTTCTCCCGTAACCACAATCTGCTGTCTTCAGAAGACGAGTTGAGCTTTTCAGTCTCACGACGAAGAACCCGACTGATTGAAAGCAGATTGTCCTGCTGCTCCCAAAACATTTTACATTTTTTTTTTTTTTCACAATATCATCGGAGTGGTGGAGCCGTGGACCCGGGGTGTCAGCGGCTTATGGGAAGCTGTGGTAACGAGATGGATGGATGGGTCAAGTGGCCCGGAGCAGCGAGGACGGAGAAGGGATGAGCTGCACAAACAAGAGAAGAGAGTTAGTGAGGCAGTGGGAGCACATTACTAATAACACAGGCAGAATCCACATCTTTAAAAACTGAATAAATATAGTGTCAAACTTGAGGCTTCAGCATTTATCACATAGTCCATTCAAGTCAAGACATTAGTTCTGTGTCATTCAAAATGAGAAATTAAGCATTTCCTTCAGAGGGCTCATTAGTCTGTCCAATAGATGATGTCAGAGTCTCATTTTAAAAGGGAAAAAGGGTAAAAATGTAAAAAAATACCCTGAATTTATTCTGTAATATGTCACTCTGTCTGAATCAGGAAGCGATAAAACACTTTCTGGTTCCCAAAGTGTAGGTTGGGAGGCAGAAGTTCTCAGTAATGGCAGCAACAACATAGGAATTTGGGAGGAAATGGGAAATAAATCATATGAAATTTGATCAAAACTTTGTAATTTACTGTGATATTCTGCAGAAGCTTCAGAGTAATAACTAACGACCTCGAGTTAAAGTAAAAGTGTTTGTTTTTACTGGACTGTGGTTGAAGAATATGACGTCTCCGACCAAACCTGAAGTTTTCCTGTAAGTGTGTTGCTGCTCCATCAAGTCTCGGATGAAGCTGAGACTGGAGCTTCCTACAACACGACCTCACAGCTTAACCCCTCGTATAATTCTGAGGTAAGTAAACGTATTTATTCAGATGAGCTCCACCTCTACAGCTGCAACATTAAAGTGTTGTTAATATGAATTAATCGATGACTATAATACAGGAGGATAATATACATTATTCTGAATAAGCAGTATTTTCACTTTTGGTACTATATTTTGATGTATTTACTTTTATAGTTTTACTAGAGCAAAATCTTCACCTAATAGTTTTTTACTTGTAACCATGTGGTATTTCTTTACATCAAGGTTTTGTCATGAAGATCCTTTCATTACTTTACTGAACAAATTAAATATTTTATAAATATATTAAGGATTTTATACGTTGTTTTTATAGATACAGTATTTTATCTCTGGGAGAACCAATAAGTATTTTATTAATAGGCAACATGATTCACAAAACATTGTAGATCCCTGGCTGCATAAGCACCTCATGTAAAGTCTGAGTCTGTAAAGGAAAAGCTTTCACATAGATGTAGAAGTAAAAAGCATCAAAAAAACAAAAGTCGAGTACCTCAAATTTCTACTCAAGCAAATTAACCATTTTTTCCATAACTGTGTATGTTGTAAAAAAATTATGCTTTAAATCAGTTTTTAGGTAATGTATAATTTAAATCCTTTCATCACAGCATTTGAAGCGGGAGCAAGAGGAGGGGACACTCACCGTCCAGATACCCGTGCAGAGCGAGTAGGTGTGGTCGGTCTGGGCTGCTGAACTGGGAGTAGTGGAGGTCGTCTGGCAGCGATGGGGGCATCCTGGACAGCGGAGCGCTCTGAGAGAAGCTGTTGTGGGGCGGCTGCTTTTTGTGTCGTGCCCGACAGTTCTGAAACCAAACCTGGGAGGTAATACAGATAATGTGAACATTCAGGAAACAGGGTGGAAGAACTCTGCACTGACACTGTGGAGATGTAGATCAGAGCTTCACTCTTGTTCTAATCACCCGTTTCATTATTATTAAACACACTGAGGAGCCACAGGACAAGTATTTGTACTGGTTTGCACCAAGGACCTAACTGGTATACTGAAATAAGTTGGCAGTGATTTTAATAACTTTTTACTTTTATTTTTAAATGCTGGATAATTCACCTGGTCTGGTCTTTAAGATCACGTTCAGGTTAATTCAGAAGGTCATAGAAGGTCACATGTTAACTTTATCTTCTTTATTTTAACGGACCACTGAAGACGATTTCCACTTGTCTTGATAAATTCTAAAGGAACTTCTCCGGCTTTAAGAAATGAGCACAAAATAGCAGTTAACAACTTTAATTGAGAAATCATTTACTACATTTATGCTATGAGTAATTCTACTCCTTTGCTTTTCGGTTGATATTTTTAAATCCACGATATTAATTTCAAATCTTTATTGATTTGTTATTTGATGAACAAAATATGATATGATATTGTAAATTAAGCAGAAGTAATATAATAATACATAAATGCATGAGTACTTTACAGTGAAGTGAATTTTTTAAATGTGGGATTTTTACTCAGAGTATTTCACCACTGGGTGTGACTCATTTAAGAGAAAGAACCTTGTATTCTGCATATTACTTGTGGTTCCATTTGAGTAATCATCCTCTCAAACAAAGCAGCCAGATCCAATTATAACCTCTTGTTACAAGTTGCACGCGTCTACAAGCAGCTCAATCAAAGCCTGATTTTCTCTTTTCAGATTGTCTTTTTTTCCAGGAGGGTGAACGGATAAAAACATCCTGTAGTGGAGCTGAAACTGTGTCTCTCTTCTTTCCTGTTCCACGTTAATTTGCTCAGAGCCCCGTTTCTTTGCAGCACCACACAATATAATCTTGCCTCATGTTGTTTTATGAAGTGTGATTGTGTCCGACCTGTATGACTCGTCTGCTCAGTCCCGTCATTTCTGCCAGTTTCTGTAAAGTTTGAGCGTCGGGGTTGTTGTCCTGAGCAAACTGATTCTGCATCACCTGAGAGGAAACACATCATCATTTAATATCAGGTGGAGGAAAGTAAATATGTATTTTATACTTGTATTTCAGTTTTTAACAGTCACATTGTGTACAATGATATATTTTGACAACTTTAGTTACTTCACACATTTTTATTTACAAACCCAACACATACTTTAAATACAACCTTAAAAACACGAAACTTCATTGAAAAAATGAACTTACTGCACATTAATAGATCAATTAATACATTTCTTGGTTAGTTATCACTTTATAATCAGCAACTGTTTTGGAAACTGATAAATAATGACTATTTTGTTCAATTGTGACAATTTGTTGCTCTTCCTCATCTTATTTGAAAGTTGGAGTCCAACGTTATTGTGATGGATCACTCTTTTCATTTTCGTATGTTTAAAAAAATAATCAATAAACACATTGATCGAGATTGGAAGGTAAATCCAATCAGCTGCATCTGAACAATTTTACATTCTACATTAAAACCGACAAGCAATAAAATCCAATATCATTAGCTAGGGGACATTTCTCTGCATTAAGAACATACCTTAAGTACATTTTCCAGTTTTCTATTTACCCATAATTAATCATCAGTTTTAGATAGTTTTATAATAGTACAGTGTGCGATCAGAACTTTGACCTTTTGTGCAGAATGTACCTGCAGCTGCTCGGCAGTGAAGGACGTGCGCGCTCTCTTGGCTGGTTTGGGTTGACCGTCCTGATCGGAGGGCAGAGCTCCCTCCAGAGTCAGTCCTGTGCCTGAAGACAATCACAACAAGGGTTCACATGTCACTTCACTCGGAAAATAAAAAACTTCAGTTAGCGCATTGTGAGGTTGCACAACACAACAGGCCGAGCTTATTACAGTTCCACAAAGTCTGTGTCATGAAACTGTCCAAACAAACCACGCTAACTTAATTTAAATGTTTTCTTGCCAAGAACCGCACAGGCCAAAGTATTTATACCATTACGGACGACATGTTTTCTCACTGGAAACACAGCAGAGAGCGGAGTCTGCCACCAGAGCTGTTCTTCTCAGTGTGAAACATGTATTCCTCCATACGTTTAATTTATACCTCTGGCTTATATTTCTTTTTTTATTATTATTAATATTATTAAAGTCCATCGTCTATAACAATCTCATCTTGGTTTTCAAACCCTCACATCATTCGTCTTAAATTCAAGAAGTTAACATATTTTGGTATTTCCTATTGAAAGAAAGGAAAATGTGGATTTTTACTTTTGATGAGATGATGTCGTTCCATCAGCTCAACAAACAGCCGGACTGAATCCTCAGAGAGTAATTATGTGATGTTCTCAGACAGTGTGGAGCAAAGCTCCTTGAGAGCAGGGGCATCACAAGCAATTGCCTGGGGCCCCGAGGTAGGAGGGGCCCCTAGAGAACGGCTGATTATGTTGCCCCTTGAATTCTACGATCAGTTCAGGAATCTGCAACTGAACCATCGTCGGAAACTCCTCAACGTCTCTTAAACTTTTCTACTTGACTATTATTCCTGCACTTGGGTCGTAATCCTTTAAAGATCGGAATGATGTGGTTTGGGATCATGTGTTTCTTGAGGGGGCCGCTTGGTTCGATGTTCGACCTTCCCACAGAGGAAACTGAAACTGCTCTCAGACGTGCACTGAACTCGGCTGAATGTGAGAACCAAAATGTCCGAGTCATTTGCCGCGGACGCTCTCCGCAGTTTTTCCTGCCAGCCGAGTTTCAGTGCACGTGAGAATACAGCAGCAAAATGTCAGGAAAATTCAAAGCAGGCCATTTTCCTGTTGTTGCTGAACGCATCAGACCCGGGAAATCTCCTGCTTTGTTCTTCATATGTGAAAGGCAAAGTCCGGATAAAGTCTGGACCTTGCTCATGTCTGCAAAGGGCTTTAAAGAGAGCACTGTAGAGAACTGGCCGGTTCCTGATGTGTGTATGTAAACTGATACGTATAGTGGGGGCCAGTAGGGGCCCCTACGACAAATTTCCCCCCAGGGTCCCTCAGGAAGTTAATCAGGCCATGAAAATTGTATATTTTTTCTGAGTGGATCATCAGAGATGCATCTTGGATCGTGTCTGTTACCGTTCTCTGCCGCCCGGCGGAGGTTGTCCAGCATGATGTCGTAGTGGCTGCGGCACAGCACCCGGCCCTCCACCAGGCCGAACTCCTCCCCGGTGGACAGCTGCCTCTTGCAGGAGAAACAGGCGAAGCAGGCCAGGTGGTACACGCTGCCCCGGGCCCGCCGCACCCAGTCACTGGCGTACACCTGCCGGCCACACTGGCCGCATTTGGTGCCGAACCTACTGTGAGGGAAGAAGGAAACGTCAGGTGAAGGTCGGCTGCAGGTCAGTTTAGAGTCCTGGGCAAGAGCTTTTAAATACACACAGTTACACCAACACATCTGTCTGAACTGATACACACACTCTCAACAATACAAACATGTGTACAGCTACAATAAGAACTCACAGTCCACAATGCATGAGTTGTATTATAGCCTGCAAACACATTTCACTGAGTTGTGTTGTTAAATGTTCCGCCTGCACATTTCTGCTAAAAACATTGGTAGTTAGTTGGGATTGTGTTCCTTTCATGTACTTTGTGTTTATTTTGAACAGTTGATATTTTTCCTGAACACATGCTGGTGTTTTAACTGAGCTATAGGAAGCCTGCAGTTTCCTGTCAGATTGTTTTGAATATTGATTCTCAGGACTCTCCTTTAATGCTCATTGTAACATGTTTAATATAATTCTGCATATTTTTATACATTTACTTTTGTTTACATTTAATCCTCTTTTTTTAGCAAGTATATAATATGTGCAGAAGAGTGTTTTGCACAGGGATCGTCTATTCATCAAAAGAATGAACTAAATATTGAAAAACAGCAGCAGTTGTTTACAATTGTTTAATTCCCAGCCAGAGGGTTCCCCATGTGAGGGCTTACGTCAATAAAGGAAGTTTTACACTTTTATCTTCAATTTATATGGGTGTTATCTCACTTAAAGTCCGTTAATTCAGCCAATCGTATATCAAAAAAGAGGTTTTAGAGATTTTCCCTTTAAACACATACATATTTAGTTGTTTATGTGTCTAATACAACTCAGTATTTTCTATTTACTCTTTAAACCCATGCTTGGCCTAGACAACTTTCTAATAAAAAATAACATCTTTTTTAACTATGGTCCCCAAAACGTCTGAGCTCATGATCCCCACAGCTGTGTTGAACTGTGACTCCATATCTGCATGTTTAACTGTGATCAGCTCAAAGCCTGACCTCTTCAATAATAAAAGATTCTGCTATGTGCATTTTTACTAAAGAAAGTGTAACAATTCTTCACTGCCTTCATGGACTGATGTTTCCGATACATTTTCCCAGTAAACCAATTCTCGTTTAAATTATTTTCATAGGTTTGTATTTAGGAGGTGGGGTTTTCACAGCCCGTACAGTCAGATGACAGATTAGAGAGATTTTGGTGAATTACCAAATTAAAATTAAAAATGACATGGTCATATCGCAACAGGGGTCATGAAATCAGCTGATGCAGTTTATATTGTACATTGGTAAATTGGAATCAGTCAAATGCATTGGTCTGATCTGGCTCAGTTTTAAGATAATTGTTGTGCACGTGTCTTGTTCTATTACATTCTGCATGACCATAATTTTCACTGATAAAATCAAGATTCTCTAAATAAAGAAGTCGAACCTCGTTACTCTTGAGTTCAGAGTTAAAGTTTAAAAGGGTGAAACTCAATCAGCTGTAAAAACATCCACAAAAACAAACCAATTACGTTCGAGGATTTATCACCTGGATCCAAAAAAATAGAAATAATCTCTACAGGTCATCGTTTTCCTTTCAGGGGAAACAGTCAATTATTTAACAATTTAAAACTGGAGCCAGATTCAAAGATACAAATCTGTTGTTTTCTGTTAAATAATAAGATTTGATGGTTTTATGGAATTTACCTCTGTCGGCACATTTGAGGAATTCGGTGGAAGATTAAAATAGATATCATCAGTATTTCGAGATTTCAATAACACACATGTGGTTTATAATAACGTTCCGGTCACATTTTCAATTCGTCCGTTTCTCTTTTCACCATAATTTTCTAATATTCTACTCTGCAAACGCACTTTGAATCGTCTGACTGGAGTGAAACTAATAAAGACAGAGGTTTTGTTCACGGACAGTTTATAAAATACATTATACAGTTTTAAACTTTCAAACCTAATGAAAACAATGTTATCGCCGAATTTATCAATTTAATTATGGTAATCGACTTATTTAAATTGAACGTTATCCATAAGACGGTGCCTCATTTATTTATTCTAGAAAAAATAAACAAATTCATTTTAATTAACGATTACACATTTCTTCCATAGCTTTGTAAAGTGAGCTTCAAATTCATTAACCCTATTTATCTGATTAAAAATAAAACGAGAATCCTCTTGCAAGGTTTAAACTTTAAGCGTTAAATAATCATAATAAGCAGAAATAAAAGCAGCTCCAGAATAAAAGCGCTGTTACCTGAAGTAATCCAGTTTGCAGTAGATTTCCTTGTTTTTAACGTAGCAGCTGCTCTGTTGACGCAGAGACGCTCTGCACACTGAGCACTCCAGACAACCCAGGTGCCAGTTCAGGTTGTTGACCTGCGTGATGATGAAACACACAATCACACAGAGAAGAGAGAGAGAGAAAGAAAGAAAGTCAGAAAGACAGAAAGACAGAAGACAGAAAGACAGAAAGACGGAAAGAACGATTAAAAACACATAATACATTATTACGAGGAAGAAGGGGGGAAGAAGGAAAGAATGATTAAAAGCACAATCATACAAAGAAAATAGAGAGAAAGAAAGAAGACAGAAAGAAAGAAAGAAAGAAAGAAAGAAAGAAAGAAAGAAAGAAAGACAGAAAGACAGAAAGACAGAAAGCCAGAAAGAAAGAAGACAGAAAGACAGAAAGAGAAAGAAAGAAGACAGAAAGAAAACACAATCATACACATCATCCAGATGTTACAAGGAAAGAAGGAAAAAAAGAAAGATAAAAAACACAATTCTACAAATCCCAAGAATCAAAACAACCCGAACACTGACAATCACACACTCTCATCCAGATGTTTCACAGAAAGAAAGAAAGAAATTGGAAATAAAAGCCTGAGATAAAAATAAGATACCAAATTAGGAGAATTTATGAGAACGTAAATCTCCTGAAGCTTCGTGTATTCAATTCTTAAAAATGCATATTTAACTTTAAGACATTTAAACCTGTTTGGGGCTCCTCACCTTCAGCAGGTACCGGTCGTGGATCTCCATGCCGCAGCTGGCGCACTGGTTCTTGGCGGCCGGAGGAGAGCAGAGGCAGGCGGCCTCCGACGGACTGGACTCCCCGGACTCCTTCTTCACCTCCGATTTAGACTGCGGACGAGAAAAGACGAGTTTAGAACAAAGACAGGACCCGTGTCTTCATTTACATTTTTTACGTTGTGTTACAGGGGGAAACAATTGGCCCGAGAAATGTTTTAGAAGATCCAGCTTAAGAAAAAAACTCTAATTTTAACGTCTAGAAAAGCTGCAACTCTATATTTCAAGGCCTACACCTTCATAATGATGTCATTTAAATTTGTGCATATAGCCACGAATCTGCCATGATTATTCAAACACATTAAATTAAATTGAACACTACGTTTGAAAGGTTGCAGTAGACTGTGTGACCTAAAATCTAAAATTAACCGAGTTCTGCTGGTTTTCGCTCTCCGGTAAACCCCTGATGATAAAGTCCAGTGGATCCTCCTGATCAAACCCCCTGGTCCCCGGGAGGAGAACTCCAGGAGCGGGGGGAATCGAGTAAAACCTCAAACACACTGACGGACAAAGAAATCGAAAAAAGGTTGCAAACCAAAAGCTCATCCAGATGTTTGTGACTCACCATTCTCGGGTCTTGCGCGCTGCCTATTTGGAGAGAAGATGGAGCTCGCTCTGCGCATTACGCATCTCTGCCCCAACCCACACTATATCCGGTCCAAAACAACGAATAACAGTTTCTCCTGCATTTAAACCCTGGCAACAAAAGATATTTTGATGCAATTAGAAGGAGGCAAAAAAAAAGAAAAAAAAAAGAAGAAGAAGCTATGTAAGATCGATCATTCCTCTTGTGCGCAATGGGAGGCTGCGGTGTGCCCGTGCAATCAGACGCGTGTGAAAAGAAAGGATGGCACCATATCTGCAATTAGCGGCGGATTGAAACGCTTCGCTTGATAAGAGCCCAGCCCGAGTGTCAATTTCATGTGTCAATCACGAGAAGGCAGCGGAGCCACCAAGCTAAGAGAAGAACCAGGCGGCACATCCTAATTTCAATAGCTGTAAAAAAAAAAATCGAAAATCGAAAAAATCTCCAAAGTGAAGAGGCTCAATTGGAGATCGGTCTATTCATAACAGACAATGCGAAGAAGCTGCAGCTGATCTTGAGGCATAAAGGCGCTTGATTGTCTCTTTCTGCTGATGGACCCATTTAAACACTCGAGGCTCCCCTGTGTGATTACAGCTGCATTCATAAAGTGCCAAAAATCTGCGTTTGGGTGGAAATCCTGCGCCCGTGTTGTCCTTCGTTTGGTCCAAATTAACAGGAATGCAACATTATGTTAATCACCAGCTACGGTGTAAACATTGGAGGCAGTGGGATAACAAGAGGTGGCCTGTGGGAGTCAAGAAAACAAGACTTCGTACATGGAGAAGCTCCCAGAAGCAGCGAGAACATCGTCCAGTAAAAGTTTTTCCAGAACATCACAAGCAAAGTATCCGGATAATTCCCTGGGACATGGTTGTTTTTCCTGGAATGACACAGAGACACGTTCCCCTGCGTCTCTCGGTCTGCGAAATAATCCTCCTTCATTAACTTTCTGGGAGCTGGGAATCAAACCAGTGGCACCAGCACCACCCCTCCCAGTGCTGTTGGTCCGCTGTGGCTCCTTCTCCCCGCCTCGGCTCAAAGTTTACACCCAGTTGAGTCAGACAGGATGTGATGCTGCAGCTACAGGACCAGCTCACCGGGGTTTCACCTCCATACACAAGAATATTCAGGACACGATTCTATAAAATATATGAAACTGTGGCTGAAGACACCAGTTCACCTGGAAACTGTTTTTTGAATGAAGCAGCTGCAGCTCAGAGGTCAGAGTCAGATTACACCGATTTTAAAGATGCTCGTGAAGCCTCAGTTAATTATCCATCACACATCATTCAGCTTAAAATCTATTCTTTATCTCTCAGCTATTTTTTTTGCACTTTTGCTTGTGACTGCTTTTGACAAGTTTAAATCCAGATGTTTCCATAAGGGAAAGATTGATCCACATTTTTTTTGCTATAGTTCTTAATGTCTCAAAGTTTCCTATTAGTTTAATAATAATAATAATAATATGGAAATGAAGGTTAATTTAATGTGAACAGTGTAGACACCTGTCAAATGTTAGACTATATAATGAACAATTTTTTGGGGGATGATGCTGAATACAAAAAAAATATATATATAACTAAAATAGGCCTATAACCAAATATATAGAACTCGAATTAAGAAAATATTCCATACATAAAGCTTAAACATATTTACAAATGTTTTCTGCATTGTTTATTTTGTGAAATACAAGTATTTACATTGACACTAACAACAATATAGTCATAGATTTTAATTAACCAACCAATTGGACTCAAAATGTTGTAAAACAACATGTGACATTTTTTTGGGCTCATTATTGACCAGTAAAACCACTGAACCACTGTCACCACCTCATAAATAACAACAAGCAACAGGACGGTTCTTTTTACTTCAATTCCATTAAAATCAAACCACACCACTAACTCTTCTTACTTGGTAAGCACCTGGAACACGACGGGTTTACTAAAGTTTCATGAAAAATTGATATCAGACATTTATTAAGTGACCATATCACACAAACGTGAACTTCATACACACACACTTTATTTCATGAGGACCAGGGTTGGTCAGACAACGGTGTGTAGCCTTCATTTAAACATCATACGTTGGTCTTTCTTTTTGGGGATATTTGGTTCTTTAAATTAAACTGAACTTTAACAGCTGAAAAGGCACATGTAGTCGAAGGTGTTAATGGTAGAGAGATGTTCGGAGACAAAGGGAGATGAGGAATGACAAAGTTATGATGAATCCTCCTTTGTGTCGTGCGTCTCACTCTTGAAGCCTGAAGCTTTCTGTCTCTACAATGAACCATCTCCCTGCAGAGGGAACAAAGTGACTTCAAGTGGAGGTTTCCATAAAATCAATCTTCCCGTAATACCTATCGATCACATAAAAAGCATCGGTAACTGCAGAATTACATTGTCTCAGCCTCTTTGTATTGTGTGTGTAATGCACTTCATCGGTCCTGTGCATTAGCTGTAATCACCAGTTTGAGCCGGGGTCAACTGGAAGTGGGCTGGTCAAGATGCTGGGAGACTTAACGGTGGGAAAGGTGTTATTTCACCTCCATTATCGAGACCCGTCGGTGGTGATTTACAAGAGTGAACGTTTTTCACCACTTTGACCAAAAGGTTTTGGTTTAGTTGATTCTGCAAAACCTTTTCAGACACAATCATTTTCAGGGTCCTGGAAGTTTTTAAAGCTTCACACTATAAAAAAATATTTATAGCAGATTAGTTTAGGTTAAGAGTTTCCTTAAAGCAAAACGTATTTCACAAGATTTACAAAATTGGTAGCGTAAAAAACTGTGATTGTTGAACCTTGTTCCTCAAAATCAGCCGCTCTCTGCCGATGAAAATCATCCATGAAATCTGACAAAACAATCTCCACTAAATGTCCACTTACTTGCTTCTTCAACAACTTTTAACCCCCATCACCAGTGTGTGCTCACTTCAGGTCCACCTTCATGCTAAAAATTTTCATCGTCAAATAGCTTTTCAACATTTACTATTTTCAAGCAGCTGAGCAATCTCATGAAGACGGCGTTGTGGTAGAAACCTGTTTCCAAGTTATTAATCTATCTATAAAAATGTGAAATATTCAAGAGGATTTTGAGGGGGATACAAGAAGTGTCACAAATCAACCACAAGGAAGAAGTGCCAAAAGAAAAAACAAGAAAACCACCAGCAGATGCAAAACCATGATGCAGTCCGTGTAGTGAGGGTGGAACTCTTAAATACCCATGTCTAGCCAACTGTTACATAACAAGAGTGCAATAGATTTAAGATTGCAACCTTTGGTATTCAAATATTCAGAGATGGTTATTTGGCATTTAGTTTCTACACAAAAGGAACAACAAACAAACAGCTCATTCCCACCCCTCCCTCACAGAGCGTCCTCACACAGCAGCATGGAACCCAGGGGAGCCCCAGGACAGAGGGAGCACCTGAGGCCGGGTCACCTGTCGCATCCTGTCCCATCCTCTGAGGACGTGTGAAAGTGGACGGCGCCGTGACCTCCCATGTGACCTGTGTGTGACTGCCCTTCCCTGACGCACGGCTGTCTGCGAGCCGAGCAAACAATAAGCCACCAGCACACACTACAATAAACAATAACAACAATCTGTAGCACATGCTAAAGCTATTAGACGCATCCGATGAGCCCCAGTGGGCAGTTTGATGCCTGGTATGTCAACAATGTGTGACGTGCGTTGTCCGCCTGCAGTGGAGGTGCAGGCGGGTTCACGGGGGGGGGGGGGGGGGGGGGGGGCGTCTTATTTCCAGTGCTACTGTTGGAAAACAACAGACAATAAGACGGAGTTCTTCTCTCGTAACTGAATAACAATGCTTGTATAACATGTGGTGGAAGGTTATCAGGCAAAGTGTTGTCTAATAACTGGAATTTCTTGCCTTTGACTAATGAGCTCTATTAGCTGTAAACTGATATAATATCATCGTCTACATTTTTCTTTCGTATTTTCAGAAGTGGTTTGAATCTCTCATAAACAATATATGGTGGATTTATTGACACTGATACAAAATCCATATATATATGAAACAGCTGATCACACTTTTACCACCATACTCTGACTGTAGAAGTCTTTCTAACAGTCACGATTTCATTCTCAATATGTTCTGAGTTTAGCTGACCATTCTCTTTTCCCATTCGTCATAGTTTTGAATGAGTATCTGTGATGACAAGTGTTTTTCACTTGTATCTTGAAATCGTGCAGTTATTATCTCCTTATCTTGAAACATCACATGTGCTTGTGAACAAAGACACTTCCAAAACCAATCCTATTCTGGGACATTACTGTGGTCTTTTCATTGGTTTAAAGTGGGCGTGACTCGTGGTGTTTAGGTCACATAATGAATTTCTCTGACCCAATCAGGATTGATGCAACCAGCATCAGATGGCAGCAGTTTGCATTCTTTTTGTTTTGTTGCCAGGTCGATGTCCACGAAATCCAGTGAATCCACACAGGCACGTATCTGATGATTGGTGTGAAATCCTCAATCGTTATTGCTATTACTTTCTTTTATTTACCCCAAAACGTTATCGTTTGCTTGTCGCTTAGAGAAATAAGATTGTTTTTGAGCTTCTCCGATTTCAGAAGCTGTAAGTACTGAAGTGGCAGAATCAGTGCTTCATTGTTTAAAACTACAAGCTGCCACAGCTACACACGCAGAGTTGGTGAAGCTGCAAAAATAACACTTGTCACCTAAAACCAAACTTTGTCGTACAGAGCTTTTCAAACAGTTGAAAAGCTAACTGGCCAAACTAAAATAATCTATAACCAGGGGGGGGGGGGACACTAAAATGGCACAGAAAAATAATATTCTAATTAAACATTGATAGGGTCGAGATGGTGAAATAAAAGCAAGCAGGAAAATGTGATAAATAACAAACACCATTCGAACATGATTTCTGAATAGATTCACTTTGAATAGATTCACTTCACACATTTGCAGATATTAGTTTTCGTTTGCTAGTTTGTTATACACCAATTTAACAACCATAAACACAGAGAATTGTGCCTTTTGTTGTTGCATTGCTTTTCCCTATAAGACTTCATCTGTACTGTTATAAATAACAGATTTCTGATCATGAGATTATTGTCAAATCAGAAACCACCATGTTCTCTGTCGAGGTCGATTCCTCGCAGTTCATGTTTGTTTCTCAACACTCTCAGATTTCTGTGAGTTGGAGACTAAATGGAATGAGCGTGATTCATTCCTCTTTCTCTCTGTGGTTGCATGTTAGGGAGAAACAACACGAAGCCAAACAGCGATGACTGATTCTCTGCTTGGCATGTTGGCTAAAAGAAAATGTTTACAGAAGGGTGGAGCGAGCCCTTAACGCAACACCGAGGCCTTATCTTGTTTCTGTAGAACTTCTGCCACCGTGTAGTCTGTGTGGATACTGTTAGATGTCGGAGATAAGATGGATCTGAGGTCAGTCTGCGGGAGAGCGGCGCTTTAATGCGTTGCTGGAAATAGTTTACCTGAACCAAGGGTGAGGGAGCCAAGCCTACGTGGAAACCCCAAGAAATGATCTGAACTAAATTCAACAAGAACAAATGAAATACAGGATATTAGTGTAGACAAGTTGGTGTTAAAGTTGCACAAACCAGTAGCGCGCCCCATTAACCAGAGTTAGCATAGCTATTTTGAAAGTGCATTAAAATATGTCAAATAAGAAGCAGCATTGAAATGTTTAGCCAGAAGTAATGAATAATGGTTGAAATGAGTATCGACCTAAGCTCGCTAAAAGCATGATGTAATTGATATAATTAAATTTAGAAAGGTACTAATAAGTCAGCTAAACAAACATTTGTTAGTTAAACATATGAATAAGAAGTAAGTATTAGAGAAAGTAATGAATCAATGGTTGAAAGAGGTAAACATCTTGATATGAATCATTAAAATACTTCAATAAAAGATTGAAGTAGTTCAGAGAAACATAAATAAACACTTGTCAATGGATAGTAGTTAAAAGTAACAGTGGAAAAAGTGGAAACGCTTCGCTGAGTAATGAACATTGAAGAAGCCTAAAGTAACTGATAAAGTTAAACTTTTGTTAATATGGCTAAAAACAGTCGAGCTAACTAAAAGTAACTATCGCAGTTGAAATAGCTTGAAAAAGAATTAGTTGTCTATTAGTTAATAGATTTTACTATACAAGGTAACAGGCAGATAATAAACTGTGGAATAGAAGTGAAAAATATTTGAATTTAAAGTGACATTACCTGATAATAGTCTGATAAAAGTGGTGGATTGAAGAAAGTAAACTGGCATAAACTGTCAAAACAGTTAAAGGCTATGGACTTGGTTAGCTGATTAAACAGTTAACATAATATCTATTACAAACGTGTCAAATCATGATACTACTAAAGAGTAATTTACAGGCTAAGTATAATATGTACGTAGCTGGAAGGCTGAATATCGAGATAGAAAGAAATCAAAGTTCTGCATTAAAAGGCGTCAGTAGTATGAAGACAAAAATTGACTGACACCTCAAACACTAAGGAAATAAATTGAACTAACTTCCAGTCTATCAATAGAAGAACATTCTTCAGAGCGTATTGGAAGGGAGCTCGTCTGACACGATGTGGGGTGACGTCAGCCCAAAGGAAAAGGTTTTGAGGATCACAGCTGAAAGACACGTTGGATACCAGTGTCCTGCAAATGTTTATTTAAATGCTTTGTGATGTGTGCATGAAAATATAATACCTCACAGCTGGGTAACGGCTGCGACTGTTAGGAAGCACATTGAATAACACAAAGAAAAAAAAAAGTGAGTCGCGTCCTCCGGCCAGTGAATGTTTGCCTTTGGGAGCTTGTTGCAGAAATTGTTGTTTGAAAATTCACCGTCCAGCAGCGTGCAGCGTCCAACAGGCTTCATGTTCCTGAGATCAAACCCGTCTAGATTACAGTCCTGCAGCCAAGCTTTCAACAAACAAAGGAAATGGCACATTACACCATCCCTCTCTCTGAAAAGTCGTGTCGGAGAAAGAGAGAAAAAAAAAAAAACCCTCTCAGTTATTTCACAAATACGAGTTTATTTGAACTGCGGACAAAGAAAAATGAAGGGCCTTTTTTTTCAGGGCTTGCACTCCATATGACAGCAATTTTGGGGGTATTGTGTATTTTGGCCCAAGCGTGTGGTCTATGATAGATGACAGGAGAGAAAATCACGAACCGCTGGCTCGAGCACAGACATGCAAATTGCTTTCAGCTGATTGCCGTATTCTGCTTGATATTTATCAAGTCCATTACAGTATGCCTCTTAATTTACAGCCAGGAAGCAGCTGATCAATTCCACCAAAGAAAAGAGGGAGGAAGAGAGATGTTTTTTTGTTTTTTTTCCTCCATTGAGTACAAAAGTGGCCGGCGAGCACTGTGAAATTAAGTGTATCCTCAAATGCATCTTGTTTTACCACATCAACACAGACGACATCCAGAAATACAGATGTCTCACGTTGATCCCCAATTCACACTGGTGTCAGTCTCTTCTGAAACTACAGAATTCATCGTCTTGGCTTATTCATAAAGAAGATTTATTTTTAAATGAATGTGAATTGACAGGCCGTCTTGTCCTATCAGGTTCTTCAGCGTGGACCTTTGATTTTTGTTAAATATCAGTTTTTTTCATTTGCTTCATTCATGAAATCAGATCGGTTGAATGTATTTGTGTTTACAGACAATTAGAAGCGTCACAATAATAATGATTTAATCAGCTCTGTGATTTAAAAGCACTTTAGCAACATCAAAACAATAATGCAAAGACGGTTCCCTTTCATGAGCAGAGGAGATTGTTGTGGGGCTGTGTGATTCAGTCTTGTCCTGATCAGCGTCCAGCTCTGTGCCTCGGCTCTCGTTGTGCTGCAGGACTCGGGTCAGTGTCAGAGATCAGCTACTTACCCAATCAGGTAACAACATCCAGAAGGAAAATTACTTCCTTCCGACCACTTGCACTCACCTGCAGTGACACGGAGCAATCAGAGGTGAGCGGGGGCTCCTAATCACGGAAACCCCTTTAGGTCAGCCAACCCCCCCCCCCCCCCCCCCTCCGGCCCACCCAGCCTCCTACAGCACCTCCTCCCCCAACAGGCCAGCTCAGGGTTCAAGTGTTTAAACTGTCACATCAAATAGGCTCAACGTGGAGATTTACTTGAGCAGGACACGTTGTGTGTTTAGTTTGATGCCGACTGCAATATCCTGGCGCTCTGTTGATCCTAGCAGCTTCGAGCACGGAGCAGCACGGTCGAGGTCGAGGAAACGTGGCTGGTGCCGGGCACGCTCATGCTCCGGCCGGCCGGGGGAAGTGTGGAAGGTGGGACAGGAAACAGAGGGGTGTTTTAGCCAAGAGCCCTGGAAAGGATCTACATCCCGAAGCACAAGCAGGGCTCCCTCAGTGTTTGTTTGGACAAGAGTACCTCTGGTCATCGGCCATATTGTGCAAGAGAGTGTGATAGGGGTGAGACGCTTTGGACAGAGACCGGGGGGGTGCAGTTTAGATTTATGTTGTGGTCAGTGTGTCTGTTTGAATAGAACCCGTGTTTGTGTTTCATGCACCCTGAACTTCTGATGTGCCGGACCCTGCCTGCTTGAAACACTCAAAAT
Source organism: Platichthys flesus (assembly GCF_949316205.1). NCBI lineage: Eukaryota > Metazoa > Chordata > Actinopteri > Pleuronectiformes > Pleuronectidae > Platichthys > Platichthys flesus. Next base: position 6,138,838 of record NC_084947.1, read on the forward strand.
GTGGTCAGTGTGCAGAGTGACTACATTACAGTAAGAGGACTCTGTGTTTTCCTACAGTGAACTGAGCCAGGGCTCTGACAGCTGCTGGATGAGTCCAGCTCCCCCCCCCCCCCCCCCCCCCGCCCCCCCCATTTGCAGCATGTAGTGTACCTCTGAGGACTGTGAACAACTAAACCCAGCTCACAGTACTATATCTGGGTAATGATAATCTACAGTATAAGTGTTTTAGTTATTGGGAAAAAATACAGACTCAAAGTACTATCAGAATATTCAAGGATTGTATATCGACGTTAATTGGGTCCAAGTTATTTGAGTTATCATTGTGTAGATACGTATATGGTATATTGATCCATTGTATTTTATTTGATTATGATATGTTTATAAATTATTCATCTCCAAGTAAATATGACATGAATCTGACAAATCATCAACTGTAAGCTCCATAGGGGGCACTGTGGAGTCAGATGTCACTTCCCTGTGTTACAATGTGCAACACTTTTCACATTCCACCATGGACTGTAGAGAAAGATGAGCGACATGACGGTGAAAAGTGAAGCCAAAGCAACTTGATTGCCCCCTGGTGGCAGACTGCAGTATAGGTCATAGACCCCACCTCCTCCTCGTTAGACGAATGGAAATAGATCAAACCCAAAAGTCTGTCCTCCTCTTCAATCAGCTGCTTCTTCTAACAAATGAAAGCTGGTGGGTTGTGTTCAGGCCTCGCCGCTGTGTGGCTCTGTCAGAACCCCCTCTGAGACACCGCATGATGACCTCGCCTGCACGCCCGTCGCCCTCTCCGTCAGTTGGACCGGCTTGTTCCACGAGTGGACAGGAAGTCTGCTAATCTGTAACCCGACCCGGTGGAAGGAAGAAGTCAGAAAACCAGCCTTCAGTGCTTTCACCAGTCGTATTCATCACCAGAGCCGGGCCGAGGCTCATTTGGAGCGGGAGCGCGGCTTAACTAAACATCTTCTCCATAAAATAAATGCTTCCAGGTTACTCCCAGTCCAGGTTCCACTCAGAGGAGCATCTGATCTCAATTATCAGGAATGCTATAGGAAGCATTGAGCCTCGGCCTGCATGGCAGACCGTGACAGCCGGCAGTACATCGACAAGCCCTGTGTGGACACGAGTCCTTTTCAGGCACTTGTAAGGCGGGAAATGATGATTTGATAATTAGTTCCTGATGCGTCCCATTCTTTTTCATATCAATCATGTCTGGGAAACAGAATGTAATTCACACACAGTTTGCTGTTTGAAGCTGCGGCTCGGTCGCCCGTTATTACACTGAACGTCCAGTGGAGAATGACTGGATGCCCACAGTCTTGAAACTATGGGAAAATACAGCAGATCAAGGCAAAGCACTGAAAGGGGAAAAAAACTGACACTAATGTATATGTTTCAAAATGAATTTCTAGTGAAACTATCTTTGAGTTTACTGATGTAGTTTCCATGAGCGTTTATTTTTTTCGGTTGAAACATGCCAACATTTCCCAAAGGGCCTGGATTTAAGTTGGAGGAATAAAAAATTAGAGCCTCATTTGGGTTTTACTTTGGTTCAGAAGCTGAGTAAATTGAAGATTTAAAGAAGCCTCAATGTTTTAAGGTTTAAGATTTGTTCAATGTTCTGTCTAAATTCTATAAAAAAAATGGGTTTCACTTTGTTTTCTACTGGGAACATGTTGTGTTTTGTATATCACTCAAAGTTCCCTGGTTCCAGATTAAATATCTGACATCAATGAATTTAAACTTCCAAGTGTCACAGTGAAACTCCCTGAAAGGTTGAACCCGTTATTAAGAGCCACAGAGTGAGACTCTTGCACATAGATTGTAAATAAAAATGGACGACAGGAATCTATAGTATATATGGAAATTAGGAGTATACTAAATTCAAAATTGCATTGAAGTAAAAGTATGTGAGCATTACTGAAAAGATGTACTTCAAGTATAAAAGTGAAACTACTCTGTCAGTGTTGTTTTTTATAAAACTAAAGTATTGTCCTACTACATAGGTTCAGTAGTATCTTCAACAAGCTTCATTGCGATGATGCAAATGAATTTCCACTTATTTTGGATTCAATTTAGTGGTTTAATGATTATTATGTTTACAAAATGAATCAATCTTTAAAGTTGACAATAAACTGAAAGTAGCTAAAACACGAGCTATGGGGCAGTGTAGAGGCAGTGTTATTCCTTTAAACCATACACCAATGAAAACACTGTAGATAAAGATGGACATGACAGCTCCCGAAAGTGAAACCAAATCACCTGGATGGCCCCCTGGTGGCTGGCTGCAGTATTGGTCATAAACCCTGCCTCCTCCATGTTAGTGGAGATGGACCAAACAAAAACAAACAAATACACGTTAGATCAAATGTTCGTCACTCTGACCCCACAACATGTCTTTGAACCAAAATATATGTTGGCTCTTATACACAGTTTCAAAATTAAATATTTTTACATTTTCAACAGTTTCAGGGCATTATTAGCTCAGATGATATATTTCACTCCGTCATTTGGAGGGAGACGATGTCCAGGATAGTTTTAGGAGTGTATATTTACAGAAGAAGCAGCTGCATCGTCTCTTGCTCTTTAAGAAAACCCTGTGAGACGTCCTGACCAAAATTGGCAGACGATGCAATCTAGTCTGAGAGTGACAAGAGGGCTGAGCTCATCTGGTTTTAATCTGAGGACCACGACACACACCGTCCTTTCCCTGAAGATGACAGGATCAGAAAAGAAACCTTATTGCTGCAGTTGTGGTTTGTGGCTGTAGAGACAAACTAGCTGCCGAAATTTCATCAGAAATTATGATGTCAGAGAGACGAGGAGGGAGAAAGCTGGAATACGAGACTCGAAAAATGTGATGAGCAATGTAACTGGAATTAGAAGGGCACTGGTACAAATGACTTATAATGGCATTCTGAGCGGTTTTAACTTCAAAAACGTATTCGGTGAAGCTTCAAAGAGAAACGCAGCAATTTTAGGAGAATTGGTCGAACACGTTTCGATCGAGATTGAACTTTATCTCCATGAGGACACTGCAGACAAGCTGCAGAGTCTTTAAATTGCTCCAGTGTGCAGGAAATGACTCAGGAGAGTTACTTCAACAGGCAAAAATCTCACAAGGCTCTGGTTCAGATAATCTCTCTATACCAGGTCCTGGAAACTCAGCTGCATTTTTCATAATGAATCTCTTCAATTGCAAACAAGCACAGTTTTTACATTTAATTTCCCCCTTTTCAAATCAGACCAAGCACTGAGCAGTGCCAGTGTTTGTGTGTGTTACTCCTGTGATGGATTGCTGACCTCTGCAGGGGTTTCCCAGCCTCCTCCTCTTCTTCACATGAGCAGACAGTGAGGAAGCTGCTGACGTCTTCAAAAAGCAAAAAAATTTGAATCTACCACAAGTTATTTAGATCTATAAGAAACCAGTTTAATACATGTAATTTAGATTGTGTATTTTGAGTAATTGTGTACCAATAAAGACAATATCAGGTCTGGCTATGATGGTCCCTGCATCATCCATCTTGTGCCTCCTCTTTTCATTATAACTCATACTTTGAATTACTTAAGATTGTAGAAGGGGGTATTATTCCATTCTCTCCTATTTCAAATAATCAATTGATCGATTTAATTGTTTTCTTTAATCATGATTGATTAGAGTTTAAACCCAAAGATTGATCTAATATCATAGAAAACTGTCAAACTGTTTGAAAGTTGCATTTCAGAAGCTTGTCACGTATTTCAATGATTTAAAAAGAAAACTCTGGTTTATGGAGAGCCTCCTCAAAACAGAATCATATCTCGTTAATAACTGCAAGAGACACAAAGATGTTCTTCTCTTATTTACCAGCAGGCAGAGCTAGAGCGCTGTGAAGTTTTTCCCTGGAGCATCTTCTGTGTTTTTGTTTCCTGTCACTCTAATAATTTGAATGACCTTTAAAAAACAATTATCTTTATTATTTTAACAGCTAAATATTTTTTTGTACAAAATAATAATTTTGAATAATTTATCTTGTAAACTTTGGTAAATGATGATCAGATTAAAATGATTTGATGACAACTGAATTTACTTTAAGTCTAGACATGAAAGAGGAAGTAGAGGAAATAGAGTTTCCACCCCTTTTCAAAAGCTGACTGTATAAAGCCAGTATGGACATGTTGGTTAATGTTGTATGAAGAGAGTCATCCTCCAGAAACACATATCTTTTTTTTTTTTCATTTTGTTTTGTTATTCACCCATCTTCAGATGAGCTGCTTGTGAAAAATCATGAGAAGTGAGTTTAACCTTTATTTTGTTCTGCTGTGTGCAGCATGGTTTCTTCTGCAGTTATGTGATATTCAATCCCTTTGATATTTTGTCAAATAGAGTTTAGCATCTTCTTCATGTGGGTGTCTGTCGATCTGCTGCTGCTGGAGACTTCATCGTGTGCTGGAGACTCAAGTGTTGGTAAGACTTTACTTTTTCTGTTAGATTAGGGATTAGTGATTAATCAAGACTAATTTGTTCATAATTACTCTGCACTAAACTCAATGGATCCACACACAGGGAAAATGCAATCGTTACTGCAGCAGGCAGGTCAGAATGAGGTAGACAAGAAAATATAAGAAAATATTTAAAAAAGACTATATAATATAAATATGTTCAATTCATACACCTTTCAATGTAGTGGCTTTTTATAGAAATGGTATAAAGTGCAGTGGCACAGGATGATTGCAATAGCAAGTAGAAAAACCACACATGTACTGGATCCTATAGTTCTATAGGAGGGATCTACAATTATGCTTCTGCTTCCTGAGTTTGAAATAAAGCAGAGAGCGTTTGGCCTGCATGACATCGCCAAAATAAAATTTAACACGTACGTTTTCATTTGAACACGTCTGCTGGTTGAGCAAGCAGGGTGGGCCTCGCTTATCTGTCGTCTCTTTCAGCTAATGAGGAAGAAGAAGCTGCAGCGTCACTTCATCTCAGGAAGTCGTAGTACAACTGCAGAGACAAATAAAGATATGGGCCGGTTGTGAGTGAGGGTGGTGCAGGCAGCAGCAGCAGCTGTGTGGAACCTGTGGCCTTCTGTGGCAGACAGCTCTATGCAAAATGCTTTTTAACCTTCATGCATCCAGAATTACACACATTCACACACAGTAGAAGTTTGATCAGTTGCAGCTTCAGAGAGTCTCTCTCATGCACACACATCCGCGGGGACAGTGACCCTAAGGCCACAGTTTCTTAACTGTTGTCTTAATGTGATAGAAAACAACTTTAGGGTTGTATTTAACTTTAAAGCCCAAGATTCATTGGGAATTGTCTTTATTGATGAACTTTCTTTGAAGCCATTACCCGTGTATGCCAGTTGCATTTATTTGCATCCTTGTGAATATTTGCATGTTTTTGCAACATGTTTGCATCTCGTCACGGGGGGGTTATGTTTCTCTGTGAAGATTCTATTTGATGGTTCTTGGTCGTGTGACAGGTTTAACAGGAATTCTTCATACAGAGGTTTTGATATTTGAGGTATCTCTCAGATGTGTACTGTGACACACTCCAGGGTCACATCCCTGTCCCTTTAATTCTCATTGACTCAAAGCGAGATGTCTTTGTCCCTGTTTGCAGTGAATCCCTGTTGTTACTACCCGTGTCAGAACTCAGGCGTGTGTGTGAGGTTTGGCTCCGAACACTACAGATGTGACTGCACTCGCACCGGCTTCTATGGAGAAAACTGCACTGTTCGTAAGTGAATGGTCCACATCCATCCATCCATCCACTTTCACTGCTTCTAAGCAGATCGCTCCCAAACCTTCACAAAGTAATTTTTTTATTGTTTACTCTATTTGGACAGTTTGTGCCTTTACCAATTTGTCTTGTTTCCCAACATTCAGAAATAGGGATCAGCAGAATCTTCGTTTAACATTTTATATTTAAAAGACACATCATCGTATCATAAATTGTTGTTCACGCAATCTGCAGCCAGAAATGTGAAAAGCTTAGAAAGGTTATGAAAAATTGCGCAAGCTGACAAACAGGTGATTACTACAACAGCAGTCACTTTAAATCATTGTTAATGATAGGTCCAGACATTTTCCAGTTTAGTAAATGAGGAAGGTTGGACGAGGGCGAACCTGCAACCCAATGTTTTTTCGATGAAACGTTAATAAGGGACTAATTGAGAAATGATAAAGATATTATTTCACTATTGAAGTTAGTTACTCTTAATTGCTGTATGTAGCTGAGATCTGGACCAGGATTCGCCTCATGCTGAAGCCGAGGCCGATGATGGTTCACTACTTCCTCACCCACTTCCAGTGGTTCTGGGACGTGGTCAACAACTCTTTCCTGCAGGACGTCTTCATGAGATTGGTGCTGACAGGTCGGTGATGAGATCAAACTCAAACTAGTCACTCAGCAGCGTCACAGACAGACCCTTCATAGTTTTTACTATTTGATCTGGTTCTATATTGCATTTATTAAAGCTATTTTGAATGTTAGTGCTGTGAAATGTGTTTCTCTCTGCAGTTTGTGTGAAGGAGAATGTGCACGGCCACATTTGCAAACCATATTTTGAGCCCAGAAGAGGAACTGATTAAATAAACATCGAGATTTCCGTTGCTAAATGTTTCATGTTCTCACTTTGACTTGCCGTGTGCCTGCGATCACAGTTGAAGGTTCAGTCTGTGTCACTCTCACTTTACCCAGAGCTCATTGTTTCCTGGCTCCTTGTTGTTAATGAAAACAATATTTAGAAACAGGCCACAGATGTATGGTTCCTTAAACATATTTCCACTGTAGTTTGTATTACTGCGTGTTGGGGACTATTTACAGCTGTGGAAGAATACACATTTGGTAAAATGAGGGGGGGGGGGCAGGATCATCAAGAGCAAATCAATATCACAAAAAAACATGAACCCATTTGCATGATAAAATTTGTATGCAAAAAATACCAGGCTACTTAACAGGGGATCAATCATATGTTAACACATGGAGGTTCATGAGAAATACACAAATAATAAACTTGTAGTAAACCACTTCTTTCCTAAAGTCAGAAGTGAACTTATTCCAAGTCCTCCGACCTACAACACCAAATATGGTTACCTGAACTGGGAAAGCTACTACAACACGTCCTACTACACCCGCCTCCTCCCTCCTGTCCCTGAAGACTGTCCTCTGCCCATGGGAACTAAAGGTGACACTCACACTACCACAGAGAACTTATATGTAAATATGAATTTATGTAAAACTACAGCCACGGCAGAGTTTTGAATAATACGTTGATGATTCTGAGGAAATCTTTTAAATGTTTCTTCCTTCCCAGGTAAACCCGTTCTCCCGGATCCCAAAGAGCTGAGCGAGCGTTTCTTTAAAAGAATCAAATTCCGGCCCGACCCACAGGGAACCAATCTGCTGTTTGCCTTCATGGCTCAACACTTCACTCACCAGTTTTTCAAGACCGACCACAGCGTTCAAGTTGGCTTCACCAAGGCTTTAGGACACGGGGTGAGATACAAACCGACACTGTGGGTTCAGCAGCAAGTATAAAACCTATTGAGCAGTGAGAACAAAGCACGTGTCGCCGCCATTGCTGACTGTGAATATGTTTGATTATTTATTTTTATTACCAAATGTACGTTTCTCTCACTCACTCAGGTGGACGCGAGTAATATTTACGGAGACAATCTGTCACGACAGATTCAACTCCGGCTTCACAAAGATGGAAAGTTGAATTATCAGGTTGTTAAATTCACTCAAGCTTAAATTTTTCTTTACAGAGTTGAATGAGAAGATAATTTCCACATTTTATAACACTTTAAAACATTTATTTTCACCAGTGGGAGTTCATGGGGAATATAAAAATTGTCTGTCATTCTCTGGGATATTTAAGCTTCATTTCTGGACAATGGGGGGTGATGTGTTGTTCTGTCATGATTAATGGTTCTTGTGTTTTCTGTGTTTTCTCCCAGTTAGTTAATGGGGAGATGCACCTTCCCACAACCACTCAGGTCCCCGTGCACATGGTCTACCCTGAAAGTGTTCCTCCTGAGCAGCGTCTGGTGATCGGTCAGGAGCTGTATGGCAGTCTGCCGGGTCTCACCATGTACTCCACCGTGTGGCTGAGGGAGCACAACAGAGTGTGTGACGTCCTGAAGGCCGAACATCCCACCTGGGACGACGAGCAGCTCTTCCAGACCACCAGGCTCATCATCATCGGTGAGGAGCGAACAAAGGGAGAAGTGCTCGACTTGAGCTGCTTGTTCTTTCTGATTAAAAGTCGGTTTCAAGGCAAACGTTTGTGTCGGTGTTGGCAAATATTATTTCTCTGTGACAGAATGACTGGAGGAACTATTTAAAGTGCTGCTTTGTCCCAAAATAATCAGAATCAGAATCAGAATCAGAAAGTATTTATTGCCAAGTAGGTTTACACCTACAAGGAATTTGCTCTGGTTATTGAACATAGAAACATAAAAACATAAAAACACAAAAACACAATAAATAGAAAAAATATATATTTACTCACTATTTACTTCTGATTTACTCCCTTTTTCTAATATTTATACAAAGTAACATTTATTTAGAAATAAACGTATCTAAATAAAATATATGTTATAGACATAAGATATAAAAAGTGACGTAAAAAGTGAAATGCAAGATGCAAAACAGTGAACAGTGTCAGATTGCAATATGCAATGTAATGCAGTATGAACTTCATATTTTAAAACTCACACTATATGAACCAGCTTTGACTGGATCAATAGGTTTCTATAGAAAATGTATCTTTTCTTGCATAACTGGCCCTATTTTACAGACCTTTGGGGTCTTTTCTCTATCGGCCCTCTGAAGAAAAAAAGAAAATCTTAATTTTTTTTTAAGGGAAATGGTAACTATTTTTTTAGCTTTTCAGATATGAGGATATGAAGCTTTTCTTTGTTAGACAGAAATCATTTGGATTTGGGGATCCAGTTTCTTCTCATGGTTTTCCACTTTAATAAAGTTTAGCTGAGTTTGGCTTTATTTTCTCCACCCAGGCGAGATCATCAAGATCATCATCGAAGAGTACGTGCAGCACCTGAGCGGTTACCTGCTGAAGCTCAAGTTCGATCCCTCCCTGCTCTTCAACGAGCGCTTTCAGTACAATAACCGCATCGCCATGGAGTTCTGCCATCTCTACCACTGGCACCCGCTGATGCCCAACAGCTTCCTCATTGACGGAGAGGAAATCCCCTACTCCATGTTTTTGTATAACACCTCTATGGTCATGCACTACGGGGTGGAGAAGCTGGTGGATGCGTTCTCTCGACAGCCTGCAGGACAGGTAGCGGAACCTCAGCCTATAACAGGCCAAAACTAAAATGCGACTGCAGCCTGGTCAGTTTTAATTTCTTTTGGGGATGTGATCCTGCAAATCTGAAAACAATAACTCAAGAAGGAGTGAGGGAAAATATTATAAGTCTGAGTGAGATTTTTAATAGTTTGAGTCTCAAGAATTTGTCTCACGCAAACAACTGAATGATACAATATTACAACTGTACTCTAATAGATTATAGAATCAATGAAAGAATAATTTAGTGACTGTACTCCCATGAAGACAGAGAATAGAAGGTAGCATGACTTCTTCTTCTGCTCATTTTGGGAGCATCTCTCACTCCAATCAGAGCTGTTGCGACGTGTGACACGACAGGAATTTATAACCATTAAACCACTGTCTTCTTAGACCCACACAAATTCAACTTCCTCCTGTAACACGTCCCTGAATTGACCGATACATGACGCTCTCAGATACAATCTCTCAGCAGCATCACATTCATGCAAAGTGATGTTGCAGTTTGCTTAGAACAGAGAACACAATGTTGATTACTGTCTGTTGATGCCTGTCGAACAAGAGGAAGTATAACCTCACCGGAGTGATGGATGGTTCTCTCTCTGTGGTTTCCCTGTCAGGTTGGTGGAGGTCGCAACACTCATCAATTTCTTCTCAAAGTGGCGGAGATGGTGATCAAAGAGTCCAGAGCGGCGCGTGTGCAACCCTTCAATGAGTACAGGAAGAAGTTTAACCTGAAGCCATACACCTCCTTTTATGATTTTACTGGTGAGCAGGAGTCGTTCTGCAGACACAGAAACCTTCCGTCCTTCTGACAGCTTCTTGCCTTTAGTAATCTAATTTCATTTTCAAACGGCTGTTAACTTTTTCCCTGAACAGACGACATAGAAATGGCGAGAGGTTTGGAGGAACTCTACGGGGACATCGATGCTCTGGAGTTTTACGTCGGAGTCCTGCTGGAGAAAGCTCGTCCTAACAGTATATTTGGGGAGAGCATGGTGGAGATGGGGGCTCCCTTCTCCTTGAAAGGCCTGCTGGGAAACCCCATCTGCTCCCCTGTGTACTGGAAGGCCAGCACGTTCGGAGGGGAAAAGGGCTTCGACATCGTCAGAACGGCCACTTTGAAGAAACTGGTGTGTGTCAACACCAAGTGGTGTCCATACGTGGACTTCCATGTCCCACGAAGTGAGGAGGAGGCAAAACCAATGAAACCCTCTACTGAACTTTAACGAATATTCTCCTTGTGATGTGCGACTTCAGCAATCACAATTAGTTTGTTACAGATTACATGTAAGCAGGTCAAACTCCTGAAATTACAGTTAATTGTAATTCAAAGGGAAAATGGATGTGGATTAATTAAAATTGATTTTGATTAGTATATGATAACTGTCTGTGATTATTTTGTTATTCTTTCACTGTCCCCTTTTCCCCCTTTTTTCAATACTGCAAAATAGTCAAATTACCCAAGATGAAATAATGAATTATAGTAAACAAAAATCAGAAGCTCTTTTTATTGCATGTTAACAGCTCCTTTTGCAGAGCCATGTTTCAGCGGCAGCCGGTCTTGTATGTGCACTTGGGAGTTTCTACACAAATCTGAATTGAGAAAAGCACAGAGACTTAATGGCAGGATGCAGAATGTGGTGCAACCCATATACAGTCTATGGGTGCAACATTGTGAAAGTGTGAGGAACGTGGTTACACACTGCTGTGGTTCTGTCCATTTCCTAAATGTGTTCATTTAATGGCTACAACTTCAGAGTTGAAGTATGAAACCAAAAACTTCTTCTTCATGAAGACAGTCACGCTGAACGTAGGCTGCTGCTGGTAAAGAAAGGAAAAAACATTCGACAAATCGAATTGTAAGTTACATTTGTCAGACAAATTTTCTTTTCAAACGGAAGGATGCAAAAATGCTTTCCTCCTGTGTGCTATCTGGATGAAGCCCTAAAGTATTTTCAAACAGGGACTCAAAACAATTTCAGGAGGTTGTTGGGACAAAGTCGAACTTAAACATCAAGATCCTGTTCTAGATGTAAGAAACCGTCATTCAAATTTAATATAATGGATATGAATCCAGCTTTGGAACTAAACACTGACTAAACATAGACAATGGCCCAGGAGTGATGAGGTCTAGAGCACATGCTTAGAGTTTTTGATAAACACATTTACAATAAAACATGTCTGCAGTAAACAATGCTTTATTTTTAGAATGAGTCTCCCAGGAGGTGCATGAATAAAATGTTACACAGGACTTTGGTTGTGTTATCTATGTGTTTATTGATAAAGCCCCTTCTACCCTCATTTGGTTTGTAAAAATAAATAAATAAAAAGGTTTAACAGTCAAGTAGCTTAAAAGAGAACGAGTGAGAGTCACTGAAACAAGCTGTTTCACAAATATTGCAGAGTGATGAATCCTTGGCTGCTTTACTTTGATGGTCTCTACTGTACAACACGTTTAATTGAAATAACCAGTTACATCATAAGAAGTGTCTCCTACATATATTATAAATAAAATCAACACGACAACAGGCTACACATGCACATTTTCTCTTTCACGTTCATTAAGAAAATAAAGACTTAAAACAATAGAAAGAAAGAAAATTTATGGTAAAGCTGTAGTTGATGTGAATTAATGTAACCAGTAATATTTCAAAAGTGCCGCGCTAAAGCTATGAAATACACATCAACAAAAAAGATGAGGATGCCAATATCAAAATGTGCTTTTTAAAGGAATTTGACAGAGGGGCCGGGCCAGGACCAGATGGATGGAGTATTTTTGTGAACTAATATAAATTACATGGAAAAATCATTACATGAAAGGAGTTGGCCTTTAACAAGTAGCAAAGCATTTATTTGCAAGGCAATTTAACAAATACTCAGCCGTTGACTGCTTGCTAGCGTAGTTAGCATGCTTTGTAGAAAAGTGACGGCTGATGTTGTACTCCTTGAAATCTGCGACAGTTTCTCGGCATATCAGGCATACAGCTTTCGATTGGAGTTCAGTGACAAAGTATTGTGTTGTCCACTCTGTGATAAGCACTCGGCACTCATTGTCCACTTTTCGTTTCCTTGATCCATTTTACAGAAGGGCTTACAGGGCAAAGCGAAAAAGTGAAGGGATATCATGTGCCCTTTCCAGCCCTATACACCACACTTCCGGTCAAATATAATTTAGCAGACGCTTTTATCCAAAGCTTCTTACAATAAGTGCATTCAACCCCGAGGGTACAAACCCAGAACCACAAGAAGCAAGAAAGTACAATTTCTTAAAAAATAAAGCAAAACTACAAAGTGCTATAAGTAAGTGTCATTCAAGTGATACCAAATTGTCAGTTTAAAAATAAAAAAAAATAGTATTTTTGTTTTATTTTTGGGATTATTATTATTATTTTTTTATTTTGCAAAAGTTCGGCGGGCCCGCGGGCCGTTATTTGCCCGAGCATATAAAGCCCATGTCTGGTTTATATACTCGGCCATTTGAGGATGGTATAGAGGACTTGATGTCTTATTCTACTTATGAGATCTGGCAGTGGATTGGTTGCTCTCTCGGCAGTTAACGAATGGAGGACTGACGAGCGGCGCAGTCACTGAAGTGGACGTGGAGACTGTACTGATGTGAGAACTAGAGCCTCCTGCCGTGGAAGCAGTGGCCGCTGGGTAAAAATGTACATCGACAGCCACCGTAGTGAGGCCCAAGGAGACGTGGTGGGACAGGAGCAGGGGCAGGTTGCCATGTGAGATGCTGAGGCTGTGGTGGATCGGTGCCACATATGGCTCGGCGCTCTGCAGGGTCACGGAGGAGCGCAGGCCCTCCTCGCGTCTGGATGGTGGAGAGGGGGAAGGGGAACGGGAAGGTAAGGAGGACGGAGGAGGCAAGGCGTCATGGCACAGGCCGAGGTCGTCTCCTCTGTTACTGGTCCAGTCCTCAGAGCTCTGCAGCTGGATGCTGGGCTGGGACAGACTGAAGCGCTTCTCATCCTCCGGATCGATCTGAAACAGGTAGAAATGCACTTCTTACTACTGATTTCATCATCATTTGAACAATAACAGCATGCTATCAAATGACTGCTCCTGCAATTCATCATTTCACCTCTAATGTTGGACACACAATGGAAAGTTAAAATAAAAAACATGAATCAAACACCGTTAAAATCATATCATAAATATATCAACAAAGTCTAAGACTAAAAAGCTTGGGAACCAAAAAATATTACCTTTAGTTTTTATATGTAAAGAAAATCATTGTTAGTCTCTAATTTTTCATTATTATTCTTAATATAATTATTCTTTTTTTTAGATTTACAAGCCAAGATTGCTGTTTATATGCCGGTTATGATTCTGTTAAAACTAAGTTAAAGTCTTAACCATAGGGACATGCTCTTTGTGATTACTTTAAACTTTGAGTGATAACTTGGAAGTTCAGTCTGTTGTTATCGAACCTTTGTGTCGAGAATGGGTTCGGGATAAGTCTCCACGGTGACTGAGTGGTTGTCCAGAGCGGGTTGTGTGTCCTCTTGATCTTGATCCTCAAACGTGGGCTCCATCTGCACCGTGACCAGGCTGGGTCCTGGAGGCCGGGCTCGGGTGTCTGACGTGTTGGGACTCTGTTCGATCACTGCCACACAGTCGTCGTCCTCGAAAGCTCTGTGCAGGACATACAAAGCTCTGGTTTAACGAGCCAACTAGCTCACATTGTAAGACCCTATGTCCTGCATTTAGCTTATTCACCTGTTTTCATATGTTCGACCTGCAGCCCGACGTTCAGTGTCTCCTACGGGTTCACCCACATTCCTCGGAGCTGTCAAGGGAATGTAATTTAGCTTAACGTGAATTAAGTCAGACATTTATTAGGTTGTATTTGTGTTTCCTGACCTTTGATGCAGGGAGCAGCTAATGGTTTCTGACCTGCTCGGTTTGCTGGTGCAGCTTCATTCTTCTGGACCACTGCGTAGAAGGTAACAGTGATGAAGATGAAGGCCAGAGATACCCCCACTCCCACAACGATGGGGATGTCATGTTTCTCCACCAGGGGCAGCCACGAGGGAGACTGCTGCGTCACTCTGGAGTGTACAAAGCAAAACAGAAGTAACATCATGTTGCTTTGCTGTTCTCTACCTTCAAACACCCATCATTCAACTTTTACTTTCTCCTACCTGGCGTCATTACTGGTCATGGGGGATTGAGAGGTGTTCCTCTTCAGCCACTCTGTAAGCTCGGTGTCATTCGCTGATTTAGTTGGGTCACCTTGCCGAGTAACATTAAGTCGTGCCTTATCGGATATGTTTAACTGAGGGACGATGGGAATCTCAGGGTCCAGAGTTGAAGGATCCGAGGTCTGACCATGAGGGTGAATGGTTGAGATTGAGGGATTTGGATGTGGTGTTGGAGATGGTTGATGTTGGGTTTGAGGAAGGGTAGAAATGGTTGGATATGCCTCGGTGGTTGAAGATTGAACCTGGTCTGTCTGAGGTGTGGTGATTGAAGACGGTGGAGGTTGTGTGGAGAGCAGGTGAGGTTGGGTTGTAAGCAGCTCAAGATGGAACTTGGGTAAAAAACGAAAGGGTTGCAGAGGATGAGTGTGAGGTGTTTGTGAGGGTGCTGGTGAGGGCTGTGGATGTAGAAGGTGACTTGGGGTTTCCAGTTTGATTTGAGATATCAGGGTTGTGGTTGGCTCCTGGTCGGATTGGTAAGATTGACTTTCTGTAACCATATGATGAGACTGACTCTGAGTTGATTGGATGACTGAACCTGAGATAGTTTGGGTTGCAGGATTCGGTGCTGGAGTCTGCAGATAGGAATCAAACTTGAGGAAGCCCAGTGCTCCACTCACTGGAAGCTTTGAAGGTGATTGAGTCAGGGATGTTTCAGCAACAGGCCCAGTGGTTTGACTGGCTACAGAGCCAGCATGGATCTTAGAGCCCGGAGAATCAGGCAATGTCATTACTTCGTCGATGACTTGATGGGGAAGGTTTGTTTGTGATGATGCCAAATGGAATTGATTTTCAGTGAGTTGATACTGAAGCGTTGAACTCGTAACTTCTACTTTCTGGTGGCTTCTGGCATCTAACAATGAATGGTTGTGTGTTACTGATGCATCAGTCACTGTTGGTGAGGGGTAGTCCACTGACTGAAAGTTGGGATGTGGAGCATGTCTCAAAACAGGATGCTGGATCTGTGTGGCTAACAGCTGGGTTGGATTGGTTGTTGGCTGAATCAGGTGTTGTGGTGAAAGTTGTGATCCCCGTGACTTTGTTAGCTCGGCCACTGCTCCCCTTGGAAGTGGAGAAAATGTGGTCGCTGCATCTGTTACAGTCTCACAAATCGACGAGGAGCCTGAAAAGTGAAAACAATCAAAACATTGATTGTTTGGAGACTACGATTATTACAGGCAGTGTTGAAGTCCAGCACCAGGCTGACTCAAGTCCGGATTTCTGGAATTCTGGAAAATGGAAAGTCAAAAAGACAACAACTTTTTCTTCATTCATTTTTGCAGTAGTAAGTTATTCCAAACAAAAAGGCAACACTGTGTTATCTCACACAGACAGTGGTTTTCTGAGGTTTGTTCAGATCCAACATCTCTATCGACCACATCACCCTCAGTCCTCCAGTTGTAGCGAGGGAATGATTCAACCTGTGTGATTATTTGTCTTTTGTTGATGTTGCTACAAGAGCACATGAATCTTTCTGACTAATACTTACTTGTTACAATTTAAAGAACATCATAAAAATGATGTTGATGCTGTAAAAGTACATACATGTGGTTTTCTCATGCGGTGGCTCCTCTACATATGGATGATGTTTAGTCAAAGAGTCCCTGTAAACCGGCAGCTCTTTGTTCATGCTGATGCTCTAGAAAACATAAAAACAAAGACTAGTTTCGGTAGAGTCAATTTTAATACTAGATGAAATTAACTAAACCAGTCATATCACAAAGGGAAGTCACCAGAAATAAAACAAGCACGATCAAAGATAATTCACAGCTTCTGGACTGAGACCAACTATAACACACAGTACACAGAGTCAACATACAGATTTATATGCAAAACAATGCCACCCAGTGGTGGAAGACATACTTAGATCCTATATTAAAATAAAAATATGGTCTTTAAGACAGATATATTAGTATGTATGTTGTTATTAAGTTGTTATTACTTATGCATTAATGTGTAATAAGCTGGTCAATGCTGGTGGAGCTATTTTCTGCTACTTTATTGTTTGCACATAAAACTGTCATGTAGAAATATAAAATAGCATAAAATTGGAAAAAGTATGAGAAATGTACCCAGTAACTTTCCACCACTGGTGTGAGCACACAAACCACAGCAGAGACTTTCACAATGTGATTACTCACATCAGATAAAACCAGTCTGTCAGTTGGAGGATCTTGATCTTAGAACAGAGGACAGAGAATACTGGGATAAAACAGTGTTTGTGTAAATATGGTATTAATCATATGACTGAGGAGAATGTGTTCCATAGTTTAAGATACAAATATTTAAAAAGTATTTAGTAATATCCTCTCTCTCTATGTACTTAGTCTATATGGTATTATCAAACAAGTTGGTATATAGCAGGGTATTATATCGAAGTCAAAGCACCTGTGACAGTGAGGATGGTCCGTCTCTGTTGCCGTCCTGCTCGGTTCTCAGCATTGCAGTAATATTCGCCTCCATCAGGCCACTGCACATTTGAAATATGCAGAGCTCCATCTTCTGCACAGCAGTAAAACATTCCAGATGTTACCGAGAGCAGGGGCGGACTCAAACTGAGGCTCAGCTGCCACTCAACATCAATGTGTGTGTCCTCAGAGGGACTGATGTCTGATGTGTGTGTCTCTGCTCGGCCTCTGGTCCATGTGTACGTGATGAGGAGAATCCCCACAGCTCTGCAGGGGAGGACCACTGGTGTCCCCACCCTGCAGCTCAGCCGACCTGCAAAGTTCACAATGACGGGGCTCACTGCGAAGAGGAAGAGAAAAAAACATCAGAGTCATATTCTGCCTTTTAGCCAAAAAATCTGATAAATCTGTTATAACCTGTTGAAATGTGATATAGTAGACTAATTTCTCAGTGTCTCACTTTGTTATTTTCTTTTATAAACAGTCACCATGAACCTTTGTACTCATAAATTCGATTGATTGATAAACAACATTTACTTTAGCATTAGAATGGTAACAGCATGTCCACCGCAATTTTAAGAAAGTACTACAACAAACACAATCTAATGTCAAATGCCTGTTAAAATAGACCAACTATCGTTTGACAGTTAAACTGCAAATGTTCATTGGACCCCTGTTCACTGTGCACTCAGCAAGGTGAGGAGCTGATCATGAATTCAAGTTTATTCTCTTGCAGTATGTTGGTGTAAAAGTTACCAGCAACTCTCAGCGTGGCTGTGCTGCGGCTGTGGCCCAGTGGGCTTGAGGCCTCGCACACGTACACGCCCTCGTCATAGCTCCGGGCTGCGGGGATGTGGAGGGTGGCGTTTTTCAGTCTGCATGAGAAAGACGTGAATGAAAGCCATTGTTACACCACCTCATGTGGTTCTGTTAATATCACAAGAATTTTGTTAACTCACCCTAAAGAGACCTTGCCTCCCGTCTGCTTGGAGTGGCCTCTCTTGATCCAGCTGATGGTGGGTAACGGGTGACCCGACACCTGACACTCCAGCAGCACCCGGGCACCCAAAGGCACCGTCAGCAGCTGGGGCCACAGGGTCACTGAGGGAGGGGCTGCCAGGACGAGTACACAAAACTAAAACACTGTTGGTTCTCGTCACAGAGACGTTCCCAGCGCCCAACAGGAACCAACACTTACCCAGCACGGTCAGCGTGGCTCGTCTGGAGGTGAGGAATCTTTGCAGGAGGATGTTGGAGGCTCTGCAGAAGTAACTCCCACTGTCAATCTCCTGAATACTGCAGAGAGAACAATGTCAACAGCACCACTCATACACACTTCAACACAATTTCTTAACAGCTTGTAAAAATAAAACATTGACAGCCCCCATGATGTAATATTTTCCATCCACCTCCAAGTGGATACTGACATGTCAGAGCTCATCATTGATACCACTGAAAGGCATGCTTAGAGTCTTGGACCTGACTTCATGGTGCAACACAAAAACTCACACTCATGCATTTACACACATGCATTACTAGATAAACACATACTCTGTTAAGTTCACACATATGCATAGAACGTACACACACACACACCCCTGAAAGAAGAGGTCTCCGCTTGGCAGCACAGCATCAGGAGCTGTGGGGCTGAGGAGCTGGTTGTTTTTGAACCAGGACACCTGAGCTGCAGGTCGGCTGGTTGGAGGTCTGCAGGTCACTGTGACGTTCTCCCCTCTCTTCACCGTCAGGTTCACAGGCTGCTGCTTAAAACTCCAGTCCATCTCTGGAAACACAACATTTTAATTTCCATTATTTGTGCTTTTTTTTGTTGTAGTGTCTTGTTGCACTGCTCAAGTCAGACTGTGCGAGGAAAAGTAAAAACTAGATCTAGTCCCCAACCTGTTCACACTAATGGAAGTTTACCCATATGATCCAGTTTCTGGTTCTTTACCGTTCATTTTCTCTTTTTTTTAACAAGAGACTTGCATAACAAGTAACAAATTATGGAACAGTTTTATTATATTAATGTTGCTATAAACATTTTAGAATTTTTATCAATACTATTAAATTATTAAATTACACATTTCAACAAAACCTGGGCTAAAATATTCAAAATAATAAAATAAAAAGCTTTTGACAACAGAGTTTTACAAGTTAAACATATGGCTGATTAAAAAAATGATGTTTTGAATTTTAGATAGATACGCAAGGCATCATCAGAAGATGAAATGTTTTAACATCATCAGTTTATCCACTGAAAAATCGATCTAAACTTGACAAAGCCTCGGCTACAAAGAGCTGCAGCCTGTTATACAGTATTAAAGTAGAACAAATGTATTCATGTTTTTTTTTTCCTGTTTAAAATGTTACATTCCCCAGTTGCATCCATGTTTGATGTTGAGCACAGTACCAGCAGGAAGAAGAACGGCTGGTTGGGACTTGATCGTTTCTTCCTGGTTGGATGCTTCACAGTGATATGAGCCCTCATCCTCCTCGGTCACATTCCTGAACAATGAAATGATGAAACCACTAGAATCAAACAACTTCTTTGTGACTGAGAGAATCTGCACAGGCAAAGTATGACAGCACCTAAAGGACCAAACATCAGAATTACAGTATTATGTCTTAACACATGATATTTGGATCTATATGATATATATGTTTGTTAATTTTAATTGAAATGTGGTGATTTATTTGTACTGTAAAAAAAACAAGGTCAACAGAGCATTTGTTGTTGTTCTACTCTGTGAATATGACCCATGATGACCCATGGAGCAAATCCACCAAACTGTTGTAGGAATTCTTCACATATCCTCACTGAATATTGGACATGATCTTTTTAATGACTTCTTAGTCTTTTAAAATAATCCTAGTGACATTTTCACAAGTGTGTTTCAGATAATCTGTATTTATTGTTGTTTTCTTTACCCTAAAATGAGATTTCTGTAGTAAAACACTTATATTCACATCAGGAGCAGGTCCTCTTTACTGAGGCCACCCTGTCTGTTTACAGAAGCTCAAACTGAACAAACTAAACACCTTTTGAGTTTGTATGACAATTGACGATTACCACAGGTTCTCTTTCATGTTTGGAAGTGGAGGGTGAGGTGATGCCACTTCACCACTAGATGTCACTGAAGTCTACACACTGAACCTTTAAGGTGCGGCAGTACAGAGGAAGGTTGGGCACATGAAGCCTGGAACCTACAAGTACCGGGAATAACGATGCTGAGTTTCCATCGATGTTTGTAATTTGAAGGGTAATAATAATACAAACTGATAACTGAATGACAGATTTTCATTTTACTTCTCGGGTTCATCGTTCCACATTGGGCAAAACAAAGCATGAATATTCCTCTGGTCCCGTGCAGTGTTAGACCTGAATGTGAGCAGCTGTCCATTGTTGTGCAGGCTGAACGAGGCCGAGCAGTTTGTCAGGTGGCAGCCGTTTTTGAACCAGTGCACCATGGGAACAGGGAAGCCGTGCACAGCACAGTGCATGGAGATCTCAGTTCCCATGGCCACGGTGATGTTGTCAGGGCCCTGGATGATCTGCAGCCGTCGGGGAACTCCTGCAAGACAGAGGGACACTGAGACGTGAGAGGGACGACACGGTGAGGAACTCACACCGCTGCACGAAGGGTCAATACATGAGAGAGGCAATGTGAAACTGTGAACTGTGTCAAATTTGTTTTCAAACATTTTTTTTATCTGTACCATCTTTTCACATATCTTAAGAGAATAATACAATTAGAACTTTACGTCTCCAAATAATAAATTAATAAATCAATCAGAAAATCAATTAGTATCAATTAGTATCCATCAACTCAACATCTTTGAGTTTTGGTCATTTGAAGAATTCATCCCTGGGAAATCAGATCGATCATTATTTTCTGGATTTTGTAGAAAATACAATAAATCACTTAATCAAACAATCAAATAATAACAATGTTAGTAACTGTAAGTTGAAGTTATATTTTCTAATCTGGTTGAAAACAATATAACAACATGTGTGCTCACCTTGCACAGTTAGTTTTGCTGGTTTGCTGTTGTTGCTGATGTTCAGTGAAGGATTGTGTGTCACACAAACATACGTCCCATCATCCTCTAATGTTACGTTGTAAAGATGCAGTGTGCCGGAGGTTTTCTTCTGGTGTCCACCACCATACTCACCCTGAAGCAGAAAACACAGGAAGACCTGGTTTACATCTTTTTTTCTCTGATTGAAACGGTTTCGACTGGTAATTGTTTGACTTGTTGCTCTAAGTGAATTAGTCTGCGGGTGTTGTCCATCACTGCATTTACCTGAATCTGTCTTCCTCTAGTGACCACCTGCCCGTCTTTGAGCCAGGTGATGCCGGCAGGAGGTGAACTTTCCCCGGACACACACCTGAAGAAAACAGCGTCTCCTTCTCTGACTGTTTGGTCCTGGGGGCTGAAGAAAACATCCTCCAAACCTGGAACACACAATAATGAGAAATGCATATATATATTTGATATACAGCTTAGCAACAAATTCATCTGGTGGCTAGACGGAAAAAGACACACTCACCCAGTTGGGAAGAGACGGCCAGGCTGGACAGGACGAGGCAGCAGAGGTAGGACTTCATCTGTGGGAGCGTCCAGATGGAGACACACACATGCATCCTACTTCAGAGCTCCCTGAGAGGCCTGAGGAAACCAGCATGCAGCCTCCTCCATGATGTCGGCTGGGACAGGGTTCCCACGTAAAAGGCACAGGTTCATGAGAAATTGTTCTTTACCGTCTTTACCACATCTTACACCACAGCTCATTTGCATGGATTCACTTTTGATCAGTTTGCAGCAAATGTATTCCGCAGATGAATTTATTCTCTCTCTGTCTCTCTTGCTCTTAAAGTCCCCCCCCTCCTCCTCTCTTTTCTCCCTTTGCTTGATTCCTATTTTGGTTGTGAGTCTGTGGCACCGCAGCGAGCTCAGCTTTGTCCTCTTTAGTCCCTTGAATGGGCCCGTCCACTTTATAGAGCTCGCACTCTGACCCTTCACTCAATGAAAGTGACATGAAAAGAGGCTGCGGAGCTTTGTACTGTGAAGATCAGTTATTGGTCGCGGCAGGGACAGCTCGCCGTCTGATCATATAGGCTTTCATGATCCTCAATGTGGCCATGTAGGGTCTGATCCCTCGGCGTTTGAACGTGCCACAGTTCAGCTTATACACGTACAAGTAAATCAGAAGAAACACAGATGGGGATGCAAATAAATATGTATCGACGATTGCCAGAAGGCCCCTGTCTTTTACTCTACATGTTCTCAGGCAAAAACTGTGCAATAAAAGCATGAACGGATGTCAATTGTGAGTATATTGACCACATTTTAAAATGTATTCATTTTCTCTAAAGTTCACATTATATTATAACGTTTTATTTTATTATTTTTTAAATTATTATTATGGTTTCTGCTCAATATGAACAAGTAAAACAATGTGTAAACGTTATGATTTGCTTTTACCAACAAGTCACCTAACCATATATGAGAAAGCATGACGGAAAATCACAAAATCCAAAAGCAATTAAAAGACCTGATCTGCTACATCAGTACATTAATCATCCCTGTTGAGCTGCCTCAGTGAATTGCTTGATTGGTCCAGTGGAGCTAACGGCTGGTTACACAGACATAATGGTGAGAGCCTGTGGGTGTATTTGTTTGACTCACACCAGATGATTTACACCATTTAGCATGTCATTAGTACGTTTTTATCAGCGCCTCTCATCATGATCGGGTACATTACTCTGCACCGTGAGGAACTTTACAAGTGACAAACTTCATGTTGCATATCCCTCAACATGTTGAAAAGCTAAATGCAATGTCATAGTTCAGAGTTCTCTTTCTTCTCCAGAATATGTTTATACTCTTATTTGTTAATGACTTCAGCTTGAATTCGGATAACACTACACTTTTTTTCCTTTTAGGTAAATCAAGCGATATATGGAAACAATAGAATTTCTATTTAGTTGCAGTTTTTCTTTCTGTCCTCGTCGTCCTGTTGAACATCCACACGACGACTACAACCAAGCACTCAACAAAAAAATGAAATAAGCACATTCAACAAAAATGTATGTGATGTAGTAAAATGCTTATTCAGTTTGGATTCATTTTCTTTTCGGTTGACGCTGCACGGGGTGAGTAGATGAGGGCTGAATTTGCATACAATTGAAAATGTAAAATATCAGCAGCTACAAAGAACAGAACACACTGCACCTCATAAATATGATACAAATACAAAGCACATGCATGTTTCCTAACATACAAGACAAGCCTTTATATCAATTTCGTTAAAGAGATCATTGAGGCTGTTGATACTCACTCTGCTCCACTCTGGTTTGTTTCTGTGCAGATCGTCCTCAGTCACTTTCAGCCTGTGTCTTCTGAACAGATCGTTTATTCTCCTGATGCATCCCAGAGTCTCCAGCTGCAGGAGAACAGAGAACAACAGGCAACAGTCGCTTGCATCCACTGGACACCCACCTCCTCCAGACACACACACACGAACACACACACACACACACACTCTGTGCATCTCTTTCAAAGCCAACAGCTATAATGAAGCACAAAATGCTTAATTGTGTAGCCGTTATTTAGACAAACAGGCAAACATGAGATATAGAGAAACTACACACAAACAGCTGTTAGAACATGTGTTAGAAAAGGGGGTTAGGGATGGCATTTCAAGAAGTTAAAATAAATAATATAATGTATTTTTGTTTATTATGGCCCGAACACCGACGGTTGGATGCCCTTTTGAAATTGAAAAGATTATTATTATTATTATTATTAGGGCCCGAGCACCCAATGTTGGGAGGCCCTTTTGAAAAATAAAGGATTTTTATTATTATTATTTAGACCCGAGCACCAACCGATTGAGGCCCTATTGTATTTCGACGGATTTGTATTTCCCTTTTGGGGCGATATCAGGGCCTAGAAAGACTCAAATCGTTACCAAAGTTTGCAGGGAATTCAAAACCCCAAAAAGTTATGGTATTCCGGAGTAATTCGAATGGGCGTGGCAAAATGGCTCAACAGCGCCATCTAAGAAACCTACTGTGTGGTCACTTACTGATCAGTGTAAAAATTAAGTTGTTGTAACATTGTCCAATTGACATAAAATTGCTCACACTACATCAGAGCCCCTACTTGAACAGATATATTAGTCTGTAGGTTATAATAGGATGTAAGCTTTGTTTTACAACTATCATACCGTTTACGTAAAATTGTCACCGTGTGATCTGCAATTGATAGCGTGGACCGTAACAAGCAATTAGCAGGCAAGGATCGACATTGTGTGACGGACGCAGGAAGTGAAGCGTTTGTTCTTTGCCGCAGTGCGCAAAACGCACGTCCGCTTAGTCATCGATCACTCTCTCCACCGACTGAAACAGGCTTTAAAATACCTGTGATCGGGCCTGTTAGTGCTACAACGTAGCCCTAGTTGTGTTTTGTTACTTTTGCGGTAAATACATTACTCTCAAAATACTGCTAAATACTATTTATATTGTGTAATCACCCCTTTACACATTATTATAATATGATGTTGATAAGATACGTATTGTAAACATTCTATCTATCTATTTTAAGTTATCATATGATTATTTATTCAGACTGAATGAATAAAAATACCTGTGTTAGCTTAGAGGCACTTTTATTGTACCATTTGTACCTAGGCAGAGCTATGATTTCAGCTAGATACATCATCATTTACACTAACTATGATGTTAAGCGCAAACAATTTTCCTGACTGTAAATCATAGATTTTAAAGGTATATGGTAATAAACCAAAGTACCAGGCTAATTATGGCACTAGAGGCAAAGATAAGGGATTATCAACATTTTCAAAGACACAGACTGAGGTAACCGACAGTGTCTTTTCCACATTTAATGACGATTTACAGAGTTATCATGGAGACAATCTAGAAATATCAAGCTCATCGTGTTACTGGGGCAAAGATGAGGGTGTCACCAAAGTTCACATGATTCATCCCCATGGATTCCTCTGATCCACAGAGGAGAGCCGACTTCGTCACTCACAGAGCCGGATAAAAAAACTCCTGTGTCAGCGCTCGGATATACAACTAATGTTCCTTGGCACTGACCTGCCTGCTTGTAAAGGTGAAGGGAATCGTACAACCACACCCAGGGAATTCCAGCAGGTTCTTTATTTGAGCTCTAAGTGAATTATCACTGACCAACCATCTGCCTGTGTGTTGACTCGGTTTCCATAGTCACCCACAAAAGCTGGCGGGCCCACCTCGGTACCGACGAAACTCCCCGAGCTAACCACACCCTCAGAAATGTATTTTCATCCCAGGAATGAACGTATGAGTTTTTATGATTGTTTATTTGTGTTTAAATAGCAATCTCTGCCACGTTGATTGCTCTCACCCACACACAGACTAATTCACACAAATACAGAGACTCACTCACACACACGCACACACACAAACACACGCACATGAGAGTAAATGTTTAGCTGGTGTTGAACCACCTGTGTTTGTCGGATGTGTTGCCCACTTGGCCTCACCTTTGCCTCATTATGACGCAACAGTACGCAAAACACACACGCACACAGAGTGGAAACTGCTACTTACTGGCAGCAGGTGAGTCATCTTGTACATCACAGATATAAGATTATAAGCTATTGATACAGACCTAAAGAAAAGTTTTATGCTTTTAAAAGAGATGTTTTTATGAATACAATTTGTATTGTACAAGTGGAATCAGGGGGAAACACCTTACACATCAGCTGTGTCTCAAAATGTCTACGTTAAAAAACAGTTCTTTCACGATTAAAATAGCTGGAAGAATTTCCGGTCACTGTTTTCCCGCCCAAACGCCATCAATAAACATCAGATATTCCTTCTCATATTCCTTCTTCCTTGGCTCCTCGGTTGAACATCCAGTGTGTAAGATTAAGGTGAAAGGGAGTTATTGGCAGAAATTGAATGTAAAATAATCCTAGTGATGTTTTCACTGGTGTGTTTCATCTAATTCATACAAATTGTGGTTTTCTTTACCCTAGAATGAGCCCTCTGTAGTATAAACACTTCACATTTGCATCAGGAGTGGGTCTGCTTTACGAAGACTGCCATGTTTCTTTTACAGTAGCCCAGACTGGACAAACTATAATTTTTTTTACTTTTTCTGATATACCAAAGCTACCACAGGTTCTCCTTTATGTTTGGAAGGGGAGGGTGAGGTGAGGGGTATTCAGCTGCAACGTACAACTTCACCACCAGATGTCACTAAATTCTACACACTGAACCTTTAAGTCAACATGAAGAACCTAATTCATCAGACCACTTTCATGGTGTTTTACTTCCTCAGCTTCAGTCTCTTTCTACTGTCTGTCTATCTTTTATCCTTTTATTGATAATAAAGTGTATTGTAGAGCTGTCACCAGTCTGCATGTCTTTGCATTGTGGGTTGAGAAAACTCACTTTGGGAGAACATGTAAACTCTATACGGCCGGGATTCGAACCCCGAACCCTCTTGCAAAGAGGCAACAGTGCTAAACATGTACATACATCTAAGTAACTGATTTACGCATTCATGTGTTTCTATAATTCACATGATTGAATTGAGATCATTCTAGTATCATATCAAGATTGCTGTGTCTGTGCGTCTTATTAAAACCTGTGGACATCATCTATCTGTGTCTTCTCCTCTAATCAAGTTGTTTTATATTCAAACCCCGAAGTGGAACAAACTCAGTTCACTACTGAGACTTTCCAGTCTCTCAGGCCTTCGTGTTGCTTCCATGATCAGTGAATTCCTCTGTGATGTCACAGACTGTTTCTCTCAGGGTTATTCTCGTCTGCTGAATCTGTGTTTGGCTCAAAGGTCGAGGTGTTTGTGCGAGCAGGCCACTGTGGTATGGGATGCGACCAGAGATGGGAATGTAAACTCAACAGTCACATGAATGAAATGAGACTTTGACATAACACTGACACACTTTATTGTCTATGTAGTTCCATCCCTTTTCCAGATGAAGAACATTCTCTGACCTAAAACAACAGCGGTGCAATAAATAAAAACAAACCTACAGATCATCAAAAGGCTGAATGCGCAGCATCCGCACATAATTCAGATCATAACAATGATCCGACACACAAACACTCATACAGTCATCAGCAATAAATATTCACACTAAATAAATTAAATTCTAACGGGTATTTAACAGTGTTTGTTTCTGTTACAGAGCGTCTAATGAAGCAGTGGATGGATTCTACTTTTTCTTCAGATCGTCAGACTCCTGTGGCCTCTGTCATCCTGCAGCCGGCTGAGACACAGAGAGGGCAAAGGTTAGCAAGTACACAACAAACAACAAGCATTTCAAATTTTAAATGGAAACATTCACAATCATGCATCAGATATTTTAAAATGGCTTAAAAGAACGCACTGAAATAAAGCATTGAAAGTAAAAATCATAAACTCGTGAATCCAGGTAAAGTTTCACGCATGTGTCAATAGATGATCTTGAAATGTAAATGTAATGTTTTAAACTATCATAAATTTACAGTGGTACTTTTGAATAGATTATTCCAGTGTATAACATCATGTTATGCATTACATATTGTACTTGACTATTATAACTGTCAATGCTAATAACATGATACTCATCAAGTTACTATCTTGGCTTAGAATTCAGCATAATCGCAAAAATAAGTGAAAAAAGAGTACCGTCAAATGATTAAACAAATCTTAAATCTCAAATTCATTTGTGAGAAAATAACAAGGGAAAAATGATCACTCATTATTCAGTGAATTAATTCATCACAGTTTAAAAACCAACTGTATTATTGTATTAACTTTAGCAGTTTCCGATTTAGCCTTAATGCCAAATAAATGTTAAAAATCATCTTTCTACCATGACACAGACAATATATCTAGTCTAGAGAATAAAGTAAATATCTGAAATTATTAAAAACCTACAAACTATTACACTGTCATTCTGACTGTCTTATGTGCAAGTAAGACTTGCTCCTCTCAGATTTGACATGCAAACGAGGAGAATGCTGCACGGCCACATTGTTTGTCTCAAGGAAGAAATTTCCTGTGTGTCTAAACACGTGAAGTCTGCGACTCTGCGTGTGTGCTGCTCAGCGAGATCTGACCACATGTAAGTGGAGTAATCAGGAGCTTGCCGCAAAGTCCTCACGTGTACAGTCAGTGTGTCAGTGGTGTAATCGTTTGGATGCACGGGTGAATGTGTTGGATCAATCTTTTTTCTTTACGCTGGAATGAAGCTCGGGACAGGCCGACACACCCCTCGGTCAATCCTCACTAATTCCTCCAGTGGGGATTTCTCTTTGCATGATGCAACTTGCTGTGTTCAAAAACAACAACAGGCGTGCGTCTTCTGTCACTCTCTGGGCTCACTCCTTCCTGTTTGGCTTAAGGATGACACGACTAGAGGCAGGACCCATCCCTCAGGACTCAGGCAAGAGGAAGTGCATCACCAAACTAGGGCTTGCCTTGGGATGACACTTGACGTCTGACATTAAACTGTAAAAGTGCATTCGATGGCTACACAAAAGATGGCGTGCATAGAAAATAAATATATGTTGGGCAGGTTAACTACTGGGTTCCCTGGACGAAACTATGTAGTTGGTTTCCCAATGCCCTCAACAATAGATGGCAGGAACCCAGTTCAGTCAGACAGTTCACGTTCAAACGTTTATTGCAGCAGTAGAACAGGTTTAGTGTCTGGTGTCTAGGCTCCAACTTAATCACTCCCCCTTATGATTACACAGGAATGTTGGGAGTGAAGAGCAAATACTTGTAAACCCACATCGGAGCCTACAGGTGAATGCTGAGGTGGTGGAGGGACTGAAGCAACTGGCAGCTATACTGCAGCAACAGTGCAAGGAAAGGTGTCACATGATTGGACCAGCGCGGCTGAAGTTGGCCACCTGAACTAGCTCTGGTCCATTGGTGACCAGAGTCATTGATTGGTCGATCGAAATCCAGTTGTTGACAGCTTAATGGTTGCTAAGCTAAAATTGGACCATCGCCAGTTTTGAGATGTTAATGAATGATTTTCACAACTTAATTTACTAAACACATTTTTGGGGAAAACATCAATGACGTGACATTTACCTTATGGTGACCCTGCGCCCTCACACCATCACGTCAGGGAGAGGTTTCTGTAACTTCTCCTGCTCCGCCCCAGTTCCCAGGAAGGACGCCAGGTAGGTCTTATGTGACCTGTAACTGCAAAACACAATCAACATGAGTATAACAGCGTGGTGACATCAGATGATTACAGTAAAAAGCTATTGAAAGGCACAGAGAAATCTTCAGACAAATGAAATACAAGTCTTTGTTGTGTTTTGGCAACAATGTCTAGAAAACGAAAGCCCATAAAACTTATGAAACCGTTTTCAGTTTCCATTTTAATCAACTACTGAAGTGGAGGAAGTTGCACCGTCATAAATTCAAGCCTTCGTTCTCTCTACCACGTCACTTCAGTATTAATGACTCACACACTGGGTGCTTTTCATATTTGATCTCTCCTGGACTATTGACTTTGTCCCACATTCAAACAATATGTGTGATGTGGTTTCACATTGATAAGGAACTTTCGACAATACGGAAAATTAGTTATATCTCTTAAGTAAGAGATAAGGGGTTAAAGTCAGGTGTGAGTGAAACATGCATCCATCCATGTAACAATGTTTCCAGTGAAATGACAGATTTCACAGCTATTGCGTCATGTTGTGTAACAATAAATATCGTTTCATATTGCCAGCAAATAGCATTGGCTAAGAAGCCTATTCGAGAGAAAACATGTTTCGGGCACTGGACTCTACTTCCATTTTCAATGACTCATAAGTTGCAAGAATACAGCAAAGATGGTGCGAGATAACAACTGTTAAGACATATTCCTGCAGAGACACAGCCCAAATTGACATGGTCGGGGAAAGGTGACGAGTGACGGGTCTTGATAAGAATCATTATCTGGATATTAAGGATATGAGAAACAGATCCAAAGCCTGAATGAGGCATGAACAGTGTAGGCGTGTTAGGGTGTGTTAGTATGTGCCCTCTGATGTGTCAGTGCGTCCAGATGCCAAGTGTTTCTGGGCAGGATGTGTGGATTGTATTGTGTGTTGGGATTCGTCAGGTTGTGGATGTTTGTACAGGTTCGCTAAACTTCAATAATCTGCACTGTAACAGTTTTTAAGGGTTAAAATGGAATAAGGGCACTTTTGTTCTTGTTGTTTAAACATCCATACATTTAATAGCCAGAGTTTCTTGTTAGAATTCTCATTTTCTCATTAATAAATTATGGAATGACTAAAGCCCCCTAAGGTTGGGTTTAAAGTCAATTGTAAGTTGTAAAATAAAACGATTTATTTATTAGTTCAAGGGCTATACATATTTTGTCTGTTTTGTTTTATTGGTCTATTGTGAAATTCTTAAAGCTTGAGCAGGGTTTAACTTGCAGTCGAGGTACACATGAAGCCGCGTCACCATTATCTTTTCGCTTGTCAATCACCAGTTTTATCACAATATCTCTCACCGGCTTCCCGCTCTGAAACATTACTCATCCCTCTGGAAACACTGCAGCCAAGTGAAGGAGGCCAGGTCCCAGCTTGGACCTGAGCCTTCAGAGAAGTTTCATGAACTTTCATTCAGGCTTGAGTAAGAGAAACATCCAAAGGCTGCAGGTAATTCAGAATCCTGCTGCCAGGCTATTAACACGTGCTAAGAGAGTTGACCACATCACACCAATCCTTGCTGCTCTCCAGTGGATATACCTGTGTTTTTAAGATTTTACTGGTTGTTTTTAAGGTTGTGAATGGTCAGACTCAAGTCTAGATGTGTGAGTTCCCAAACCTAAACTGTTCACAAGAGGTCCTTGACCGGGCCTTCTCTGTCCGGGCTCCTCAAGTCTGGAACTCAGTTTCTTCTTTTAAATCTCTTCTTAAGACTCATTTTTAGTGGCCTATCTTTAAACTGTCGGGATTTGTTTTTTTAACAATTTCATATTATTCTATATTGTTATAATTTCTGGATCTCACATGTTTTGTTTTTGTAAACCACTTTGTGTCGTTGATTTTGAAAGGTGCTGGATAAATAGAGTTATGGTATACTCACTGAGCACAGGTCATGAGCAGGATGGCGGTGCAGCTGATGACTGACAGCACCACAGCGATGATCACCAACACCATCTGGACCAACTCGGTGTTGCTGCTCCCTTCGGACTCTGTTCTAAAGATCCCCAGAGTTTGTATCCCACAGCGATTGCCATCATAACCCTTCATACATCTGCAGACAAGTAATAAACCAAGCAGGTTATTTAGCTAATAATGAAGAAAATGGATAATTTAGCAATCGTGGAGGCACCAGAGATTGAAAGAGTCATTTGTTTGGCTGAAGGAAACATGGAAAACCCAAAGTGGACGGCTGCTGTACTCACATGCACACTGGCTCCCGCAGTTCCTCAATGTGTTTGCAGTAACCGTGAATACAGTAGCCCAGGTGGGTGGAGGTGCAGGGATCCTCTGTGGTGCTGACGGCCGACGTGACGCTGCTGCTGAGGCTCGCGGGCTCGGGGATGAGTGCAGTCGTGGCTTTCCTCCTGTTCTTGTTGCCGTTGCCCTTCCTCTTCTTCGTCTTCGGCCTCTCAATTGTACTGTGAGGTGACTCTGTACATTTCAAGTTTGTGACATCAACGTTAGGTACTGACTGAGTTTAAACATCACAGATTTAAATGGTTAAAATTTAGGTATGGCACTAACAGAGAACTATTTCGGCTCAAACAAGAGGGGGAGCCAGAGTGAGTGTTTTCTTGGAAAATTTAAGAAAGACCGGTTTTATTTATGATCTTTTACAAGTCAACATTCTTACTTGGCTGTTTCTACTTATGTCCAAGCAAGTAATGAATGTATTTCAATTCAAGATGTATATGTAAGTCGAGTATATCCTTGACTTATTCCAACCTATCTATGGATGGAAGACGTCTTTTATTTTGCTCTTTTCAAAATGTCCTGACATTTTTTTTTTAATTCAACTTAACATGGCATCGATTTCTTCACTTTTCTGTTGCATTTAGAATAAAGTATATTTACTGATCAAAAATGTAATTATTTGATTTTCTCAGCTTCAACCAGAGTTCTCCAGCATGAGGACGGTCTTACCAGTAGTTGCTCCCCCTCCTCGTGAAAGATCACCACCGCTACCATTTTCGGCCTGCAAATTCTGGAGGCCCTCTCCGGAACCTAGACCCTGAGTCACTCCGGTTATTTCACTGGAGTGAGTGGTCTCAGATCCCTGAAGTCTGCAGACGACTGTAGATTCAACAGAACGCGCAGAACAAGTTAGATAACATCAAGCATGCACAAAGATATGAGGGGGGTAAGCAGTAAGGAGCAGTCTGGGTTAAAGTTCACAACATGAGATTAAATGCAACTGAGTTTTTATCTACATTCAAGTGTTTGAGAGGAGGAAGACATTTCTTTCAAAGTTTGAAACCAAACTCAGATCGGACGCACACTTTGAAGCTGCCGGCCGGTTTGTTTATTCTTCTTCTAAGGTCACAGGAACCTATCCAGTATGGTTGCTCTGTTACTTTCCGTTGGTTCTGTTCTCAGAAATCATAAGGCCCATTACATCTGACTCACCCATTCATCTGAAATTATGGAGCGCGATCAGAGCTTGTCAATGACATACTTGTTGCTTTTAAACTAAAACCAGTACAACCAGTCCACATCCAGATCGGCAGTGTAACCGAACGCATCCTCCTAACCACAAGAGAACAGTGTTGAATAACAATCAAACACTATGGTGAAGTATTTCAAACATGTTGACCTTTCACTGCGTCTGGTGCTTTGGTGCTGTGGTAGTGATTCGATTCCAAAATTCTTCTCTTTGAAACAAATAATATCTCCCTCCTGCCCGACAGGTCCTCACTTGCAGACACATTTCTTCCTCTACCCCATCATCCTCTCGGCGTTTTAAATTTCCCTTCTTTTCCTTTCATCTGTTTACAGGAACCGCACACACACAGACACACACACAAAAGCACAAAAATAGTACAAGTCCAGACTTACCGGAGCAGAGGAGGCAGATGAGGATGAGCAGGTTCATATCCTAGGGAGATTGTTATGTATTTGACAGCCCTGCACAAATGTGTTGATCGGTGTGTGAGTGTGTGTGTGTGTGTCTGTTTGTCCCCTGCTGATAGAGATTGTGCTTTGCTCTCTTTACCTTCTGTGGGTGCAGCTTTTATGGAGCAACGCCTGCCTCTCACCTCCAAGGAGAAGGAAGGGTGTGTGTGTGTGTGTGTACATGTGTGTGTGTGTGTGTTTGTGCGCGCTCACGCGCGAGAGAGAGAACAGACCTAATGTGTCTGAATAATCAAGACAGTTAAAAGTAAAAAAAAGAAGGTGTGTGTGTGGGGGGGGGATTAATCTGCCCTGGGCAACACATTTTGCAACACATGTTCTCGCACATGACTTCAGTCTGAGTGACACACACACACACACACACACACACACACACACACACACACACGCACACACACACACACATTCACTGGAGTTTGATGTATTCTGCATTTATTAGTCCCAAACACATGCACAGACATGCAAAGGCACACTCATGCAGGTAGGGAAATTTATCCTCTGCTTTTGACCCATCTGGTGCAGGACACACAGAGCAGTGAGCGACCATGTACAGCGCTCGGGGAGCAGATGTTGGGGGAGTAAGGTGCCTTGCTCAGGGGCACTAGACAGGGTAGGGAGACTCTTGGATTTTTGGACAGATCAATCCAGGTTCGTCTTTTGTTGTCTCTCCGTGGAGTTGAACCAGAGACGAACCAGAGACCTTCTCTGCCCATAGTCCAAGTTTCTGCATTCTGACTCGTTTCTCGTCACCATTAAAACACACACAAACATTGTTCCTGCTGCTTTAATTGTTATGGCTGCCTCGCTTCTCCCTCTCTGGTCACGAATGTACCATAATTAAAGCTTGTGACAAACACTCATTCGCACAAAGACACACTTCTATCTTTGTGTGGACACTCTTTAACATAAAGCAGTCCTTAGCCCTGTATCCTGAGCCTAAAAAAATAACTAAATGCAAATCTTTGTGTTCCCTGCTTGCCCGTCAAAGTAGCCATTCAGAGGGCGGCATTTTAACCCCGACCTAACATGACCTTGAACTACGTCCTGATCCTGAGGCAGGCCTTGATGGATGGTTTGTCAGAATGTGAGGATCTAACGAAATGAACTCACAATGTACAATCTTACAAGTACACACAAACACACACATAAATAAACTAATAGGACTTTATAAGGTGAAAATCTGGTGTCTACTTACTGTAAACTCAAAAAACAATTATCGAGCTATTGGTATCATTAGTATGTGTTTGTAAACAAAACCATTCTGGACGGATTTCCTACGTATTGGCAATTTGTTGTTCCCAAAGTCTGGACTGAGTAGGAAAGAAAGTTTTAAAGTTTAAAAAACAGTTATAATCAAGTCAGTGTCATGTACTTAATGATTAACAGCAAAAGAGTTTCTGTTTTTAAGCATACGTTGTTTTTCAAATGTAGTCACTGGTTCAAACACACCTAATCTGTTATTTTAAGGGTCAGTGTACATTTTGTAATGTTCCACAAGTTGTCTCATCGTGTGTGTGGTTAGACATAGTGGATGCTGCAAAGAATGGCGTGTGGACTCTGTTGTTGTGTCTGCAGGCTGAGGTTGTCCCGGCGTGCGTGCTCCTTTGGAATCCAGCAGCAGCCCTCTAGGAATGCTGGGAAGCCTCTCCATCTCATTCTTCTGGCCCAACAATGACCAGCATCTCCTAACACATTTTGTTTATAGTGGCCGTGGAATTGCACTGTTTGGATTATCTGTAATGGCATTGAGGATACGTGATATGAATGTGAGGAAAGTCTGACACACGCTCACAGAAGCCACCCACTGTAAACCCACTGCATGGAGGGTGAAAAACTGTGACACACAAATATAGACGGATTTGCTCTGACACAAATTTAAATGATGCATTTTAAACAGAAACTTGCAAACTTGAGGTTCAAGAGGAAAAGTTAAAAGTTCATTACTACTTGGGCAGAGGGGCGCTGGAGGTAGTGGTCTTTGGGTCAAGCGGTTCGATCCCAGTCTTCCCCCATTTCGCATGCATAAGTATTCTTTGGCCAGATACTGTACCCCAAATAGCCGCTGCTGGTTGTGCCTACAGTGTGTGACCGATGTGTAATGGAGAAAGTGCAGCACATATATGCACTGTATAAATGTGATGCGAAAAATGTAACTGTATAAAACGCTCTGGGTGGTAATCAAGACTAGAAGAGCTTTATATAAACACAGACCATATAATATTTTATATTTATCCTGATGGGTTCGTCAGTTTTTATACTGGAGTTCATGGTAAATTATCCAAGTTATCAAAATATTTATTTATATTGAGTATTTTAGGAAAGACTGTATGGTTCATCCTCCGGGCACAATGAATGTCTGTAATTTCATGGTAATCCATCGGGTCGTTGTGAGCCATGCCGCTAGCGTGGAAAACACAAACAACACAGAAACTGAACCTCGAGCAGCCAAACAAATGTGCTCGTCATGGCACACGTGGACATTTTGTTTTGTTTGAAGACACGCAAGGATGCAGCTTAGTCGAGCTTCCGCCACATTACTCACTGCACTAGCAAACTTCTTACTACTTACTTAATTATGCAATATGAGTTAGTTACCGGTAATGAGGACACCGGAGATTACAGAGACACTTCCTGGGATATACTGTATGGTTCATCCTCCGGGCACCATGAATGTCTGTAATTTCATTGTAATCCATCGGGTTGTTGTGAGCCGTGCCGCTAGCGTGGAAAACACAAACAACACAGAAACTGATCCTCGAGCAGCCAAACAAATGTGCTCGTCATGGCACACATGGACATTTTGTTTTGTTTGAAAACACGCAAGGATGCAGCTTAGGCGAGCTTCCGCCACATTACTCACTGCATGAGCAAACTTCTTACAACTTACTTAATTATGCAATATGAGTTAGTTACCTGTAATGAGGACACCAGAGATTACAGAGACACTTCCTGGGATATTTTTATCCACACGCTTTAAATTTAGAACAACAAAAGACACGGAGAGGGCGAGTTTGTGCGTCTTTGCGTGTGTGTATGTGTATGTGCAGTGTCTGCAGTTGTGTTCATGTTTATGTGCATTCACTGCTCTTCATTAGCATGCAAAAGACATAAGCATGATGCAGGCCGGTGAACGAAACGGCTCATTGACCCTGGTTGAAGCACGATGATGGTGCAGAGACTATAATAATGTTACTGGTTAACTTGACACCGGATACTGCGCTCACCGCGTCAGATGATGACTGCTACACTCCAAAAACCTCAAGTGTCTGTTTGCATTATATAAACTTCAAATAACCATGAAACTTGAAATGTTGTTTTAATGTTTTAACTTTGACAATACTTTAATTTGAGTCTTTTATAAGCAGTGAATTAACATTCGATAAGTATTCCTTTATGCATTGTCAGTCAAGTGTAGGTTATAGTAAAACACTGTATTAAAATACTGTATACTTTCCTATGAAACATTTTTATTGTTGACATTTACTATACCTTAATAAAAAGCTATACAACCATTCATTAAATGTAGATTTTTCTGAATATATATAGAAGCTTTAAGTTGTGTCAAAGGTCCTGTAGGATGCATATATACCAGAAAAAAAATATATTGAGTGATGTATGATGACATATTCTGACCAATATACGCTTTAGATTGTCTTTGGATCATATTTGTGTTGACCTTCGCCTTTGACCTTCGACCCAAACAAGTCAATCACCTTCCCAAGTATTAATTCCACTGAGTTTGGCAAGGACACCCACACACACAGCCCGTGCGCAGAGTTACAAACTTTTAATTTTAAAATCCTTGCTTAACTATAGTTAAATCTGAGGGATCAAGGTGTCTGCCCAATTTATTGTTTTGTCATCTCCTCTCACCACTCTCGTGCGAATCAAGACAAACAGTAAGTGTCACCGTGAATCACTGATCCTCATAATGTTGTTGCACCTAGGGTCAATAAATGTTACTCACCAAACTGTAGTCATCCATCCATCCATCCATTTATTTATCCACCCATCCAGACAAAATATCAGAAGTGTGCAGACCTTCATGAGTTTGAGTGTGGACAGGAATGTGTGTG
The DNA here is from genome assembly GCF_949316205.1 of Platichthys flesus. Classification (NCBI taxonomy): domain Eukaryota; kingdom Metazoa; phylum Chordata; class Actinopteri; order Pleuronectiformes; family Pleuronectidae; genus Platichthys; species Platichthys flesus. Next base: position 6,176,012 of record NC_084947.1, read on the forward strand.
TTTGCATAAAGAAAGGAGTTAAAAAGTAGGAATGCACAGTTTTTTTTTCTTTTCAAAGTTGTTAATATTCGCATAAAGCGCATCACAAGAACTTAGTTTTTTGTTTTAATTTATAGCAAAAAAATGAGCAGTAAATTTGAAATGCATTGGCTTCAATTCACTTTATTTTATTCAAGATGTTTTCCTGGTACACGTACAGCTGATACTACAATTGCAAAAATGTCATGGGAAAAGTTACTGCCATTGTTCAGTTTTGGTGATTATCTGTGTTGACCTTGGTTTTTTATGAGATATTTTCTATTGATCACATGGAAGAAAAATGTGAAAACTAAAGACTCTCGGCTGTAACCTTCCCACAGTAACACCATGTGAAGACATTAATAGAAAAAAACTAATATACATCATGTTTTCATTGTTGCAGCAGTAACAGAAAATCATCCAGTGTTTACATCAATACTCATTCTCATTACATCAATGAGAAAACTTTTTTCGAAAATAAAGTTTAAAAAAAATAATCTGTAACAGTCAATGGCCAATTTAACGGCAGTAATAATTACTATAAAAAATGTTTGTGACAGCTAAAAGTACGATACATAAAAGTTAAACCAAGTTATAAAAAAAAGTGTTACTCTGTACTTTGGTATTTTAAATTAGTATTTTTTTACTGAACCTCCAAAATGAAAATCTATTAATATACGTAATATCTATGAGAAACATTTGAGAGAAAGAGTTTCTACTCTGAAGATCAGTCCGAGCTTTATTCAGAAATATAAAATATGGAGCAAACTTTGTTGGGGGATGCTGGGAAGCTGAAAAGACACATGGGGAATTTTACTCAATGTTTTAGAGCCGCAGGATTCAATTCCGGAAAAAAATGGATCATGTCACAGGACCTGAAAAATTCAACAATCGAAATAGGTCACACTCTTAATCGTGACCCACCATCATAATGGGTGGAAACTGTTTTTTTGTGTCTCAATATGCAGGCCCTGAAACATTAGAACCTGTGGAGCTGGAAACTACAATTGCTCAACACACAAAGCTGTTTCTTGTCTCACTGAGGTTTTAATCTCTCGATCTGCCTGCTTGAAAAAATGATCCAAAGCCAAGTGACGCATAAGATATGTGCACAATCCAGTAAAGTTGCATATCAGCTAACGCCAAACTGTCACTTAGAAAAATGAGTAATATCCTGCTTTGCCATTTCCGTGGAAAGAGACGTAGAGGGTCTCTTGTGTGTGAGACGCTCCAAACAGTCCGGACTCCTTTGTGAGCCTCTGTTCTTCTTATACCTGTAAAGAAAATCAACACATTAAATAATTTATTCTATTTCAAAACGCAATGATCAACTCACTAACATTTCTACCATCATTCATACAAATCAAAACCGTAACTTGATGGAGTTTAAGTTTCCAAACATGTGGTTTTCAGATTCTAATCATTCTGTGGTTCGACAAGTTTCTGCATGAAAAAAACAAAACAGGATATTGAGACAAACTTTACATCACGAAGGGCCATGTCTGAGTCACCATTAAAACTGTGACAGGAGACAAGGAATGAGAGAGGGAAAAAAGCTACAGGTCATCGGAAAAGGTCAGTTAAAAAAAAAGGTAATTTCAGAAAATAATCTGGAAGTTAAGCTTTCTCTCAGGTATCCCAGAATTCATTGAAACATCCCAAAGATCCAGGTATCGATAACACAAGTGACATCGTTACCAGCGTTAACAATAATATCAATCGCAGACTGAAGCCTCACCATTTAAAGCAGAAGTACAGAGCTCCGGTCAGACCTATGATCAGCAGACTGACACAGAAGACAGTCACAATTAACTGCTCTTTTCCCATTGGCTGGATGACAAGCTCCGGACTGGCACACCTGAAGCCATGAAAACCCTTTTCACAACTGTAACACACAGAGTCACACATGATCAAAGCTGTAACACACACACATATACACACAAACACAGTGTCTTAACTATGACTTCAGAGGACATTTCATTCACTTACATTGATTGAGACTCTAACCTTAACCATGGTAACAACTTGGCTAACCTTAACCTTAACCTTAACCTTAACCTTAACCAACCCTAACCCTAACCCTAACCCTAGCCCTAATCTTAACCTAAACCTAAACCTAAACCTAAACCTAAACCTAAACCTAAACCTACCTTCAACCTTGACCCAAAACATGTCTCCACCTTATAATTCAAGGATTTGCATTATGGGGACTTAATTTGTGTCCCCATAGGAAAGACAAGTCCCCATAATGTCAGTGTAGAAACAGGTTAAGGTCCCCACAAAATGTGTAATACCTGGACCACACACACACACACACACACACACATACACACACACACACACACACACACACACACACACGCACAGAGGGTCGTACTTGCAGTGGTGCTCATTGATGTCCACCAGAAACATGCACTGGCCTTTGTTCAGACAGTAGTGGTCATAAGTGCTGTCACAGCTCTGTGTTGACCGCTTCACCACATGAGGGTGCTGTCCTCCCTGCCCTGCAAAGCCAACGACAGCAGCTGTTATAAGATTTTCTTGACAACTTTGCATCATCGTCACTGGGTGCCACAAGGTTCATCTTCTTGAAACTAATTATTAATTAACTATCCATTTGTATTTGTCAGTTTTTTGGACTTTAAAAATCAGTAACATCTTTTATATCACTAAATCTTTATTTATGTTAAATTGGTGTCAGAGCTGCAACAATCTGATTAATCAGTTATTCAAACAACAGAAAATCAACTATTAAGTTTGATGTTACCCGTTCTCAGATATAAAAGCTTCCGGGTATTTTACATCACAGCTCATTTATGCTTGAATTATGATACTGAGTGCACATACTGTATATACATATGAAGTCAAATTCAGTCATAAAGAGAACAATGGCGCCAATATTTCACAACACAGAGACTGATTTATTTGCACTTGAAGAAGGGAGTGATTTGTTATAAATGTCATCACAACAGTTGCTGGGGTGAATACCTGCAGATAGAGAGGTGCTGTCTGCAGTTTGCATTCTGGTCGAGACGCTCTTGGGAAGAACATGCGGCCAAAACAGCATGAACAGAGAACCTGTTGAACAGAGAATATTTGTCTTCTTAATTATATCGGATATAATGTTAGTTTTGTGTGGACACTGAGGTTTACCAGCCCTGTGCTGTTGAAAAGTACTATGTGGTGTATACGGGTGGTGTGGTGCCCCTGTCTCAAACTGTACCTATATATATATATATATATGTATTATAAATGCTGTATTGATGAGCTGTGATCACTTTAGGATAAGGCTATTTTTCGTCTTAGTTAATTTTGGTTAATTTTAGGTTTCCCAAGAAATGTGAAATTATGAAAAAATATTCTGTCCTGAGCTTGAAAAGCAAACAGACATGTTATTTTTCTTGAAAAAAAACATGCTTTGAATATGCAATTAAAATATGATAATGGCGAGAAATGTCTGATTCCCTGCGAGTTTATTTTTGGAGCTATCTCAACTGGGATTTGATGTGGTGTGGCCCACATGCATGTACGAGCCTGCATGACTGTATAACATGCAGCGTTTGCAGACGCCCACATTCCTGCAGGCAGGACACAAAAACACATGAATGTCGATGCAAGATGATGTTGTTATGGCTGCAGAGATATTTTGTCCTGTGTTTTCAGAGAGAGGACGCCCGATTGGTTGTTAGGTGTTTCTAACGGTGCACATGCAAAGCTAAAAGTGGTGACAAAGCAACTTTTATGATCTACAAATGATTCACAGATTTACGGCCCATTTACTCTCAATGACCACTGACTCATTCGGATGAAACATGTTCTCAAATGGTTAAGGTGCAGAAACAACAGACTGCCTTAATATGAGCCACGTGATCGAGAGCAGGAAAATGAGTTTTGTTAGGCTGTTGTCATGATGGGTAATATAATCATCACAAAAACACAGGAAACGACCAGGAAGGAAAATGCAGCTGCATGAAATTACAAACAACACCATAAACTACAGTACAATACAGAGGTACTTGTACTTCACTTCAATATTTTCATTTTCTGTTACTAAAATATGATATGAGTGAAAGAAAAACGCTCCTTATACCTTACTGCTGTAACACAGGACTATGGGAAATAAAGTATATTGTATCTATCTGTATCCCTATTCTTCAATAACTAGCTCCACTGTGGGTAACTGTAAGTTTATAATATAGGAGCAAATATATATTGTTTCCTCCTTATATTTGTTAAATTACTCTTATAGGAAGTAACCTGCACAACAAATAATACCCGATTAATGTCCTTTCGCATAATACATTTTCCATTCAAGGTTAAATTGCCAGCATCCTCCAACCCCAGGCTCTGGGCGTCACCTCATTAACACAGGTATGTGCCAGAGTCCTTCATCTGACTCCAAACCTTCTACTTAGGTGGATTTCTGAAACTAGTTATAACTTCAGAACCACAATGAGGTAAAGGAGGAAAATCACAAAACCTGTGTACAATACTCACAGAAGAGACATATTAAAACGTGTAGTAAATGTAAATGACTCATTTTAGATTAAGATTAAGATTAAGATGCATTTATTAGTCCCAAACACATGCACAGACATGCAAAGGCACACTCACGCAGGTAGGGAAATTTAATCTCTGCTTTTGACCCATCTGGTGCAGGACACACAGAGCAGTGAGCGACCATGTACGGTGCTCGGGGAGCAGATGTTGGGGGAGTAAGGTGCCTTGCTCAGGGGCACTAGACAGGGTAGGGAGACTCTTGGAAAGATCAATCCAGGTTCGTCTTTCGTTATCTCTCCGTGGAGTCGAACAAGAGACGAACCAGAGACCTTCTCTGCCCATAGTCCAAGTTTCTGCCACTAGACCACCGCCTCTCCTTTTGAAGCTACATCTGATCCAGTTCTGTTTTAAACTGATGGATATTTAAACTATACTGCAAAACTTATGTATGTTCATGCTTCCATTCTGGATTCCAGATAAGACGTAAAGTTTGAATCTCATTTCAGAGATATTTTCCTCTGACGCCGGCTTTTTGTGAGTTTTGAGCATGAAAGTAACTAAGTACCTTTTTCCAAAATACTTTTACTGATGACACTTCTGTTCTGTTTCCTGAGTATGTTTATTAATTGTGTATTTGTTATTTGAGTATTTTGTCAGCTAAATGTAATGAAGTTAAATGCATTTGAGTAATAGTATAATGTCATAGTACTCAGGCGCCTTTATTCATGTACAAGTATAGTGTGACCATAAAGAGAATGATGATTTGATAGAAGTAAAAAACTTTCAAAATATCACATATGAGTACTATCATCAAATGTACTTAAAGGTTTCTTGTGAAAGTAATTTACCTAAAACCATGGACTCTGTGAGTAATTATAGTAGATTAGACTAGATTGTTTCATTATATTTGAAGATAGAGCTTTAACTAGACCTATAAATAATACAGAGTACTTTTAGGTACTCTAAACAGTTTACAGTTGAGTAGTTGAGTCTATTGCAGAATGTACTAAGTTACTTTTCAGTATTTCAGTGGCTTTAATATCTATTTACAACAGAGTCAAACTAAACTTGTGACCATGTTTTCTGTCAGTTAAACATTAAAAACACAACTTACCGATGAGAGAGAGCAGCGCAGAGGTTTTAATGTTCCCCATGATTCTGAACACAGGTCTGTGACAGGAAGAGGCTCAGTGCTGCGTTCAGGTACACTGGGATCCAGTGTGGGTTAGAGACGCTTCAGGCCATTGAGCAAATTCACTTTAAGGTGGAAGAGGCAGATACAAGCTGGCAGATACAGAAAAAAAAAAAAAAAAAACTGATGGGCTCCATCCTGCGGTTTGGGTGTGGTTCCCACTTCAAAGACCAAAATAAAAACACAAATCCTTCAGGCAGCTCAAAAATTCAAGGAAGGGCTGTTTGTGTCTCCGTCATCACACCATCGCCGATGGAAACTGTACTGGAGCAGATAAACACTGGTGGAGGAAGAATATGAGCGAGCAGTAGACTAGTTATATCACATTATGAAAACCCTACATTACCAATCCTTCATTTATAAAAGCACAGAAGTATCAAAAGCATTTATCGTACAGCAGAATGTCACATGTCAGAATTTGACCCACTTATGAAAGTAGTGGAGTGTATAGTATAGTACTTTAACTGAATCTGCAGTGGTGAAATTGAATGTAAAGTAGCATGAAATAGAAAACTATCTTTAGTAAGGTATTTAGTAAATGTACTCAACCATTTTCTGGTAAAATGACCAGGTAAATGCTGACCTAAACTAAGTGTAATATTCCTATAATCTTCTATTAAGATTCTTTATAGTAAAAAGTGTAAACGATAAATGACTGTGTTTTAGTTTCCTCTGCATTGTTTTAAATTATCACTATTTAGACTTGTGCACTCAATAGAATATTTATATAAACACTTCATGATTAACAGAAAACACATTTGCCATTTGATTGCATGTTTATTTATTCGGTTCATGTTGACTGACGTGCAACCTGTGTCACATCAGGGACATTAATATTACATTTTACAAGTGATTTCCAACATAGAAACAATGTCTCCTGTCGCAAGGCTCCTGATTGGAGAACAATGATAAAAGAAACTTCATCAATAAGTTTCCGACAAGGTGTTTATTCACCCTTTAGCTATAGTCAATCCGGCAACATATAAATATTATTTTTCCGTAAATCTATGACAAACGTTTAAATTAACAGTACGTTCAATAAGTTAAATTATATAGTACAATAAATACAAATCATTTTTCACACTCTGTTTTTAAGGACAATGGAATGAATAATATCTGACCCTGTTTGAGAAATAGAAAAAGTCTCAACGAGGTCTGACATCATTTAGTATGACGAAATAAATAGATCTTTTCTTTTTGCTTGTCAAATAGCACAGTTACATAAAGTACACAAATCTTGTAGGGAATCACAAGTGCTTTGTGTGTCTGCGCTGAAGGAGTGATGAAGATGGTGAAGATGAGGAGGAGGAGGAACAGGGACTGTCAGGGATCACACTGACGTTTCAGAGGGTGCATATTTTATAAGTGGGGCTGATTTCATACACCTGGAGAAAACAAACAAACATCTGTATTAGAACTTCAAGATATCTTTGAAAGTAACACACAACTGTTAATAAGTGTGAAAACACTGAGAATCCCCCAAAAAAGAAACAAACAGAGAGAAACTGAGTTTTAAGCATTGAGAGTAAACATTTTCACTAAATCTAAATAGGCAAGACATGGAGAAATGATTTTGAATCAGGGAAATGTTTGGTACCAAATTACAAAGTTGTCAGTTTCGCAAGGTTAATCAAATTAAAGACCTTATTTCAAGCATTTTGTGGTCTAAGTCTAATTTCTATATCATCACATCCCCACTGTTCCTAATAACATAAAGAAACAAACACACACTTGGACAGTAGAAACCCACCTCCTGTTGATAAAGCAGTAAATCACGATGGCCAGGATCAAGAAGAGCACGGCGACCCCGACGATGATGCCGATCAGCTGCTCAAACTCGGGTAGCGTGTGAGTTGTGTCACTGAAGAAGTGGCAGCGAGGGCCGCTGTACGAGGACGAGCAGCTGCAATAAGACAGAGAGGTAGGTGAGTGCATTCCACAGGTGAACACGAACCAACATGTGCCGGCACTGTATCTTTTACTGGCAGCAACTAAAAGCAGGATACACACTGCACCTCTACAACATAAATGTGTGTGTTTGTGTGTGTATCTGTTGTCCTCTTACATGCAAAAAGGTTTGTCGCTGTCTTGGGGGTACATGCACTTGCCGCCGTTCGCACAGTATTTCTCATCCTTGCTGTCACATGATTTGAATGTTCGCAGAACCTTTGGATGCTCCACGCTGCCTGCACACAGGAAGAGATGCATCACAATCAATCATCACATTGTAACACAACATTGTGGAGAGCTTGTTTGTGGCAATAGGCAATTAACTGCTACAGGAAACGAATAATACAAATAACAACAATTATATTAATCAGGTATTTTTATATAGCAACTTTCATACATTGCAATTCTATGTGCTTTGTAGAAATAAAATAAATACAAAATACATAAATATAAAAGCATATAAAGAGGTATATGAAAGATAAAATATGCAAAGCAAGTTGGATAAAACTATCAAAACTCTAAAAGCTACGTTTAAACCAGAAGATGATAAAGTATAAATTATGAAACAATAGAAAATTAGCAATTTGAGTGAAGAATATATTTGATTTAGATTTTTCTGTTGATTTTAATTTGACATACTTCCCATACAGGTCTAATAATTAACAAAGTCATATATCTTCACAATGATGAAAAAAGACACTCACTGGTGTTGAGCTGTGTGGTTGTATTTGAAAGAAGAGAAGCTGCTGTCGTCTGGAGGTTGTCGGTCAGAATCGCAGTTTGTCCTGTTGTGGTCAGGAGGAGCAGCACTGCCACTGCCGAGAGGGCGACTGAGGGAAGGGAGGCAAATTACAGAAAATAGGAAGTTTAATTATGAGAGTTGAAGGGTTATCAGAGTTTAGTTTCCTATCGTGCTGCAAAACCTTTTATCTTCTCGTCAAAATTCTTCTTTTTGTAATTTTTTACCAAAAGGTAGAAAATGTTCTTTTATAAAACAAATCTCACAAAAACTGCATCACAAAAACACATTTCAACTGTTTGCTGGAATCACTGAAGAGAATCAAAGTATATGAACAAAAAATGGTGCCTTCCTTGACACTTACCTCTCTCCAGGTTGGTTGGTCTTTGTGTGAACATCTTCTGTTGGTGTGATGTCTGATGACAGAGCAGTGTGATCCACACCTGCTTTGTGCCGAGCTTATATACCGTGCCGCCAACCACCGAACCCATTCCAACAGCCAATCACCGAACCAAGGATTTCATGAAAAATGAGAAGCATTCCCTTCCATTAACCATCTGCATCATTTCCTTTATTCTGAACGACTCCCAGCATGTAGGGACAGAGTCTGCGGGCTGACGGCGGTGGAGGTGATGCTGGTGGGGGTATGTGATTACCCAGAGGCTTTGTGCATAGAGTTTCTTCGTTTGAAGTATCTGAACCCACGCATGCCCCTGGCAGGTTGAGTTTCAGTAAAATGCCTTCTTTGCCGGTGTGTGAGGTTGCTTCATTGAAAGTTACAGGTGTTGGGAAAGCCTCAATTTCCTCAGAAGGGGGGGCAACTGCCAAGTTGTTTTTATCTTTTCAGGCTTGTAATTAGCATGACGATAAGGAAGAGCATCATAGGTGAGATGTATAGAAAATTCTTTGCAGCTGGTTGGCAGCATAGACGTCATGACCGCTCTGCAAGAGTAAAGCCAAAGTGTCTTGATCGCCCCCTGTTGGCTGGCTGCAGTACATAATTCAAACCCGACCTCCGTGTTAAATGAATGGGGCTTGGACCAAACTATAAAGTACATGCTAAATATTTTTTATTGAAGATGGTTTCTGTTATTTGAGGTAGTTTTTGACACACAAGAACTATAAACGATAGTTTGTGTAACTGTTTGTGTTTCTGATACATTTTTTTTAATTAGTTGTTTAATGCGATGAATCGTCTTAATTGCCAGCTGAGACCGAATTAAGACGGCTCCTCTCCATGATCACAACTCCGCGGACTCTGGCTGCAAATGACTTCATCAGCGCAAGATGTAAGAAGATTCATGGGATAAGTTATAATTTGTTAAGTTTATCCTAAAACAACACACAGCTGTTGTTTTGGGATGGAACCAATAGCTCACAGAAAGAAAGGGAGATTGTAATATTTGCACCGCATTGTCTTTTATTATTTAATACTCCTTTTCCAGTGAATCTGGAATGTTCACAAATTAACCAAAACGAAGTCGGTAGAAAAAATATGAATCTAAAGTCACAAAAAGTGAACTCTGAAATAAATACCTTAAATAAATAAATGAACAAATTCACAATATAAAACAAAGTACATATCAAGTAAGTTTCCCAGCAGGTATGAAGTCTTGAGCTCAGTTTTAAATAAAGTGTGCTAGATGTGTGGCAAAGTGTGTGTGTGTGTGTGCGTGTCTGTGTGTGTGTGTGTGTGTAAACCTAAAAGGTATTACAGCTCTGTATGCATATACATATTGTTTCATATAGCATTCATTAAAATGAATGGCTTTATAGTGTGTCAGTGTTTAATGCATCAGTGCGTTTCTGGCAGCAGTCACAGTGTTCTTCATCAGCATGGCGACCGTCATTGGACCCACACCCCCTGGAACAGGAGTGATGATTCCTGCCTTCTCCTTCACTCCTGCAAGGCAAACAGATGAGGAAGGCATGTTTTATATAAAATGATATATACCAGTTTTGTAAATCTATATAGCCCTGGCAGTATTTATGCTTTGCCCCCTAACTAGAGTTTATTACTCAAATGAAGTTTGGATTATTCACCCTCAAAGTCCACGTCACCAATGAGCCGGAGTTTTCCCGTCTTTGGGTCGTGGATCCGATTTATGCCGACGTCGATGACCGCTGCGCCCTCTTTCACCATATCTGCTGTGATCAGTCTGGGAACACCTACAACATGAAGGGTTTACAAAGACAGGACATGGGAACATTATTCCTAGAGGATTACATGAGCCCTGGTTTCGTGATTTAACACTGAACGAGGGTCTCAAGCAAATGCAGGGAACACAAGGGGGGGTGTGGCCTAGTGGTTAGAGCGGTGGTTCTTCAACAAGAAGGTTGTCGGCTCAAACCCCACTCTCTCCGATCTGCATGCCGAAGTGTCCTTGGCAAGATGCTGAAACCCCTAAATGGCCCCTCATGAATGTTGAGTGTACTAATGTAAGCCGCTTTGGACAAAAGCGTCAGCCAAATGACATGTAATGTAATGTAACACTCTAAGGCCCTTATCATGTCTGCTGACATTGTACTATGTGTGTGTGTAAATCTACATGTGTTGCATATTTTAAGCTATAATTAATCCAATTAAGAAAAACTGCCAGGACAGTGAACCGTTGGGTTGTGGAGACACCTGGCTGCGGCCCTGAGGCAAATGGCTGCTTTGCCCAGTTGGTAACTGAGCCTCTGTGCATGTGCTCAAAGATGTTTAATTAAATTCTTTATTGAAGGACGGTTTCTTGTTGTGTTACATGTTGAATCCTCTCAGACAACGTGAAACCTAAAACTTCAGAATGTGGAAAAATGTGTGTGACTTGGCAAACTATCAAAATAAGACTCCAAACAAATAGGGAGCGGCATAGAGAAAGTGTGAGTGTCATCAGGAACAAGGAAGCACGCTCTCTGGTTTACCCTTTCAGTATATGTACCACATCCAGTTATACAGGAACAAATCCTGGAGCCTTCCACCCTCACCTTCATGTTGAACTTTAGCTTAAATAGATCTAACCTCAGACCCCCATCAAAACGTAGATGAACCTTATCAAGATCAAACTAAAGAGCCGATACGTTTTTAAGTTATACGAGTGTCTCTGAACAGAAAGCTGCAGTGCTGATAATTGTTTCTTTTTAACCGTTGGTTCTAATGACAGTTACCAGTTATCACCTGATACTTTAAAAGGTTTCAGAGCAGAATAAGATGACGCCTCAGCTGAGAGTCTGTGAGGAAGCATATAATTAGGTAATATATATTTATTCTAACAAGCGCGCCACTTTGAAGTCTGCTTCCGAAACGTGTCAAGTTATAATTCTAAAACTGTAGGTGTTCCACATTGGGATCGAATCTGAGCCAAATAACAATTAAGGCTTTGGTTTAACGGTAGAAAATACCACAGCCGAGACGCACCAGACAGACAGACACCACAGTGACACATTAACTGCAGGTTCCACAACATTTCAATCCACAACACACCCTCGTTTTTTCCCAAGGGACACTGAAACTACTGGAGGTTAATTTAATTATACAGCAGCGTGTTAGTGAAACTCGTAATACACATAACGTACATGTCAATATCGGATGAAAAGGAAGTGATTGGCCTGTCCCTGCTTTAATTTGATGCATTCGCCACGGCAGACAACATGGCACCCCTTCAGGCATTTTGTTACTCAAGAGCTTTTAAAGGGATATTGTTGCCATGAATTGATTGATGTTCTCACATTCCAGCGGCAACAGTTCACTATTGTTCCACAATCCTCACCCCAAGCGGAGCAGAGCGGGTAAATATCTGCGACACTTCAGAGGTGATTATTGAGATTCCAACGAGATCCCTTCATGTAAGGGCTGGTTAGCACTTTCACAATCTTTACTCCCTCTTGCATTATCAGTTCACATAATCCCCCCCACCTACCCACCCTGTGTGTGCAGCTCAACATGATGAAAAGGCATCTGACAGGAGATTAAGGAGTGTGGACTTGGAGAGAGAGCCGCATCTGCAACAACCTAATTAATTAACTAATTAAAGGTTTATCATCAGTGTCAATAAACGAATACTACAACAATTATTCAGTCAAACAAAAAACATTAAATCAATGTGCAACTGTTTGATCAATTGGCCCCATGTCAACTCAGGGGCCACTTCCCTCAGAGGCTGCATTTGACGGCTGATGAGGCCACAGCAGTGCGGTGTAACTGTCCCTTTTGTTGGCTGCTTCAAATGCAGCCGACAAAAGTCACTTTCTATTCCCGAGCAACGTGGGATCCCCCTCAGGCAAACCTATCCCAGGACTCATTGCATGCCAGTGACAAGGCTAACAAGCTAGCTATCTGGGTTGCCTAGTAGTAAGTAGCCTACAATAAGCTGGTGACACAAAAAGGAAATCCTCCGAATGCCAGACCATCTCATTCGCTGCCGAGTAGGCCGACTCCTGCAGTCTCCATATCAGAACACACTTTCAAGAGTCACATTGGTTTGTCTTGAGCCGTGTTTTTAGTGTTGTTATAATAAATAAAACCCACGCTTGTGCATTTTCTGTTATAAGAAGGACTTGAGATCCATTTTTCTGCTGCTCTGCCTGAGAATGCCGAACCACTTTCAACCGAAAGTGGTTTTCCTGAATTTCTTCGAGCAGTTGTCTCTGACTGACGACCTGGACACCTAAAAACTGTCTCTGTAGAATGACACCATGTTTCTAACACTGTAAACTAAATATATTTAAGGGTTAAACAAGAGAGTTGAAGAAATCATCTTTGACACAAAGAAAACTGTAATGATGGAGATTTTTACACTATTTAGAAAATAGATTTTATAGCCGGAATGATTGATATAGAAATTAATCATTATCAATACCTATAATAATTATTAGTTGCCACCCAAAAGGTGACTAATATGTTATAAACACCTGTCAATGATTTGTTTCATCAAAGAGATATTTGGTTCTGAGTCATTCAGATTAACGTTCAGTATAAAAGTCTAAAGAGTGTCATTACTCATGTCAATGTCATAATTACCTGCAGCTGCAATAATGATGTCAGCCAGGCTGGTTAGCTCCTTCAGCCGCTCCCTCGGTGTACATCTGTGGACAATGGTCACTGTGGCATCTCCTGATCGGAAACAAAATGTTAATTGATCTCGGTCAACTCATATAAATCCAAAAAAGGTTTTCTCATACACCTCGAAGACAGGCTTTTTTCCTTTCGGAGCCGAGGTTTTGAGAAATGCAGTAGAAACGATGTGGATGGATTCAATTTCATATCTGGTGTTTAAAGCAGTCGAAAAAAGGGAGCTATAGTTACTCTTGATAATCAGGGAATAAAAGAAAAAGGTCTCCATCAGAATGACTTACTGAAGCAACAGTCCCTCTGTCTCTGAGGACAGCTGACAGTGAGCTATCCTGACAAACAATGACACTTTCTTCAGGGTTTTCTGAGGCGTGCCCGCTCTAAAACAAAGACCACTCCTGCTGACGTCAGAAAACCTTACTGCACTTTAAAGGAAATATAATATGAACCGTCAGGGGAGCAGTGGCATTGTAAAGATAAAATAAAAGTCCTCTTATCTTTCCTATATGTACAAGTTAATCAAGTTTCCATACTAGGACTACTACTTTCTACTTTTACCTCTTTCATTTATCAAGCCCGGGAGGATGTGTGCATTTTCCAGGACTAATCTCACTCCACTGACCTCAGCATGAAACATCTTCAAGTATCAACAGCCAAGTCAGGATTCCCTGTACTACAAAAACTTATATTTTTCTACGACAGGAAGTGCCATGTAGGGGGGTGGTGAGGTAACAACGTTTACGATAGTAATCCAAGTCTTTGTGTCATATGTGTTAGGACATCCTGCGGAGTGATAACTGAACTGTGACAATGGGTAGAGGCTCAGAGGGATCACGCAGGGAGGGCTTCGAGATAAGAATGAGGAGGAGGGAGGACGAGTCACAGCACATCCCAGTTGTACCACATACCTGGTGGTCTGTGTGTGTGTGTTCCTGTACTTATATCTTTGCGAGGACCCTTTCAAGCATAGACCCTACAGAGTGACATTTTTGGAAAGTGAGGACATGTGGGGCCGGTCCTCACTTCTTCAAAGGGCTGTTTGAGGGTGAGGCCTTTAGTTTGGATGGTTAAGGTTAGGGTGAGGGTGAGGGGCTAGGGAATGCATTATGCCAATGAGTGCCTCACTAAGATAGAAGTATAAATGTGTGTGTGTGTGTGTGTGTGTGTGTGTGTGTGTGTGTGTGTGATAAGTTTTGGGGGGGATTAAGAAATGTTTAGGGTGTATTATCAAATGTTAAACCAGGTGCTTGTTTCAACGTCACTGTTGGTGCAGATTTATTTACTTGTTTCCTTTTGCACAACATTCTACTTCACTGATCGCTTCCAAGGGGCCAAAGGAATGTTTCTATAATATGGATTTTTATTTATGTATTTAAGACATGTTCCTTTTAATCCTTGACACTGTCCTGTGATACTGCTCCAGCCATACACTAACACATCACGGTATTTCATCCCACTTTCACCTCCACCCTGCTATCAGATTAAACTCAACATGTAAGGTTGATGCTATGTTGGTTGACTTGTGTGACTCTTCTCAGCAGCTCATTACTCCATGCATTATATTTCAAGGGCAACACACATTCATGGTCCAGGATGTGTGTGAAAACCCCCAAACAACAAACTGGCAGCAGGTCAGTGCATCAGTATACTTGCATCTCGATTGAGCTACACTCAATTGAGACATAAAGACAGAGGCCGTGTTGCACCGACTGCTCACAAGTTCTGATTTAACTGGGCTTAATGTTCCCCTGAATGGATACAAAGAGAAAAGTGTTTGCATATTTGCATGCAGGTGAAAGTTACTAATTTTTGGGTGTTAATCTGACCTGCAATACTTTACCAGGTCAAGTTTATCTTGTTGCTTCATCGTAGCAGAAAATTCCATGCTGCGCCTTTCAAAACCCCGTCCCTACTTCCTACACCCTTTTAAGGATAGTTGATATTTCCTGCAGGGGTGCAGAATGCCAAAAATCTCGCCCTGTGCTTTTCCTTCACGCTCCCTTGTTTTTTTCTTTTCTTTTTGAAGGATGTGCATCAGCATTTATTGTTTTGTTCTTTCAGGCAAGGAGTCATTCCCGTCTTCAGTTATTGATCAGAGCCTAATGAAGTGTCATAATCCCTGGGGGCAAACCAAGATGGTGCAACATCATTTACGTACAAAGATTCTGGCTCATCGGTGTGCACACAGATGAACACACACACACACACACACACACACACACACACACACACACACGCACACACACGCACAAACACGCACACACATGCACACACCTACTTACCTCCAGGCCTTTCATGGTTGCGATCAGTGTGCAGCAGCATTGCAATCGGCATTCCGACATTTTTGGAGCGACCAGCGACCACCACATTCTTTCCCACTGTCTCAATTCCTGCACAAACACATTTTCAAGGAAAATATTTCAAATAATTGATGTCAGATGCACAGTATTTGCAAACTGAGATAAAGAGAACTTGAACGTGCATGCAGAAATATAATTTGATCAACAGAAAATGAACCAATGAACTCGCACAGAGCTCGGGGCAGTAATTCACCTTTGCCCGATCATAGAGGCATGTGGGAGGGAGGTTTGTCTCTCAGCTGCACCACAGCCTGGCGCCACAACTTTACACATGTGGTGTGTAACAGTCTTATAAATGTCACTGCCAGGTAAGACAGAGGTCTTTTCCAGCGATGTATAGTGGAAGGATAAGACTGTATTAAACAGAATGTCCTTTTTGGATTTTATTAATTTCTCTCTTTAATTGTGTAATTCTTCGTGTATAGGGTTTAGTCAACATGTCCAATCAGATTCACATTTAGTAAGTTCAGGTACAGAAGGATGCTTTACTCCACTCTATTTTTTATCTCAAGCATACCTTGAAAACATTCTTAACATGTTGATGAACAGCGAAGAACGGGATTTTTTATTTTCTTGTGAATATCCACAGGATCTCAATGTGATGACCAAAGCTATGTCTGCTCCCTCTTGTCCAAAAAAAGATAGAGAGGGGAGAAAAACCTTCTTCTTCATCATCATATTCTGCAAACACCATTGTAGAGAGCATGCTAAGCTGCTCCTTGCCTGTGTGGTATGGCCCTGCAAGAGATTCTCTAACAGCTGATCAACAGCACCCTCTTTGGGGTTTTATCAGTAAGACAACAAAGGGTTTACTTTCCCTGGCAGCCTATTTTAGAATATCATACATTTATTACAGCCTACAGCACCTACAAGTAGAGCCAGTTCAATCTAAATCTCAATCATCAGGCAGAAAGAATGGTTCTATCTCAACAAATGAGTCAAATTGTAATTTTTCTTTATCATACATGTTTTGTTAATGTAACTTGACTAAATATGAAGACGTATGTGCCTTATTTAAGGTTACAAACACTTAATTTTTGCCAAATTTGAATCATTATATTTTGTGAGGTTACACTAGTAAAGTGAAACTTTTAGGATACTTCAGTCCTTGTTCTCATTAGGCAGAGTATTTACATCATTCACTTGGTCAAGAGAATTGCATTGCTATGCACTACCTAGTGGCTGCTTTTCCCATCTCCTCCAGAGAGAATAAAGTAATAGCATAGACAAAACTTAAAAGTTTGCACAAAATAAGCTCTGAGATGAGCTATATAGATAATCGCCTTCTTTCAATTAAATTGAATAGATCTTTAATGCGCTCTACTGGATTAGTTGTTTGCAGCAAAGTAAAAATAAATACCAACACACCATTAAAACCAGGACAAAACAACAATATTCAAATCAGAATTTGTAAACTTGGTGGTGAGTAATGGAGCTGAAGTGGATTTGACAGTTCACCTGCTCTTTTGATGATCTCCCAGACTGCTGCAGGGGTGGCAGGCACCATGGATCTCTGGTCCAGACACAGTTTCCCAATATTCACAATATGGAAACCATCCACGTCCTTCTCTGGAGCGATGGCATTACACACTGCTCGCTCATTGATGTGCTCTGAGCCGGGGGGAGGGAGTCAGACAGATACTCAGCAACACATTTAATAAAACACATCAAATAAAGATTAACTGTCGAACATGCAGCTCTAGACACATAGTAAAGGGGATGAGTTCAATGTTAATATCAAATGGCCTGATACAGACTAATTTCTTACTGAAAGTATACAATTCAAAACAAAAATATATTAGATGAAGTCTTGCTTGGATGATGTAACCCATGTTTAAAAAAAACTGGAATTCGTACTTAAATGAGAATGTTATAAAATTGGATGTAGGTTTACAATATCCTTGTATGTATTATGTATTTGATGTGTGCGTTAATGCTTGTGAATAAACAGTTCAGGTCCAGTAGCATACAGTTCTCTATTATTCAGTGACACATGTTTCATAATAGGCTTGTAATCAATGTGACCTGAAACCAGGATTCAGGTCAAAGCAAATACATTTGAAACCTGTTATTGACGTCAAATGTTACTATACATGCACAAACATATATGTGTTTATATTTATATAAGAAAACCCCAAATAGAACTCCAGTAAACATTAGGTAACTTTGATGTCAGCTGTGAACCGTGTTTACCGGGAAGTGGCAGCTGCACTAACAGGCCGCTGACCCTCCAGTCACGGTTCATCTTGTCAATCAGCTCTAGCAGCTCCTCTTGGGACACCGAGCTCGGCCTCACCACTGTGTCACTGGAAATACCTGGAGCGCACGTACAAATAATACAAGTTCACAACTGGGGCCATGTGCATGTTCATTTACAGCTGTGGGGAAGTATTTAGCAAATACTTTCGCCCATAAAACCATGTCCATCCATGTGTATGTGCATTTATATGTTCATGCATGTCATACAGTGTTCAGGGATGCGTGCAATGCTCATATCTGACCCAGGATGCTGGCGGCCCGGGTCTTGTTCCTGACATAGGTACGACTGGCCGGGTCGTCCCCCACTAGGACCACTCCTAGGTGGGGTCTCATGTTGCCCTGAGCTACCAGCTCTTCCACATCACGCTGGATTTCTCTGTGGAGCTGACGAGCCAACTCCGTCCCCGAAATCACCACAGCAGCATGCCTGGGAATCGTGAATCATACAGACAGCTCATAGCACATCGCGGGTTGAAAAACAGACTCGGCACATTCATTAAAATTAATTATTGGCTACTTG
This sequence comes from Platichthys flesus, assembly GCF_949316205.1. Lineage (NCBI taxonomy): Eukaryota > Metazoa > Chordata > Actinopteri > Pleuronectiformes > Pleuronectidae > Platichthys > Platichthys flesus. Next base: position 6,194,603 of record NC_084947.1, read on the forward strand.
AGGAAAGAAAATCATACTATTTAGTTTTCACTAGCTGTGAAAAGAGTAGTTTCTCTTCTGTATATAACTATTTGCTGATACTGCTGATTTAGTTGTTTTCACACTATATATATATATTTGTACACCTGTATATAAATAATAATATCTTGTACCTGAGGATGAGACAATAAAAACCTTGAATACTTCGATCCTAGTGTCGCAGTGGGCATGCGCGACGATCTGACCAATGAGCGCGCTCCCCTCTGGTAACGTGATCTCTGCTACTGACGTGGCTCCACAAACCAGTAACCATAGTGACGAATTAACGCTCTTGATTCGTGAATGAAATAATAATAATTATTATTATTATTATTATTTACACATCTGAAATGAAGGCGTTCACTGTGACGCGTGTTTTATCTACGTGTCATTTGATCCTTCGTTCACGTCATGTCCGCCGCAGCTAACGTCCCCTAGCACTAGCAGCTAATGCGGTGCTACGACGAAATGCTACACCCGGCGAAACTGCGGCGCGTTATGCAATCGTGGCCGGAGTTTGGCGCTTGTTCCCGGCTCACTCACTCCCGGTCTCTCGCCTCTCAGCTCGGGGCTACATCCGCGGTGCCTGCCCTCTCCGCCGTGTGAACGGTGAAGCCCGCTGTCAATCACCGTGCGCGGACACGTGACGGGCTCCACACGCCTTCTCCCGAGAGGCTGCGGCGCCGCGGCTCATTCATCCCGCTGCACATTAAACGCGTGAAACCGGGTGAAATCCTGCGGTTGTTCCGCCGCGCTGCCGTTTACCTGCTCGCAGACTGGTGCACGTGTCTTCGCTGGCTCTCGCATTTTCTGTGCGTCCGTAGCTTGGCCCGGCAGCGGGGATGGTGTAACGTTAGCGGGCTACAAATCCTGAAGGAGGAGCGTAGCGGGGAGACAGAGGCCGCCATGTTGGTGTGCGTGCGTCGTGGAGCGTGTGTACGTCGCGCGCGTGTGTGCGCGTGAGAGGGAGGGTGAGGGACAGCGTGTAGATGTATGGATGGATGGATAGATTGATACAGACATAGATAGATAGATGGATGGAGATATATATATATATATATATATGTTTATATATTTATATACACACATAGAGGGATAGATGGGTGTATGGATTGATTGATAGAGAGAGAGAGATAGATACATACATACTGTACTGCACATATGTATATAGATAGAGGGATGATAGAGAGAAAGAAAGATATATAAATACATAGAGGGATAGATGGATGTATGGATCGATAGAAAGATACATACATACTGTACTATACATAGATAGATGGATGGATAGAGAGATAAATACATAGATACATACTGTACATAGATAGATAGATCTATCTCCAACCAGAAGGCCAGCATTCGATCCTCAGTCTTCCCCATCTGGGCAAGATCCTGATACATGGCCCCTCATAGATGTTGAATGCACTAATAGTAAGTCACTTTGGGTAAAAGCATCCATTAAATGACATGAAATGTAGAGATGGATGGATGGATAGAAACTGTGTTGATCCTGAGGGGAAAGTATTCCTCCAGTATCACACAAAACAGCCAAGCACAAGAGCATAAGAAATATAAATCTCCACAATTAATAAGCACGAACCACTGAGGAGTTTGCATTTTAGCTTAATAAATGATCATTTAGTTTAAATTGTCACTGATACATTTCTAGTTAATAAACTATTTGCCTTATCAACAGATAATTTCAGCTCCAGAGCGCTGGTTGGCCTCTGGGAAATGATGAAATTCCCATATGTTGTGTGGGTGGGTGGGGGGTAAGAACATGTTTCTGCCCCGTGGCCTACCCGGGAATAACCTCAGAGAGTAACTGTGAGCATGCAAGTAAATATAACGGTTTTTAAAGCAATTATAGACCCCACTGAATGACTGTTTGAAGGTAATAGGTCAAATAAATTCCATTCACCCCTATTTAAAAAAAAAAGGGTGGCTAATAGGCTTTATCCAAATATAAATATGCATATTGCAGCCACATAATTTCAGATCAAAACCAAATCCATATTTATCCTTATTACAGTATGGAGGTGAGTGTCAGTGCTATGCCCTGTTCCGCCTCAAGATGGCAGCAGATTATATGTTGCATCAACTGAATTGTGTCTATAGAGCCTAAAAGCTAAAAGCAGTAAATGAGCTTCTAGTGTCCATTCATGTTGATCTTTAACAAATTGTTGTGTAAAGACATGTGATCAGATAGAGGGGATGAGGGGCGTCTCATTATTTCCCTAGAGAACATCCACACTATTGATTTATAGGGAAATTGAAAGACAAAGAACCAGGATTCGATTCACGTGAGGCTGTTTTTACAGTTAACATTGTATGAAGGATACTGTACAGAATATACAGCAGGTGACTCTAGGGTAAAAACATAACAGTCTATCTCAGAGTAGGGTGGTGTTAGATTCTAGCATGTTGGTGTTAGACGGCTCCAGAACAAAAGATAGAGGCAAAAGAAAAGGAGGCATTAAAGAAAGAGATGGAAGAAAAGAAAACCTGAATGCATCATGAAGATCTGATGAAAACCGAAATGAAGATTCAAGTAGTCATGGATGAGTCTGAACTATGATGTTGTGTTTTTCCCTGTTGATATCACGACAGCGTGAAATCAAGTTGTTGATCTTGAGAAGTTGTAAAGATTATGTGCACATTTGTACAAAGGGTTTGTTTGAATGGTGGGAGTGTATTCAGAAAAATCTGGTAAACTCCACACCCTACAGGGCTTGCCTGGACAAGAGGCCATTAGAGAACGTATGTATTATCCTCGTTGACAAAAGCTTCACTAACCCTTTCTTAATTTATGGCTTTTACATGTGTGCGCTGTTTGCCAACACACAGGTTGTGCGGTACAGTGAATAGTACGGTTGACACGCAGGGTTTGACGCGCTATGAGTAGACTCCAGGAAAGCAAGAACAAAGAGGATCCGTTTCCTGTCACTGTGATGAAGCTGTGATATTTGTAAGGTGACTGTGAGAGAGCAGAAAGTACATCTGAGGCACAAGATGGTGACCGGTCAGTGTTGGTTAACAAGTGCCACTGTGTAAAAAACAAACAAGTTTACAGGATTTTTTATGATTTTCAATGTGGTGAATCACTCCTGCTTTTTATGCATCTTTACACTTGAGGGAACAGCTGATCGTGGTCGTGGTCTTTTTCTATCTTTATCCAGAATTTGATCCAACCAACCTCAAGCCATCCTCAGTCGTTACCCCAAGGAGGTTATGTTGTGGCGAGCCTTTCTCAGCAGAATTAAACTTACTGAATGAACTTCAATGGAACTTGGGCCAAGAAATGAGAAATAAACTTTTGAGTCGAATCCAGACAAAGGGTTGATTCCAGGAATTGGTTTCACTGTCTTTAAAAATTACCAGATTTGTTGAGTATTTTCTCAGATTTCAAGTGGAATAATTCATGGATTTTGATGAAAACATATCAGGCGTATTCACGTGACTCGTATCTGTAAGTCAAAGCAATTTGGTTCACAGCAACCATTTAACCACCTATGTTATGGTTTGTGTCTGTTTTAAACTCTCTGTCATAGCCTGTATTATTCTTTGTTTTATCTCACACCAATCAAAAGTAGCAAGCAGAACTGCATTGTATTATCTTGTACAATGAAAATAAAGGCTTTCATTCATAAATCTAATGAATTTAATGGTAATGTTGGCCCTTGGTAGAGGTACGAGTTCGACTGGAGGCCACCATAGTTCATTTTGATAATCCGACTGAAACTCTTGAACCCTCTCCTCTCACAGAACCAGGTTGGGCAGTTTTTGATGAGCCACAGTGATTTGAATCTCTATGGCCGCCTTCTCCTTGCTTTGGGCAACACATCTCATTCTATAGGATAACATCTTCCATGGGTTTGCGAAATGTTCCCGCTGTGGCCTTGTGTAGACTGAGGAAATGTTTACGACATATACATGTAAGTCCAGTGTGGAATGAGAAGGTATGGGCCCGGCGAGGCGTGGGTGAACCTCTGTGTGGAGTCAGGGAGAGTCAGTTGTTCCACTCCTCCACCGGCTGAATGGAGCGGAGTCATGTCTCAACAAGACCCAGGTTTTATACACATGAGAGGGACATATTATTATTTAGATCACAAACACACACACACACACACACACACGCAAACACACACACACAGGCCTATGTTTCTATCATTAACTTCTGACTGTCATAATTCAAACTATAAATTTTTGTCAATTGAACTTAAAGTCCACCGAAGGGAAAAGTCCAAGATGAGACTGGGAACATTTTGTTCAAATGACTCATTATTCAACGTGTCTTCAATTGCTCTCCAGTGTAAAGGCTGTGAATGTACATCAGGAGTCGAGGTTGGTTTAATTACCCTCCAAACGACCCCCCCCCCCCCCCCTCCTCCTTCTCTCGATCCCTCCCACTCCTGTTGACTGGCTCCGCCTGTTACGTAACACATGCCTTGTGTTTATGCCTGGCGCACGTGGCCTCAGCCATAATAGACGGTGATATTAAAACGGATTCAACATAGCATCGACCCACTGATTCAAACCTTCTCACGCAACACACCGTCTGTTTTTGTGTTTTACCTTTAAGTGTACACGCCCAGGGAAAACTTCCACAGAAAAAAAATAAAGGAACGCACAGAGCGATTCCTCAGCTCGGCTCGGCACGGCACGGGTCCTTTCCCTCTGCGCATTAATCGTGACAAATAATCCACAATTAGCGCAGTTGCTGTTGGAAGTAAAACAGGACAATATGTTCATAATTCAAGGTTCAACCAGTTACTGTTCTGTTACTCATCTTTGATTTTTAGTAGGCCCCTTGTAAAATCCAACAATTTCACATGAAGTCAGCGAGCAACATAATTTAAAAGCAAATAACAGTAAGAAAGTGTAAATAAAATGTTGCTATTTTGCATCAGATGTAAATATTCTGCAGGATGTGATTGTGCACTTGAGTCCATTATATTCCAATTGATAAGAATCCCACATTGTCCGTGCGTAAAAGCCTTTTTACTCCACTGGTTTATTCATTAATCGACCGGAGCACATGAATGAATACAGGTATGTTGCCATTTAGCCCCTCCACAGATTGACCAGTCCTCTCTCTCTCTATCTCTGTCTCACGCTACTCCCCCTCCTCCTCCTCTCCTCCCTCCCTCCCTCCCCATCTCGAAGCTGTCATCCCGAGCAGTGCTGTTCCGCGGCTCAATCCCCCCTCCACGAAACGCCCGGATGAGAGCAGCAGCAGCAGGCGGCGTCGTTCAGCTCAACACGGTCGGGTGAAGTCCTGCCGAGCCGAGGTGCCCACCGCTTGCGGGGGAGAAGACGACGAGCCGAGCCGACCCGCCGGAGCCTGTGACATTTATCGACGCGGCCCGACGGAGGAAGGAACGCGGTTCTGGGGGAATCCAGGCGGCGGTAGAGGCGAGGAGGCGCGGACGCAGCAGCAGCACATTTCCCCCTCGTGGTGTCCTATTTCGTCGGTAAGTAAATTTTGTCTGGCGAGAGGAGACGTCGCTGCCCCCGCGTCTCTCCACGCGTCGATGGCTCTCCGTCCCGTTGAGCCACTTTCCCTGCGCATTTCTTTGTAGCGAGCGTGCGCGATATGCGTGCGGGAGCCGCGGGGCCTCGGTAGGTGAGAAGGAGAAACGCGTGTGTGTGCGGGAATCAGCTGCTGCGGCGCGTAAATCCACGCATGTTCTCCTCACTCTAGTGCTCGCGTCTGTCTGTCTGCGTGTGTGTTTGGACAGACGTTATCCACATCGGTGCGTTGTTGTCGCCACCACTCGCACGCACCCGAACGAGTGAATGGAGCCGCTGCACGTGTGCGACTCCAACACAATAGCGCGGATTCAGACGCACGGTGCCGTGATCGGTGTGGGAACGAGCGGGGAGCCACCGAGTCGTGCGCTTTGATTCAGAGAGCTGCTCTCATGCAACAGTCTAAACATTCTGCTGTGTATCACGCGAGTTCATTTCACTCTGCTGAGCTTCCCCTGCGCAGACACACACACAAACACACACACACGCACACTGTTTGACGACAAGGCGGGTCGACAAGTGGACATGCGCAATGTGCACAGTCAGCCACTACCGCCCCATTGCCCAATAATAACAACAACTATGGGTGAGACTGTCTCACATGGGCCTCAGGTCACCTCCCAGGTCTCCCATCGAGGCCCCCAGGGTTTTACCGTGTCTGGCCTGGTATTTACCTGTGGAGTAAAACCCGAAATGTTCCCACAAGCCAGGTAATGACTGTGAGGTAACACTATGTTCCTGCTGCTGAGGTCCCAGCAGCCTTTCCAGGGTGAGCCTCTCTACTTTGTCACCGTGACGGATAACTGTTTCCCAACAGGAACAATCACAAACACTGGGAACGTTATCACAGTGAACACACACTGCTGTCAGGAAGAGAACAGCAACAACAACAGCAGCAGTCTGCAAAATAAGGATTCAGACCCTTTACTGACAAGTAAAAGTAGCTAATTATAGTCCTGTAGAGAAAATTTTACTGAAGTAGAGTGTGTGCAAATATAAATAGCAATGTGTACTGGAAGTTTAAAAAGTGAGGGTACTCTGTGGAGGAATCCAGCTTCTACTGTTCCTTTAACTCAACTTTACAAAATGCATTATCTCAAGGCACTTTACAGAGTAAGACCTTTACAATATAAGGGAGCAACCCAAAAGTGCACGCAATGAGCAAACACTTGGTGACAGATTAATTACTTTACGAAATGTGGGCATGTTTAATCAAAATTATTATGTAATATACTGTGTGAGGGCATTGTGTTTTATTTAAAATCTAACTTGCGAGCCGACTATACTATAAACTATAGCTGTAAAAAAAACTAAAATTGTGATAAGAGGTGAAATATATTTCCTGATCAGCTGCTTTCAGACACACACTGAAGTCTGGACTTTTTCCTGATATTTTCCAGAGGGCCTGTGACTGAGAATGCAAATATCTGAGGCAGTTGCTGCGGACAGTTTCTGGAACTTTTCCTGCCAGCGTCCCGGTAATATATCCAATTTCGACCTATAGGATCCCACAATTTGCATTTAACTCTCCTGTTTGCCCATGTGTGACCCACACACACTCCTCCTGAATTCTTCCTATGTGAAAGTCAACTACGTGGACCAAATCCTGTGGACTAGAAGTACGAAGCAGGATAACATTGCTTGATAGACCTTGAAAAACAATCTGAAAACAAAAAAAAGTAAGATTAGCTCATTTCAACTCTTTACCTGTTATTTCCTCTAGAATGTTTCAATCACAGGCTTTGTACCTTGTTGTTTATAATTCGCATACCACACACTAAATATCTCTAATCCTATCGGCTTCATAGGCAGTCGGAGCACATAACATTCAAGTGGACAGAATGGGGTGTGTGTGTTAATGATTGGTTTCCATACAGTGATAAGAAGGAGTGAGAGACCCAAAGAATGCTGGCGTCTGTCACCCCCTCACATTTCTTCTAGTCGTATTCCACCATAAAAACTTTTTGGAGAAACTCAAACGTCAGAGCTTTGCCGCAGCCGAGGCTCGTAAAACTGGAAACAACACAACGCACTGATTCCTGCATTTAGCCATAAAGTCTATAACGCTGATATGGAAGCATATTGTGATAAGATAGGTAGATTAATGACTTCCCTCTTTCCACACACCTTTATGCTCTGTGTGCACACTCTGGGGATTCTGTTGTTTTGCCTACGATAAGAACAATATCTCCATCTGTCCTTTGTCTGAAAAGGTTCTCATCCGTCTATGCGTCCATAACTTAAAATGAAATGGCGGCAGACTTTACTTACAGCTTCTCCCACCCTGCACTCACTCGCAGTAACTCTCGTCCAGATGAAGAAATGCCCCCTGAGCTTACGCCACAGGTTTTAATACGGTCATGCAGGGATTTAAACAAAAGTTCTTGCAACCGCCCGGTTTTAATCTGCTGCTGTTGAAAAATTGAAGCTGTCTGACTTGCGAAGGGGAAAACCGCTTTCCAAGAAACATGTCAGGTGAAGGCCGGCGTTGAACCGCAGCACCGTGGCTTCCTGCAGCGATGCTGTCTCCTCACACAGGAAAGCTCACTTGCCTCTAATTAAACTTTCTTTATCGCTATTAAGCAATGTAGATGAGGTCTCAGAAAAGTTCATTTAGGGTTTTGACTTTGTACTTTGACCAAAGTTTAATCCCGTAGAGAAAATATAAAAACACAATAGAGGCAAGAGGGCTTCACAGTAAATTCCCAGTTCTGTGGTGACGAGGTACAGAACCACTGCTTGGACCACGGTGTTGTCTCTCTCTTCATGCAAAGCCTCAAATGCTTCATAACACACGCACACACACACAGACACACTCAGAGACACACACACACACAGAGCGGTGCATGTCTAAACGGCTGTTAAATCAGACGTCTTAAGCTCGTGTTTTGGAAGTTCGGTGTTGAAGCTGGCTGTCAGCAGCTGAGGCGGGTGGGGGGGGGGATGAGACTTTTGCATGGATGGAAGAAGGAGGATGTGTGAGTTGTGTAATGTTTTCATGTTAAACAAGGTGCTGACAAAGCTGTGTCAGACCAGTTTTTAGGCCGGGAGGGAGGGAGGCAGGGGTGGGGCGGGGAGGGCATCACACTTTTCCTTCTTGAGTCATGTGTATCGCCGGTTTGCAGTTTCAAAGAACTTTCTGCTGTGACTCCACCTCCAGTTCCAGGTCAATATTAAATTGGCCTTCTCGCTCGTGACAAGAATGTCCTCCATGCATGGGGCAGGTCACACCACATTACTGCACAGCCTTCCATATATGCAAAGACTTTTTTTTTACCCCTTCAAGTAATTGAATCTATTTACATTAGACACAGTGGAGGGGCGAGATTAATGCAGATGCTGTGATACATGATTTCATTGCAGAGATTTTAATGTTTGACAAATTGTATAATTCCAATTTATAATTATAGGTTGTGATAATAATTTGTGCCTTTTTTTGTGTGACTGTGACCTTATTGTTTAGTCGCCCCAAACTTGACTGTTCTGGTTTACACACTGATCTTTTAGTGTTTTTGTCAGTCAAGTTCTCCTCTCTCAATCTAAATAGGGTGCACTTTGGAATTTCATCTTTGTTTTGAATTTTTTTTGATGAACTAAAATTAGCACCGTATCATAATCGATGATGTCGATTCCATCTTTCTTTTCCCGAGGCACAAGAATCAGTATAATTTATTTGCTGAATTTTGTCGTACCTAAGGTGAAAAGTCATGCATGTTGAATTTCAGGTTCAGTATTCTAAGTTGTTTCACGCCGTGAACTTGCGTCGCAGCGCTGCCGAGCTCTTCGATGAGTCCGGGTCGCAGAAAAAGCTTCGGGACATATTTCAACTGAAAAATCCAAGGAACAAAAAGTTACACAACTTTTTGGTACAGAGTTACTTAAGTGAGTTCACGTTGCGGTGTGGTGGAGCATCGTCAGACGGAAGAAGGAAGGAGGAGAATGACTGCGCAAGGAAAAGGCGCTGGAGTCTGCTGTGGTTGGGGCCCCGTGCAGGGTGGCCCTTCTGCCAGTGTCTCTGTGGGTGGAAGGGCAGTTGGCACCGGGGCCGGCAGCGTCACAGCGAGGGAACAGTCTGTCTCTCTGAGCGGCCCACCATCACAGAGCACAATCACACTGTTATGTCTGAGCCCTCCTTCGAACCATGGCAACATCACATGATAGCACTGAAAGAGTGGCAATCTTTCTGCTGTGTGGGGGGGGGGCTGCTTAATCCACATTATTGCTGAAAACCTGGCTTAGCAATTTGTGCATCAAGTTGAGCTGATGAACATGTGTTTTCATTTTTCTGCCAGCAAAAGGTCACAACTGGCACGCTGGACAAAAACAGAACTGGAAAGGTCGGCACGCCAGGGTTGTTGAGGGAATCTGAGGTGAGTTCACATTAGAGCCATCAGCAGTGATGGAGAAACTTCAGGAAAAGCCTTTTCTTTCTTTTTAGAACGACACAGTTCCGTGAGTCTCTCGATGATTTAATCCCAGCGTCGCTTCAGGGTCAGGGCACCGTTACAGTTTGGGATCATGCAAACCACTTCATCTCTTAATTGGACTGCTACACAGCAACTGGTTCAGTCTGGGACAAGACTGAACCAGATCAAAGTCGTCTAGACGCAAATGACCCGAGGCTGCATTTTAAACACTTGCGGTTTGTACACATGTATGTATGTGCAGCTGGTTTCAGGGAACTCCTGTGTAGTGGCGAGCATGCAAGCGATTTAAAAAAACAAACAAACTCTGCCATCCCATAATGCTCGTCTGTCCTCCTGTCCCCGATGTCACGTAGGCCTGCATTCTTTTAACCCAAAAGTGAAGCTTTAAAGGGATAGTTCACCTAAAAAATACTCACCACTATGCTTCATATGCGAGATAAAGAGTGTGTTTTAATGTTTGGGTGAACCTCCCTACATTAGCTTTCCACAGGATGATTGTGGTATTAGTTCTGGTTTCTTCAGAAACGTCTCTGACTCAGTTCTTGAATCCCGCCGTAAGCTTCCTATCGGTTTTCCCGTCTTTGTTGCTCTGGAGGAGGAGACCCTCTCTTAAGTTGAGGAGTGTGACTCACACGAGAAAAACCCACTATTCTTCAAACTGAGGCCTCCTCCCCCGAACAAGGAAACTCGTACCACCTTGCTTGTAAACAATTAGTCGTTTATTACCCCGTTTAGCGTGTGACTGCTTCTGCCTGTTGAAAGGCTTTTGCTGACCCGCTGTGTGGTTCTGGCCTTGTCTGTGCTCTCCACTCGGGCCTGAGAGCTGTTCTCTAGTGTCTCTGGTGGCCTTCTGTGGCCACGGGGTCTGTATCAAAGCCCTGTCACACAGAGGGTCTCTTGTTTGGGTGCTGGCCCCGGTGTTAACTATGCTAATGGTCGGCTTTACTGCTGCACTGTGAGGCATTGTGGCTGTATTTATTTATGGAAGACAGAATGGACGTTATTTCTCCCGTTCTCCTCAGTCATGTTCACTTGTCCAGCCGCGCACGGCGCTTAAGCTTTAATGACTCATGATTTTTTTTGCCACTGACTCCTGGGGTCAGCTCGAGGTTTTGGAAAATGATAGATTAGGCAAAGCCCGGGAGGAAACACAGACCGAATCATGGGAGAAGTTATTCTTGGCATTTGGGATGATGTTAAGTCGATGACACACTTTGTCATTATTGTGACTGATGGAAACAAATCTGTGGCCTTGTTAACTACAGGCTGCCTCCGAAGACTCCCCTGCTGTGTGTGGGTCGTGCAATATAAAAGAACCATTATTATTTAATAAATGCATTATGGATTTCCTCTGTCGCTTTGGTTTTAGATGGAGGTAAATGTTTAGACTGGATGTTAGAGGCCCGTGTGAATGATCTGTTAAAATGTAATGGACACAGCTTTTTTTTAATACCGCTTACAGTCTCTCTTTGTATTATTATTATTACACGGTGCTGCTGTAATTAATAACACCTTTACATGTATAATTATCACTTATTATATTCATTAGTCAGGTGGAGCTTAAATATGATGGTTACACAACTATCCCTGGTCTCTCTCTCTCTCCCTGGTCTCTCTCTCTCTCTCTCTCCCTCTCCCCCCTCCTCTCCCCTATTTTCCACCCATCCCTCCTCTCTTTCCCATTTAGTACAGATTTAATTGAATTTCAGTGTGAACACAAAGTTACATGTAAGTGTTTTCTCAGTTAATTGTACAGTCATAACCTTCCAAACAAAGCTTGTGTTTGTCGTTCTCTTCACGGCGCTCAGGGGTTTGTCGAGCGCTCGATGTTTGAACAGGTGCGAGCTCACGTGTCCATCTGAACCCGCGCTTTTCACATTTCTACACCCGAATGTAGTGAAGGGTGTGACGGGGCTCGGAGATAAGTGATGGGCCTGTCTGCGCCGGTCTGTGCTGTTGTGTTGATAATGTTACCGCCTATTTGCATTTGATTGTGCGGACGGGTCCCGGCTCCATGTAAGGATGAGCAGCTGGCTGACTAGTCACCGCACACACACTCATGTGACACTGCTATTTCTAGCCAAATCATTCCTCCTCCCTGCTGCCTTTAGTAACAAGAGCGAGTGCTGGATATGTGACACCTCGGAGAGCTGCGAGCCAGGAAGGTGGGGGGCAGTTTTCAGATGAAGTGTGGTGGTATCTGCCCAGAGGCCACCTTGCAGGGTGAGGATTAGCCTGGTGGAACAATGGCACGTTGCTTAATTTAATGCAAATGATTCGGTTCCAGATGAGAGTGAAATGAAGGTATGTGCTGCCACCTGTTTATTTGACTTTCAGATTGTCGCACACAAATCTGTCACCTGTCACCCCGGTGCAGGGCCATGTTGTCAGGGGCTTGTTGTTTGTTTGGTCCGTGTCGGTGAAGTGTGTGCATGCGTGATTACCCACCAAATGCATGTAGGCACTGAGCCCCCCCCTCCCCCCCGAGTGTCCACAGGGGGTATAAAGATCCATGTGTAAATGTGCCGGCTCTGGCATTAGAATTCTGTGCACACGTTTTATGACTGAAAGGCAATGTTACACAACGAGAGCTGTGAAACGTCCGACATGATAAGGCTCACTGCTGAGTTGTGCGTCGCCTAGAACCCTGGTATGTGTGCGCTGTAAATAAGCTGTGTGCTACACAAGCCCTCGCACATGTAGAGGAAACGTCTGAAGCTTCCTCTCGAGCTGCTCGTCCATAACAAAACCTCACAGTCCACTCTGCACTTCCCCGAGTCCTCGGTAGTAAAACAAAGTGTGAAGATGATGGGCAGATGATGATTACGGTACAATAAAGTTGGCACATTTTATTGACACAATCAAAATAAACACACACTGTTGCTTGACACACATCCATCGCGGCTGCCGACAGGATGTCAGAAGATCAGATGGTATCCATGCAGCCAACATCCTCTAAATTACAAAACAAACCATTTAAAAATCCAATTTTCTCTGCAGTTCGCTGTGAGTTCTCTCCTCTGAAATGTCACTTTAATGGATTAGTGCCGTGACATATCCTCTGATGGCTTCCCTTAGAAAACAATCAGGAATCAAAACCTGTTAAACTGTAACATCTCTGCTGGCAAGCTTCACATTTTAACTGGTATTGATAACCCATGTTCCTCTGTGCCGATTGGTGACATTACCTAATTTGGTGAACGGGTTGGAGAAGACTTGTCTGCACGTTCTCACCCTGTCGGGACACGAGGTTTATGGGATGGTAGGACATCATTTATGGCATTGCTGTGTCAACACAGTGTTATTTTTTTGTATTAGCTCCATAGCAACATCACATACACACAGACAGATAGAGAAGATGGTCTAATCGAGCTTTAGATACAATCATTAAGCAGTATTGATCCTAAAACATCTGATCAGTGTGTTAAAGTCACATCTCACATTATGAGAACATGTTGATTAATGATTGTGGAAGTTAAAAACATTCTATACAACTGGACTTTTAAATCAATGGTTCCTTCACTCACTATATATATATGTGTGTTTGTTTTTGTGTGTGTGTGTGTGTGTGTAATAGTATAGTGTTGATGGAATCCTATTGTGATCTGATATGATGAATCATGACTCATGCACTTAAGCCCTAACAAGCTGGGACCAGAGGATTCGAAGAAGATTTAATCAGGGTTTTCGAACTGAGTGGAGCTTCATATAATTGGTAAATTGTATAATTGCTCCTCTTTAACTCTATGAAAGTCCAAACAGATTAATTGTGGAACAAAGTGCGACACCAGGAATACTTGAAACCCCAGAGCGGGAGCGGAGATATCTCCTCAGGCCAAGCTCCTTGTTCTGGATCACGACAGGCTGGTAAACTGAGAGAGGCGAGGATTGGGTATCTCTGAAAACCTCCAGGGTTCCCCGTACTGAACAGGTGATGACATCTTCACAATGTTTCAAACATTCTGTCCCCGTGATGGCTTTACAGTAAGTGACCCCCCCCCCCTCCCCCGACCGCCCAGTAATGCTGAGAAGGCCTCCTTGAGCTTCAGTGTGAAGTGTAGTCACAAAACCTGTCAACATGCACACAGTCTCTTCTGTTTGTAACTTTCAAAGTGTTTTCCATTTTATTCCCTTTTGCTTTGGGCTAAACTTATTATAAGTCTGAATAAGCTGTGAAATGGAAATTTAAAGTACCACTTTTATGCTTTTTGGGGTTTCCCCTTCCTATTGTGTGTCATGTTGTATTTAAACACAATTGATATTGTCAGCTTAGTTATAAAGTTCACAGCCAGGGGAATTGTATCTAATACTATAGACAAACTTTAATGAAAGGTATGTCAAAACTTTTACAGTTTGTTCTAGTGCTGCTTCATGATTTTATTACGTTCTAACCACAGTCTGTTGTAAACCTGCATGTAGTGTCCGTCCAAATTCAACACTATACTTCCCTGGGTCACTCACATACACATGCCAGGTGTGAAGTCGATATGAGGAACGGTTCTCGAGATATATGAGCCTCAGAGAGACTTCTGGAATTATTCGATGGACGGAAGGTAGATTACATAGACGTGTGGCAGTGGAGAGGAAAATTGAACTTTAGAGTTAAAGAGACACAAAGTGATGTCTTATAAAAACACATTCTTTGATGCTTTAACTAAGTCATGACAGGGAAGAAATAAAAAACGCACATATATAAAGGGGCAGTTGTGTATCAGCAAAGCACCTGCAGCCTGTAACTTGCCGTGAGACAAACTGAAAGACAGCAGGATTTGTGCAGTGGCAGATGCAGGACATGTGGGTGTTCCGACTTTAAATGGTGTCTATGGCAGTGGAAATACTGTACTCTGTGGATTTTAATATTCCACTGGTATATGAGGGAAATGGGGGTTTGTGCTTGGTTGTGCAAGAGGGTGACCTGATGTGAGGCGATGGATGGGTGGAAAAAAAAAAAGTCTCAAGGAAATTCCTTGTTTCCCCAAACAGGATTAGAGGTGACCCCGGCAAACTCCCCCTCTGCCTCATCACCGGAACACCAGCAGACCAATTGTCAAAATTAGTTTCTTTCAGCATCGAGCATGCTGCGACAAGAAGAAGTCGCACACGGCCTCAAACGATTCTGTCCCACAATATCCTTCTCTCGGGGCGGTGCATCAGCTCCATGGAAAAAAGTCTAATAGGCTGAAATGGTGGTGTTCTGTGGGCAGTCAGGACAAAACTAGGGGGGAGTAATATTCACTATTTATTCTTCCCAATCAACTTTACTCGACAGTTTTGCTGTACTTGTGCCATAAGGTGCAAGAAGTTATTTGCAACTTTGGTTCCACAACTGCAAAAGCGAGCAGCAGGAATCCTAGGTTGAGTAGCGGTGTCGGTTGGCGTGCAACACCTCCTGTAATCATGTGACACTTAATTTAAGATGAACTCATTCATGCTTCGGATCGGTAGTAGAGGTAGTAACAGCATGGATTTTTCAATTTCGGATTCCAGATTGATTTGGTTTGCTGCTATCATTTATTTGCACGTGGTTGTCTCTTGTTCTGCTCTCGGACTGTCCAGGTTCCGTGTTCTATTTTCTAAGCACAGGGTCTAAATTCAGTTCAGGCAAGTGGGGAAAAGGTCACCACACCGTGTTCATGACAGTCCCACAGCCTCTCCATTAATCGTGGGCGTGTTTTCGGTTGTAGCAAACCAAACAGTGCGTCATCCCTCGTTCCCTTTTAAAGCCGCGTGCACTTGCCCCTCGACCAGGACAGATTTGCCTGTTTTCACTTTGTGCACAAGCGGATCATCTGTGTGTGGCAAGGTGTTCTGTGCCAATATTCCTACAGTGTTGCCTTGATAATGCGTCCTTTAAATAACCGTGATCGCTTTCCATGGCCCTCGAGATAGAAATATGACAACAAATGTACCGGACCCCACCTCAGTTTAAGTCCAACTTCGCCGTGGCTGCTCCGATGGAGTTTTTTAGTTGCAGCAATTGAATAGTACAATATTCTCAGTGGCATAAAAAGTCAACATGAAATCTATTTTGACTCTTAATTCCCTTAATTGACCGGAGAGCATTTCAACTTTGAAGATTGTCATGTTGTGTTCTGTGTGTTGTTCTTGGCCATTGATTGTTGATCAAACATAAAGGACATAAATATTTTCTCCAAAGGGAACATAACATAAAGTTCATCTCCCGCGGTGAAGCCATACTGCGCTGGATTCCTCAGCTGTTTTTACACTGAAATGTATGGAGGACAAACTTCATGTTAATATAGTAGAAAAAAAACAAAATGCTAAGTTTATCGTGGGAATATCAACTTGAATTCCATGCAATTACCATAGTTGATTCACTTTAAATGCCAAGCCCCAAATTTTAAGATATTTAATGCGTCTAAATGATAATTAATTAGTTGAGTTTATTTTTCCATCAGTTGATAAATACGCGTTTCCATGTGCGAGACCCTTTGATGCGATTACGGCCTGATGCCCCAGTCGTCACGTTAAATTCCCATTCTCAAAACTATCATCCTGGGCTGAACCTAGCAGCACGTTCTCCAGCGTTACTCTTAGTTTTCACCTAGAATAACAGTGCCGGGCTAATCCGCTGACTCAGTGACTCGCAGGCCTAATCCAGTGAGCCTCGTGCCTTTTCTTCCGCTGTGTGTAGGCCGTGGACGCCGAGGTTAAACGCTCTTAATGCCGTGATTGTGTGTGTGTGTGTGTGTGTGTGTGTGTGCCTTTGCAGAGGCCTAGCATTCCTGCAGAGAGGTGGCTGAGCACAGGACCCCATGTCCAGCCGCCACGTCCCTCCACGACGTGTGCACAGCAGCAGGTCTAATCAAAGCACTTCATAATACTGTTAGCTGGGTCATGTGCTGGAAGCCAGGATTAAGAGCAGGAGGGCACAGGCCACTAGATCCAGCTTAGGAGGGAGCGTTCTCTCACTCTCTCACTCCTGCTCTCTCTTTGTCTGCCTCTCTCTTTCCTTCTCTCTCTCTTGCACATCTGAGGACAGAGCCATCCAAGGTCACACCACACAGAGAGTAGAGACAGACACACACATTTCCATACTGTACCATAGTCGATAAACATCTACAGTTGGAGTAAGCGCTTGTTTTCTGACCCAATGAATTGGCTCCGTTTTCCCCGAGATCTGTCCCCGAACACTTCACGCTGTATCTGGGGAAGTCCCACAGTTGTGCGTTGTGACGATAAAAACCATCTATTGTTTTGTATTGTGCTCTGTTGTGTTGCGAATCTCAGTCTGTGCTGTCGTGTCTGTCGTCATCTGGATGACTCTGGCACAGATGTAGGCCGGAAAGTTGAATGAGAGCGAGTGTGACACAGAGCAGCGTCATTCTGAACTCAAGAAGGACTCAAACGAGAAGCTTGTACCTAAAATAAGTTAAAGGATTCTGTCTTTGGTCTAGAATCCCATTTTAGGCTTAGAATTATTATCTGTCATTATATGTTTGATACATTATAAAAAAAATTGGGTGAGTGAAAAGAAACATCTGCCATATTGGGACATGTCTCTGACTGAAACACCTGTCCTGATCCTAAATGAAGTATCAGTACACAGCACAGTGTACAATGTAATCTCCCTTGTAATTAGCTAGATTACTTTGTTTGGACCTGTTTTATTTTTTACAATAGGGGCTTTGTCCTCTGAATAAGTTTCACAAAAATCACATTTAAACTACTTTTATTGATCTAGAGACAATAAAACATGACAGTTTAGAAGGGGATGAATAATTATTATACCCACATCTGTGCTGTCTAAGTGAAAAGTTAAAATTAAAACCATAGCTTCACACTGAAGACCTCAAATTTGAATAAAAAACTATCCTCTTGGATACTCAGGCATCTAGAACAGAGAGATTTACTGTTTCTGGCATTTTAAGACCCAGTTTTTCTAGTTTGTCAAACTTCTCAAATGAATCATGTGACGCTCCGGTGCATGAAATCCCAGAAGAGTAACGCTGAGTAAGATCTCATCGATCGGTCGGCCGTATATTGAGGGAAGACCTAAACAGACTCCAGATGAATTTATCCCCATTACTGTGGCCGTGGCCTAAAACATCATTAATCATGTCGGTGCCTCTCTCACAGTTGTTTTTTTCTGTGCTGCATTTTCAGCACACACTAATACCGGCTCCCACTTTGCCCCAGTAACACAGTTAAAAACCAGAGAGCATGCCAGCAGTAGATTACCAGTCTCTGCAGTGGAGAAAGGAGGGAAGGTAGGTTGGAGATTCTGGCTGTGCTTTCTGAACACTGAGCCAGATCAACATTTCTGCGTTTCCGCGAACCAGAGCAAGGGAGACTGGAAGGGTAAGTCTGGGGAGCGAGGCGGAGGACGCACAGGGGCAAGAGGGACTCGGTTTAATGTCGGGCACCTTTTGACTTATTCGTGGAAGAGAACTGGAACTGTCTGGCTGAGTGCTGAGTGCTGAGTGTGGGAGGCGGGGGGTGAGAGAGGAGAGGGAGACAGAGAGAGGGGTCAAGGGTAAGACGACTCTCAGCAACATGGACGCAGATGGCCGAAAGCGAAGAAAGCACGATCGCAACCTTAGAAAGCCACATTGTTGGTAGGTACCGGGCGTTATGTGTCAGCGGTCATGTGATGGGAAGCCTCGCCAAGACCCCCCCCCCCCCCACCCACCCACCCCACCTCCACCCTGCAGGTGATAAAGTGGTTTTGCTCTATATCCGTCCGTTGAGGCACATTTGGATTGGTCAATTAAGATCCCTGGGGTGAGCGTGGTTTATTCTCAGAGGTGACTAATAGTTTCTGACAGTCTTCAGGCATCATCCAGAGCGTCACATCCTTTGTGTGGCTGCTATTTAGGCCTGACTGTGTTGATTTTTCCACTGTGTGTTTGTGTTTGTGTGTGTGTGATTGTGTGTGCGCGCTCAGCGGGATGTTTCTGGAGAATAAATTCAAATCGCTTGGTTGACTTGAAAGAAAAGACTATTTCCACTTTCAAATGTTCAATCAATTGATGTATCTGCAACTTTTGATGTTTTTTATTTGTATTATTTCTCTCGTTGTTTTGCTCTAAGTTAGTTTATTTAGAAATGATCAGACAAAAGTGTTTCTTCAATTTTACTATGTCCAGTTAATAGACAGTAAAATGTCCCTACAGCTCCACTATGTCCAGTCTAATGACAGCTAAATGTCCCTACAACTCTTCTGTGTCCAGTTTACGGACAGTAAAGTGTCAATGACTTTGAAACAGACGTCCAGTCAGGGAGGAGTCTCATCAGTCACTTTGCCATTTCAGGGTGAGGGAGTCAAACCCTCGCACAGCCTGCTCTGAAACCAGAGAGAGCTGACCTTAAAAGAGTATTTAAACATAAGGCTTACTCAACACTGAAAGCCAGAGGGGGGCCTCGATTGTTTGCTGTTGTAACTTGGCCTGCTTCAGGGTTTCTACTCAGATACTCGCTCAGTCTTTGGAGCGTGACTCTGACCGTCTGATAGTCATCCTTCGGAACTGGATTTCAGACCATAGCTCGCCTCTTAAATCCACTGGAGCAGGACAGAAGACCAGAAAGTGGTAAAGTCAAAACAATAATGTGACTCATTATGGACATGGAAATTAGATATTGTTTGTATTCAGTGGGAAACAAATTGGTAAACTAGTAATTTGAAAATACAATTTTA
Source organism: Platichthys flesus (assembly GCF_949316205.1). Taxonomy (NCBI): domain Eukaryota; kingdom Metazoa; phylum Chordata; class Actinopteri; order Pleuronectiformes; family Pleuronectidae; genus Platichthys; species Platichthys flesus. The sequence goes on from NC_084947.1 coordinate 6,214,235, forward strand.
ATAGGGAAAATGTTTTTGCTGCGATTTTAGAGTGTGTGTCCAGGTCTCGGGGGAGAAAAGCCTCTCGCTGTGCGCGGCGTCTAAAAGAGGTTGTGACCTCGGGGGGGATCTGAGTGAAGTTTGATACTTGTCCTCAAGTGATGTCACGTGAAGGTGCAAGAAGGTCGATGGGGATTTATCTCCAAGAACACAATAAACAAACTCAGAATAATTATGAAGGTAAAATTGAAATCGACACAATGCAAAGTGGTCGCCTATTTTATTTTCAGATATCTGAATAAGAAATACTTAAAAGCTTCCCCAGTGGAAACTGCATCGAAGATAAGTTACTTCAATATTATCGTAATATTTTTATGCCTCTCATAGATAATAAATAACTGTTGTATTCATAGCGTACTGCAAATTTACTTTTAGTTTGTTGTATTGATTTAAACTCCTTTTTGTTTGAATCTTTCAAGACATTATAAACATCATAAACTAAAGGAAAACACATAAGCTCCTATTTATCAGTTCACTACAAGTGACACACACACAAACACACACACACACACACAGACACACACACGCAGAGGAATGAGAAGAATGCATGGATGAAGTTTTCTTAACTCTGATTTTTCATGCTCAGATTTACGGTTTTCAAGAGTCTCCCTCTTGGTCAGTCGCTGTTTCTCCAGAAGACGAGTTCAGGCTCTGATGTCCGACAAGTGTGTTTGTGTAACTGCTGCAGGCGTACACCTCAGAGATGTTCGCAGAATGTAACGTGGATCTAAGTAGGACATGAGTGTCTTTCTTTCTTTTGCCTTCTCGCTGTCCTCTCTGTAGCCGTCACTGAAAAGCCTCTGTTACAGTGAGCGAGCTGAGATTTGAGCAAGAAAAGTTGCCTCTTGTGTTCTGTCTCGTCCAATCAGCTCTTCTGATCGGCCTCTAATGAGCCCCACGAGGGAACCATTTAGCGATCAGGGCCCGATGGATCGCTGCACCCTGAGCACGAGGAGGTCGATATCGTGTCAGGTTGGGTTTGTGCTGTGAGGTGTTTCACCGCTGGCCCGTGACTTCACTGATCCTGAGGATCATCACTCCACCGGAGTAAATCAGCCAAAATGTGCAGAGAAAACTATTAATTAGACTCAAGGCCGTGATGAACTCTTGACAGGAGTTTTCTGTGAGCTTGTAATGGCCGTCAGGACTTTTCTGAAGGATTACCACTGCGAGCTGCTGCTTGACACCCTGACTTAGTGCTGCAGTGCAGACCCAGAGCGACAGCAAATAGAATGAGAGAGTGGATTTGTGTGTGTGTGTGTATGTGTGTTGTGTGTTGTGTGTGGTGTTTGTGTGTGTGGAGCCTTTGAAGATCGTGTTGAGAGCGACATGTCTTTGCAGTCATCTGCACCGTTGTTGTCATTCTTAAACAACCCCCTTCCTGCACATGGAGCCTGACTGATCTCAACACTGTACAGTTTGTGTGTGTGTGTGTGTGTTTGTGTGTGTCTGGGTTCGAGGAGACAGCGCCTCCCTGCTGCGGAGCCCAGAGTCGGAGGCAGCAGGTGCAGCTGACGCAGATAGGCTTTTTAGCAGGCAGGGCCAGTGGGGGGGACAGAAAGGGAGAGAATGAGTGAGAGACGCTAGAGGAGGAAAAAGCCACAGGGACTCAAACAAACAGGAGAGCAGACCTCTACCACATGACTCGATCACACGCACTGCTCTGGTCCCTGGCACAGTATGTGAGAACGAGCAGGACCTGAACTGCACCAGACATTCCCACAGCTCCAGTGGTGAGTAATGAGGGTTTAAAAAGGCGAAGCTTGTGTGGAAGTGGAGCAAGAATGTGAAAGTTTGCGCTTGAGCCACTTATCTGGTGAAGTTTGAGAAACATATATTTTTTAAATGATTCGTTGTGGGTTTTCTCAATAGAAGATGAACGATTTTGGTAATTGGGTCTGTGTTCATGTGTCCGGACCACTTTCCCCTCTGTGCGTCCTGCGGTATCAGAGAGAGAGAGAGAGAGAGAGAGAGAGAGAGACTGTCAAGAGGCAGTGAGATTGTGTGAGTTGTTCTGTGATGGAACCTGACCGTGCTCATTCCATCATCCTGAATTCTTTGGGGTTACACAATCCTCCATGGTGGATTTCTCCAGCGGCTCATCACACTGTTGCTCACACTTCTTCACATCTGGATCTGGAAACCGCTGTGGAGTCATATTGACCCGTCACCGACTTGTATTGTCTCTTCACCGGAGTAACGGAATGCCCTTGATCCGTCGGCACGCTTTCTCTCCGCTCTGTAAAACACATCCACACACCGGTACCCCCTCGTCTCCCCCTCCACTGCCGTCCTCCTGCGCTGTCATTGGCCGCCTCCCCTCGGCCCGTTCGTCCTCTCTGCAAAGATGCAGCCAATCAGACGTGCGCCCCGTCCTCTCCGATGTTTGTCATTGGCTGACGTGTGCTGTGAATGCGGATGCTTTTCTTTAAGAGGCAGTCTAGACTCAGCTGGATACGCTGTGTGTGAGTGTGTGCCTCTCTCTCTGTTGCTCTCTTGTTAGCTCGCTCTCTCTTTCTCTCTCTCTCTCTCTCTCTCTCCTGCAACACCACCACAACCTGCTGATTTCTCTCAAAGCCTCTCCTGCTCCCTCCTTTCTCTCTCCTCTCTCTCCTGTCATCAGCTGTTCTCCTCCACTCGCTCCTCATCATTTTATTTCCCCGTCAATCACATGCTCACTCCCCCATTTCATTCTCCATATATTCCTTCACTTTCATTCAGCCCACCATTTCTCTCCGTTTCTCTCCCCCCCCCCCCTCTCCAACGCTGACATTTTGTCTTTGACATTCTCTAATCTCCACTACCCTGCCAGCTCCTGCTGATGTGTGGAGACATGGAGGTGAGTGGAGTTGATCTCCAGGCTTTAAAGCTCCTCTACTCTGCCGGGTTTTGTCTCATTTTACCCACGTCTCCCTCTCCCCACTCTGCGAGCCGCTTGCTGTGTGTGAGCCTCTCGTGTCCTTGGAGGCTCTGGCTGCAGTTGCGGATGCTTCAGGTGTAACAATTAGCCGGCGCGGGCAGGATGCTGCTGTGAGTCATTATCTGACGCTGCATGTATGTTCTACTTGTCATCCTTTCAGCAAGTACCTCGGTTGGCTGATAGGGAGGGGGGGGGGGATGAATCACTGCGTGGTGAGTGCAGCTGCGTGTCGATGCAGACAGCAACTCGTGACACAGTGTTTTCCTGCAGCTTCGGCTGTGGTGCAGCGGCACCTCAGGGAAAGATTGATGAGCGTTGAACGGCAACAACAGTCAGAGAATGAAGGGGATTTGCACGGTTCCTGTTTCCTGGCACGAAAACTCCTGCAGAGGTTTGTGCTCAGATAAAGATTTTTAAACTCTCGACTGCACTTGAGGAATCAGGAGAGAGCGGGGACGACATGAAGACCCAGTTCACTCAGCTGTTTCTCCCTGGTGGTTTTTTTTGTGTGTCATTGTCCTCATTGTGTGTACTTGTTACTCTCGTAGGAAGAAAATGTGTCCGACAGTAATAATTCTCCTCGGACTCTGTGTCACTTCCATCTTTTTGATTCAGGGTTTTTCTTTTTTTGGATGGGGAAGCAGTTTTTATTCAAAACTGAATATGAGAAGATAAATGGACGTCACTTACACAGAGGGTTTCTACTTTAGCAGAGGAAACATTTTACATTTTAACACGCACACTTAAACACACACACTTAAACACACACACCAAACAAACACACACACACACACACACACACACACACACACACACACACACACACACACACACACACACACACACACACACTCACTCACTCACTGCCCGGGCTGCAACGCAAGTAGCTGTCTTGTCAGCTTGGGGCAATTTAGGGGTCAGGGTTTTACTCAAGGACGCTTCTATATGTGGACAGGAGGAGCCAGGGATTGAACAACAAATGATTGGTGAGCAGCCGCCTCCTGGGCCACAGCTGCCCTAAGAGACTGATGTCTGTATTTAATTAACATCAGATATAAAGTAGAATTATCAAACCCTTTTCTAATGAGGAAAACCTAAACCAACTATTTTACATTTCTGTACGTACTCTCATCTTCTGGAGTCCTAGGGGACACGTCTTGTTGTTGCTTCATGGAGGATGGATTCTCTGGGAAATAGAAGCCACATCATTACCTCTGCCAAGGTTATGTGTCTGCATGCATGTGTTTGTCTGTTAGCAGGATACCACAAAAATGACTGGACAGATTATAACAAAACGTAGTTGATTGATGCAGCATGGGTCAGATGAACATGTTGAATTTAGGTGTGAATCGTTAACATTGTGACAAAGGGCGTTTTTACAACATTTTACCCGTTGTGATAATTCATGGATTTAAACTTAGAAAAATGAAAAAGGAACAATCGGGCACATTCAGGGGACTGATGTGTACGAGTGTGTGAAATGAGGTGCAGCTTGAATTAACTTAACAGGCCTGTGGGGCCTTGGTGGTTGTATGAGTGCCATTCTAGTGTCTCCTGACTTCTGCCAAATCCCAACATGCATTGATAAATTAGATTTTCAAAGCAAAGAATTGTCCGATGTTAAACATTATAATCAAAAGTAACTGTCTGTGATTGATTGTGTTCCCAGTGGATGATGCTAGTTGAAGTATTGCTGTATATACTTGGTATATAAACTCCTCTTTGTAATGTCCTGGTCGTCAAAAATGATCTTAAAGTGTTAACACCAGCGATCACCTCATACGATGGTCTCAGGTTCAGCACCTTGGACAGCGGCCGTCACTCGGTACAGAATGATCCACCTGAGCTGAGGAGGACGCCGGAGGTTACACACTGATCCATGTACACTCAGAGTAACAACCAGTTAAATCCCTCTCTCGTCTTTGTTTTAGTTTACAACCAAAACGTAAATTATAATAACTTCTGTGTGGTATTTGATACTTTCTTTATCCTTATCTAACTTAACCAGTCCTATACTGTCCCGCTCCCCGTTAGCATTGACACATTCTTCTATGGTTAAATAACCTTGGCTCGCAAAAACAAATCCCGCGTAACCGTTCTACTCATTTATTTGTCCATAGACCAGTGACCAGTCCAACAGCTTTATAATCACGCTCTACTTTCTGACCCGTGTTGCACAGAGCAACGATGACTGCCGGCGAATGTGCATTGAGATGTAGGACATGTAAAGTGAAAAGATGACCTTCAGACAGGTTTCTGTTTACAGTTAATTTGATGAAGACTTCATGTTTTGCTGAGGGACCAAACTCTTGACATTTTCAAGGTCGGGATGAATCTTTCATCGGAGCTGAGTAAACAGCTGAACAACTTGAAGGTGGAGCCGAGATTTGTCTAAATCAAGGAGGAAAGATGTTGAACCCATGAATCTGTGGCCTGTAATCTGGACGTAATGCATATAACAGGCTATTGAGTAAATCTATAATTCAATGCATAGGGAAAACACGTCAGGTGTGTTAATTTACCCATGAAGGATGTGAGGTCTCCTTGTATCTATAATTGTCAGTCTGGGTCATGTCGTTCGTTTGTTGCTTTGGGGAAAAGAAAATGCTTTCTCTTTGTTTTTTGGGGAAGGTTCTGTTACTTGCATCATGAGGTGTAGTTGTGTATCATGACTGAGCAGAAGTCGATACAGAAATTTATACTGTTTTCTGTGAATATCAAAAGTTATATATTTATATATAAAAAGGGGGGGGGGGCAGCAATCCTTGATTTAAGCTCAGGCTCAACCAAACAGATCCTTTCTATGTAGTTTGCATATTTTTCCATGAGTTTGCATCAGGTTTCATGCAAAATGATATTCTCTCACGTCTCATCCCAACTTATGCACCATAGTTGCTGAATTACTTCAACATTGACCCAGAATAAAAAGCAGATCTAGATTGTCGGGCGAATTTTCTCTAAGCTATTAAATTGAACCGCCGTGGGCGGCACACATCAGAGATTCAAGCTCCATCATTGGATAATTCTTACTGAAATAGCTCCTCCCACATTAGTTCTCATACATCTTTCTGATTCATCTCCGGGCCTCCAGCAGTGATTTTGATATTGCATGTCATTGTGTATTGTGCCTACTCCATCTTATGAGCCTGAGAAAGCTATTAAAGCTGAATGACATTTATTTATCATTGTGTTTAACATTCATCTCAGTAAACCGTTCACTGAAGGTCAAGTAGAGGAGGACTCACTGGAGGAAATAGCTTTTATGTGAACTAGTGACGATGTGTTAGAGTGGGACATGGTCTATAAAGTAACCGTGTGTCAGCTGCAGCTGTCATGGTGAGTTTCCCTCTTTAGAAAGTTGTGGACCTGATTAAAAACGGCCTGACACACGTGAGCATGCACTCACTGGACTCGCTCACTCTCGTCTTCTCCTCCTCCCCTCCCCCCCAGACACTCACACACACACACACACAGTTGAAGGAGGCACAAACCTCTCTCTCCGGTGACTTATTCGACCGCTGCACAGGCCGTTCCCTGTGTGGAGGCTCTGGTTGGGATTGGTGGACGGCCATGTTTGACTGTTAGTTTGTGGTGTTCCACAGGTTCAACATGTCCACAGCGTCTTGTTCAATCTTCCGTGTGTGAAAAATGAATCATTAAGTCCTGGGGCACAGATCTTTCACCTTGATCATTCACTCTGATCTCTCTCTGGAGGGGAGCAGGTGAAAAGAGAGTTTCTCCTCAGGGATCCATGAAGTATCACATCCTTTATACTTAGTACTTTAGACATGTGACATCCTCCGGGCTCACTTTCCTCCCAGATTACAGATAAGCTGGTCTGTGATCTTTTGGGTTGGAGGCAGAGGTTTTGTGAGGAAGTAAACATTTTAGATTCTCTTTAAAAACTTTTTTGAAACCCATTAATGATGCTCTAATTGTAATAATTGAGTTATCTGGTTGTGGTTTATGGAGCCATTAGATTATAAGCATATTTAATGTGAGCGTGGCGGTTCAACAGAGGATGAAAGGATGGCAGGACGCGACCTCAGCTGTTCCAGATGGAGCTTTTGGATGGGAGGAGGGAGCCATAACGGGCCGCAGGCTATTTAGAAAGGAGTCGCCTGCCCCCCCACGACGAGGAGCACACAGTCAGTTCATGCCGAGAGAATGTACTAGTCTGGTCTTCCAGCTGTTTACTTCTAATGGTCCCCGTTAACAACTGGCTTCACCGTACATGGAGATGTGCTGCCATTAACTATGAAACGACTTTGATTGTGTGGCAGAGACTGAAGAGAAAGAGGAGAAAGAACCCACACAGAGTTATTAGTGGTGTAGAGGTTTGTCAGAGACGTCAATGTTGGTGGCAAAGTGTCACAGTTGTCATGTAAATAAGTTGTGTGGATCTCTACAGGGACGAGAAAGCTGTTTGTCTGATGTCGAAGTGGATCTGATGTGATCAACTTTCCACTAGATGTCATTGAATCTACAAAAGAGTTGAACATACGTTTGTTAGAACCTCTGATAGCAAAGCTTTTCCCGTTTTGCTGCTGTAGCATCACTCGTTGTTCATCCAGAGAAGAGCTGGTTCATCCAATCCCAGTCCAGGGATTTTTCAGTTTGTTTGTTTCCAAAGAAGTCGGGCCACATGTTCCATTACGTCGCTCTGCCCTCTAACAGCCTTCACCGTCGGTTTACCCATCCAAGCCTCTACCTCTGCTCCCTAAGCAGGTTCTCATAGAACTAGAGTTACGTCCAGTAACTACTTCTGCGACACAAACCACCTGACACGTCATGATGTCAAGATCGATTAACTGAGAATGAGACTCCTCCAGATTCTAGTTTCATCCGTCGTTATTGTCTCTGAAATGAATTCTTCTGTCTCACATGACCGTGACCTCAAGATGCTTCACATTTGCATAACGCACGCCCAGTCTGCTAGTCTGACACGACCCCTGCTAATAGAGGCGTGTAGTGAGAGCTGAGGCCGGCATTTTCTGCACGTGCCGGAAAAGGTCAACCAATCACAACAGAGTGGGTCAGCTGGCTTAATCCGGGGGGGGGGGTCTTAAAGTGACAGAAGCTAAAACCAAGTGTTTCAGACAGGGGCTGAAAAGAGGAGCTTCAGCGATGGACATTCTGAGGGAAGTGATGTGATTTCTAAACGTTAGAGCATGAATACCTGTTTAAGTAACAACCCAAATTAAAATGATTAACCTGAATATGAGCATTAGAAATATGTCTCATTTAAAATTGTATAAATGGAGGAGAATATATCAACAGTTTACTTTGTTCAGCCCCAGAAGTGCAGTTGAGTGAACTGCAGCCACAGTAACTGCTGATCTTCCTACTGCATTGCAGTCGACACTCTTTTTTTTCTTACTGCAGCAAAGCTTTTGATTTTGTTTGAACTCGTTTTCAAATGTTACAAAACTGGTGTGAACCCATGACTGTCGCCCAGTGAGCACTGGAGCTCTCATGCTGGGGCTGAAAGAGCAAAGATGAGAAGGGCAACTGCAACTTTCTCCAGGTTGTCAGTTCAACTGTCTCTTGCTCTGTATCGTTGTTGGATCAGCTTGATGGCACCACATGAAGCTGCAGTTCGCTGATGTAACAGTTTTCCATCCCCGATCATTCTGTTTATCACTTTAAGCATCGTGGGGTTTGACATGAAGTGGTTGAGGTCGTTAAGTAGATAATAAAATTGAAGTTTCAACACAAACCTGTGAAGTGAACGCATGTTTTAATGTAAGCTGTCCTGTCCTTCAGGGATAATGTGTTATCAGACATCAGAGCCGTCTCCTGTGATGTTGGGAGTGTTGCTCGTGTCTCGCTCTGGATACTGTGGTCTTTTTTTAGTCCCGGCGCTGACAGCAAACCATCTGCACGCTCTGATTTGATTTCTTCAAAGAGCAAACTGTGATTTCCTATTGCGACTCTGTGAGACGTCTGCAGCTCTCCCCCCTGCTGTGCTCTCCTAGTTCCATCGAAGCCAGTTCAGCCTCATCATCCATCCTGAACCCTTTTTTCTGTCTTTTGCTCTCATAAGCTCACTCCCCCCCCCCCCTTCTCTCCCTCTCAGTCCCTCCCCTGCCTTTTTTTTTTTTTTTTCTGTGGAAGTCTCAGTGAGGTGTTGTCAGATGGCAGCCACCGCTGAAGAGGAGTAACCATGGCTTATGACACTAATCTGTTTCTGTGTCTGCTCTCATCTCGTTTCTCTCTCAGGTGAAGGAACGTGCAGACAGGCTGCCTCCCACTAAGCTATGGAATGCTCCCTGCACCCACCATCACTAGTCTCCAATCTTTGGACTGAGCTCCAAACGCTTAGTTAGCGGCTGTGCTTCTCCCCTCGAACTCTTTACACCCAGGGGACGAAGAAACGGAGCCGGCTTTCCAAGTCCTCCGCTAAAAAAACGCACAGAGCACTTTCTTTTTCTGAGAATATCTCAGCTATCTTTTTTTTTTTCTCCGCTTGGATTTTTTCCCGCTGAAATCCTATCAAGATGGATATGGATTCGTACTTGTGGATGGTGATCCTCGGCTTCATCATTGCCTTCGTCCTGGCCTTTTCGGTGGGCGCCAACGATGTGGCCAACTCGTTCGGCACGGCGGTGGGGTCCGGTGTGGTCACGCTGAAGCAGGCCTGCATCCTGGCGTCCATCTTTGAGACACTGGGCTCGATGCTGCTGGGAGCCAAGGTGGGCGAGACGATCCGGAAGGGCATCATAGACGTGAGCCTGTACAACGAGACGGTGCCGGTGCTCATGGCCGGGGAGGTCAGCGCCATGGTCGGTAAGTCGCTTATAGATCCAGTGAGTTGCCTTCTGGTGATGTCTTCTCATATCTGAGTGGGCTGTAAGGATCATTCAATTGTCTAAAGGCTGAAAGGTATTACATTTACAGATATAAGAAGTCAGAGAAGTTTCACATTCCATATCAGAAAAAGGGGAATCACAGCAGAGTAATCTGATAATGAAAATAATTGCCAGCCGAAGCTCTAAAAATAAAAACGTGTGTTCAGGGTGACATTGATCCAGGATCGCCGGCCGCTGATGCTGTTGGATAAATAAGTTACATGAGCTCATGTGTCGACCCTCGATAGAACCAGGAGGACGTTTCAACTGCTTCTCAATGAAGTATTATTAGCTATTAGCTCCATGGAGAAGTTAGATAATAGTGAAAATTACTTTCACAGTTTCCCAAAGTCCAAGGTGACATCAACCTTCAAATATTTTAATTTATACTGATTCTTAATCTATGAAAGGCTGAAAACCAAGATTCCCCTTCTACTCGATAAATGACTTGATAAGGCCTTGAATGCAGATTCCTGTTGAAGGCTTTAAACATTAATTATCTGCTCGACACATTGAAAGTAAAACTGTGTGTTGCTCTCACAGTCCTCTCAAACGGCTCTGAGGTGGTGTGAGCAGCTGGGATCAGAGTCCATGCTGCTGTAGCTCTGCAGGACTGTATGTCCATAGGTCTGGTAAACAGAGAGGAGACTTCACTCTGCTCATGTAAAACAAAAACTATTGAAGTTTGTTCTCCAGCTGATAAAAGAACATAAAAACAAACTCTTGTTTTTTAAAACCACTTTCTAACTTGATATATAAGAAATGGTGTAAAATGAACTAGTAAATTTGAAAAGTGTTTAAATCTATTTGAATGTATTCTGGATGTGCCTTCATATTAAAACACATTTACAGAGAAGCACAAGCAGCGATTGTTGAGTATCAGTAGTAGATTTACACATAAGCTTTAGATTACCTCAGTAAGTGAATGACGCTGAACAAAGAACAACAATGGGGCTCCTGTTGAGACAAAGCCATGTTAATGGCAGAGAGTGCTGGGAAACAGCGCTGAAGAGGGCGATATTATGCACGGGGGGGATTCCCGCGTGGCTGAGGGATCACGTGCAGCCGCCAACACAAGTGAATGTTGGGGAAACACTGAACAGTTTATCTTGATCCCAAACAAGAATTTTTTGTTTTATTATTCAAATAATGGACTCTGTTCCCAGAGAATAACAAAAATACATTTACCGTCCTGAAAAGCTTGTGTTCACAGACCCGATGGATTTTTGTATTGGGACAAATACATTTATAAATTTTGATTAAAAAACCTGTTGTTATCACTTGTCCTCACATTATGATTTGCAGCAGCTTCTCATTGCATCTGAAACTATTCTTGGATTCTTAGTCCCTCGTGTTTGAATTACTGCAATTACTGCATCTTATTTAGGCAATTTAGATTCAGGTTAATATCACTTGTCGCTACAGGCTAAAGCATGGCAGTGAAATGCAGTACTCGTACAAAAAGATTGAGATATAAAATAATATAAAGACCTCTTAAATATAAAAGCCGACATTTTCAGATGACTCAAAAAACGAAAGCGTCCTTTTATCTCAGAATAAAAATGTTCCTCATCAAACGATGCTCAAACCTTCACTTAAAATGTCTCACTCATGTTTTTCAAAACTCTTTGATTCCGTGAGTAGAAGCACAAACACAAAACTAATACTTAACATAACTGAGAACAGAAATGAGGAAACGATTCACGTGGTATTGTTTTTCCTTGAACCTCCTTTTAATCCAATGAGTCAGAGAACGGTGTGAGATCAGTGTGTGTGTCTGTGTTTTGATCTCAGGGTCGGCGGTCTGGCAGCTCATCGCCTCCTTCCTCAAACTGCCCATCTCTGGGACTCACTGCATTGTTGGCGCCACCATCGGCTTCTCCATGGTGGCCATCGGCACCAGGGGCGTGCAGTGGATGCAGCTCGTCAAGATCGGTAATGAATGCGGCTGGTGTGAGACCAGTTTGTTTGTCTGCTCATTTAAATCCATGGCATACACATACAGTGCACTGTTTGTACATAACATTACTATGATTGGTGTAGCCGCCACTTTCCCATAGAAACCAGACTAAATAACAACAAACTGAGGTATTTCCACCACAGCTACAGATTAGTTTGATTCCAGAAAAGTTCCTGAACTCTGAGGCATAAACAGTCATCATCAGAGTCTGGAAGACGACTCCCGGGACCATGTAACCACCCAAGTGGTCATTTTTAAATGGAGCATAGATCACAATTTCTCCCCTGTAGGATACTCAATAGACCAGCATGCAATGCAGCTGGGAAACGCATCTTAAAGTACTGGTGAAGAAGAAGAGGAACAAATAACTCCTTCTCAGGCTTAGGGAGAGTAACTCCTGCTATCGCTACTGACGCAGCTGAATCTAAAACTCTGTACGTTTTCTAGAGGATTTGAAACTTTGAAATGCATTGTGGGAAGTATAGGAAATTACGGATTGGCACGATTGAAGTAGAGAAGATGAAGAGTCCTGTAAAAAGTGGGAATGAATAATATTTACTCAAGCATTATGATAATAACAGTATTTTTGTGCTTATGTGTTCTCTCCTTCCTCCCCTCAGTGTCGTCATGGTTCATCTCCCCCCTGCTCTCTGGGCTCATGTCTGGAGGCCTCTTCCTGCTCATCAGACACTTCATCCTCAACAAGGTGCCCCCCCCCTCCCCCCTGCTGTGCAGTATCACTCACTCACCAGCACGCACGTTAACCTCCTAAAAGTTTCAGGCTCTAAACTCTGAGCACTAAGATTCTCATTTCCTGCAAAAACAGTAGATTTTCTTGTCCTCAGGTTTGAATCTCAGTATTAAGACACAGACGCACACACGCACAAGCTTGTCCAGAGAAACTCTGCTCAGATAATATCCTGTGGGTTTGGCAATACCTGCAGATCTGTTGTTACATAACCGGTGATTCCGGCGGAGGAGGAAGAGAAAAGTATTGAGGTTCATCCTGAGGTCACGGCTGCAGGTTCATGTTTGAGTGACTCACAGGCCGGGTTGTTATTTAGACGGCAGCCGCTGCTTCACTGGGTCAAACTCACCACGAGTTCATCTCTGTCTCCGCAGGTTATCTGCTTCAGATAAGTCAGAACACAACTTGATCTTGGGTCATGCTGCATCCAGCTCCTTGTCATAGTAAAAGCACACGTTGTGTAAGAAGTTCTGGTTGCATGTGTAGGTTAGATTTCCACAAATGTGAGCTGACCTGAATTAAACTTGTAACCTCAATAGTGAAATCCAGATGTTTTGTCGTTACACGGGTTCTACACTGTATTATCGTTTGGGAAACTTTTGCAGGGAGACTCTGTAGATTCCAAAATAAAGTAGTTAAGTAATATAAGGCCAAGCAATAACAATATTAATACAATATATATAAATGTGTTTAGAAAATAAATAAAATACACAATTATAAAATAAGAACTCATTAGAAAGACTTAGTAAGAACAACTATATAACAGTGATAAACAATGTATGTGCATATTTCTTATGTTTTTATAGTTTGTTGAATTGGTCACGGTTGATTTCATGTATTGAATCTTATGACCTGAAGGTATTATCTATTTCTCAGTCTGGTTGTGTGACTTTAAATTGTGTTTTTATTTGTAATCTATATGTGTGTGTTTCTGTATTCCTGTTGGTGTGAGGCGTATATTTTTAGCTCCTTATCATCACATCAGCGACTGCATTAAAAATCCATTTGTGTGTGTTCCCTGCAGGAGGACTCTGTTCCCAACGGCCTGCGAGCGCTGCCTCTCTTCTACGCCACCACCATCGGGATCAACACGTTTTCCATCATGTACACCGGAGCGCCGTGTAAGTGTGTGTGTGTGTGTGTGGGGGGGGGGTTAGTTGCTCCTCGGAGACATTACTCTGACACCAGTGTATGATCAAATTATCATCTCGGTCTCACTGATGTTGCCAATACCGTTGGCTCGCACAACATTCCTCCCGAGGGTGTGACGAGAGTATAAGTAGATTTTAACATTTCAAAACTACATGCCAGATGTGTTGCCTGTGTAAGTTATGTTCTTGTACTGATGTGTGTATGTGTGTGTGTTCATTAATTACAGTGCTCGGGCTGGAGATGCTGCCGGTGTGGTCCATCTTTCTCATAACGTTAGCCGGGTCGTTGGTGTGTGCAGCGATCGTCTGGTTCATCGTGTGTCCCTGGATGAGGAGGAAAATAGCAAGTAGGTATCTGTTAGTGTGTGTGTGTCCTGCTGTGTGTGTGTTTGTGTGTTTGTGTGTGTGTGTCTCCAGTCTTTCTCACGCCATCTGAAAGCACAGCACTCTGACCCAGGACGAACAACAGAGCCTCAGCCTCTGCTTGCACCAAACATCGGATGCCAACGGATGTGTTTTCTCTTTGGCCTTTGCCAAAGCCACTAAAGCCACCAAGGAGAAACCCTGTGAACTCCAGTTGCTCTGCTGAGACACTTGAGTTTTTTTTTGGGGGCATGTTGCTCCTTGACCGGATCTGAGGGGTTAAGATGATAGCCTGCGGTGGGGAAAGCTCTCAGATCAAAGTTAGGAGTCGCTGCTCTAATGGGAAAAAGGAGCCGGCAGCAGAGCAGACAACCGGGCAGAACACATGACACATTCAATTAAACAGTGGAAAGAGCAGTAGCTGGAACTTCTGAGAGACTGGAGGACATACGCTCTGTCAGGCAGGAGAAATAAGAACAAGAAGAAGAGTTTGCCTGAGATGCTTCACACGAATATGGAAACAAAAATCCTGGTTAAATTAGAGTTTTTACATTTTATATCAAACTTTTCAAAATAAAGTAGCGCTTTAATTGAAGTTATAATATCCATAATGAGGCTTAAAATAGGTTTCTCTCCTCGGGCGTTCCTTCACACAACTGATGCCGACTCGACTCCACCGGTTGCTCAACGTGTCGTGACCGTGAAAGTCTGCGAGGATTAGAGCTGAACTGCTTCCATCGAAATGGACCGAGCGGCAACTGGAGTTTGTTAGTGGGTTTATACGGACGGCTGTTTAGAGGAGTCGGGGGGGCATCGAGTCTGTCGGCGCTGGGATTAGTTTTTGATCAGCTGATGTTTACATACTGGTTTTTGTGGAATGCTGCTGCATGTTTTCTGGAAATTCTTGGTGTTAGTTCAGAGAAAACAACAAAGTTTCCAAACAGAAAAAATAATATAGTAGAACATGAGAGATTGTCTGTGTTGTGGAGGTTTAGTGTAAATATTGTTATTTTCTTTTCCTCATAGTTTGTATACAAGGCTCTGTAAACATTGTAAAGAGGATTTCATTTAGTTTTCTGGACATGCTCTGGTCACTAAACCCTCCGCCTCTCCGTCTCCTCCAGGTCGTCTAAAGAAGGAGCAGGCTCTGTCCAGGATTTCAGACGAGAGCCTGGACAAGATACCGGAGGAGGAGGAGGAGAGTCCCGTCTTCAAGGAGCTTCCAGGAGCCAAGGGAACAGATGAGGCCGTGTTGCCGCTCACCGGCGGCAGCAGTGACCGAGGGACCCGCACCTCCAGTGGAGAGCTCACCAACCTGGCTAATGGAGGCACCGTCCTGCCAAACGGCAGGGCGTATGGTATTTGAGATGAATCAATAAATCTACTCAAAACAAAATCACTGACTGTGAGTAAAACTGTGGTCAGGATATTAAGAAGAAACGCAAAATAGGCCTCAAGAAAACATAATTATTGGTGATTTTAAAAAGTCACCATCGGCAGGGTGGCTTGTTTCTGGTGGTTTCTTATTATATGCTATCAATCTGTGAGTTCTCTGACTTGACAGGAAAAGTAAATTACAAGTAGAATGTCACTCAGTCCAGTGAAACCTGTGAAAGGCCCAACAGTTATAAAACCACATTGAAATTCACTGGATCTGGATTTTCATAGTGGATCTGCACCAAATCGCACAGACTCATAAATATCAGCTCACTAAAGTATGCCACATTTTTATTTCTCCATCAAGATCCATGAATTGTTCTCTGAGAAATTAGGAAAATTGTTGAAACGCGCAATTAAATATTTTCCAGACCAATATGCACATCCGTCTTCCATCACTTAACATGTGTGAAGAGCTCAGATCAAATGTACCAGAGCTACTGGCATACATTCGTCCATTATCTGAATTTCATGTTATATTTAAATCCATTTTCTCTTTTAGAACGAGAAATTTAACTTGCAAATCTGTAGAAATAACCACTTATTGTTATTTGTGACATGCCTCCTCTTTAAGGAGCAGCTTTTAATCTGATTTAGAAGTTACTGCACTGTGTTGCTTTTGGCTACAAGCTTCCATTATCCTCAAACACACTGTTTTCCATATCCTCTCCCTCAGGTCGGACCAACTCGATGACCAACGGCTGCCTCAAGTCGCCCATCTCTAACGGCAGCTTCAGCTTCGATGGCCACATGCGCAGCGATGGCCAGGTGTACCACACGGTGCACAAGGACTCTGGTCTCTACAAAGACCTGCTTCACAAGATCCACCTGGGCCGCATGGACGACAGCGACCGCTCGGCCACCAACGCCGGGCCGCCCGACAACAACTACCGCCTGCTGCGCCGCAACAACAGCTACACCTGCTACACGGCGGCCATATGCGGCATGCCCGTCCAGCCGCTGGTACGCGCAGAGTCGCGTGACGACAGTGAGAAGCTGGTGGGTGAGGGGGGGGGCGGCAGGAGCAACAGCGTGTCCTACACCAAGAAGAGGATTCGCTACGACAGCTACTCGTCGTACTGCAACGCCGTGGCCGAGGCTGAGATCGAGGCCGAGGAGGGCGGGGTGGAGATGAAGCTGGCCACGGAGCTGGAGGGGGTGGAGGAGGAGGGGGCCCCGGCTCCTATGCCTCTGGACGACCTGGCCGAGGAGGATCACGAGGAGAAGGACAAACCCGAGGTGTTCCAGCTTTTCCACTTCCTGCAAATCCTCACCGCCTGCTTCGGGTCCTTCGCCCACGGAGGCAACGATGTCAGGTGCTGCCCCCTGCTGCTTACATGACAGATAGCATTGTGTATGGCCACTGTGCTGGTTAAAGTATATTTCATTAATACCTGTTAAAGCTTGTTTCCATAAAACACAGAGAAATCAGCTTCACTGTTCTTCTCTAACATCATTTATTCTCAGTGAAGCCAAGACGCCTGAGTCCAGTCGTAATCTAATTTCTCACATTGCAGTAATGCCATCGGGCCCCTGGTGGCGCTGTGGATGATCTACGCCCAGGGCGGCGTGATGCAGGATGCTGCCACGCCCATCTGGCTGCTGCTGTACGGGGGCGTCGGCATCTGCGCCGGGCTGTGGGTGTGGGGCCGCCGCGTCATCCAGACGATGGGGAAGGACCTGACTCCCATCACCCCCTCAAGGTGAGAAAGCCGCCATGTGGGGGAGCGGGTGTGGGGGGGAAGGGGGGGGGGGTTATGTGTGTGTGGCTGTGTTGGAAAGAGTATCTGTGGCAGAGGTGAACTTTCAAACATGTTCAGTTTGAGTCGCTCCAAAGAGTCTGGACTCGCTGACACACACGAGTCTGTCCTGGGCTGCAGCTTCCTCGGTAAGTACTTACGTGCACCCGGCCGTGTTAGAATAAAAACACACACACACACACACACACACACACACACACACACTTTATATACGGCTGTTAAACGCCATTGAACGGGCAATTGCCATTCAACACACTAAGACGTTCCCACTATGCTCACAGTGAAGGGCCTTACTCCGAGGCAGCACGATATATTTGGGAGTGACAGCTCTGTTGCCTGCAGTGCTTTGTATTCACAGGTACAGTGAACTTGTCGGACTGATCAAGGACATTTGTCTGGAGTTGAACTCTTTTCTACTTCCCAAACACAGCTGCTGCTGCTTAATTCATTTTTACCACACCAACAACCTGCAAGTACCATCATGTCTTAGCATTTTATTCAATTTGGTTGTGGCTGCAAAGGAGTATATAGTCAATTCTAATCATGTTAATATGTTATATATATTTACGTTTTGTTTTTTTATTGATTTTTCTTCCTCCAGATGTATAGATTGATTTGATTTGATTTTATTTGGACATGGACATGACAATGTCATTGGACGAACCAGATGCATTGTTTACAGTGTATTAGCATAAATGCTAGTTTACAACACCTGTCCACAGGTAATTTATTGATAAATAATCATGTCATCAAAACACCACTTGCATGAACTTTAAACTTCTATCCTTCTTTTTACTGCTCTTGGAACACGTTCAGGAAGCTACAGCAGCGGTCGGTGCTGTGCCTCTCAGCATTGGCAGTGAAACAGAAATAGTACACACTCTGTTTTCTCCTCCTGCCCTTTGACTCATTACATAACAATCATGAATAAATTAGTGGTCTGGTTTGGACCATAACACATAAGGCCCCAGGGCTCGATTCATCCAACGACCTGAGCAATGAACATCACGCATCCTTAGCCACTTACTGCCTCTCCTCCATCCTTCTAATCAATATCTTTATACCTCTCTCTCTCTCTCTCTCTCTCTCTCTCTCTCTCTTTCTCTTTCTCTCTCTCTCTCTCACTGTGTCCTCTTGTCTTCCCAGGCAGTAGCTGAAGTGTGTGTGTGTGTTTTTGTGTACTTCAGGGATGTTTGTCTGTATCATGTCAGCTCAAGGAGGCCGGGCTCAGCTGTGCCTCTAGGTCATTGTGCGGTGAATGTTTGTGCGCGAGCATGTTTGCATGCTAATGTCTAATTTGCTCCAGAAAATATTGTGTGTCTGTTGTTGTTTTTGTTGCCTCTGACGGACCTTCTCCAGCATAAACACTGACTTTGTCAGGACCAGTAGACCTCATGGGGACCAAAGCCTGGTCCTAATGAGGGAGAACTTCATTTCTTAAGGTCATAATGAGGATAGCTGTACAAAGCTGAGTGTGTGTTTGTGGGGGGGGAGGCATCACGCAGGGTTACAGAAAGTTGTTTGGCGTTCTGGATGAAGAGCAGTACAGTTGAGGGGCGAGGGAGGGAGGGGTGAAGCCACAGTGAGGATCCGACCACAAGCTGTAACACCCGGCTGCACTTTTCTGTTCCAGTCTGCTCTCCTCCTTTTTTCAAATATATTCCTTCCTACTCTCTCCTGTAAATCTCTATTTTGTGGTTAACCCTCCTCTTCTTCATTCTTTCCTGTTCTTCTCTCCCTACTACATCTTTTTAGATGTAGTAGGAGCCTCTCACCTCTAAATCTTTCCTTACTCACTTTATTACTTTTCCCCTCTTTCTTCATTTCTCCTCTTTTTCTGTCCCTCCTCCTCTTTTCATTCTTAATTTATCTCTTTCCAACACCAGCTTAGTTTTTTTTCGCCAGGACTCAAAGACAAATTTGTTCTGCTCCACTGTTCTAAAGGCTCCTCTGGTGTCTGTTTCAATGCATCACGCTGACAAAGAAGAGTGTGTGTGTGTGAGTGGGTGCGTTTGCGTGTGTGTCTCTTTAGTTATAGGGGCCAATTTTGTTTAAAAAGAAGTGGTTGTTTGAGGGTTTGAATCAGGTTTAGTTTAGGAATTTAGTTTTGATGGTTAAGGTTAGGGGAGGTGTTTGGGAAGACTTTGTGTCAATGAGGGTCCTCACAACTATAGAGAGACTATAAGTGTGTGTGTGTGTGTGCTAGATAAAAAGGTTTAAAAACTGCTAAATGGTGAATGGCATTTATATTGTGCTTTTACATCACAGATTCATAGAGCACTTCCCTAACTAGTGCACCAGCACAGTTTTTGATTAGAGGACAAGCTGCCAGCGCTGAGTGATGCTTCAAAAAACATATCAAGACAAAAAAGTTCAAATCAGGTGATAATTGTCACCATCAATTATATTTGTTTCAAGTTTAAAGACTCACCCGAGGTCAAATTCATCATTATGCATTGAAGCATTCAACATAGATAGACGGAGAGGCTCGATGTAGTTTATCCCGAACTGGAGACATTCCAGGAACATAACACACGATACAGAATCTAAAAATACATCCAAAGTAGATAAAAGATCAAATATAAAGAATGTAAATTATATTATCCAATTATCCCCCCCCCGCTGTCTGAAATGTGTCTCTACTCACACCTAAGAGAAGCGTCCAGGTCGAGTCAACTTCACTGTGAGAGCCGTTGTCCCTTGCTGCTGGCGAGCGCCTCATTGGGACTGAAGTGACCTGTTGCTGAAGATCTCACCCGATCCGACCTCAGTCGATGTCTGTTCCCAGGACCTCTCCTGACTGTTGTGTTATTTATTTGGTGTGTAACTGCAAAGAAGGAAGTGCTCGCTCATGAATCGCTTCACCCCCCCCCCCCCTTTTTTTTTTTGCTTTCTCATTCATCTGGTTTCTCTTCATTAATCTGGTGGGGGGGGGGGGGGCTCTCTTCCACAGCGCCCGCGGGTCTGTGTGTGAATAATGTTCTGCAAACGGGACAAAGTGTCTCCAAGTCAGGACCCGGGAAAACGAAAACGCACATAACCACCTGTCTGTGAAACGTATCTGTGTGAAATCCTGATGTGTCTGTGTGTGTGTGTGTGTGTGTGTGTGTGTATATGTGTGTGTGTGTGTGTTTCAGGGTGAGATGATGTGTGATAGCCATGTTTTATCCAGTGTGTGTGTTTAAGTATACTTTAAAGATCTGTTTAATCCTGATGCTGCAGTGTTCACCGTGCCGTCAGCAGCCGGTTCCCTGACATTACAATGAAGAATGTTTCTTTGCCCCCCCCCTCCCCCACCTCTCCTCCTCTCCTCCTCCACAGTGGATTCACTATTGAACTGGCTTCCGCACTCACAGTCGTGTTCGCTTCCAATATCGGAATCCCTGTCAGTACCACACACTGCAAGGTATGACTGAGTGGACCTCCGGGGCCGGCCTCTCACTTTTCTCCCCCCCCACAGGCGTCTCCAGGGGACAGGGAGCTCACGCTGCCTCCCGGGGCTGCAGGGCCGCAATCACACACAAACCATTCTATTAGAAAAATCAAGAAGTCCGGTGTCAGATCACGGCTGTGGATTATTTATATTCACATTATTATAAAAAGTTGAAAGCCGATCTGCGTTCATTCCTTTTTTCCACCCTGATAAGATTCATCAGAAACAACAAATTTCATTTTATTATTGATATTTCGGCCATAATTATGATAGTTATGATGACATTGTACCAACATAAATACTGAGATCTGGAAACATGGTGACATTTCTGCATTAAAATCCAAACAGAACAACATTGTTTTTTGTCCAACTGTTTGCACGGCGTCAGTGTGCAGGCTGAGCAATGAAAATACTAAACAAACAAAAAATGATAATCTACAATTTGATTTACAGATGATTTATTACCCTAGAAACAGAGCCCTTTGTTTGTTAAATGGAACATAATCTTATAAAGTCTCTGAATCAGAATCAGAAAGTATTTATTGCCAAGCAGGTTTACACCTACAAGGAATTTCCTCTGGTTATTGGTGCATACAATGAACAGAAACATAAAAACACAATAAATACAACACACATAAGAAAAGCAATAAAAAGAAACAATTTATATTTACTTACTATTCACTTCTTATTTAATCACTTTTTCTAATATTTAACGTCTCACTTGCCTGAGCGGTGTGTCCCTATTTTTCCAGACCTCTGCAGTTATCTTGTATAATATTATTATTATAAGACCTTAAATGTCACAAACCAAACCAAACCTTTGATTCCCTGCATCTGACAATCACACCAGTCCTCCATCGGGTCTTTTTACTGCGTTGAAACAATCAGAGCGGTGTCCGGCCGCCTGCCCCCCCGGCAGCAGTGTGCAGCCCCTCCCCCCTGGTTCTTCACAGGAGCAGGTTTCATGCAGGTTTCATTTCCCCCAGCTCTCTTTCATGTTGCCCCCCCTCTCACCAGTGGCATGGTTTGGTGTGTGGGTCCTCCACCCTCCCGTCCTCGCCTGCAAGCAGACCCCCCCGACCCACCTCCCTCCTCTTCCCCCCCCGACCCCCCGTCTCACTTGTTTTCCACTTTAATTTACCTCTCCCTCTCCATCTTTCTTTCCTTCTCTCTCCACTCATCTGTCTTCACAGCGGATTTTGCATTGAAGTAATGAGTGCGCTATCAGTGCTTGTTGCATCAAATGTGGGCATCCCAATAAGCTCCACCCATTGCAAGGTATTGGAGTCATTGGAAGTGAAGCGTCACCTCATCAATGCTTCACCTGTAGCTGTCAATCGCCACAGCCAATCACAACTCCTGCAGTTGACGTTTTGACCTCTCGTGCAGTTTCCCTCCAGCGGCCAAATCTCCCACGAGTCCTCATGAAGGAAGAGTTAAAATTTTAAAAGAAGAAAAATAAGGAAAATAATGTGGAAGCTCATCAGATACATCGAAGCTGTTGAACTATATATTTTTTTAAAGTAGAGACTTGTGAGAATTTATCATGCTTCGAAACTTTATCAGATTTCCTTTTTTTTACATGTTGCCCTAATCTATTTAAAATTTGATAATTTAATGAATCCCCTCATATTTGTTAGATTTTTCTTCAAATAGGTTGAACTTGACTTTAAATTATATAAACGTTATATTATTCCTATAATTCTACAGCCTCCATTCTACATTTTACGTTCACACTGGTAGCTTGTACTGGGACGATGGGGGGCAGAGTTCAATTTAAAGATATTTTAGATGCTTTAGTGAAAATAATAAAAGAAATGGAACTTTCAAAAATGTATTTATAT
This sequence comes from Platichthys flesus, assembly GCF_949316205.1. Taxonomy (NCBI): domain Eukaryota; kingdom Metazoa; phylum Chordata; class Actinopteri; order Pleuronectiformes; family Pleuronectidae; genus Platichthys; species Platichthys flesus. The sequence continues at coordinate 6,236,741 of NC_084947.1, forward strand.
TTAGATCAGGGTCTCTGCTAATGGGGAAACTGCACAAGACTCAAAACCGGTATTAAATTGCTGATGATCAATTCATCTAAACATCAACATCGACATCCATATCTTTATTTCATTCCTCACTGATTCCCCCTAAAACCTCTGATGATCACCCGCCTCTGCCCAGATGCTAAATCTACTGATTACAGGAGTCACCGTTTAGTCGTGTTGGTGATTTGATCGATTTAATGATTGTGGAGGTCGCTCAGGCGTTGTTGGAGAAAAAAACAAACAAATCTGTATTTTATAGATGTTACTGAATTTGAAATTGAAATGTTAAGAGTCCAACAACGTCTGTGAACGACTCCCAGAAGGCTGTGAGAGAGAGAGTGAGTGTGTGATTGTGTGTGAGAAGCAGAGGGCATCCATTCAGTTTGGTCTCTGTTCAGTCGGTGCACATTGACCTTTTTTCCTTTATGGATTTTTAGTTTTTTGTTGTTGTTACTTCTGCGGAGGTTAAACTGAATTGATGCCCGGGCCTGGCGCTGTGGAGTGTGATGGTGTACAGTGACTCATTGTTTCAAAAAAGCTCTGCAGGCGCTCGGCAGCACAAACACCGAGGTCACAGGGGTTTAGGATCTGTTGCTGCATAGCTGAAATACTACGAATGGTTGTAAACAAACAACACGGCCACGAAATCCGGATTTTCTCCCACACAAAGTTTGCTTGTAGAGAAACATTGGTTAAACCAGACAAAGGAGAATCTGAGAAATTTGACAATCTTTAAGCCCATTTGGATCAAATCTCCTTCTGTATTTGTTTGATCTTTAGTAAAAAACTAAACCACCTCAAACCAGACGTGTGTCGACCTGCCCTCCCTCATGAGCTGTGAGTGTGACGGGAGGCACTTCGTGTCTCTGTGGTCGTGTAAGAGCAGACAAACAGTTTGATTCCCGCCCACCTGCAATGTCAACAGAGCTGAAACCAGTCGCTGCACATTCAACTCGGCTGCAGCACAATGAAGAGTCTGAAATGTGTGTCTCCGAAATGTATTCTCAATCTGTTGTGTTTTGATTTGTATGAAGGTGAGTGAACAATGCATTATATTGGAAGTCTGAGATTTGCAGATATTTTTGAATTATCAAATCGAAATTGCAAAATGAGCTTTATTTGATAAAAAAAAAAAGCTAAACCTGCCAGTTTCAGACTTCCACACAAATTAAATGTAGGTCACTTTAATAATCTGCTTGCTCTGACTAACGCAAACATTTTGAACTGAGCTGGTTTTGATGAGCTGAAGGATGCGTACAGGCTTTTCTGGTCAGATGCTAAATTTGTGTGTTATCACCGTTTGCTCAATTATTATCAGCGTTTGTTCAGCTCTTATAAGCGGTGGAATATGCTTTGTACTTCAACCGTGTTACTATCAATGAAAATAAATTGAATAGATATATACTGGGAAATTGAACAAATAATAGTTTTCTAATGGTATCGGGACAAAATCTTTAACTAAACTTTAACCTGGATCGATTTGAAGTTGCTTCCCCTGTCGCTTTTTAACGATTGATTAAAACAATAACACATTAATGCGTCTAAAGGAGAGAATCACACCCGGAAATTTAATTTAAAATTTAAGTCAAAATGACCATTCGCTTTTAAATACTCCATCATAAGGAAAACCTGGACACACCTTCAGCTCCTCAGTATCTTTACCATCTAAACATTCCTGCTGCTGATTGTCTCTCTCTCTCCTCTGGCTCCGGCCTCCAGGTGGGATCGGTCGTGGCCGTGGGTTGGATCCGCTCCAAGAAGGCGGTGGACTGGCGCCTCTTCAGGAACATCTTCCTGGCCTGGTTCGTCACGGTGCCGGTGGCCGGCCTGTTCAGCGCCGCCGTCATGGCCCTGTTCGTCTACGGCATCCTGCCCTACGTCTGAGGGCGCACGGCCGGGAGGGATAACACGGGAGGAAAGAATCAGAGAGAGAGAGAGAGGGAGACTAAAAAAATCATAGCTGGAGTGTCAGGGGTACAGAGAAAAGAGGAAGAGAGCGAAGAGAGAGAGAGAGGGAGGGGGCTGCAGAGGTTCACACGTGGACTTGGTTGTACTGTGGATGTGAGGAGGGTTGGTTCACCTGCTTCCTGGCTCCAGAGTCCAGACATCTCTGCGACTCATTTCAGTTTCTAATCGCTTTTTTATTTATTCTCTTCTACGGGTGCAAGTTCCCGTCGCGTCGGCCGAACCATTCGATCTGCTGTACAGAAGTTTTCTAGTAACTTTTAACAGGAATTATTACAGGAAATTATAGTTACTGGGGAAGCGGTGTCCCTTTCTGTCTCTTTCTTTCAAAACACTAGACTGCAAACGACAAAAAAATGATCAAAACCAGCTCATTCTGCCCCCCCCCCCCCACGAGGTAGCTTAGGCAGTCAAGTGCTTACTATTCCAAAAAGCCAGGAAAAAAAGAAATCTGTACATATTGTTGTTATTGAATGGAGTGTGATTTATTTGTACTGCAGCTTGCTTTAAAATTCAAATTTAAAAAAATGAAATGAAAAGATGTGCGTGGTCAACCAACCCATCCGTCATCTCACTGTTAACACGCTCGCCAGGTACAACTGGGGCCAAACGGAAAGGACCCCTCAGAGAGAGAGGGGGGGGGCTGTCGCTCTGCTTTCTTATTTTCCACGATACCATAGAAACCTGATTTGCTACAGAGTTGATTTTTTTTTTTTTGTTGTTGTTTTTGTTGGGGGTCAAAAGCTCCTGTATGGTTTTAGAGATGGATCTCGTATTTTTTAATGATGTATTATACTGTAATTTGTAATGTAAATACTGTCCTTGAAAGAGTTTGGGGTCGGAATTGGGGATCATGGTTTGTATTTAATGTGGCAGGGTGGGGGTTTGGGGGACACGCACACACACTCATGAACACACACTTGACAGGCTGCTGGGTTATTCCCCCCCCCCCCGTGGTTGGCGGAAGTTTGTTTCCTGAATGGGGAAAACGGGATTTAAATTTTAAATGAATCAAACCGAATCCGTCCTCAAAGTGGAGAAATTACGTTTACGTTAGTTTTTTATCTCAACGGGTTAATTCATCTGTATTGAGAGAAAGTTCTTTTTAAAAATAAAGCCCTTGAGAAAAGGTTTAGTTGGGTTTCAGAGGGCGGTCGCTCTGTGACAGCAGCACCAAGCCAAAGGAAGCTGCGTTGTCGCCAATTTAAAGTAGAATAATTTAAAGATCTAAGTGCAGCAGAAGCCAAAATATTAAAATATAACAAAATGAGGCAAATATCAACTGAAATGTTCACATATCTGCACCCGTTTGCCTTTTTATTTACATACCCGAGCCTCAAACCTGAGGTGCGTCCGTCAAGATGCCTCCAGACGTCAACGCCTTGCTGTGTCATATCAAACACACACACACACAAAAATAAGGCAAACTGTTGTATTATGTCTCTGCCAGTTAGACAGAGGGTTGAGGAAAACTGGGATTCAACCCCAGCCACACTTGTAGCTCCTCTGAACGGGCCGGTGCTGTGTTTTAGAAGCGTAGACGCGTCCGGCTCATCGATCACCTGTGTTTCAGTCAGAGTGCTGAAGGTCAGCGAGACATCACGTGGGTCAAGTCGAGGGCCGGACGTGGAGAAAACCCTCTGGTGTCACGAAAACATCACACGACTCTTTGTCTGAGGATCGTGATGTTTGGATAGGATGGTACCGGGGGGGAAGGGGGGGGGGGGTGTACTGATCATCACCAGCTTTTTAAGACGAACAAAGTCTAAAGCGTTTTTTTTTTTTTATTTGAACAAACTCGATGCCAGGTGTTGCAAGTTCTTTTAGTTCTTGTGGTGTGTTTCCTAATTTCATTTTTTGTTTTTCTCTGTCATGAACAAATCTATGCTTAAGTAACCACTTGCCTTGTAACTTTGTGTTTTAACTTTGTGCAGATACGGTCAAAATAATTAAGTACTGTGGTGTTTACATCGTAACCATATTGTAGAGTATCTGAAGAAGAAGAAGATATAAAAAAAAAACTGTTGCCTAATGATGCCAATGAAAGACAAACTATTAACCATGACTTTTTAAGTGCAAGGAAAAAAAATACAAAATAACCTGAAGTGTCTCGAGGGGAAGAGAGCAAAGAGCAAGTGTGCACACGATGACCTGTTTTCCGTTCTTTGTGGTAGTGGTAGCGCTCGTCATGATCCCTGTCACTTTACACTGCTACTACAACGTGTTAACACTACATGAATGGGTGCAATTCAGTAATGAACTAGAGAAATTTCATCAAGACTATATATTTTTCTACCATATCTGAGTTTTAACCTGAGCGAGCTTCCAGGCACTATGGAGGACACACTGTGGGGTCGACGGGGGAATCCGCTGAACAGGGACTGGCTCACAGCTGATGACAGACGGTCTTAGTACAGGGTGTCTCACCTTGCCGGCGCCATGCCACACACTCCCTCCCAGCCCGGTGTGTTCTCGTAACATGTAGATTTGACGTGTCGGTTGCCGGTAGATCAGATTTTAAAATTACCATTTTTATTTTTGAATTTTTAGATGAAAACGCTTTGTAATTTTGTTTCCCTGTACCTGCTTGGACCCGAGCTGCGGGAGCAGGACGGCTGCTCGCTGAAGGGCGAGAACTATCGAATCCGAATCTGTGTAGCTGAGAAATCTGAAACCGTGAAGGAAAACTGGACCGTGAGGACATTTGTCTCCTTGTTTTGGCAGATTATGACTTTTGAAGCTCTTTACTATGACAGGCCGTGTGTTTCAGAGGGGGCCGCACGGAGCGGGGGGGCCCACATCGGAGCGTTTTGAAACAATTTCATGATGCACAAATACGTGGTAGTTAATATTCTAAATGTGTGCAAGCTCCAAAGGCACAGAGCCAACACTATGGAACTGAACAAGAGTTTTTATTCTGCAGAACTCAACTTTTAATCTGTAAAATTAAGATTGTCATTTTGTGTTTCAAAAGTTAAGAGGTTCTGCTCTATTTGTCGAACAAATTTTAAATGTAAATTTCAAATTGTGGAAAATTTACCCCTGATTTGATTAGAAAGCTCATGACCACAGTTAACGATCAGTAAATTAGAATTACTAAAATCCTACATGACCCTACAGGTTAGCTTCTGTTCCGCTAGATGGTAACGACTAGCCTACAACTCCCATGAGTCTTAGCAGTTAAACAAATGGTAGCAGCTGTTGTTCAATGTTCAAATGTCCAAATGTAATTTGAAAAAGAAAACCTTCAGTAAACATCTTTCATTGTTTTTATAAAACCACGTCTTCACCACGCTCTGCAGGTCCCCTCTGTATCACCATCATCTTTTGTTCTTCCGTGCATTCTCAGTCCTGATAGGCCAAAAGGGATGCACTGCCCCAAGATGGGGAGGGGAGAGTGAAACTCGCCCTCTGGTGGCAGCGTCAAGTGTCTTTGACAGAAATGATAAAAAATAGCTTAAAATTCATTTCAAAGAGGTCACTGTTTTTCACTTTGTCCAGCAGAGACAAAAACACAGACGCGTAAATATTTTGCGATAAAACGAAACGTGTGTTAGCTTGATCCGAAAATTGTTCACGGACACGATGTTTTCAAGACCTTTAAATGCATCAGTTAAATTCCTCAATACAATTTAAAACCAAAGTAAATTTAACCCTGTAGGACTGAATTTGTGATATCTAATAACAATTGGTTTGACATGCACGCAGCCACTAGATGGCGTAGTCTGACACTTTCCCTCCCTGTAAGCGAGGGACAGCATTTTAGACCAGATTCAACCGATCAGTATAAATCAACCAGTGGTGTGGTGCGATTGCCATTGAGGGAGTTTCTGTGCTTCTTCTGCGTTTATAACTGTTTTTCGTCAACTTTTCTTGTAGAGGAAAAACGAGAGAAACAGAATGTGCCATTTTCTTTCTCCCTGGATGTGCAATACAAGCTCTTCTCTCGTGAAGGCGCAAAACGACATGGCTGTCGCTCTGTGGTCATGTAGCTCCACCTGCCCCGGTGTAATAGCGCCCCCTCCTGTCTGTGTGGAACTAGCACCACCTGACGGAGGCGGAGGGCCGTCAGCTCAGACCTTCATCTGGATGTGGCTGTCTCTTCGTTTTCTGGTCTGTTGTGTAATAGAATGTGCTCCTTGGCTGGCCTGCAGGCTTTACAGCTCCGTGTTGTCTTTTTACTGTTTACTGCTGTTTAACTGTCCGGTCCTTCAAAAAGTACAAGAAAAATAAAGATAATAATAGATGAATAAAAAAAAAAAATCTAAAACTGTAGCCTGCTTCTTCAAAATCTTAAAGCTCTTCTGATTTGCATATATCGTACTGTAATGTTTTATTTAAGATTTTAGTGAGAAAACAATGTCTGCATTTAAACTAAATTATGGGAATTAAAATTACAAAGAAAACCTAAAGTGCACCGAGTTGTGTCTTGTTTTTGTCGTCATGTTTGGGTTGAAGATGAGATGCCTGTTTGTAAAGTTTGAATTATCACAGACTTCACCATGTGCACTACAGGAGCAGCAAGATGATGTCATAAAGTCACATGACCACATACACAACAAAAGTCTGAAACCCCTTCACATTCACGTGATGAAAAAGATTAGTGACAATTTTACTTTTTGGTTCGTTTATCTAAAGAATAAACTTTTCTTTTGAATAAGAAGCCTCAAAATAGTGCTGATGTGTACTTTATACTTTTTATTATTAAAATCATTTTTGTTACCATCCACAAAATCTGTAGCATATTAGTTATGGTTAATTCAAGTCAAGAGAGTTTTTGACATACATACATTTCAATAAGATTTATTTAACTCATTTTCTCTATGAACTTTTTTCTTCCACTCCACTTGGTTGTTTGTTTTCTCCACATGTTCAAGAGGTGTCCAGTTCTACAGTGTTGGGAACAGGTAAAGTATAAAGAATACAGAAAGAAACTATTAAAGCTTTTTTTTTGTAAATTCAATTCAATTAAATACTGGATATGAGATTGAAGTATAAATTCTCAGCTGTGGTTTGAGTAGGTTCACATCAATATAAAGACAATGGCTTTAAACAACTTAAAACTTGTAGTATACACATTGTAGGGGTTCAAAGGTCAAAGACACTTTGTTACTGAATTTAATAAAGTTGACATAAAGCAGCCAATATTATTAAACTGTAGATTTATTGTATCAGAGCGTCATAACACCGAGCTGACAGTAGCATTAAAGTGCAGTTTAGATATGAAACAGTGGCACCACTCTCATGTGTGATGTGGTGTAGAACCCAGTCCATTGTTTTGATTTTAAATCTTTAAAAAAATCAAATGTTTATAATATATAATATGTAATTACAGATTTTTTTTAAATCCTGATGTCAAACTTAGTATTCACCTCCAAGATCCTTTTATCAACCAGGCTGTACTTCAACCCTTTTCTTCACGATACTGTTAAACACTCCTCCATGGCTCTATAGACTTAACTAAAAAATAATTTAATGTATAAGAATGATCTGTTTTTTAGTTTGCCAATCTTACCAGCCTCATTACTGTAATATATAGATGTGTTTGGTGATGTTAACCCTTCACAGAGATTAAATTGGTTGTGTCTTGGGTCGTGTCTTTGCCGGTTTCCTCCCACTTTGCATGTGTTTGGTTTCCCACGGCAGCCGAGCTCTTTAAAGACTGAAAGAATCTGTCCGATCTTTTCAAGTCAACTTTAATTTACGGGTTTCAGCCGAGATAGTAATTCAGTGACTTGGCGCAGATTGAACTTTAAGTTCCCAGAACCGAGGCCGTGTTTTAACTGAGCTGAACATAAAGAGTCGGTACAATAAGGCTGAGAGATGTCGGTTTGATGCTGACATGTAACAAGTGACACTCATGGGATAAATGGTTTCCTTTCTCATGAGTTTCGGGAGAGACCCTTTGTGAAAAGCGTCTGTTGATCTTGGATTCTTCATCTGTGCTCCTGGTGTTATTCTTCTGAAAGTCCTCCAGCTGTGAGCGTGTGTGGCTCCTGCACATTGAGAACCTCGGATCATGGATGAGGCCTGATGTCCACTTCGCCAACTTTACTGTTCAGCTTCTCTTTAAGACTGAGGTAAGTACAGTGTGAGCATGTCGGCTGGAACAATGAGTCGATTACTTGACCGTACATCAATTACAATTATTTTTAAAAAGTCCCCACCATTCTGTGTACCAAGTGTCACCGAGCAAGACCCCCCCCCCCACCCCCCCAACGGGAGAAAGTGCTGTACATAGATTCACCGAATGAATCTTCTCGCTTCCTCCGATTGGTGATCAACTGTACACAGACCATTTAACATCTTTAGGATGTTCCTGAAGTTGAATATATTCTTCAGGCTTCAGTACAGTCGGGTGTCATCTGCGTAACAAGTTCTCCTTCTGCTACAGACATGCGTTAGGAGCCAACCAGACTGAGATTGACATGTAAGATCGTTGCTTCTTTTTTTTTAACCAGATGCTGCACATGCCTGCTTGTAGGGTACCAATGGAGAGAGAGGTAAAAAAAGTTAGGAAAAGTAAAAACACAAACCGGAGAGCAGGATTTGGGTTAGTTCATTTCCGTCCAAAACATTTTTATTGTCCTCCAAACTGAAAGGTTTACCCTGTCATTTGGCCTGTCTGCTCAGCCAAAAACATACATTGCATTTCCTCAGGTAGCAGTGGAGGCATACAAAGATCCTTTTTTTTATTTTATTTTTTCTTGACTGAGAAATGAATGGAAAGAGAAATACAGGATTCTCTCCTTCAAGTCACATTATGAGTAATCTTTGCATTCAAGAGTAATGGAGAGAAGATTAATTTCAGGTCACAGGAAGCTTGAGAAAGTAGCATCTGGTCTTCCGTCAAAGAGAGAGAGACAGAAAGAGGGGGGGAAACAAAAACAAAAAAACGTACGTAGACCAGGGTGTCTGTGTTTCCTCCGAGTTAGAAAAGGACTGAAAATGGTCTCGCTGAAGACGTCGTCTCATCTCCGTCCGCCTCCGAGTTGTGTGTTGCCTTGACGTAGAGCATCTGTAGTGTACACAGGTGGACACTGGATATGCGATTCCAAACCAAAGTGCCCACAGTCGATATAAAGCAAGGTCACATGACCCAAAACAAGTGATGTCACATAAAGGGGAGGGGTTGAGACTGGACATGAATGCAACCCGAATGCGGTCCTCAGTCTGTTTGTGTGTCTGTTTGTGTGGTTGTGTGTGTGTTGGTGCAGAGATGCCCGTGATGCGGCACTCAGCACAGTTAATTTACAGTTACTCGGGTGTCTGAACGAAAGAGAACGACCCCCCCCCCATCTGGTGACTGTGCAGTTCAAAATGGGCACATGGTGATTTAAGCTCATGCTTAAGTTGTGGTAATCCATCCAAGCACTTCTTTTATTCATAACTATAAATACACAGCAGCGTTTTTTTACCGGAGAGGTTTCAGTCTGCCTTCTCTCCCTGGGTGAGTGTGTGTGTGACGTGTTTGTCTCTTAAAGACGGCTAACTAGGCTTTGCTCATCTGCCAGAGGAAACACGGGTTATGTGGAATTGATTATCAACTTTCATATAGATTTTTCTATAATATATTTATATAGTTATTTTTTCCTTTCTCTCACACACCCACCACGCTTGCTTGCTTTCACATTCTCTCGTCTCACTACTTTTATTCAACGTACACAACTTAATAAACATGGGGGTCGAGTGGGGAGCGACAGAGCTGAAATGACAATCACTGAGAAAAAAAATTAAAATAAAACAAAGCCCAAAAAAAAAACTGCAGTCTTTTCTTGTCATCCATTGGCAGTTGGACCGACTCCGCCGTCAGCCAGTTTCAATGGTGGTTTGAGGGGAGGGAGTGGCCATGTCATCAAAGGGGCGGCGCGGGCGGCTCTTTCTTCGTGGGGGCTGTTTTAGGCGTGGTTTTCGTTGTCTTGGTAGTTGGGGTCGACTCCTTAAGGTTGAGGTTCTCCAGTGCCACGTCCAAGGTCATGACCTCAACACAGCCCATGGCCTCGAAGTCAGCGAAGTTCCGCAACGTGCCGTGACAGTTGTCCTCGTCCTCGGAGGCCGACGCGTCCTCGTCGGGCAGCAGCGTGGACAGCAGCAGCTCCGCCACGAACAGGCTCCTGTCGGCCCACTGGGCCTCGCACGCCTGCCGCTCCGCCTCAGACAGCCGGGGTTCGCTCAGCCTGTGGGAGGAAGAGTCAACGTGTGAAAACCGAGAGGAAGCAGGTAAATGATCATGAAGGTGCAGATTGAGAAGAACAGATTCAAGAACAGTATGGGTCAAACATCTAAATGAATCACAGACACATTTGCGAGGAGCAGGAACTGAAAATCCAAAGCGATAGTCTCACCTGCTGAGTAGAAACTGGGAGCTATGTGCAGTGTGCTGTGCGTTCGACTCAGGCGGACCCGGGTTGGGACTGGGGTTGCTGTTGTGGTTGGCGCTTGAGTTGGAGTTTGTGGCGGCTGAATTCGTATTGAGGATTGCATTGGCTCTGCCTCCGCCCCGGTTGGCGTTCCGGGCCGTCTCCAGCGTCTGACGCGCCGCCTGGGCTTGCTGCCGCTCCAACTGGAGTTGCATCTGAAGCTGTTGGAGCTGAGAGGCTGAGGGGCCCGAGCTCAGCTGGCCGCCCGCCGAACGCCGCACCCCCGACAACTGGGACAGAAGCTCTGGAGGGACAGGATGGAGAGGAGATGTCAGATATGATCATAAAGTAGTTCGCCCAGTTAACCAGGCAGCTCTGAAGAAAACCCAATTTTAATCAAATAATATGAAGTTAATTCACATTGTTGTTCCCTTAAAACTTGCAATTCCCAAGTCACAGAACTGTCACCCGAGCCCAAGAGACAGTATGTCCAGTACAGTATGTGCAGTATGTGCAGAATGATAAGATCAGTGAGGTTCTCGGTCTAAACGTGGTCGGATCAGCTGAATCCACCGGCCCTGCAGGTCTCACAGGTCGTTCAGGAGGAGCTTGAGCCTGTTTGTGAGGCGGCCTGAACCAGGACCCTCATTACAGCCCAGCTGGAGCTGACATGGTGAATGCCAGGAACTGAAGCGGATTGAAATTGGGAACAGTATAAACAAGAAAGTGCCACATCAACAAGTCTACCCACATGTTACTGTGGCATCCTCAGCATGTTAAAGTTCCCACTGAACTGGACCATATCCAACATGCTAGAAAAATACTAACTGTGTCCACATGTCTGATTCTCACAGAAACGCTGCTCATTCACTTTGAATGTGGTGACGTCACACGTTGTCAGGGGAAGTGCCTACACCCATGTTCAACTTCTATCTCAAATGCAAATATTGTGACTGTGTCTGGCAGGATTGATCCTGTGCTGGTGACCAAATCTGTCTGTGCCGACACCAAGAAGGATTCAGGTTTCTGCCTGACCTAGATCAGGCTTCACAGCTTATTGTTCTGCCCCAGAGGAAATGTGTACTTCACACGTCAGCATGTAGTTCACCATGTTACCATGTCTTTTCTTCTGACTGTGTGTGTGTCTGTGTGACTGACCTGCTATGGGGTCCATGGCCTCTCTGCTGTAGTTGGAGCTCTGTGAGGAGCTCTGACTAGTGGAGAGCCCCCCTGTGGTGCTGCTGGTGAAGTGCATGTTAGACCTGCGGGCTCGTGGACCCCCCAGCCCGCGCCCTGGGTGAAACATCCTCCTCACGTGCCGCACGCCACTGGATTCATCGTGAAGCAGCCGTTAAGGAACATATCAGGAACATCAAGCTACTACCATACTAATCACAATTTCAATTGTTTACCTGATTTCTTAAATTACGCTTTCTACAAAGAAACCGTGAAAGCAGCCCCACAGCAGCAACAAGCAGATAGTGAATTTTTGCTTCATATTAAATCACTGAATTCACTCAGGAATTCAGAAGCAGCTTCTAACATATTTGCATGATGCTCTCATGTCTCCATGAACTCAAAGCCATTTAACAATTTTTCTTCTCGACCACATGTATTTAAATATCCAGTATACATGTATATCAATCGATCATTAGTCCTCGTCCAGAGTATTTGAGCTGGTTTCCAACAGACCATAGCATGTAATGTCATTTCAACCCTTGATAAATGTAATCCACTACATAAGCAAACGCCTCTTGAGAAGTTTTCCTCTCTTTTTCCAGAAATCTGTAGACGAAACATTTGGGTAAATACCTGCATAAACTCTGCTGAATCACATGCGACTGTGTGATCGCTATAATAAACCCAATCCTGTTTTTGTCTTCACTGTTTACATTGTTTGCCGCCTTCACTTTCCTTGGCACATAACTACTTTTTGTGCCCCCAACTGTTAGTGCCTTCTGCATTTGGAAGAAGTGTGCGTCACCTCGCAGCAGTGATATTAGAAGGCCAGGTGGCAGGAGAGGAAAAACAATGCAAACACAACAATTCAGATTTTTCTCCTGACATTGACATTCTATGGTATCTGTCAATACCAAAAAACAACCCTATAAAAAAGTTCAAAACAGTATCTTCCTGCATTTACAATCTGAACACTTGAACATCACATTTAATCTTTGATTTAATTTACCACTACTCCTCGTGGCTTTCTTTGGGAGACCCACTCCAAATGGACGAGAGAACAAACAACACAAGCAGGTTTGAAGGAAAACCTGAAGCTGAGTGCACTTGGCCTCCACAAACAGCAGGTAACTAACCCATCAATCTGACTGAGGCCCACTTACTTGATTATGTCACAGTAGTTTGAGTCACATATTAATTCAAAGCACCACAACAGCCAAGAAATCGTTACGGCACATATCTTGATAATTTCCCTCATTTATGTTCGTCCACTGTGGTCACTTGGGGAATGAACACAGGGCGCTTTAATACTATTGGCCAAATGTCAACAAATGTCAGTTGCAGTGAACGGCTGCCCCAATAGCGTGCTAATCTATTATAACTGACAGAGCAACATGACGAACTCAGACAGCGTCGGTTCTTTCATGTAGCATAATCGCAATTATCAGAAAATTGCCACAAAAGAAATTCTCTTCTCTCTTTGTGTCTGTTTGTTCAACAGGCTGAAACACAAATTCAGGTTAATCATTCCCAACCAGGTGAGGATGGTATCTGCGGTAGTAGGACTACTGCTTTGAAAGGATATCAAGTCTCTGGGTGCTCTGTGTTCAAGTGTGAGATGAGCAGCAAAGTCATCCGTCACATGATTCGGGTCGCCACCTGGCAGCGCTGCACATATGGGGCAGATCTAGAGGACAGGAAGAGAGAGAGAGAGCGTGCAAGTCATTATCAACACGCTCCACTGCACATTCAACATTGGCCGGTTGGTGATGCGTCGTTGAGCAAACGCACATGTGGCTGCATTTCTGCAAAACAAAGTCTGTGGTTAAACATGAAAAGCTGCGGCTCTGTGACGAGTGTGTCTAAGCTCCGACTGATGTGAAGTGACGTTGGAGGCACAGATTGATTTTATGTGTTGGACATTTCAGGAATAAAGCATCATGGGATTATTCATTTAAAAAGGCTGAAACCTGGATTTTTCTGCTGCGGTAGGAGACAAGTTATTATTCACCCTCAAGAGATTAATGGACTTGTCTTTTACTCGTGAATTATGACTCACTGAAAACACCTTTACTACATAGCTTCAGGCTATTTAACATGAGTTATTACTGACAACGACTTAATGACCACAGAAGTGGATATTAAATCATTTCACCGAAAAGCATTTTTCTTCTTTTTTTTTTTTTAAATCGGAGGCATGCAAGGAGAGTCCCAAACACAAGTGTAAATGTTTCCAGGTGTGGAGGCTCCATCAGAGGCTGCGTGTGAGGCTCCAGCATCAACTTACCACTTCTGTGGAGGTCTCTGTGTGCTCTGCAGCCACGTGCTCCTGCAGGGAGATCTCCGTGTAGCCCATTCTGCCGCAGTAGGGACATGTGAAGGCCTGGGGCTGCTCCACTGAAAACGCTTCCCCTCCGTAGTACAAGTCTGAGGAGAATCCAGGGGCATTTAGTCTGACAATAATGACAATGACAATTACAGGTGCAGGGATTTCAAATGATTCTCCGACATACAATCAAAGGTTATCAAAGCTGCCACAGAATCACAGACGTTAACAGACATGAGCTTCGGATAGTGTCCAGACAATTGGGTCTGGAGTTTGCCTTTCACATTTGAACAAAGCAGCATGAGATTATCTGGGTGAGACGTGTTCACAACCACAGGAACATTTCTGAGGGATTCAGGATGGGGTGACGCCTGGGTAGGCTGTGCAGGAAGCAGGACATAATCTATGAATTCAGCTGTGGATAATCGCATCTTTTTGTTTACATCACACCAACAGCGGTATTAGTTATTGTCACCAAAATCTCTAGAATCTCGTTGTCATCGTCTTTGGCGCCTTCTACGTGTTTGCGTCCTATTTTTCATCCAGAGATATTTCTATGCTTTAAGCATGTTAGAGAAGTCATCAATTGGAAAAATACAGTAGAATTCTGGCTTAATCAACATTAACATAACATTGTCATGTTAAAGCCCATTTGAAGGAGAACACATTTGAACTGGTTCAATTCAGGCAGCTTCACTTAATATTCTCATTGAAGTTTATCTCAACATTATAACAATATAATTGTTTCAGTTCCAACATCAACCTGTGATGTGTGTGTGTAAATACTGGGATCCGCGTTCTGAAAAATACATAAAACCACAACTGCGAAAACAAGGAGTTTCCTTGTGAGTTTGCACCTTCTGTTGTGTTTTAAACAACCTGTTTTTTTTATCTAACACACTGGAAAACAGCATGTCCAATGTGTGAAAGGTTAAACAATGACATATCACACAGTATCAAGGCTTACAAAGACAATCATTCACAAACAAGACTATTTGTACACAATCAAAATGCTCAGAGATCATACCACACCATACAGATTAAATATTAATAGCAAGTGAACTCATCCCTGCCACTACATTCATGGAGCGATGAAACAAGCCCAGAGGCACAATCCCAAATCCTCCTCAGGCTGTCCAGTTTCAGCCAGTTGAAGGCAAACGTCCGGTCAGAAAACACACGCAGGGGCCAACAGAAGATAACCTTGACTGGGACTGATTTATTAAAGCCACTGAGTCCTCACAAGTATTAGGGGTTTAACATATTTATGACATGACAAGAATCAACATGACTGACATGTGAGCAGCCTTTGTTTACATATTATTGAAAAGCAATAAAGAAAAAAATGTAAGTGCCAAATATTACTTCCGCCAAGCAAATATGTTAAAACCTGCTTTTGTTCCATAAAAATTGGCGGAGGGATGAGGCCTGGTTCTGAGAAGAACCCATTGCAAATTAACAGGCAGATTTTGACCTTTCGTTCCACATTCTTTAACTTTGATTTATGCAGACAATTAAATGATTTAAGTTACAAGAATATTTCATATTTTCTTTCACATTTTTGCTACAGGACCGAGACAATCATGGGTAGGATTGTTCAGCCTTGGCAGAGGTATGCACTCTACCGAGTGCCATTCGAGGTCCCTTTGTTAACGTCATTCTGCCACAACAGTCTTTAAACTGGTCCACTGCCCTCTGTACTACTCCAATGATCAGCCCAATGTCTTAAAATGAAGGGAAACCTTTTCTCATTGTTCAGTGTTGATTATATTTGACTCACAAGTGACTGTGTATCAGTGGATAGAAACTGGGTGTTTGGTTTGTAGTTAATTGTAGAGCTGAACTTTAGAGATGCAGCAAATGTTCCCACATTATGCTTAACATCTGCATGTACTTGCCAGGCTGTCAATTGGTTATCAGCATCTGTCTGCAGCTGGATAGGCACAAACCAACTTCATCGATCACAACATAAAATATCTTAACATTGGATGACAGACATCCCAAACAGACACATGGGCATGTCAAGTGTACTCACCAAAGTCAACTCGGGTTAATATACACTGCATGGGATGCTCTGTGGTGTGTCTGGTTGTGGTCGCACCGCTCTCGTAGCACGATGCGCACAGATCATAGTCGTAGCAAATTAAACATTTGTAGCGTCGACCTCTGAAGTTGCCTTTTAAACATGCATCACAGCTCACACCTGAGGGACCAATGAGAAGAAGGGACATGGGGGAAAAGCAGAAAACAGGTTAGTTATATTTTAACTTAGGGTTGATAAAGACCAGCATATTAAACAAG
Source organism: Platichthys flesus (assembly GCF_949316205.1). Lineage (NCBI taxonomy): Eukaryota > Metazoa > Chordata > Actinopteri > Pleuronectiformes > Pleuronectidae > Platichthys > Platichthys flesus. Next base: position 6,252,899 of record NC_084947.1, read on the forward strand.
TTATTAAGTGATTCAAGAATATAGTTTCATATGTATTAGATTGTCTATACATGTAGATGATATAAACAAATCACTTGCAACAATTTATTTTATCTCATGTGTTAATAAGAATTAGGTTCAAAGTCCCAACTACGGTTCTCTTAAAAAGTTCACACGAATATTAACTGAGAAATGTATTCTTATACTAAGTCAATGAATTTCCATGAAATGAGGTTCACGTTTCTACTTGCTTCCACGTGTTATTTTTTTCAGGCCAAACAAATCATTCAAATCCTTTTGTGTGTGTTTGTAGACATTTGTATATGTTGAGTTGTTGCTTCCCATTCCTGTGCTGGAACAAACCAGATCTCTACAGGCTGAAACGAACACCTGCAAGAATCTAAAGCAATCTCCCAAAGACCCTCAGGTATAAATAAGACTGTGTACAGAGATGTTTAGCTTTGACTGAGTCTACTACCGAAGGGCCTTTAACTCTACCTGCAGGGCTGTAGGTAGAGTATAGGAGAGCAATGTACTCTCAAGTGCTTAGAGTGCATTTGTTGGAACATGGGTGATGCAAATCGAAAATCTGTTGTTCAACTGTAACACAATAAGAGGTTTATGTCCTAAAGATGTTTACGTGTCCTTTAACTCAGGACTATTCACGAGACTTATAGATCAGTGCCTGTTTAATTTAACCACCCTCATAACACCCAGATCATCATCACTTAATACATGTGAACAACATGTACGACAGGTTTCCCTTTCTGTGTCACATGAGGTGAACGGGACCATGTGTCCTCATGTCCCTGCATTTTCTGAGATTGACTAGGACAGCCTCCGTGTGTATGACACCAAGCTGTCTAAACTCCCTCATATATTTCCATTCATAGCTGGCAAGCTGTGAAAACTCAGAGTGAACCGGATCCAGCTGAGCAGCCGCTGACCACTCTACGCTGCAGGAACCACTTGATGACGATCCTCACAGATGAATAAGTGGATCCTTACAAACTGGATCACCACTGATTTTAAACTGAATTCTGACTGATAAACAAATGGATCTTTACTGATATTAAACTGGATCCTGACTGATATTAAACTGGATCCTCACTGATAAATAAATGGCTCCTAACAGATATTTAACTGGATCCTCACTGATAAATAAATGGCTCCTAACAGATATTTAACTGGATCCTCACTGATAAATAAATGGCTCCTAACAGATATTTAACTGGATCCTCAAGATATTAAACTGGATCCTGACTGATATATACCTGGATCCCCACAGGCGAATTACTGGATCCCGACTGATATTCAACTAGATCCTCACGGATATTAAACTGGTTCCTGACTGACATATACCTGGATCACCACAGGTAAATAAATGGATCCAAACTGGTAAATAACTGGATCCTCACTGGCACCAAAGTTGACAACAACACACACTCACAGAGGCCGCCCGGGCCTGGCTCACCTTCGCTGCTGAGACACGCAAACAAATGCACCCAGCTGTCGTTAGCTCGGCTGCTAGCTGACAGGCTAATCAGCTGCGGAGGACTTTACCTAACTCCACTTGGCCAAATGTTCACTGACGTCTGCGTTGACACCGACATCACAACTTCCAGTCCAGCAAGGTTGTGCACAAGGACGAGGGTGAATGTGGGTTCCCTTAACGTTAGCTCGGTAAAACTGGCCATCCGCAGGCCATGGTTAACCAGGAAGGAGGCTACCACTAGCTTAAATAAACGACGTGACCAGGTTCGATGCAGCGACGCCACCTGGAACCCGCTGCTCTCCTCTGCTCCTCGGCACTCCCCCTTCACGTTAACCTACATTGCCCACCACCAAGCTAGCCCGCTAGCTAGCAGCACGTAGCGTCCACCAGCCCCTGTTGTGTATTTAATAAAACACACACGTCGACTGCAGTGTGCGCGGTTGTCAGACACACGTTTGTGTGTCGTCGTCCCCGTCGCGACACGAACCACCGCCACGACCCCGCTGCTATCACCGACGTTAGCAACGGCTGCAAAACAAGAAATGGTCGGCTAGCTCACGTTAGCCGCCGCCGCTGCTCTGTCTCCGCTTCTCGCTTTTTATTAAATGGCTAAATCCTGCCCCGGCTCAGGCCCGGTGCTCGGGCGAGCTCTTACCCTCATGTCGGGACATCCTCCGGGCGGTAACGCAGCCCCCTGCTCGGGCTCCGGGGCGCGCGGTGAAGGATACTGTCGGTGAAGAGAAGAGAAGCCGGGGCTGCCTGGCTCTCCCTGGCCTCTTCCCTCATGAAGGATCCGGTCTGGCTCGCTGCCCCCCTCCGCCTCCTGCTGTGTCACTGTCCGGCGTGGCGCTGCTCGGGCCGCACGGTGGCGCTGCTGTCTCACGGTCGGTGTGTTGGATGGCGGGTGACGGGGAACTGAGAGGCCTGAGTGAGCAGAACCCATCAGGCCCCTGATGGAGCTCCATTGACTGTAGATACACACCTAGATAATAGTGACACAGTCTAATGGCAACACACCTGCAGTGCATCACATCTTTATGAAATCAACTTGATTTTCAATTCTGCCTCATGAACAGGACGTAGACAGGATTGATTCCCCGGTGTAAACATATAAGTACACAGAACTGGACATAACATATAAGTATGCAAAAACAGAGCATATAAGTATACAACATATCAAATACTCCAAACATAGTACATAGTACGCCGTAGCATACAGAACAGGGGTGGATAGGATGATAGATGTGCAATCCACTCACTCATCACTCATCGTCATCCGCTTATCCGGGGTCGGGTCGCGGGGGGAGCAGCTCAAGCAGGGGGCCCCAGACTTCCCTTTCCCGGGCCACATTGACCAGCTCTGACGGGGGGATCCCGAGGCGTTCCCAGGCCAGTGTTGAGATATAATCTCTCCACCTAGTCCTGGGTCTTCCCAGAGGTCTCCTCCCCACTGGACGTGCCTGAAAAACCTCCCAAGGGAGGCGCCCATGTGCAATCCAGAATACTGCAAAAATGGATGAGACTGCAAAAATACTACATGGGAATATGTTATGTAATCTAAAGCCACAGTTAGAGATAGCAGCAGTTGCAGTGTGATAGAAAATCTAAGATAAAACCGGAGAAGGTGATGTTGTCATCCCTGTCTGTTTTTGTTGTTGATGTCGTTTGGTTTGTTTGTTTGTGAGCATAATTATGTAAAAACTGCAAGGTGGAATAGCATGATACTTGGTGGAAGGATGCATTATGGGTCAGGGAAGACCACATGAATCAGTCGCTGGGTAAACATAAATTCTGCGTGGCATCAAACTGAGTCATTGCTAGATTAACCCAAGATTAAAACATGCTCTGTTGGTTTCCTGCCTGCTGCCAATGATTGTGTCTGTTACATGTTTTCAAACGTAAACTTTGTTTAACTTAACCTGAGCCAAGGAGGTTATATTTCCGCCCATGTTTGTTTGCTTGTTTGTTTGTTTGTTTGTCAGCAGGATTACACAAAACCTACCAAACGTGGATTCCCACGATACTTTGTGGAAGGGTGGGACGTGGGCCAAGAAAAGAACACATTCAATTTGGGGCTGGATCCGCAAAAAGGCGCAGATCCAGTAATCTTCTATCTTGTGAGATGTTTTTTGACATTTTCAGTGATTTTCAAGGGAATGCTTCAGGGTTCTTGAGGCATTTCTAGGAGAGTGCTCTCTAGGAGTGTGTGCAGTTTGGTGTTGCCTGTCTGTTGGGCCTTGGTGGAGGTTTGAGCGCTCCTGAGTTCTAGTTGTAACCGTGTCTCGATTCAACAGTTTTGGAGGCTGCAGTTTGTGGTGCTGAAGAAGTGAGTGCGTCAGGAGAAGCTTTCCCTGGATGAAGATGTTTGAGTTACACTCTTTCTGCTCTCCGCACAGAGCCGCCTGCGTAGGTCAGCATGATTATTTTAATATTGCACTGTACCTCATTGTTGGGTCTTGCCAGGCAGACCTTGTAAACCAGGGAAAGCGCAGCACAGTGCAGAATCAAACTGCCACTCAGACTGGGCAGCCGGCGGAGGCCTGTGGATGGAAAGAATAACAATAACACTTCTTATGGGCATGAGAAGCGACTTTGTCTTAAAAACATGAGATCCAATATCTAACATCAAGTGATTGCCACAGACTGATTCTGGGAACTCCTCGTGCTTCTTTTGACAAACTGCAGACTTTCTGTCACTCTGAGGTTCAAATAAGTACAGGGCAAAAATCAATGGAGGGAGGCAATGTAAATTGTAAATAAACATGTATTTGTCCCAAAACAGAATCAAGGTCTTTTGAAAGCAAGACGAATTATTCTTCATGTTCACCCACAAAGTGCAGGGTTGCATCACTTTCACAAATTTAGATCTTGTAAATATTTTCGGAACAATGCAGCCAATTGTTTGTTCTGTACAGGTTCTGTTTCTGCTGCAACAGAACTGTATGGTTCTGTATGACTGGACCCATTTTTACAAATTATAATATTTATACATTTGACAAGAAACTCTGCAGCCGTGACCATCACATTCAATGACATCTGGGTTATTCTGTCTCATGAGCACCTTTGTCCTTTGCCCTATTTTCTGTCGGTAAGTCGACAGGAAAGTTGGGCACAGACATCAGAAGCGTTGTGATGAACCAGCCCGTGACATTTCCTCTTGAACCCTATAGAGACACATTGCCTGCATTGAACATCGCCGGTCCTTCGTGAGCCTGCACAGGAAATGTATCACCAGATGAATTGCAACTGCCTGCACGCACAAGGACTGGTACCAATGTCTTCACATGATTCCCAATCCTGACACAACACATCCTGACATGAAGCAATGACAGCGACCCTGCAGGCATGACTGATGTTAATGGAGTGAGCAGGTTGGGATTTCACTGAACTGTATCATCTCCCCAGATGAACTGTAGTGCCCTCTGCAGTTGCAGCATCATGTATATTATGTTTATTTTTACTCGAGATCTCGACCCAGCTCCAAAAATACGATGTTATTTTGGATGCTCCTGCATCGAGCTCAGCTTCACTCTCATCCTTTGAAGACTCATTTTTTAATCTCAATGCATGATTTAAAAAAAGAAGGGATAAGATGTCTCTTATTTCTGGTTATGTCCGTGCATGTCACGGTGAATCTGGCAGCATTGAGAGGATTGGATATGGACAGAAAAAATTGAGTGGGACATGTGTTTGAAGCAGTGTGTCACATTGTTGTGCCTGCATGTTGCTGTTCTCTGCCAACATCACTCATCTTCCTATCACGCAACCACCTGCCTGCAGTGTTTCCTAAGTTACAGAACAGGAAACAATTCATATTAAAAAAAAGTTTTGTGAATTACATGGCACATTTCAGCAGAACACAAATGGACTTTCGAAAGAGACACCATTGTGCAGCCACCTTGGAGGGGGGGGGGCTTTGTTTGTGTTTGAGGATATAGATTGTAGCACTTGCAGTGACCTGGTAAACCCACTGACCTTGTGTACATTGCGAGCAGCAGCAGCAGCATGGCTGTGTTTGCAGAGATGCATGTGGAGGCTGTGCAGAGTACCAGGGGCTGCTGGGGCGGCAGGTGACACTTCCTCCTGCTGGGCCTGATGCGTGTGCACACACACAGTGGTGTTATTGTAGCAGGGGACCCTTGCGTGAGTGCGCCCATTCTTCGCCTCATCAATTGAAACTGGTCGGTGAGCTAAACCAATGGCTGGATGTGCGCCAGGCAGAGGGCACGATGCCTTCATGGGGGAGGGAGCCTCACCATTCCTCCCCCCTCACCCACAACACTGCCCTGAGCCTTTTAAATATTCCCTTAGACGCGCTGAGGGGTGCTGAGGAGGGTTTCCAACGTATGGAAATGAGCAGAGGGAGATTATGTGTTATTGTTTTATGGTTAAGGAATCATATTGTGCGAATCCAGTGGAGACAGATCCTCCTGTCAGCGCCTCTCTGAGACTCTCGGGATTTTAAATGGTTATTTTTTTACGCATTGTTCGCACGCACCGAGGCAACAAAGCTAAATGACCTTCATACCAACACTAGAGCTACAGGATCCGTTTTTTTAAAGTCTGCTTGCGTCAGCCTTACACGCCCCGCAAAAAAAAAAAACACGCGCAACGTGAGAAGCCTACTACGACTCCATTCAGCTTCGCCACGCCTTCAACGTAAACAAATGGGGGCTTGACCAATGAGATGCTCGATAGATCAGCCGATGATCAGATGACTGAAAAGGAGAAACTATTTAAAACTGTAATGACACCCTGCCGGCAAGTTTACACGTCTGAGGAGCGGCGCATGCACAGAGGCGCGCACCGCAACGCACCGTAACGCACCACCGGCTTCACTCGCTCGCTCTTTGTCGCCACTGGATTCAGATCTCATCCACTTTACCCACCGAGGCGCCACCAGAAACCCGGCGACACAAAGACACATTCTATTTTCCCAGGGAGCTTCCGATCCCCCTTTAACACTCGAGTGGGACTGAGAGATGAATCATAAAACCCTTTTACTGTGGATTTTCCTCCAGTGTGCCGCTGCGCTCTTCGCCCCTGCGCTTGGAGAAAACGCCGCTCTTAAAGGTAAGAAAGGCTTTGTGCACCACTCTCCATTCATCACTATCATTTATTCATTTCCCCAGCACCCAAAGGGGGAAGCTTTTAAAACCGAACGTGGCACGCGTAAAGTGCGTAAAAGGTGTGCGTAAATGGAAAATATAATTCAAAGAAGCATGATATTAGAATTCTCTCTCCTCCCTGCTTAAAGGGCTCCGGTGCGTTTTGGGGCGATGGGGCTTAATAATGAGTAGGAGCCTATAGAGTCTATGGTGGGAACAAGTGTGCCTGGACAGAGAGAGCCAGAAAACCGGGATGGATTTCAAAGACAAGACTGCGACGTGTCCTTTTTGGGAGAGCGGCAGCAAATATGCACCAAGAGCAGGACGCGCAACGCCACGTCTCCCTCTGTGTGTGTGAACTGTTTGGAAAAGATAACTCTGCTGAACCCGCGTTTTACCACAGACCGCTTTCCGCCGTCTTTACTGCCCAGCTGAAGTCATTTTGGTCGGTGTGGCCCATTACCAGAGGGTGTTGAGTTCATCATTTTCATTTAAACCCAGACCTGGTGTTTCTGCCCTGCGGTTTAAAATCACTCATTTGCTTCACCAAGAATGACTCCCAATGAGAGCAGAAGTTTAAAATAGCTGAGGGCTGAGTTTACACATGTTATTATTTAAATGTTTTCCTCCTGCGGGTAAACTGCCAGGATCCTGATGTTGCTTTTCAAGCCCAGAGTTTCAATTTTGCAGTCTGAGCCTCAGACCAGAGAGCTCACTGTGTTGTAAGTCCTCGCCAGCTTTGCAGAGATCCGGCTGCAGTTGTGTCACGGAGTTTGAAATAAAAGAAGAGAAGGGTGGCGGTGACATTTGGGCTCCGCGCCTGCGTCTCCGGTACAACTTGCACCCTTTATTGTAGCAGATGTTGGCTGCAAGGGCGAGATGATTGGCTGCTTCAGTCTCCCCCCTGAAAGTGTGAGGGACCATTGGTTGAATGGTTTCTGAATTTTCTTTGAAATGTGTAGAGATCGGTGTGTTCCTTTTCTTTCTTTGTTTGTTTTAAAGTCATTTTAATGATCAGGAAAGAGATGGAGGAAAACACATTTTGAATCAGTGTATTTTCTCAGTTTGATCTAACCTCCTCTGTCATTTCCCCCTCAGGTCAAGACAGTGAATTGGATGAACTGTCAACCGACAAGCCAATCGATGGAGTCGTCAAGTACAACATGAGGAAGAGTCTGGATTTTGAGCAGGAGGGCTGCTACCTGCAGAATGGCAACAAGGATCGTCTAGAGGAGTGTGGCTTCAATGCCACAGCCAAAACCATCTTCATCATCCACGGCTGGACGGTACGTGAGCCAACATTTATTTTCTATCATCATGTCTAGTTTCAGATCCCCTCTCCATCTGGGTCACAGACGATAAAGCCCAGCCTCACCTCACAGAGGGAAGTGTAGCTTGAGTGTTGAATGATCGGAGGGGAGAGGGCTTTGATTGTTGAAATTCATCATGTGAACGTGAAATAACTGTCAGGGAGAGGACAACCCATTAAAGCTGTTTGCCTGACTTCCATTATCCCCCTTTTCCTCTCCCTCAGATGAGCGGGATATTCGAGAGCTGGATGCAAAAGCTGGTCTCCGCGTTGATGCAGCGGGAAAGCGACGCCAACGTCGTGGTCGTGGATTGGATAATGATGGCTCAGCAGCTGTACCCCGACGCAGTCAACCACACCCACAGTGTCGGCCTCGATATTGCCACCATGATAAACTGGCTACAGGTGTGTAGGCCTTTTAGTCCGACCATGCAAATACATAATTTGGTCAGGCTGCACCCGTCCTGGCACAGAAATGGTTAAACCTTGTTGAGCTTGGTCTTATGAATGCGAGGTCTCTTTAGTGTGTATAAATAAATGGATTTGCTAATGTCTGGGATGTCTGAGCAACCTCGGCAGTTGAGTCAGTAATGCCGAGGAGCTGAGTTCCTGCAAATCCACAAGAACCTGCCTCCCTTCTGTTTTTTACCTGCAGTGAGATCATGTGAGGTCTCCTGTGAGCTTGACAGAAGTGCCAAAACGTGTTTGAAGAAATCCATTTTGATGATTTCTGAAATCAATACTTCGCCCCAAGGCAATTTCGCTCCATTCCTTGTGTTGGGTTGCTTCTTTAAGAACCATTAGATCAACGCTGACAGGGGAATCTAATGGGGATTATAGTCTATTTAACACTTCAGAGGCAGAGACAACAATTCTCATTCAGGATTGTCACCAAATTGGACCAAGTGAGGAAGGAAGCAGGCGTCCTGCCACTTAGTTGTAAACATGGACAAAGAGTATTTCATGGAGACAAACTGAGACAGCTGGTGGAGGCACTGTTGCCTGGACGGGTCTGTGGGTAGATGTGGTCCGGGTTAACTGAGCTTGGCTCGGCTGCAGGCCCGATGGATCATCACTGGCTGAGATCCAGGATTTGTTCATTTCGGGTTCGTGGCGGCAGCTGCTGATGAGTGTTGTAATTTTTCTTTCTCACAGGATGAGCACCAGCTGCCTCTGCTAAACGTGCACCTGATTGGCTACAGCTTAGGCGCACATGTAGCCGGCTACGCTGGAACATTTGTGCGAGGGACCATCGGCAGAATCACTGGTGAGTTCAGTGCTACATGAATCTGGAATCAACCCCGACTCAAAGATGGTGCCGCCCCTGTCTCCTGACACCAAGTCTCTTTGTGTTTCTAATAGGCCTAGACCCAGCAGGACCAATGTTTGAGGGTGTGGAGGAACGGAAGCGTCTCTCTCCAGACGATGCCGACTTTGTGGACGTTCTGCACACATACACCAGAGAGGCTTTGGGAGTGAGCATTGGCATCCAGCAGCCCATTGGGGACATTGACATCTACCCCAATGGCGGCGATGTGCAGCCCGGCTGTGCTCTGGGTGACGTGCTGGCAGTTGCAGGAAGTACGTACTTTACAATAAACACATACATCTATATCTGACTCGATATCTGTTTTTGCAATAGTGCAGCTGCAGCCCAGCTAACCTGCCATCCTCTCTTTCTGCAGATTTCATGGAGGTGATGAAGTGTGAGCACGAGCGCGCTGTGCACTTGTTCGTGGACTCCCTAATGAGCAAGGACCACATGAGCTTTGCCTACCAGTGCACGGGCCCCGATCGCTTCAAGAAGGGCATCTGCCTCAGCTGCCGTAAAAATCGATGCAACAACATCGGCTACAACACCAGGAAGATGCGCAAGAGGCGCAACAGTAAAATGTACCTGAAGACGAATGCCATCACTCCCTTCGGAGGTACGTTACCATCCAGATATGATCCGTCAATTTGTCTTTATCTTTTACTACTATGTTTATTTCCTAGAGTACCACTGATAAGACACTAAACTGAGATATGGTAGAGATGCTTACAGTTAAAGTTCATATCTTGCATCTTTTACGATTCCAGCTTCTCGTGTAAACTACTACTGCACACAACTCAACTGCTGATTAATTATTAACTTATTTTCTCTTTTCTTTCCAGGCTACCACTACCAGATGAAGATGCATGTGTTCAACAGAAAAAATTCCGACAACGCAGATCCCACCTTCCTTGTCAAGTTATACGGCGCCAACAACGACACAACGAAGATATCTGTCGATGTGTAAGTACACAATCTAAATCCTGCAGAGTCACCGACCGCCACAACATGACAATCTATTAAGCCACTGTGCACTGGGTCGATACTGACCCCCAACTGGTCGCTCTGCTGCCTGTGGTACGCTGAAGCACTCAGGCTTGTGACTGTAAATTTGGAATTTGAACTTGAACTATGTTTGTACTGACTGACCTTTTCAAAGTGCCAGTCACGTTGGTTTGTTACGCAGTACAAGCTCAGACTGGGGGAGGAACCTCAGTCAGTCAAGTTTCCATAGATGCTAATGCTGATTAGAGCCTTTGTTGGAATTCTTGGATGGAAAAAGAAATACCATATATCAGCAGAGAGGCATCCCAGGGGCTTAGATCGTCATGCGAGGCTTACCGGTTTTCAATACTTTAGTTAGACTTTTAATCCTCTAATAAATGCGGAATTACAATAATCCACTTGCGCACACATCTGACCCAACCTGGTTTATCTTTGTTCAGCCACGACAACGTCATCGGCCTGAACCTGACCAACACTTTCCTGGTGTTCACTGAGAAGGAGATTGGGGACCTGCTGAAGATCAGTCTGAGCTGGGAAGGAAACGATGAGTCCTGGAGCTCCATGTGGAAGAGCGTGAAGAAGTCCTTCTGGGCCTGGAACGCCAAACCCCCCAAACCCGTCCTGGAAGTCCGGCGCATTCGTGTGAAAGCGGGAGAAACGCAGAAGAAGTAAGTCAAAGGGAGAAGCTGAGCAAAGACCACATATCTGCTCAGTGTCTAGAATAAAGTTGTATTACACTGATTGAACAGTTATTAAGCTGTTGTTTTTTTTTCACGTTTCAGATTTACTTTCTGTGCTCAAGACCCTTCGAAAACTGAAATCTCACCAGGAGAGGCCATAACGTTTGTGAAGTGTCGTGACGGCTGGGAAGTGAAACCTAGAAAAAGGTACGAAACCTTATATGATTTTTTAGAAAGGGACGCAAATAAGCCTGAATTAAATATCTGGTTTCTGTGCAATCTGAGGTAAGGTTTTTGATTGTTCTTCTGTTTTCCATCGACAGGCTGCCCATGTAACAACTCAGCATTTCCAACAACCAATTCACCGTCACCACGGGGGACCCAACATGGATCAACGAGGAGCACTACCTTCTCTTGATGCGAGCACTTTTTCGTTTGGAGGAGGATTGATCAGCGCACGGTGGGGACGAGCTTCAGGTTTCAGCTTCTGGAAGTTTTCTGGTAATTTCTGAAAACGTGGACCCTGGGCTCTGTCCAGCGTACGAGACAGCAGGAGGTCTCCTTGCAGGCTGGAAGCTGGGGCGGTCCTAAATGTCAAATTGCCTGTGAGAGTTGCAGAAAGTTCCTTTTTTGTGTGGACTGTAGTAAAGTAGAATACAGATCTGTGCCTGGGGACAAACACCAGCAATTGTAGTCGCTGTACTGTACATTTTTTAAATATTTCCTATTTATGAATAGAATGGAAGCACTGCAAGACCAACATTATTTATCAGAGCACATCCCAGTTGCAGTATTTGTGTGCGTGTCTGTGTGTGTGTGTGTGTGTGTGTGTGTGTTTTTTTTTTTAATATGTGGGTGATTGTGTGTGTGTGTTGTGCCCAAGATATGTGCCTTTCTGCTGAGAGATTACTGATACACTGTATAACTGAAGGAGATACCGGATCTCGTTGCACACAATCTTTCTGAGGAGGCTTTGTGCGTCATGTTACTGTTACTGTTTGTGGCTTATCTTTTTTTTGGGTTGTGTCTATGTATATAATGTAAATAACTTTTTGGAAAAAAAATAAATGCACCTGTTATTTGTAGAAGCCGTTGCCTGTGTCTTCTGTATTGGTTACTGTCTCTGAAAGATCCTATCCAACCATTGTCTGTACCACTTAAAGGGTTATGGGGGGGGGGGGGGGGGCCCCAAACCCAATCCCAATCCCAATCCCATTGACTTTATTTGGACTCTCTAATTAACCTAACCCCAATGTGCATGTCTTTGGACAGAGCTCCATACAGAAGGGTCCTAACTGAACTAGGATTCAAACCAAGAACCTTTCTGCCGTGGGGCGACAGTGCTGCCCCTCTGTGCCACGGTGCCGTCCCTGGTTGATCCCAGGTTTCACTATGAGACCACATCCGTCCCCTTGATTTGGACTGATGAGCCTGTAAGCGGCCTCGACAATCATTTGTGAATCGAGCCACAACCGCAATTTTTCGATCTGAGTGTTGGTGGCAACGCCTTAGTGAAACTGATACCTGAGAATCAGCCAGGTGTACTGGGGGAGCCGACACCTTTTTGATACCTCCTTGCTTTTGATCTCTATTCTATTTGTATCATGGGCCAGTTTGGAAATAAAGATTGTTCTTTAGTCCTCGTCACATCTGATTTACCAGTAGCTCATTTTTCCTCAGTCCAAACATCTCGATCTCCCTGCAAACTGGGGAACTCGTGACTAAATAGACAAGTTACTGTACAACACTTTTGGGCAACGGTCTGTGGAGCAACACGGCCAACAGAGCAGAATTCTTTGCGGTGTTTGTAATTGCATCTCTTTGTTGCCCAACATGTTTAAAGGCTCACTGATAGCTATCTTTCAACATAACATAAATCTTTGATTGTGACTCGTAATGCACCTGGAATTCCACACACATTCCTCCTCTGCCATGACACAACAGCATGTGTCGGTGCATGCAGCGGCGAAGTGGCAACCTCCTGCTCAGGAACGGAAATATTTCTCGAAACACATCGATGTCTTTGTTGTCACTGAAATGCCAGGGAGGTTAGTAAGAGAGGAAACATCTCGGTACACTTGACATCTGGTGATTGAGTCCCCCCATGAGTCATCCTCCGTGATTCCTCCTACTTTTTATCTCTATAAACATCTTTTTGTGTCCAGTTCATCTCTGTTATGTCTCGTGTGAATGACTCGCTGCAGCAGTGACCAATTTTTCCACGAGTCAGACGACCTCCATCCAGCGAGGCCGCGAGTCAGTCTGTTCCTAGAAACATTGAGCCGTCGGGTCACCACACTGACCACCACACCACCCACTGTTCATTTAGTGACTCAGTTCAGCTTTTATAGTCATGAAGGCTCTTAACCTCCTCGATTCCATCTGCCTCTTTAGTCCCAGTCTGCTCGACCAGTTGAGATTCTAGAACTGGACCTGTGTGAGTTGGGTGTTTTTAAACCCTTGAAGGTTGTTTGAGAAGCAATTCTTAACCTGATGTTGATGAACATGAGTAGATGGAGTTTTCTAAGTTGTCCTTATTTGTTGAAAGAGTGGGAGATTGAATGATTTTTTGTGGCAGGTGTCTGTTTGCAGATATGGACTCTGCCATGGTTGCAAATGGCCGTTTTCACCTGTGGCACCACTTATCCCTGGTTGTTAACTTAGACCCATGTTTTCTCTAACTGTCTCATACTGTCCTTCAGATGATTGGATGGTGATTGAAGAAAAATTTGATCAGTTTTTTAATCAATTTCCTTATTGGATTTCTTGCCACAAGTTTCATTAGAAAACTTTCAACACTTTTAATGATGCATGTCAACATTAAGCTACAATCAACATCCAGAAATCCAATGACCTTCCAGATTTAAGTGAGTCCTGGGTTATACAGTAAATTCAGTGAAAGTACTTCTTTGAACGAGGCCCCGGTGAATCTTTTTTTTTAAATACACAATTCAAAATCCACATATAAACAACAGCGCACAACATAAATCAAAACACAAGGTGGGAAAGTGTGTTTGTTGTTGGTTGACCCTCAAACATTTCCACCCAATTGTCTGAATCATTTACATTTTAACATGACCCTATCCTACAAATAGATCCCCAGTCTCAAGCTGCATTCGACTGTTGGCGTTTCCTGTTCTACATCATTGTCAAATATGTGCCTGTCATATATGTTATGTAACATGTAACAACACAACTCTTTCTAAGCAGGAACATACACAATCCACAGTGACCTACCACAGATGAGCTGTTCAAAATGAGCAGCCAATCAGAGATCACGTGCTTTGCAGCCTGTGTTCAGGTTTCTACAGTTCACACATAGTTTGTCTACATGTGTCTATAATTACCCTGTCACCTGGTGCCGCGGTTGTGTTTGCTGGTGGGCGTGTGAGGGCAGACGGTTTTCCCCATTACTCCTGGTGCACACGTCACACTTTGACACCACTGTTATGGCGAGGTGGGATTACTTCCTGCACACGGCCTCTGGTAAACATTGCGGTGTCAAACCACGTTTCCAGGTTTTAGTGAGTCCTGGGTTTATACTGCAGCCACCGAGAAAATTCATGTTAACCTGCTTTTTGAAACGGGTTCTTTTGTTGAAAGACGCAATTCAAGATCCGAGTATGAACAATGACACAGCTCCAGTAAAAAAAAAAAATCGAAACACAGGACTGGAAAGTGCTTTGTTCCCACTTTGCCTGACTGGTATTACAAGTTGTTAAATCCAGATCAGGTTTCGGAAGCTGACAGTGTGTTTTTACTGTTGGTGGCACAGTTTACAATATAAGCTCAGGACATATGCTGATCCGCCAGGTGCGTCTTCAAATAAATCTCAAATGTCAAACACTCGATATTATTATCAAGTTGACATATCGATGAGAACCATTGTTAGGTTTCTGTTCCATTCTTGCTTCTTGGAAATTCAGAGGAACTCCTCTGGTTAAAAACCGAAAAAAGGAAACCAAACCGATAAAAAACGTTTTTCTCTGACTGCAGCACAAATTAGAAGTTAATCATTTAATTTTAAAAGGAACATATGACTCTCAGAAATCTATATATGAAAGCATAAAACCGATTTCTGAGAATTATTTGTATATATATATTTATATATATATAAATTTATATATATATATATATATATATATACATTATGACTGCAGCACTGCCGAGAAGAGGCTCTGGATTCAGACTGCTGATAAAAGAGATAAATAGAAACCGTGCACATTTACAATCCACCTGAATGAACTTGAATACGTTTGCAGATCTAAATGTTTCCTTTTCATGGTCCTTCAGGCGCTGTGTCTGTCATTGCTTCCAAACCATTAGGCGCAGCATGCCATGTTAACCCCCTGTGCCACGTGCCGCCCAGATTAAAGGGTGGTGGTGAATACAATGCCACATGTTGGGATGTTGGCTCAAGCCACGCACCGGCAGCAGAGAGGCGGGAAGGGGGGGGGGGGGGGGGCACTCTGTGTGATCCTGATGGTCCACGCACGCACTGATGTCAAAGTCAGAGTGAGGAGCAGTTTGAGAAATCTCGGGAAACATCTGAGTACGTCACAGTGGTGGCAGTGGAAACTCTCAGCAGAGCTTGTTGTTGAACTCCACACAAACACACACACACACACACACACACAACATGTGCTGTACTCCAGCTGAGTGGTTGTGGCACGTCAGTCCAAGCCTGGCTGGAGTTGAAAGCACCGAGGTCATATGGTCTCTCCGTGGTTTCCAAGTAAGACGTCCTCTTGAATTTTCTAGGAATGTGAGCTGTGAGAAGGACGAAGGTGGACCGGACCGGAGTATGATCTTTCATAAGTCTGTTTGGACAAATGATCCGCTGGAAATGTGATGTGAGGAGAATGTTTTGGTTGGTTATCTGAAAATGGAAAAGCCCAGATGCAGTGGAGGATCACGCGGGACAACTCAAACATGAACCCTCCTTTGCTTTCACCACAAGAGAAGCTTCATGTTTTAGTTGTGAAGAATCCAGCTTGAATCATCTGTTGGGCCTTTTCTCTCTCGGATCGATGTCGTGAGCCTGAGGGACAGAGACACTGATTATTTCTTTTATCAATTAAAGGAGATGAAAAGCAAAATGACGTCGTTCATGTAACTCTCCCAATCACTGCAATCAGCAAAGTTGAGACTAGACCTTGTGCAATGCAGCCCTCTCATTCATTTGAATGGAGCAAGTCTGGTGGCACAGCAGAGGTGCCAATGCAGCACAAGTGTGTGTGTGTGTGTGGGCAGGGGGGGGGGGGGCAGCTCAGCTTTTACAAAAAAAAACCTTATATCAGCAAGTTGCAGTTTTGATCACTCAAATACATGAAAGTACGAGTTCCCGATATAAAGCACTTCCACATGAGTAATTGTCATTTTGATGACTAAAAACAAGTAGCCTTCACATTAAAGAGATTTGACTCAAAGTGGGTTTGGCATAAATGTATTATTTGATATTGTAAAGAAAATGGGGTGAATTGTGATGATTGACAACTGAGACTGACTCTGATTGGTTGCAGCGCATGTATCTGCTGGACCTTGATACAAGGGGCTTCACACCACAACCTCTAATGCACAGACTCCCATTTCCAAATACATACACAGCAGGGTATCTGGGATATTTCACTTTCCTTTTTGCACAATGGAAGGAAGTGGAGACACGGCTTATAGATCTTCATAACTGTCAAATATCTGCCTCTTGTTTATGGTCACGTCGCTGCACGTGGCTCCACGCCGTGTCTCTGGGGGACATCATGATGTCAAGAGGAAAGTAGAGGGCACCTCACAGGACTCGTTCTAAGTGGGAAAACATACACTGGTCAAAATAAACCAATCAGAGATCCCACGCTTTGCGGCCCATGTTTATGTTTTGACAGTGCATACATTGTTTGTTTACACGCGTCTATAATTACACTGTCAGCCGGTCCCTGCGTGTGAGAGCCGGTGGCCGTGCGAGGTCAGACGATTTTCCACAGGTCTCCTGATGCACACACGTCACACTTTGACACGGCTGTTATGGAGTCACATTTGTCTCCTTGTTACCTTGAACAACTTTGTGTGGGATCAGCCTTGCCTTATACAACGTTGCAGCTGCAGGCGGAGAGGTTGCTCCCGGTCGGAGGTGTTGCTAGACGCATCAGTTCCTGTTTTACGAGTTCCAAGGAGAGTTCCTGAGGTCAAGTTCACAACCAGAGGCCCGACGTCATGATGAAGAACATCTGCCAACACAAGCTGAAATAACCACCTTCTATTTGTGGGATACATGAGCTCTCCGCTTTTAAAACTTCATCTATCTGGTTAATAAGAGTTAACATATTTATGTAGGTTTGAGACACGGAAGCAAAGTTCTGTTTTGTGCAAAAAAAATGGTAGTGAGGTCTATATTTATTATATTATATCTGTGTATATGTTTTGGATTTTTGGTTATTAAAGGCTCAAAAGTTGAGTGAAATTACTGTGGTTATGAACTCATGTCTTCAACTCAAGTTCCAGAGCGCAGAGGTCATGTGAGGTCAGGGGTTCGTTGCCCCAAACGATCTCAGCCGGACCTCTGTCTGGCTCTAAGCTCCTCGCTGACCTCAGGCTCCCTTCCCCGGCCGACAGGACGTCCCAGCATCACACCATATTTGACAATGACCACACCCCGTCCACAGAGTACAACTGGAGAGACCAGAGGGCCAATGGTTGAGGAGCTTTCCATGTAAACCCAGATGACCCAGTCAGCTGTCTGAATCCGAATCAGCTCTCTTCCCTTTCTCCACGGAATTTCTCCTGTTGAATGGAGAATTACTGCCTGTGTCTGAATGTCACATATTTGCCACGACCTCTTCCCAGATGTCAAATGGTATTTTTCAGAGTTATCTTCCAAACAGGAACTATGTAAACCACAAATGGTTTATTTCAATTTCTGTTTCTATTCCAAGGAAATATCTAAATCCTGATGGTTTACACGCAACACTCTGTTCCACTGTCAAAGGCTGTGTTTTATTTAATGGAATCTCATCCAAATATTGATCTGAAGAGTGCTTAACCTTTTGAAGGGATGATTTGGAATAAATACTTCAAAAATATGTTTACTGCCTTGTTTCTAAAGCTTATTAATCAATCAAGTTTGGTTTGTCGTGCATCAAAGTGAAGGTAAAACACCTAATTGTAATCATTTCATTTCTGTTTGTGTACAGATGAAAACAAATGATATCAAAAGTGTTAATAACTAAAACTTTAGATAAGTTCCAACCTAGGCTAGCTGTTTCCCCTTGCTTCCAGTCTTTAAGCTAAGCTAATCTTTTCCTATAACAATTCTAGTTTAATGCATTAGATTCATATAGATTTTATCAATTAACTCTCAGAAAGAAGGAGAATACGTTTATTTCCTACAGTGGTGAACTCTTCCTTTAAGCCATTCGATGTACCTAAAGTTACCCTCAACGAGATGTGTGTGAAAGTTGAATAATGGGGACGGGTCTAAAATAGAACATTACAGTCTGTTTGAAAGACACCTGAGTGGTCGGTGACCTGAGTCCGAGTCAATATTAGAAAACCTCTTGTTCAGGTCACTCAGTAAAGTCGGAGCGAACAAATAGTCCACACGGCATAAAGCAGGGTCGTGGAAGGTGAAACCCAAATTAAAAGGTGAATATGTCGAATTTCTATTGATCTCCTCCCTGCAGACATCACTGTGCGTGTGTGTGTGTGTAATTTCAACCTGAATTGTGTTGCCACATAATGACCCTCACTGTCAAGGTCATGTTCCCGCTCCTGTCCGCTTTGTTTGTATTTCAGCAGGATTACGCAAAAAGGATTGAATCAATTTCCATGACATGTGGGGGGGGGATTTGGGTTCAGAATCTTGCTCTTGGACACTTCGACACACAGATTGATCGAGCCAGGGATTGAATGACTGACTTTCTGGTTATTGGACGACCCGATATAACCCCGTAAGCCATAGCTGCCCCCCCTCATAACCCAATTATGCTTTCACACTTTGCTTGCATGGCACTCGTAGGTGTTCTTAGATGAGACAATATCAGCTACAGGATCGGAACTTCTCTCTAAAACTCTTTCATCAGCTTTTTTTTTGTACTTCACATGTTACCAGCACAGTGCAAGACCATAAAAGTGTCAATTAGTTATGATTTATTTTTGGATGAAACGAGGGAACAGCAAGTATGTTCTCATTATCCTAGCAAAGGGTTTCACTCAAATGTAATTGGTCTTCACAACAGTGCAAGAACACAAACCCCGAAGCTCTCCCACAGACTCACACAGAGCATCACTGTTGCTAATATTGAACTGTATGATTCACTGTGCTCCGACACACACATACACACACACACACGCACCCACACACACACACACACACCGCCTCTATGGCTGCTCGGACCATTGTCGTTTCTTCTGTCGCCGTTTCATGGTGTCAGAGGTGTAGGCTGAGACTTTCTCATGGGAACGAGCCAGACATGAATGAGGAATGCAAAGAAATGCCCTCGGAGCTGAAAGAGAGAGAAAAAAAAAAACTGTAATCTGCTGAGAATAGGATTTATGTAATTCTCACATGTTACAAAAGAATACGTTCACTCTCCGTCTACGGTGAATTTTCAACGAGACACGTTGATTAAACTGCTTGAAATCAGATTAAACATTCTGAACTACACAAACAGTCTGGGCAGGAGGCCGGCAGGCTGCACAGAGGGATGTTGTGTATGATTTAAATTTTTTTTTTTCTAGATTTACATTGTGCTTATTATATCGATTTGGAGGAGAATTTCAGATCTAATTTTATCAGTGACGGTTACTGGGACTGGGCGAGACTCTCTGACGTGCCTCGTTCCTGTGGGTGCGGGTGTATCAGCCCTTTATCAGCATTCTAAATGTTTGTTGTCCACATGTCAACCACAGAGTGACACCATGTGTTTGCTGAACAATGGCCCTTACAGACCATGTGTGACTTAAAACCAGTTCCCTGCTTTGTATGATTACACTCTATTTCGCCTGCGTGCATAACAAAGATAATCCGCTTTACGACAAAGTCACACGACAAAACATTTACTAATGTTTTTGGTTCTGGTTTAATCTGCATGTGGTGGTTCTCGGCTGCTTTAGTAACATGGACAGGCTTACATTGAAACATCTCACTTAAGGGTTACGACACTATGAAACATGGACATTGGTCTTTTTTTGGCGTGGACTCAGGACAGAGACGCACTTTACCGCCGCCGAGCCAAATCCATGAAATGCATTTGTCTTTGAAGTCATATGGTTTGATTCCTGTGATCAGAAGATCTTTGGTTTTACAGTGGATCAAACACAGTGGATTGTCTACAGGCCGAGTCGGTGCAGCAGCAGACAGATCCCACCTCAAAGGGAACTTCACTTTTCATCAGAGCCACACTGGTGTGGAATGAGGATTTACTGTTAATCTTTTAATACCAGCAGCATATTTCAAAGACACTTTTGTTGAAGACAGTGGGGAGGGGTAGTGTAAGTGCACTGAGGTCATACACTCATCCCACATTGAAATCCCTTAAATGTGGCAACTTAAAATAATATCAAGTCATATTTTATTGTAAAGGTTTATGGGCTCCTTATGATTTCCAAGTAAAGTTTTCTGAAAATATGTACAGTATTTTATAATGTTTGCAGTATTTATTATAGTTTGTAAGTACATTTCAATTTGCATATTAAAAAAAAGAAAACATTCGAGGATCCGTCGGAAAAGCTCCTCACCTTAAAAGAGGGTTACTTCAGCAAATTGTGTAAAATGGAGCATGGTCTGTATTCATATAATTTATTTTATAAATACATAATATCTATATATACAAATAAATACTTTGAATCAACATAAACACATTTCCACTAGGTTAATCAGGTTTGGAAGGCGATACTGATCGATTGAAGTTTACACAAAAATTGGTGCAAAGCGATCCTGGTGCATATGTATCTGACAATGTGAACAATTGTGCAGTTCAGTTGCAGTGAGATTCCACTAAAAGGCAAAATGCAAGAATAAATAAGTAACCATAAAATTGTATTTGCCTTTGGTTCTGCAGCCTCCTCTACGTCGGCGTCTGTGCGAGCTCATAAAATTAACCGGTCCTTCTTCAAACTTCTTGAGAATTAGAGATAATGCTTTGTGGTTAATACCAGCCCTGCCTCTAACTGCTCTCATTTTTTCCTATTAACATATTTTGGTGCAATATTTAACCAAACCACACAATAATAAAAAAAGTTTTTAAATTGCCCTGGTCAGGTGAGCATGCTGAGCAACTAGAAATCCAAGGTTAGTGGGATCACAGCAGCAGGTTCTGACCTTTGAGGACTTTATACATTATAACATGAGAACTCTGGACTCGTGGTTTTCACATTTTGATCTAAACTACTCATCTGTAAAGTTCTCTGTGTGTATCTTCACTGTTTCTGCAACCAGACAGGCAGGCAGACAGATGGACAGACAGATGGACAGGCAGGCAGGCAGGCAGGCAGACAGACAGACAGACAGACAGACAGACAGACCTACTGAAAAAGCCAAAACACACACAGACTCAAGGTTATACCAGCTTGTCATGCCTGGTACCAATGATTAAATATTTGGATCTGTGAAGACAGAGCTGCTCCATCAAGGACATTATTATATAAGCTGTATCATTAAACTCTGTGATACTTCATATTGTAAAAAATATGGTATAAACATAGATTGTCTAACTCTGCAAACATCTTCTGGTGCACAGGATGTGTCCTGTATGTGTCTGGCAGTAATAACAGTAACAGTAATAATACACACTGGAGGACAAGGATTGTCTTCTGTCCAAAAGTACATCTGCTCTAAATGCTCCAGATAAAAAGCATCGAGCAATGAGAAGCAGACTGTCCCTGGTTGCTCTGCTTGTTGGATTAGAAACAGGGGGACATGATTGAACGTGTGCCAGAATAGAATTTCAGCTTATTTGATCAATTACAAGCATATGTCGTATTTCTTTACTCTTTATATAACAGTTATGTTGGTTATTAAAATAGATTTGATGTTGTAGTTTAGGTTACACTCCTGTGCTCAACACAATGCTGGCGTCAAGCACCAACTCCAAACGTTCCATTTGTTCTACACAGGAGTTCCACCCTGCATTGTGGCCTTGAGGCATGAATCATCGGTGTAAGCACGAGACACGCCCTGCTAGAACTAGACTCACCAGGTGATAGATTTTGGCAAAGAACCATGGGAACTCAATTCATAACGGAAACGTTTTATTAACATTTTGCCACTGATGTTTATCCCTGAAGGTGAAGCTGCTGGTTTTAGCTTCATTCCACTCGTAGATACTTTAAATCAGCAGTAATCAATATTTACTGATTGTATTTGTGTAAACTTGCCATAAAAAGTTGTTTAACTCTTTAACTTTGAATAATCCCATTACAGAGGCCTCAGTGTCAGTGACCCAGCTGTGTGGGACATCACGGACTGTCTAGACTTTCATCATCACATGTTTGCTGAACTTGCTGGCGTCGTTAGAGATTTTGGGGAAATTGTGAAATATGACAGTGGAGTTTCATATAAGAAGAAAATTGTGTAATATTAAACTACAGTAAATCAGACGGAACTCGTGATGAAGGCTCAGGACAAAGCTGACCAGTGACCATGGTGGCTTTGGTAACAAACTTTATTTCATATGTATGTAGTATTATCATCCTGTTCCTCTGAATTTTACCCCAGTTTTACTCTAGTTGTAACTGTCAACTTGTGTGGGCATGACTTGTATTACTGTCATCCGGATTTTTCCTTTCAAATCTCTTTACCCATCACTGAGTTTCTCCTTCGTGTCCGATTAACAGAAACCCTCCCAAGCAGGCTTATGTTACTTTAAACACAGACTTGGTATTAAGAAGATCTCACCTCTCAACCTCTCCATCCTCCTGATGTATGGGAACTGACCCCATGAGCTTTACTGTATGTTGTGGTTTTCTGTGGGAACCTGTGTTGACTGAGGAACAGACACAGCCATGTCCTGGCTTGATATGGATTATGCAACCCCCGGAAGGCTGGTGATGGTGTTCTCAACTCAAATTACACTCGCAGTAGGACATCTGTGCACATACCTGAGCACACTTACCCTCACACACGGCCCTGACGCCGACTACAGCCTCTCCAAAGGGAAAAGGATTAAAGGTGACCATAAACGGGAAGCACTCCTGCTCAGCGCAAACACAGACACAGTCATGAGCAGAATGGACGAGGGGGGATGAAGGGATTTCCCCCGGGATTGTGTATTTTTGTGAATGAATGAGTCGCACACAATGGCGTGACACACCAGCTTGAGAGATACAGGGACGAGAGCTTCGGGGGGAGAAGAGAAAGATGACAGAGGAGCGCACCGACAAATGTGAAACCACTTCTTCCTGCGGCGGTTGGTTGTTAGTCATGAAATAGTATTTCAGAAAGAATGAAAAGGAACCACGGAAACTGAAAGAGAGAGAGAGAGAGAGAGAGAGAGCGGGGGAGAGAAAATAGCACAAACGTGTTGATTGGCTCAGGACGGGGTGCCTGATTCTTGGCCCATTGTGATTGGCTGAGAGGTATGGCCTCACCTTAAAAGAGGGTTACTCCAGTTCAATGACATTGAGATTTCCATACGTGTGTCGGCGTGGTGGAAAACTGAGCCTTCACCACACAGACATGCCTTTTCTAATCAGCAGCATGTGTGGGCATCGATCGCTGCACATTCCTGAACCCGTTCATTTCCTTTACTGTGAGAACCTTTCTAAAGAGCTGTAAATCAAGATCCAGGCTTCTCTGGACTAAACGGAAGCTCAAAGAAACAAATAACCAAATAACTTCCTCCTCAGTTCCACCGAATGTGACCAAGGACCGTAAAACCAGACTCTGAACAAAATTCATTTGTAGGCATGTACACAGTCCTACTCTGTGTAGCGTGTAGCGGAGCCAACCCCCCCATGCCAACTCCAACCATAACCCTGACCCTTTCCCCATCTCCTCCACCAAAACTTTACACTGACCCTAATCCCCGGACCGTGACCCGGTGCTCTCTTTGAACGTTAGCCACTGAGGGCGTGACACTTGGCCAAACAAAGGGACTTTGTTTCAAATCCAACTCAAGCCTCAGAGATTTGCCCACCAGCCCAGAGATGTTACAAGAGAGAGGGACAACCCACTTAAGGAATTGAATTGAAAAGTCTGTGATGCCAAAGATGTTAGTTGTACGACTCATGTTCCTGGTTTAACCGAATCGTCTAACAGACAAATTTGAAATGTTGCCGTTGTTTTACATGTCCATGTAATTTTAGCTGACGCTTTTGTCCAAAGCGACTTACATTTTTTGTACACTCAACATTTATGAGAAGCCATTTAGGGGTTCAGTATCTTGCCAAGGACACTTTGGCATGCAGATGGGGAAGAGTGGGGGTTGAACCGGCAACCTTCATGTTGGAGAACGCCCACTCTACCCCCTAGGCCACACCACCCCATGTTCAATTCAGTCCCTCATTATCCTTGAATCTTGACAAGAGAAAGACAAAGAAGAGAGGCATATAAAAATGTTTCAAGATGTTCCCCATAACAAACTAAACTAAATGTAACCCCACAATCTCTGTCAAGTTACTGAAATTAATGCGATAAGATAACAGCAACACAAAAATAGTTTGTACTTCTATCGCACATGTAAAAGGCTCCCAACTGAAGGAACATTTAAAACTGTGATTTCTGAAATATTTGCGGTGAATCCAGCAGGGGATCCTCTTCTGTGGAGAAACTACGGAGGAGCCGCGGAGTTCAGTGAATGTCTCCAAAGCAGCTTTAACGATCGTGAGCCTCTTTAGGTTTAGGTTCCCAACAACGAACCAGATTCAGAAGTAGATCAAACGTACACACAGCACCTTTAAGTCTCTGATGGGAAAACCCAAACCTTGATATAAAGTGACTTCACCAGCACTTTAAAACCTGAAACAATAACTTTAAAGCTGAATTTAAAAAACGAAGCCGGTCATCTTCTCTTCTCCACAGTGTGTCTTCTCTGCAGGGAGGCAGGATGCTTGTAAACTGAGTGAAACATAACATGTTCTCCTTGAAGTTTTCAGAACTGAGTGGATGTTTCCAACAATAACAGAGAAACGATTGATTGAGCCCAGTCATCGCTGTTTAATATCAAATCTAAAAACGAGCGTCTGTAATGGATGGGTGGTCATAAAGGAGTGTTTATTCTGTTGCCTCATAATCACTGCTTACCACTGGTGTGGCCTCCTTGTGTTTGTAGTGGGCGACTTATTTTTTCAGGAAAAAATAATGACTTATAACGTCTCAAATATTTCAGTGGTATCATGGAAGCCATGTTGAGTTCACGGAACGATATAACAGGCCTCTTTTGTCTCTGAGCACAGGTCGGTTAACCTGTAGAGCTACAGACGTCCCTTGACTCACCCATCTCACACTCCCATGTGTGGGGGAGCGGAGATGAGAGGATGGTGAGGAGCATATTTTAATGTCTGTTACTGGAAGGAGGGACTGAGCTGCAGGGCTTCGACCAGACAGCTGGAGAACACATGAGCCTGCAGCTGTCCACCTCTGTATAATATGAATGACTTGTGTGTGTGTGTGCTTCTCACACTCATAAAACGACACACACAAACACACCTACACGCACACACACACACACACACAAACACACTCCTTCAAGCACACACCCACCTCATTCCATTGTGGACACATCTCTATGGTTGATGCTAAACTAAATATATAAGAGTGTTAACTGTTTGTGTCTTTAATCGCTCATCCCATGAGTCCTACCGACCATGACAATGCACCATAAAGTCTCAATGGACCAAATTGGCGAAGTCACAAAGCTTTCTTGGCCAGACACCCGTCTCCGAGGTGGACCTCAGACTAGATGGTCCCTCAGAACCTGAACGTTACATGGCCTTTACAAATTATTCCTCCATGTCAGTTTGTACCGGTGAGAAAATTCTGAATAAACTCTTGTAACCTTCAGTTGTTTGGGTACAAGATGAAACACCCACTGTGATTATGTAGAGAGTCTGAACACACCCTCACGTTTTGTAAGCTGCATATTTAATGACAGGAGAACTGGAGATGATGAGAATTACCCGAGGATTAACTTCAACAAAAGACATTCTGCAGGCGGTGGCAGAGTGTGTGTCGCTGGATTTACGTGTCTGGTGACTTTTTATTTTTTCGTACGTGTGATTGCTGTGAAAAAAGAATAACAGTACATGTTGTACCTGAAGTCCTCTGACGTGATTTAGACATCATTGGAGTGTTTAGAGCTGCTTTAAGAGCTGTGGAATTCCTGCATGTTGCTTCATGCACATCATGTGCAGCGGTACGATGTAAACATACAATGACCTAATTCACACTAATACTTGCACTTTGAGCGACTGGGGTTTAGTGCTATAATGGGAAGGAGAGGCGTTTCACAACAATTACATGGTAAACACAACCTGCCTGTGTCAGCCTAAAGGAGTGACTCGGCACTTTGAACACCGGTGGTTTGGCCGGTAAGGGCCCAGGAAAGTTCCTTTGTTTTCAGTAAATCCATTCATGTCACAACTTCCTCATCGCCATATCTCTAACAACAGATTAGGAGGAGACAAGAAAAGTAGCTCAAGGTCCTGGAGAGAGGAGAACTTATATTATTTTATGGCTCTGAAACTGAAATGGATTAAAATGGGTGATAAGAGACAATATGAATAGGGAAGGTAGTAAACGAACGTCTAATCCAATGGAAAGATGGTGGCTTTGCTTAAATGTAAACAAACAATTAAAGACATCAAGCTGCTCAAAATTAGCCTTATGCTTAACTAGTGGCTCGTCTGGCACGCCCACTCACAAAGCCAGGTAATGAGAGAGCGGAGGCCGGCCAATCACAATAGAGTATTCAAGCTGGCCAATCAGAGCAGGCTTGGTTTGATCAGGAGAGGTTCTTTAAAGAGACAGGAGCTGAAATCAAGTGTTTCAGACAGAGCCTGAAAAGAGGAGCTACAGCAGTGGTCAGGTCAAGCAAACTGATGTTTCTGAACATGAGAGTGTGTAAACGTCTTCGAGCAATAACCCAAATTAAAATTTAAAACGCAGATTTTAGGGATTTTGCGATAATAAAGCTGTGATGCACTCACCTTCACCAGGTCCTCATTTTTGCATAAGAATACTTGGTGATTGTTGAAAGTGCTGGAGAAAAACAACCTTTGCTTGTGTGACCTTGTGGCCCAGAGGTTTAACGCTGTGGACCACAATGTCCCTGGTTTCCGTCCACTGGGACCTTGGTTGCCACTGATCTCTCTCTGTCCTCATGCTCGGTCATCTTTCTACAATGGACCTAACAGCAAGGTCTCTTACCAAACACAACATTGGATAAGAATACACAACCGCGTTGTAAGCTGTGAGGCGAGCTGACCACGGGTTATGAAACGGCTAAAATCACACATGACATTGTGTCCTTGATAGCATAATGAAGCCGATATTTGGGCGGAATGGAATGTGCTCATCAGATCAGACTGTCCGGAGAAAATTTGGAGCGCTTAGCAGCTTTGTTCTTCGTTGACAAAAACTTTGGCTGCGGACGAGGGTTCCCAGGAGACAATGGTTATCACAGCGAGCGTCTGTGTGTGTGTGTTCAGCCATCTGAAAGACTTGATCTCACACCACCGTGTCTGTCTGTCTGGTCATTTGCCACACGAAGCCCCAGCTGACACCACCCGCTGACCCGCTGCCACACAGACACACTCTCACACATACACACATTCCCAGGGCACGTTCTCCAGTAACAGGTGTATTTCACATGTGGTTGTGTGTGTGTGTGTGTGTGTTTTAGTTTGAGCACTATGTATGCAGATCACATGTAAAACAGAAAAGAGGTTTAACACGTTTGGAATAACTACCTAAAAATCATGAAAATGTGAAAACATATTGTTGGATTTTGTGCTTTTTTTTTTACATTTTTTATAAAACCTATTTTCTGTCTCTACTTATGCTCGTGTTCTTCAGCTTGGTTCACCATAGTGTCAAGCTCCAACTAACATCTGCCACCTTCTTTCCCATGTGTGTATCCTGTATGTGTTTAACTTGCCCTTTGGGAGTCTAGAGTTACCTCACCATGTGTGTTGTGTGATCGGGGAATTGAATGTTCAGACGCTTAAATCATTTGCACCTTTCAACTCTGTGTTTTTCAGCTGTTACATGTTCAGCGGGTTATTTATCTCTGACATTTTTTTGCACCTTTTGTTAATTTAAAGCATTTTGTTGTTATCGTCTTCGCTTTTCAACACGGAGACTCTGCCTGTCACCACGTTCGCAGACAACAATGCCATAATAACGGTCATCACGCGCCCGCAGACCATGTGCAGAGTCTACATGGACCATTACACTTACACAAGTCGATGAGTGTCTCTGTCTCACACAGTTTCTCTTGGTTTTGATGTCAGACTTTGAGAACTAAAACCAGGAGAGCAAACCCTCCAGTCTCATTGTCCAACTGTTTTTTAACAGTTCTTACTTACCAACGCACAGAAACTAGATTGCGCCCAAATGCTGTTGTTGATATCTTTAAGCTACAGTATGCCGCCTACTTCTTCTGATAAAAAAAAGAATCAACCATTGTCTGTGCAGTTATGACCGTTAATCTGAAAGGAAGTAACTGCTGCGGTGGAAGGCTGAATGACATCAGATACACAAACAGTAAAACATGGGACTATCATAAAACAACTGCTGGGAAGCAATAGATATTTCAGACTGACTTACTTATGTTGTGTTGAACCATGTGACTAACATTGAGGTCATTGAGTTGTTGAAGCTTTTTACATTTTCAATCTGGACATACTGTAGTAAGAAACAATGTCTGTAGTTATATGACTTAAATATTACCTGAGCCATTAATGTTTTCACTGTTGCATTGATATGATCACATTGGTGCTGCCATCTTGCGCTGTTGACATAATTTGGAGCCAGACTCAAACAGTCACAATCACAAGTCAGTCTCAGCTGTCAATCACAATGTTTCCTCCCATTTCCATGCGTCAAATAACGAATTAAACTTAAACGTACAAGAATAAATGTCTATAGACATCAGTGAACTGCCTAAAATGACAGAAGCCAGAGAAATTGAGAGAAATGTCATCTATGTTTGTTCTTTGTCTTTTTAGTTGGGCTCTGTCCCATCCACTAACATGGAGGAGGGATGGTTTATGACCTATACTGCTGCCAGCCACCAGGGGCTGAGTGAGAGGATTTGGCTTCCCTTTGGGGAAGTTGTTGTGACATGTATCTTTATGCCTACTCCGTGTATAGGCTCTGTGTACTTTGAAATTAGATAGCATCGCGTTATTGTACAATAAAAAGCACCAACAACAGTTTTGTGGGATGTACATTTTTTTCAATTGCGGATATATCACACACTGAAAAGAAGAATCAAACTGAAATGGATTACGGAGCCACAGCGTCCCATTTGTATAATGCAGCAGCTCAGGTTACAGGATTCGTACAGGCCACATTTGGGCAGAAATGGGTCAAACAGACACAACCAGGCACTTTGGTGAATGGCAGCTTTATATCCTGATACACTGGAACTGAAGGAGGGAAGAAGCGACAGGTGTGGCGTCCTGAGGGAAGGACAGCGGGCAGGGAGGGGCAGGATCAGGTGATGGGCCAAGGCGGGGACACACCGAGGACACTTCCAGACCAATGAGGTGCACTCTGCTGATTGTCCTAACCACAAATCTTGCACTACACCAAGTGGCCATTTGTCAGAGAGACGATGACTTGGAACTGACACTGAGCAGATATTTATTATTTTGGTTTTGTAGAGTTATAAGAGAGAATAAGTCAAATCACCTGCCTTATAAAGGACACAGGTGTTGTTGGGAAAGTGCATGGTAAATCAAGGTTTAATCTGGATTTATACCTCCGCTCAAGCTCTAAAGTTGCACCATAGTTTTGCTCTTTTGCTCCCTGAGCTTACCTTCACTATCCCACACAACTTAAAATAAGGTTTTGACATGAGAGAGCACAGCTCCCAAAGCTTGCTAGCTTAACTCATTGATTCAGCCGTCAAACACAGTTTATTCAAAGTAAATTTGTGTACGATTTGTACAATTGACTTACGTTTTCCGAACATTGTGTGTGTGTGTGTGTGTGTGTGTGTGTGTGTGTGTGTGTGTGTGTCTGTGTGTGTGTGTGTGCAAACTCCAGCTTCTACGCTCGAGTTTCTGGACATTTCCGGGATCTTTCTCCAGCCAGCCTCCTGTACCATGTTTGGGAAATCTCTGTGTGAGCTCCTTTGATAATGTGGCTGCTAACGAGGAGGAAGAAGAGGTTCCATATGAGGAAGGGGACAAAAACGACGACTTGCTAAGACAATGAGAGTTTTCGTGCGTTTAACAATAACATGTGGTTTTATACTTTGTGTCCTGCCTCCTGCATCCTCTTTCCAGACGCCACCTGCTTCCTGAATGTTTCGGATTCTTTCTTGTTACTATGAATGCGTCTAGTCGGACAATCTCCTGTTTCGTTCTCAAATTGTGAAAGGTCACTGTCACACATGTCTGGACACGGCATAACAAAACTGGCTGGTGACATGGTAACAGTTACAAGCTTCAGTTCTCCATTTCCTGTCTCCGTTCCCCTAAAGGCCACCGCTCCTCAGACAGCTTGCTCCCGCTAACACCACGTTTCAGTTTGTTTTTGCTTGTTTGAGTTGATCCTGTGATCCTGGTGGAGTCCTGGTGTGTGTCCAGGTCGGAGAGAGGAAGGGTCTGATGGTGAAGATGTAGAAATGGAAACAGAGCAGGTGTCCTCATGAACAGAAACCAGCTTTTCATACAAAAGGCTGCATGTGGATATGTTTGGCTGCATGTTGGTTCCTTTGAAACCTGCTCATAGACTATATGTTGCCTTGTATCGTCTAAACCGGCAATTCCCCTTCTATCATAAATACAACTGAAGCGTTTTACTAAAGGGAATCGGAATCTCACGGAACGATTTCTTCATCCTTTGACCTTTTGAAAAGCGGTTGAAGCTTTATTTGGTTTTTGCTATTTACTGTACTGAGGTGTCAGAGCAAGCCATTGGGCCTACACCCAGAAAGCTCCACCAGTTCCTTCTTGGTGACAGTTCTGACATTCAACACCTTGACACCCGGCCGCGTGTCTGCTTTCAGGTTCCATGTCATATCTGTCACAGCTTTTGGTCTAGAAATATATTTTCACTGTGATTTCAAAGGCTCAGTTCCGGTTGTATGACAATGGAAACAATTTGCTTTTATTTTGAGGAGGCTTTATTACTGTAACTATGGCCTACAACTAAAATTTGTTTCTTTTTATACGCTTAGGCCAAGTTTTAAGTTACATAGCCTCATCAGTGAGCATAAGGGCATCACCTCAGTTTTAATGTCACAAGTATTCATGTTTTTCTCTGGCTGTGGGAAGATGGGGTAACTGTAAAAAACACAACCACACTTTCTAATTAGCTCATTGTATCACCATGAAATGGGATGTTGTCAGTAAACAGTGATTAAACTGATCAATTATTGACTAAAGCCAAAAGCGAAGAATATGCAGAATAACCGTGAAAGCCTTGAGGAAAGTACACAACAAACTGAATATAATGTTCTTAGTTCCCTGCATTAATTAACATCAGTGATATGAGAATAATGTGGGGGTAGAAACAACAGCAGTTTAAATTTGCCGTTTTCTATGGCTAACAAAGAGCTAAGAAGTGATAGCACCATGAGTGTACTAATTGTAAGTCCCTTTGTACAAAAGCGTCAGCCAAAATGACATGTAATGTAATGTAATTATAGAAATGTTCCAACATAATCTTTCTGTCGGAGCGGTGTGGCCTAGTGGTGGTTCTTCAACAAGAAGGTTGCCGGTTCAAACCCCACTCTCTCCCATCTGCGTGCCGAAGTTTCCCTGGCAAGATACTGAATCCCCAAATGGCCCCTCATGAATGTTGAGTGTGCTAATTGTAAGTCGCTTTGGACAAAAGCGTCAGCTAAATGACATGTAATGTAAATATCTATCATGTTTTCCAACTTAAACGACCACTGTGTAAGATATTGTGTTTATATATAACCTTTCTACAGTAGCCGAGGAGGGAGAAACCAAACACTGGCTCTAGAGGGAGCGTGTCATGTTTTGACGTCACCTGAAGGCTAAAGTCGCCTCTCCTGATCATTGGGGAGGGGAGGGGGAGGTGAGGGGCATTCAGTTGGTTGCAACATGCAATGTAACCACTAGATGCCACTAAATTCAACCTAGTTTTTGAAATACAATTCCTATGTCCTCCCTTTCTGTAATTTGTGGGTTTTGGAGATTTTTTAGGCATATGGATGTTTAAAGCTGCCATTTGTTTAAATGAGAATGAGACATCAGAGGGGAGGTTTAAAGAGGAACCAGGAACTTGAGCAGTCGTTTCCTTGTAACTCAAGTGCCTGTACTTCCCCATGTTTTATTAACGCGTTCATCTTTTGAACTATAAAAAGTGGGTACAGCCATGTCCCACTGTGTTCCCTCTATAAATTACAGCCCTGCTTGGGAACATCAAGATGCTATTAATGGAGTGTTACAGTCACTCTCAGTTTACATCTACCTTTAAAGCCTCTAGCTGACACACACCCAGAGCGACTGAAAATGAGCGGGCAAGTGTTGCACAGGGGAACTTTGGCTGACATGTGAAAAAAAAGTTAAATGGATATAAAACAGAAAGACAGGTTAAAGTTTGGACGTAGTATTGGCTCTACAGAGTATGGACAAAAATGGTTTACCCTTTATATCAAGGTCATTTTATATTGGAGCTAGATGGATGATTAAAAGGACAAGAAAGCACAAAAACTAAACTGTTACCTGAAGCTGAACAAATCACATATAAATAATGTTTCCACAGATCTTTGTTGTCCTTGAGGGTCAGAAAGCAGAATAAACCTGATAACTGAGTAAATACATTAGTTCCAACAAGGAGGTTATGACCTCAGCTCTGGCACCAGAGGGCCCAACTTGCGGGAAAGGGATTTATTTAATGATTCTGTACCAACAAAAACCAATGTGTACAGTTTAAAGTGTAATTTGTGCAGAGTTTGGATGGGATGGAGAAGTGTGGACAATATAGACTGTAGTGCAGGAGGAAGTGACACTAACCCAAACTGGAACAAAACCAAAAACGTTTTGTCTAATCTGTAATTTTCAGGGGATTTTAGTAAAATGGTTTTTAATAATAAGATCCTTTCATGCCCACAGTAAGTTTTCAAACAGTTTTGGATTCACCGGCAACGTCTGGACACATTTCATCATGGGTGAACTCCAGACGCAAACCAACTGTTTGCAAACGCCTGAGAAAATATTCCAGCGAACAAGACGCGAGTGAACGATTCAAATTAGTTCCAGTCAAACCCCTCCCCTTGGCCTATTGGTCGGCCCAAAGAACATGTTGCCAGACACCCTGTGGAGCTCTGCACTGTATCTCCTGTCGATAAAACACACCACAGACACAGTGCGTTACTTTCACAGATGTCTCTCTATCTGTGTCTATCACTGACCTTGACACGCTCGCTTATGTAATGGGAAAACTCCGTCTCCTGGTTCTTTGCTATCGTCTCGGCACAGTGTTGATATGTACAGACTGAAAGAAGAATCAGTTCTAGGTGACATTATTGAGAACACAAGGTTTTGTTCATGTGTGACTGAATAATAAATTATCTCACATCTGTATAATCTGCAAAGAAAGGGACATGTCTCTATCATGTGATGTTACACAACTCCCACAACTACTGTTCACAGGAGCTGAGGAAAGACACTGTGTTCAGTGTCAGGTGTGACGTGGACTTAGATTATGAAAAATGCACAATGAATGTGAATGGGCAGCCTTGTGTAAACGTGTTTCTTTCTGCAAAGCCACGAGGAACCTGCAGAAAACAAGTTTTAAAATGAGTAATCAGAGTTTTAAGGTGATGTAATGTTCTTATGTGAGCTGGGAGGTTCGGTGTTACCCTCCATCCTCAACCGAAAACCCAGCAGTTCAGTTCAAAAACACCTACAGTGTTCATAACATGATTTTCTAGACTTAATGACTCAAAGAGCTTTACACTAAGCACTTCATCCATACCTAGAGGCAGCTGCAGCTCAGGAGGTAAAGCGGGTTGTCCACTGTTCAGGATGTTAAGTGGTTTGATACCCTGGCTCCTCCGGTCCATATGTCGATGTGTACTCGGGTTCACTATCTTGCTCAAGGACAATTTGACTGGGGTTTGAACCGCAGACACTCCAACTAGTGCATGACCCTGTAAAGTTGACTCTAGACACAATTTTATTATTGGATGATTCATGAGGATCGAGTCAGAACCTGGCCCGGTCGCTGTTTACACAATAAACAAATAATACAACTTTAATTAAGGGAATTGGCCACGTAATCAACTCAGTAAATCAAAAAGCCATCAAAATAATAAACTTGGTGTCAGCAGGAGATCTTGAACCAATAAATGATCAAATGAGTTCATGAACGTAGACTTTAAAGAAGTTCCACCTGACATCCTGACCTCATTTTGAGCCAGAATCTGTGCGGTAGTGATCGTGACGTCGAGCTGCCGTATCGAGGTCCCGCCCATCCTCGTGTTTGACCAATCACAAGTCGGCCTCACCTGTCAATCGTGATGTCTCGTCCCCATTTTATTGCATAAAATAACAACTTTGCAAGAGCTCATCTGACCATACTAGCCTACATCTACCTGCTCTCACATCCACACACACACACATAGACACATACACACACACACTCACACACACACACACACACACACACACGCACGCAGTAATCAGATTTCTCTTGTGCTTTCTTTTCTTTTTCTGTTCTGTTCTGGGAGTGTCTCCTAACCGCTTACTGTCTTTGTGCCCGTCCTGACTGATCTATTGTGGCTGACTCGATTTCTAAGCTAAATAAACTTTATTTTATTCTCACCTGCACAACAAATACATGTCATGATGTTTTATCTCCTCTTGTGGTACTGTCGGGCCGGCAGTGACAGTTTAGTGGAGGATCCACCTTTACTTGTGTGTCGGTGCAGAGCGAGGCGCCCCTCTTTGCACCAGAGGAATTTCATGAACCTAAATGTCAGCATGCCGGAGGTAGAGCTCGGTCTCTGGAGCGCTCCGTGGCGATGCAGATCAAAGAGCACGGTGAAAGTCATTAGCTTGTTCCCCGTTGTACTCATCACTTTTTTCTCCCCATGGAGTTTTTTCAAGGAATCTTGTCACTGGGCAAACAAAGAGCCACGTCCAGTTTGAAATAATTCTTCAGGTTTGAAGGCCAAGCCAGAATAGTTTGGTGAGAGTAACAGTCACCAGTATTTATCCTGGAGTATAGCGCTGACATGTTTCTGTTTAAATCTATAAAATACAGTTCAGTTTGAAAAGAAGCATGTTTATGTACGATATGATACTAGTACCGGCTGTGGAAAGAATATCTCCCACTGCACGCGGACAACTGGAAAGCAAACAAAAGGTGCTGAATTGAAACATACCAGTCGTTATCTCATATTACTGATGAAGCCGGTGTGTGAACCCTCAACAAAGGGATCCCAGCATGTATGAAATCAAAGAGGGTCACTGTTAACAGCTTCCCCTCGAGGGCTGACACATGAAGACGGATCACACTGAGGAAATTAAAGTGTCTCAGATAGCATGCAGATGTGGGGCCGCTCAGGCACTGACGCAGCTCCCCTCTTCTTGTGTCCATCACAAAATGGAGGTGAACCTAAAGCTGCCCACTTGTAAAACACCAAACGTGGCCCAGATATTCCACAAACATATCTGGTCCTTTTTTTTGGCCAAGGGCAAAGTGTAATCTGGATGTAAAGCTAAAGTGAGCCATGTGGTAAATGGTGACTGTTTGCCAAATTCACCACCTTTATCACCTTTGGGTGACATGCGGTATTGTCGTGTGCCCCAGATCTGCCAAACTGGAGCGGACCGCCCAAGTGCCTTCACACTATGTGGGCCGGATGTGGGCTGTAATTAGGCCAACCGGGGCCTAAGCAGTGCAATTGCAGTGTGGGGTCCAATTTAAAGAGTCTTAACTAACTTGGATTGAGGCAGGAACCTGGAACAGCTGTAGGAAAATCTGCTGTTAGACTAGACTCTGGCCTTCTTACTATGACTGGATGAACCTGCTGGGGGGTGGGGGGGGGGGGGGGGGGGTGGGGATAGAAGAGCAGCTGGGCTCCTGTTAAACCTTTACTCCGTCTACTTTCCGCACATTGTGTACATTTTCTCTGCAGAGCCCGAATTTTCTTTCGGTGCTAAATCAAATCCACGTTGTGTGATGCTCGGTATGTGGACTGACTCAAGCGCCGGGGCTTTGATGTTTTCACGTGATTGTAACTTGCAGCGCTGCACGGAGCAGCGGTGCGGTTGCAGGGATGTTGAGTAACACATGGCTGCCCGTGTTTTTTTTTGGGACTCTCACTGCTCTGTAAGGCGATCAGTCATGAGGGTTCTTCAGAGCTCCGCAGCGGAGTGAAGCTCTCACCTTCTATTGACTCAGTCAGCGCTGGAAAGAGACATGACGCACTGAAACACGAGTCCTCGCTCTCTGCAAAGAGGCTATATAAAGACCAAACTGTTGCACGGAGGTACCACTGGACCCCTTTAGTTTAAGCACGCAAGATAACAGGCTCATTTATTTGCTTACTCAGTTTCCCCATCAACTGCCATTTTCTTGCCAAGCCTCTCAACCCCTTCTCCCTAAAGAATGCACTCTGGAGCATCCTCACAGGCTTGTTAGCATTCACCCTCTGCATCTGACAAGAAAGACCGCACTGTTTCTCTCCGATCAATCAGAGGGCCCCCCCCCTGAAAAGCCGCATCACCCGCCCAACGCCAACACCTCTGTCTTCGCTGCTCTTCTGGCGACTGGGGGCCTGCGGGTGTGATTCTGGGCACTGGGATGCCTAGAAACCGGGTCCTGTGGTCAGTGCCAGTTTCCATGGTTCCCCGCTGTCAAAAGGAGGTCCTTTCTGGGCCTGGCGTGTTTGAGAAGGCCCTCGTGAAAAGATGGCTCTGTGTCCTGAGGTCCCGAGCCCACCGAGAGCAGAATTCCTCTGAGCCGGTGGCTGGGTCGGGGTTGTGCAGCACAGCGGATGGAAGGGAAAAAGGAAGGGGGGGGGGGGGGGCACACACAGAAGCAGCATGTTTGAGTCCTGGCTCGGAGCCATGCATCAGTTAGGAGCTCTGGGGAGTGGGTCACAGTGGGGGTTCACAGGAGGGAAGTAAAGAGGCCAGTGTGTACAAATTAATGCCAGCAAACACAACTGCAAAAGATACAAACAGACACAAGCAGCTATCTGTGCTGGGGTCAGTTTGTTTATGTGTCAAACTGCAGTTTTCACAAAGATGGATGATTTTCATATTTCTAGGAATTAGGAAACTTCTATTTTTGGCGGTGAAGTGTATGTGTGATTCATCTCTTGGAGAACACCTCCATAAACACACCCACAAACCCACACACACACACAGGTACACACCCACACATACACATACACCCACACAAACACACAGGTAAGGAACTATGTGCACATAACTTTGAACTCAGTCAACAGTGACTCACCGGAAGTAGAGCAGGATAAGCCATCCTGAGAACACACACACAGACACACCCACACACACTCACACACACACACAACATCCAGACTGGATCTCCCAGTAACACATGAGAACAGTTCAAATGAAAATATGTAAACTAGGAAATGAGCTGTCGCTTATCAAAGAAAACAAATCAGATAACTTTTGTGTAAAGATTTTCACTTTTGTTTCATCCAGAAAAGCATTTTCTCTGTCTAACAGGATTTGGTATTAGGAGCGTTTTTCACAAAAACAGGAAAATTTGGACGTTTCTCCTTTTATTCTTAATTCCATGTTTTGAATATCAACAGAGCACAAATGCACAATTGTCTGAGGGCTCAATATGCAACAACAGAACTGACTATCTGGTTTCAAAGGGACGACCAGTAGCCCCAGTTGACTGTGCTGGTTCACCACCTGTCACAATAATTAGCTGCTAACACCTTGTAAGTTTAGAAGCACAATTATTTTCATGATATTCTCACTTTACAACAGGTGTTTAAATATTAGATCAGATCTCAAATATTTTGACTAGGACTTCTTTGTGTGTGCAGGTTCAGGTGGACACGTAGTAATGAATTGAAAATAGAAGTATTTCCTCTTCTATTCCATAATGACTTTGTGCTCACTGAAGGTCTGTTTCACTGTGTCCTGTGCATTTGGAACTAGAGTCTGTGCCATAGCGATCAGGGGATGGAGCCACAGCAGCAAGGCCCCGTCAATCACGACTCAATTTCAACTGTCAATCATGATGTTTCATTCTATTTTTTGGGCATAATAACTAATTATAACCAAACCAAACATAAGTCTGATAAGAACTATCTAAAATGACGAAAGAATCACAGAGAAAAATGTATTTGATTTGTTTTTGTGTACTTTATTAGTTTGGTCCCTGTCCCATCCACCAACATGGATGAGGCGCGGTGCATGACTTATAGTGAAGCCAGCCACATAAGATCTGTGGCTGTGACTCCAATTGATTGCGAATATATTATATATAGACTCAGTCGGGCCAAACATCTAGAAAAATTCAAATAAAAAAGACAAATTGAAATGTTTACAGTTGACAGATTTTTGTTATTTTGTTAAGAAAACTCTGATCTCAGAAGCAACATCAGCTGCAGTGAAGCTGTCAGGAGGTTCAGCTGTTTGCTGCTGTGGAGGCTTCCCTGAAGGACCAGTATGTGATGGTTGATGGTTCACTGCAGAATCAACCAGTCACCGAGCTGAGAGATGACCTCAGACAGCAACAAATACCATGTCATTTACATCATCCTTCTGTTCAGCATGTACACATACCTTCAGTCAATACCTAAGGGTGCATACTGATTATAACTGTTTGACAATCGATGTATTCTTTATCTTTCACTCTTGACTCAAATAAAAACTTTCCACTGTTTTTCTTGATCATCGGGTCTCTCTGACCCATGAACGCCTACACTGGACACAGTGTACGTCAAGTGTTATTGTCTTAATACCACTGTGCATACAATAACTCCCTTAAGGACGATATCATTCTTAAACAAGCACATGGAACACGCTGTGAGTTTCCACCACAGCGTTGAAAACGTGCTGACGGTGCTCGAGCTGCGGGCCCAACGCCTGAGCTTGCACTTGCTGAACGGCTGCGTTTCCACTGTGGCTTCAGAAAAAGCACCTGGGACTCCCCACATCAGGGCCCCGGGAGGAACAGCCACACACGCAGGCTGGGCTCCGTGGGGCCAAACATAACAATAACCCTCGAGCTGGTCAACGCTCGCATGCTGCTCCGCTTTCCATGAATTGACAATGTCGAGTCCAAGGTTTTCCGTGGTCAGGATCCAATGAAACCTCAGAACAGCACCGGCCTCTGTGAATTCACAAAGAGGGATTTACTGTGAGGTAAAGAGCAATTATGTAACATACATGTGGAGCAATGACACAAAACAATAAGTCCTTTGAATTACATTGTTTATTCCTTTCATAAAAGAACTGTCAGAAGTTCTTCATTACAAATACTTCATAACTAGAGGGATCATTTAGAAAGTGTATGATTATATATTATTATACGATAGAGCTTCAGATTGAGTTTAAAAAGTAAAGAACCATTAAATCCATTTCTAACTTTGAGAACACAAACACATCGAGGTGCTGTCCAGTGTTTGATTCAGTGTAAAACAAACATATTCTTTTTTTATTCACATTATATCTTATTTTGGTAGATTTGCAGCAAGATGTTCACAAATCAGTCAAATTCAGGAGTAAATGACGCAGTTCTTCCTCCCCCTGCTGGACAAGTGCCGACAGCGCAGCTCATACCAGCCCAAGAGAGACGTTCAATATAAAACTTCTCACTTGTTCTGTTTCTGGTTATGATTTCCTCTTTCTAGCTCTTTAAAATGATGTTATAAATTATAATAATATGGGGATATTATATATTATTTGTTAATGTGTAAACTGTCGTTTTCTGCACTAGGGTCAAGTTTTACTTTTATAATGTAAGTATCTTTCCTGATGATACTCATGATTCCTCATCCTCTGGATTGAAATCTTTAATATTTTACATATTTTTTAAGACAAACTTCTTGGCACGACACCCCGGAAGCTCTGCAGTTTTCATGGCCAGACCGGAAGTTGAGGAGGGCGACACTCTCGTGGTGTCATTCATCTTTGTTTGTGTATATTAAAAAACTCACTAGTTCAGTTAAGAACTGTTTGATCCGGTTTAAAACAGTTTACGGTGGTTTAGACTTTACTGGTTGGAACGATTAAAACCGGTTTATACTTCAGATCATCCCTCACTCCTCTGTTAACCCGGGACTTCAACATGAGGGACTTTATGTGCTTATGTTTCTGTATGTTTACATTAACTTCCTGTTGCTTTCCTTAGCAAACAAGCTACACAACATTTAAATGGCTGAGAGGATGAGTGTCTTCCTGTTAATTCAACTCAGCCTCACAGTAACTTAACATTATTATAATGGTGGAACCAAGTTAATACAAAACTTTTCTCTTTTTAAAATGTCACTACCAGAGGTTTGGGTTGTTTATTCTAACTTGTCATAAACAATAATTGCTGGAATCACAAACACAATCCACCCTAATGTCAGCATTCCAATAATCATCTCTTTATAACCTGGTTAATCTAAACAGCACTTATCTGGATAACTCTGATAGACCTGTACGTATCCACACGTAGGTCAAGGTAGTAATATATATTTAAAATGATTGTATAAATATGAATAGTTTATTAGTAATACTTTAATAGTTGTAAATTATTTTTGTGACTACTGTCCCCATCGGCTCCTGGACATTCTTCAGATGAGATAAGACAATTTAAACTTTAGTAGACAAGAGAGCAAATGAAAATACCAAATGTATTAAACGTATTAAATATGATATAAAAGATACACAGTACATAAAAATCACTACAAACTGAATATTATGTGTAGAAAACGTAGTAACATAATATTCAGAGAACAGCAGACATTCCCTTGCGATAGTTAAAAGATTATCTGTGGTTATAAAGTTGAATTTGGTGAATTCTGCAGGAACCTTGTTATGTTACTGAATTATAGTAAATGGTTATGAGAGGTTTGCATTGTGTAGTGTTATTTTACTGAGTCCCACTAGAGGGCGCCCTACTACACATGTAGAAGAAGCTGTGTTCAGTTCTAGCCAATGGAACATAATCTATAAATCATTTATTAGTATTCTATAGTTTACCCATAACCTATTAACGAAAATAGGTTATGGTCCGGCTGTGAAAGCGTGACTGGAATCCAAAGGTTAAGAATCCCTGAACTAAGCTGCTAAAGCTGAATGGGAATAGACACAACCTATATTAATATTTCATCTATAAAGCGCCATTGAATGATTTACTAAACATGAATTAAGCCTATAGTTCAAACTGAAACCTCTTTTCAAACAGTGTTTTGTTAGAGACTGGTAATGAAAGCAGTAACCACAACACAATCCTTGGATACAACCTACTGTGTGTCTCACAACAACACAAAAAACACAGCATGTTTTCCTGTTTCTTACAATTTGGGTTCTTAATCTTTGGATCTTTGCAGGTGAGACGGATGGACTGAGCCACAGCATGTAACAGCCTCTCAGAGACAACGTTGTGAAGCACTGAGTGACATCACTTCTGAATAAAGGATATGTTTCCTTTTCTTTTTTTCACGTTTGAAGGTCAGGGTTGAAACATCACGTGTCACCGCCCCACGGCCGCTGGCGTCGTGTTGGTGGTTCTCCTGTCCTCCATCTTTGGAGCTGCCCAGTGGACTCACGATGGCCCAATAAGACTGAACAGAAGAAATACCTAGAAGCTCTAAAACCACGGTATCCTGTAAAACGCTGCTGTTCATTAAGAAGAGTTAATTATTAATCCCCCCCCTTTTCACTGGTGGACTCTCCATCAGATGAATATACTGATTGACCAGAGCTGGAACATCTCATATATCTGCAATAGGAGACTTTTCTACCGGAATAATGAAAGCGGAGAGGTTTGAGAAAAGTAACGTTAAGAAAATGATAGAAAGAAAAATGTGCTTGTGAGTCTTTGTGTCTTTGCATGAAAGGGACCAGACATTTATACTTTTCTCAGCTTTGACACTTTGTATCTATGGAGGAACTCAGGGCTCTGGAAGAAGATCTTTCCTCTATCTGCTGACCAGATGATTGGCTGAGGAGCTGAACCCGGTTGTGGTTTGTCCTGATTCCTCCATATATCCAGAGGTCAGAAACACACAGTGGTTCTTATAGCTTTCTAAAGTTCTGTAGCACGTATGTGGAGTGTGGATGACTGGAATACGAACAGTGCTGATCAGAATTCTTCTGCGGTTCCCCAAACATCATGATAACAAATATAATTCCAAATGTCCCTGTGGTATCTGAACTGACGCCGATTCCCAGGGGAACATTTTCGAGATGTTTGAAACTATGGCCGACAGCTTGATTTGGGCCCAAGAGAACGAACAGGGGATTTATTTTGACAAAGTTAGAAATATGTCTGAAATATTAATTAAAAACTATCTAAAGAAGGAACACTTTTAAAGGTGTAATCACCTAAACCTCCACGTAGCTTGTTTACCATGTTTTTGATGATGAAATCAGAGTGAAAATTAATGTATTTGTGCCACAAAGATCATTAAGTGTCTTCTATGTTGTGTTTTTAACAGTTTTGAATTGAGGTTGAATGTGTTTTTCACTATGATAAAAACTTTAAACATCTGCAGTCTTCATACTTTTAGTTGATTTCCATGATTTTGCACAAATCAATTACTTAATTAACTTGAATCTCTATATGTCCTATACATTTCTGAATGGTGTTTACAGCTTAATGGATTGTGAGCAGAGGGGAGCAGGGGAAAAACTGTCCGCTGTGTAAACAAAGCTATGAATGAGCTGGAAAACGTCCTCATCAACAAACCTACTGAAGAAACTCAGCAGGACAAAGTGAACCGGTGAGACAAAGAGACAAAAGGTCGATTGATGATGATGATTGTTAGATCTGTTGCATCTGTCGTCTTCTTTTAAATTGACCCCAGCGAGCCTCCATTGGCTTTGCCCCACGGGACCTTCTGTTGTTCTTATAGAATCGTCCACAAAGCTCCATGAACTTCTCACCTCACTGTCTGTGAAGGCGTCGCTGCAACAGGAGAAGCACAGACAACTTCTGGCATCTACTGACATCAGAAAACTGTTACCGCTCCATGTTTGCTGCTCGTGCCACACACACACACTTCCTTACATCTGCCAAGGAGGTTGTGTTTTCATTGCTGTTTGTGTGTCGACAGCAGGATTATGCAAAAACTGCTGAGCTGATTTAATTGACACTTGGAGGAAACGTGGGATATGATCCCAGGAAGAAACCTGGAGTTTCAGATTTCTTTCTCTTTCTAAAACATTGTGAAATATATATTCACATTTTCCCAGATTTCCAAAGGAATAACTTGATGAACGAAATCAAACATACTCAGGGGACTGGTGCGTGTAATGTGGTTCGGCTTGATTGATTTTAAAGGGACAGTTGGGCCTGGAGGTTTGAGCTCTTCTAGTTCAAAGTGTCATGTCTGTGTGTGTCTCTTTTTCACTGCTTGACAGCTGCTGTAGAACCAGTGCTCTCTTCAAATATATTTGTATATTATGTATATTTGTATTTACTAGTTTGCAGGATTATACAAAACCACTGAATTGGTGAAGGGATGGAGCAGGGTCATGGGAAGAACACCTTTTTTTTTGGTGTGGATGATGGATTGAGGACAGATCCAGGATTTATTTTGGTCACTTTCTTCCACTGTGTTTAATGAAAGATAAATCATTCAGGTTATCAGACCACTTCAGTGTTTTATACTGTTGGGCCCTGGTGGAGGTTTGTCCCTCTAGTTTTGAAATGATAAACACATGTCAGACCTAGTTTCAAATGTGCCGAGCTGCAATGATCAGGATACTATTGTAAACAATCAAAGAAAGACATAAGGCTGTTAAATGTACATTATACTACACATATGTTTATATAAATATATATTTCAGAATCGCTCTAAAGCAAAATATTACATTTTATTGATATCAAAAAGCACTCACACATTCCCACATGACCTTGTTTGGTTAAATAAACCTCCAGCGTTTTCCCTTTCTTTTTCTTCAGGCTCTTATTTTGAAAAGTGGCTTTAACACACACACACACACACACACATTCTCACACTCACTCACACGAGGCGGAGTTTCGAGCTCCTCCAGTCTGAGGCTCACTGGAGGATTTTGTGCAGCAGACTCAGACTCTGCTTGTTTCCTGCTGCAGGATCATCTGAGGAGAAGTGAGATCTGTGAACATGTAACTCTTCACACACACACACACACACACACGGACACACGGACACACGGGTCCGGGGGAGAACCAGCCGACACGATGGACTCACACAGCGGGAGGAAGTTGTGTGTCTGCGGGCTGCTCTGGTGGTCGCTCCTGGTCGAGTTGGCGTCAGGAGGTAACAAAGCAACTTTTCTCTCTTTCTCTCACCACAACGCAAACAAACCAGTTTCAAACTGTTGATGGTGTGAACACAAACTCGCACTGGTTCAGTCTGGCTTCACGTGCTGGTAGTTTCCCTGGGGTCCTAATCTCCAGGTCATGAAAACAGAGAAATCAACCTAAACATAATCATTGACGTGTTATTCCCTGTGCGTTGTGTCCTCGCTGCAGCTTCTCTAGTTGTGTATCTGCAGAACCAGTGTCACACTGGATTGTTGGATGTGCTGTTGAATCTCTGTGGCGGCTCACTGGTTTTAAAACGTTAACCTGCAGTGAGACACCCAGCTGGGCTCGACAGAATGGGACTGAGGACATTCCAAAACACTCCCTTAGGAAATGCATGGTTATGTGGGATGATTTCTGAGTGAGACTAATAATCCCTGTGTTTATTTTGTATCAAATGAATAGCTTATTATCCTACTATTTATGTT
This sequence comes from Platichthys flesus, assembly GCF_949316205.1. Classification (NCBI taxonomy): domain Eukaryota; kingdom Metazoa; phylum Chordata; class Actinopteri; order Pleuronectiformes; family Pleuronectidae; genus Platichthys; species Platichthys flesus. The sequence continues at coordinate 6,297,858 of NC_084947.1, forward strand.
ATAACATATGAAATATATAGTATGATAATCACTTAGGTTATAAGGCTATTAATCGTGTCACAAATGGGTATTTTGCATGTTTTTCCAAATGAATGAGGCCAATAATCCCAGTATTTGTTTTATATCATATGAAATAAATACTGGGATTAGATTAGTTTTAGATTATTTTAGCTGAAAAGTCACATTTCTTTCCAGCCACAGCACTCTTACTTAAAATGCATGATTATTTTGTGGGATTTTTCCTAATTAGTGAGGCTAATAATCCCAGTATTTGCATTACATGATATTAAATAAATGTATATTCCCAGTATTTCTTGTATATCGTATTAGATAAATACTGGGATTATCAGTTTTAGATTATGAGGCTGCAGAGTCAACGTTTCATTCCAGCAGCAGCGAGACACTCCCACTTAAGACGAATGATTATTTCGTGTGATCTTTCCAATGATTTATCCATATTTGTTCTTGGAATGATGTGCATGAGAGTTTAGATCCTGTGTTCTTGGAAGGTACACACACACACACACACACACACACACACACAGGATCTACACTTTGCTGGAAGCACCCACAGCACTCTCACCTTATCAGAGGCAGCAGCAGCAGCAGCAGCACCAATGGGACTTGTGATGCCCACTGCACTGGAAGAACTATCTGACTGTGACAATAGCCCACTCAAATGAGTTGAAGGAAATGGACGGACTCTGCGAGACCTCAGGGAAAAATATGTTTCTTATTTTTTCTCCAGATGTACATTATTTACAACTGTGTGTGTGCATCCATCAGCCCAGCCTGGTTGATGTGATTGTTGGCTATGTGTCATCTACACTCAGATTGGCCCCACGCTGTCCCCCTGGGGATAATCAGGAATTATTTCACTCTGACTCACTCTCACCATATCATTGGCTGAGTGCAACTACAGTACAGACAGTGGCTCCACTGTGATGCATCACTTTCTGCATGTGTTCATCCTCCCTTCATGCACGAACCATGTGGCTTTGTTAAAACCAGAGATGTTCTGAAACCATTTTGTTCCTTCCTAATACTTCAGATACCTGGAATCCGCCAGAGTACTGATCCCAGTGCATTTAGAAAAACTGATATAACCTATTTTAACTGCTGTACTGAGCCTGTATGGAAGTGATGCTTGCTATTGTTGCTATATGGGCTCAGGTTGAATCCTGGAGAATGAAAATTATAGATTTATTCGTAATTGAAAAAGAAGACAAGTAAATAAACCTAGAAACTCACTATAGTTACATCCTATAGTGAGTTTGCAGCATCGTGTAACAGTCGCCACATACTGTAAGAACGACTCCAGTTTCCTTATCTCCATTGACTTTTCAGTAAATCGATACAAAATGACCCGTGACCACAAAACATTTGAAAACAGGAAAAAAGGTTCAATAATATACATCATTATTTAAAAGGTGAAGGAACTACGCATCCCATAAATACCGAATGATCCTTTTCCAAACAACCTCTTGTGTGTTTATTCTTGAATTTAACCTTGTTTTTGATGCAGTGCTGCAGTATATAGTACTTTGTTTTTATAAAGCGTTTTATATTGTACATAGTGTAGTATCGTAACCCTGAACGATCCGATCATAGCCGAGTCTTCCTTGGATGCTGAAATATGTATATATACATATGCTTATAATTATAATCTTTTAATTTAACATTTGGCAAAGAAGTTTACAACCAAAAAAGGAAGCTACTTGTGTTAGCACCTAAAGTTCTTACGCCGCAGTCGTGAGCTCAGTGTTGTCAGTTGTCGGTGTAGATGGGCGGGATCAGAGTCCTCTGGTTCAGCGTTCAGACACGCCCCCTTGCTCCTCTTCTGCTCCGCCCTCAAGTTCAAATATGGTATATTTTGTCTAAAAGAAAAACAAGATGGTGGTTTTTAATATCCAAAGTCTCGACTTCAAAACGGTAGCTCCCAAAAGAGACGTCATGGTGGTGGTGGGGGGGGGGGGAGGGGGGGGGGGGTGCACTTGGGATGAAGCCAACATACTTTAAAGATGTAGTATCAGTACACAGATTAGTGTACTCACTGATGCCTGACCTGTCTGTGTCTGCAGTATCAAAGGCATTTCCGTCTCTGGTATCGAAACATCTCAACCAAAACATCCACGTCTCAGGCTTTGAAAAAGCATCAGGCCTGACAGTCGGCAAAGAACCCAAAAAAACAAAGAGACACTTCCGTCAGGTTGCATCTCTGATTTGTTGTATAACCCAAGGACACAGGCCGTGACAAGGCCTGGTCGTGTCCCTCAAATTAACTGTAAGGTGTTCGCTGAAAGGTCACTGGCTTTGTTGTTGGTCTGAGAATTCTCACACAAAAAGAAAAAAGTGTGACAACGAGTGGCCACGCAGACACGTAGATTACAGAACAACCGGATTCCTCCTCGGCAGGAGCACTCAGGTGCACACGGGTGTGTTTATGTGCAGCTCTGTCTTTCTTGAGGTCTCTCATTTACATAGTCACATAATCTCTGTGTTTCTGCAACCACACAAATACTCTTCCCACCGCAGCCTTTCCAAGAAGTCCGTCTCTTACGGGGACGTTTTCAGGGGGACGACCCCCTTTGTTTCAACCCAACATGATGTTCAGTCATGTGACTTGAACAGAGCTGTGATGACGCCAACATACAGTGGAGCGTGCATGTCCATCCTTGTGAACTAAAGGGAAAAATGTCATTGCTTTCCTCTTGGCTGGTTTTCGGAAGTGCTCCCCCGCCCACGCTGTTATGTACACAGAGCCAGTCAGATGAACGAAGCTGACGTAGAAATGAGAGAGGACAATAAATTCAGTTTGTCTGAGTCAGGGTCCGAATAGGGATAATTTACGCTGTTGTGCCAGTGGGCCAATTAATTTATTTTATTTCCAGCTGCCTTTTAGCATCAAGCAGGCCACATGCACTGTACTCCCGACTGATCAGAGCATCGTAGGAAGGACAGCATAGTAAACGGTGGTTAATTTGATTCCAACAAACAAGAGCAATAAGGCAAACTGTCCACAACAAAAATGAAAATGATGTCTTCGGGTGACTGCCTTTGTTAGGACACACAGAAACAATATAATTGGTAGAAACTGTGAATACAAATGTCCACTTGATCAGAGGGGAAAGGTTTGAGAGGAATCGTTGGTAAAAGAAAAAAAAAAAACGATTTACTAAGCTTTCTGGAGAAGGACATGTGAGGGAAACGTCTGTGATATGGAAGAATGCTGGCTCACTAGAAATATGTTTATTTGGGGGTATATGAATGAATTCAGTAAGAGAGCTGCAAACTAAACCTCTATTTTAATAATCAGTTTATTGTTTTGAGACCTGTTTCATGGAAAAATGCCATAACATTCAAGTTCACATTCACTGTATAAGAAATTGCATCATCACTGATAAAACAAGGAATCGCTAATATTCAGTTTAAAAGTTGATGATGGAAGTAAGAGTAATTGAGAGTTTAGAACCGAACCTAAACTGTGTAAACTTCAACAATGAAACAATGATTTATCCTTTTTTAACTCTGTATTGTGTTAAATATGATGGAGTTGCAGGTGAAATCTGGTATTTAAGCGTTCAGCGTTAAAACTATAGAAGAGGAAAAACTGAATTCAGCGCCATCTGATCGCTACAAAATAAGATTCATTCAATTTACTGTTGTTTCCTTTTTTTTTACTGGAAACCATTCAATAATTTACTGAGTGAGTCAACAGAGAAATCGGCTTTTTATGAAACATTTACAAAAACCTTTTTTAAATTTAAATAAAAACTCCTCAGACTTGATACGTTCCTTTTCTTTCTTCTATTTAGTTAAAACTAATCTTACCTTTGAATACGTGTTAGCAGAGGACACATGTGGTTTTTGTTGCAATCAGGTTGATGTATATTGTTTTTTTTGTCAGTCTGCAATCAGCTCCTGTTACTTGATGTGTGTGTAGTGATGGTTGAAGCGCGATTTCACATGCTTTACTGGTTTAATAGCACAAACAGTCCATTCAGGTTGGATTTGATCATTAGTGCATTAACCCTTTTCACATAGTAAAGTAAACACATTAACTACCATTAACTTCCTCTTAGTTTCACCACTGATTCACCGAGGCCCATTAGCTCCGGCCGCTCTGGCCTCTGGCTCGTCAACTCCAAATAAATCAAACGTGGGGGGGACATGTTTCCTCACAGAGGCGGACATGTTTGTTTGTTAACCTTTGAATATGCGTGGGACTCGTGGAGCTCATTAAAAACCGAACTGGTGGTGCCCGGGCACGGAGGCTCCGATGAGAAAGCGTCAGAGTATTTTACCGCAGATTACAGGGTGATGCGAAATGGCAGGGAGGTGAGGTAGAAGAAACAGCTGGGTCCGTCCGCCAAAGCTGCTTCTGGAACACGGGGCCACAGACAGTGTGGGGACGTCAGAGCCTTTCATGTTCAGGTTGAAGGTTCCTGTCAGGGCAGGGCAGGCCCGAACATGCCCCGCTCCCTGCGAGCCGCCTCCACATCCACTGCCTCGGTGGGGATCCTGCTGCTGTGGCACATAAGTCAAAAGATTCTTTAAAAATTGAGAAGAGCCGCCACGGTGGGTTCGGACAGTCCACGAGCAACTTTCTCCTCAAGCTACAAACGAGCTGAGACGTAAACCTGCAATTGTGTTTGGTTCAGAGTGGTTATTATCGGACAGGTAGAGCTTCAGAACTCCTAATTATACTCCTGCTGCAGTTGAATGCATGTAAATCATTATGGTGCAGCGTATGGAGTACAAACAGAGCGGGCCCACCAGGAAGGCTGAGCAGAGCCAAAGACACTTGCAAGCATTCTTTACATCAGCTGAGGTATAATTTGTGTGTGCGTGGATGCATGTGTGTGTCTGTGTGTGTGTGTGTGCGTGTGCCCCACTTGTAAAGAACAAGCAGGATGATAATTAGCTTTGCTTTTACATCTAAATGTCACATGTTGGCTATATTAAGACCACAATGCTTGACTTGACTTGCTCTGTGTTTGCTGTCGCCGCTGCTCTCCTCTTCCTCTTCATCTTCCTCTTCTCCCTCGAACTCAGCTCAGTTGTCATGCGCTGATTTTTAACAGCCTGTAAAAGACTGTGATCACCACATTGGACACCATATATCAGCCCCCTGTAGTTCTCGCTTGTCACTTTCTAAAAAGAAATCCCTCTCTTTTGTCTCTTCCCGCAGCTTCCTTCTATGGCGACGGCTTTGTACAGCTCAAGGCAACAGAGTCGTCCGACCATAACTCGCTGCGCGTCCGCTTCCGAACCTCCAGCACCGACGGCCTGCTGTTTCTCGCTGCCGGCCAGACCAACTACTTCCTACTGGAGCTCCACGCCGGTCGCCTGCAGGTGGGTACATCCAGGGCCCTCGGCACGGGAGCATATGTGCTGGAGCATACATTAGCGCACACATGCACGCACACATGGGCATGGCTGCATATGAACGTGCATTCAATGCATGCAGAGGAACGCGCTTGACCACATACACACGCTCACTCAACAGACACTCAGACCCGGAGCACCGTGAGCTATGGGTCCATCTCAGCTGACAGTGTCAGTCTCTCACCACAGTAACACAAGCAGACAAGCCTGCATGGTGCGAGCTGTGTTAACCCCCATACCAGTCGCCTCTTGTCACAGTAGAAAGCAGGAAATAATGAAAGCAGTCAGATGTGTGTGTTTCCTATTGTGTCTAAATGAGTCACATCTTTTTTACCTGATCACAGTGAAACACAATCTCCTGCTGATGAAAACATTTCTTCATTTATCAAACACTGTTAAACTGATGAGTGTACGGCTGGTGTGCACATCTGAAGGTCCTCAGTTACTGCACAGACAAAGGATTTTCTTTTTTATTGTTTAATCTTTATTATTGAGTCAATGGCATTTCAAGAAATTGTGAAAGAATATGTAACATAGTTTCCAGTGGGGGTGTGGTGTCGCCAGCTGTAGGTGTTGTTTTATCCAACTAACAGACCAAAACCAAAATATATTTATTTAATGACATGAAACAGAGAAAACCAGAGAATTAGTGAATCAAATTAAGCTTCTGTTGACTGACTGTTCACTTCAGTCAGAAGCAGTGTATTCTTAATTCTTTTCAGATGAGAAATTGATTGTAGAATTAACACATAGAAGTTCAGAATGTCTTCTTATTTGATAAAGAGAAGCTCACGGCATTGAATTCCAGAGTAGATCCGACTAATTTGAGAAAATCTCTTGTTATTGAGACCCTTATCCCAAACCCCACTTTATTTTAAACTTCACATGCAGTGCATGAAATGTGTTTGGGTTTGGGATTTAATCGGATGGTGACAGACCACCTGAAAGTGCAGAAAAGGACAATGCCTTCACACAGTGTGTACACAGACCCAGTCAGGACGGATTATAATCCAACCGACTAAATCACCTTCGGAGGTGTCAGAAGGAATGATAGCGTGCAACTGCTCGTAAACACACAAGTCCTCAGTCCTCAAGTTATTTGAGAGAACCTTGGATTGAAGACGAGACAAATTGAAAAGCAAGTATTCACAAAAATGCAGCTTCAGGAATGGCCAGTTTCTTCTCTTCTTAGTTTTTAATCTATTCTTTTCTATCAGATTTCAATACAGACATAAAACTATACCAGAAGTCATCAGATTGAAATCAAACAGATACAACCTGCATAAAAACCCATTTGCCTTGTGGCTTTGTAATGAAAACCCATTAATGTCATGCACCAATAGGCACATTTTCAGCTGTCTTAAAACACTGTAACTAGTTCTACAAAAGTTAGAAACTGATTTAAAAGTTTACCGACCGTGGAGCTGTGAGCTGTGCCTGTACAGCCAGTGGATTTATAGCTGTAAAAACAGAAAAAAGAAAAAAAATCCGACACACTTCCCCGGAGATTTACTTCAATGACAAGATGTGTTTACCTTCAGAACACTTGAGAAATTTAGGGCACGTTTCTGTCCTAGGCAAGAGGCTCTATTTTTAGCCCACAACTCGAGCCTTTCTGTGAAGATTTAAAGGTGAAATACATTCACCCCTTCTAAAGAATCCAGTAAGCAGCTCTGCCAAACTCCGTCAACATAGAGAACGGACAGACGTGTTGTAGGAAGCCTTTTGTTGAAACACTTGGATTTGCATCAGAGTGTTGGTGCATCAAACTCAAAGAAATCCTTGTGACTGTGTTTCTATTCGTGTTAGACTGTTAGACGGCCGGGGTTTAATCATACTGACGACTGTGTGACACGGTCGTACTTCAGTGAGCACAAGTAGAGAAGCACTCGTCCCCCCGCTCCTTAAACTGCCTCAGGTCGGCAGATTATTTTTTATTTTTTTCCCCTTCACCCACACAAGCTTTCCTCGAGCTTGGGGTCTCGCTCCATGTGAGTCAGACATGAGCGTCGCTCCCTGGAAACCCCTGCATGAATAGCAGGGACTCTGCAGCAAGCCTTGACAAGCATGTCATCTCAACGCAGCATTAGTTCGGAGATGGTGACATGATGCTCTCAGGACATAGCTGAAGGCAAAGAGATAATAGTTCACTTCCTGCGTGAAATCACAGACAAAGAGCACTGTTGAGAAAAACAGGTGACATCATGGAACATAAACAGTCTTTATCCCGTGTTTCCTGTCCAGGTGTCTACAGGTAATTATTTAATTCATACTATAGTAAAGGTTATTTTATTATTTCATCTGACACAGTCACAATATAAGATGAATCTGCATTTTATGATCACACAAAAGAGTTGCATGCGTGTTGGGCTGCAACAAGGACATGTATAGATATATTGGGATTTATCTTTCATATTTAACTGCAATTTATGTGATTGCTATTGAAACAATTCACTTCGAATCAAATTCATTGTGGTTCTGGGAAGAAAGTACAGCAACACTGACACATCAGAAGCAAAACAATAACAAAACCGTTCAAATTTAGTATATTAGTCAGTATGTTCTTAATAGATTTTAGCAGTATCACACCTTTTATTAATATGATAAAGCACATTTTGTGATTGAGTTACTTTGTCATTTCAGCTGAAACTGGATCTTGGATCGGGGGAGCAAGTGTTGCAGTCAGACCGGGGCACCCAGCTCAACGACCTGGCCTGGCACTCTGTGGAGATCCACCATGTCCAGTCCAACATCACTCTGACCGTCGACAAGAACTCCCACACCAGTGCCAAGATGCCGGGCTCCCATCATAATCTCAACATCTTCGATGGTCTCTATGTTGGAGGCTCGGGAAGCCTGGACAGACTTTATCTCCCCAGAGACCCGATAGGCTTCCGAGGATGCATGGACAACGCTGTCTTCAACGAACACGACCTGCTGTCCTCACTGAGGCCATATACTGGATTCAAGACTGTCCATGAGGTGTCTCTTGGCTGCAGTCCCCAATTCCTTGCCACAGAGGAGGACCCCATCAGTTTCTTCAGCTCCAGAGCCTACATTTCTCTTCCAACCTGGAATGCCCAACAGGGAGTGGGTGTGTTCGAGTGTGTTGTGCACACTTCATCAACAGAGGGAATTATATTGTACAGTTCAGCCAGAGAGGGGTCTTTCGTCGCTGTGGAGATCCAGGAAGGTTTCCCAGTGGCCATTGTTGGGAAAGCTGGAGCTAAGACGGAGCTTCGTTCGCTCATGTTCATCAATGACAGGAAATGGCATTCCATCAAGTTGCATCTCGGGTCCAAAAGCCTGGAGCTATCTGTTGATGGAGAGATGGTGAAAAGCAGCATCGGCTCTCGAGCAAAGGGACCTCACCTTAAAGGTTTTCTTTTCGTTGGGGGTATCGACGACAGCACCAGATCAGAAGTAAAAAAGGTGGGGCTCGTCTCTGTGTCTGGAAAGCGAGTGAGAGGAGGTTCATTCAAAGGCTGTTTGAAGAACATTGAGGTCAACGGAGTGAAGACCGGTCTCTCTAGTGCTGTGGTCACCAAGGATATCTCAGTTGGCTGTGAGCCGGAGAAAGAACCAGAACCAGAACCATCAACCACAGTGAGTCCGACAAGCACTCCAGGATCCCTCTTTCACCTGGTGACACCGACACCGTCATTTCAGATGTCCACTCTTGCAAGGGGCTTGGACAGAAGGTATGGCTCAAATTTTGTGCAGATCAAAAACCTTGTGGTGCCAGAAGGCGGCAGGGCATCTCTTGATGCCAAACACATCAAGGTTCTCTTGGACTTCAAGAAGCTTGGCATTCGACAATCCCAGATTAATTTCCGAATTCAGGAGCAACCTATTCAGGGTCAGATAAGGCTTGATGTCGATCAGGACCAAGAGGAGAACACCTTCAGCATGTTGGACCTCTGGCATGGACGAGTGATGTATATCCACGGAGGCTCAGAGGAACCAGAGGACTTCTTCATGTTTTCTATGTATTCTACCAGTAGAAAGCAAGTTCCTGGTTATCTGAAGGGAAATAAATTGTACCGGTACAATATTACTGTGACACCCACTAATGATGCACCTGAACTGAGCCTCCCTGAAGGAAATCTCTTTGTCCTGTTGGAGAACACGAAGAAACGCCTCACCACAGATGTTCTGAAGGCCACAGACATTGACAGCAGCAACAACAACCTTGTCTTCTCTGTACTTGGAAACCTGAATGCTGATGCGGGCTATTTAGAAGTTGAAAACAACCCTGGCAAATCAGTGACCTCATTCTCGTATCTAGACCTGGAGGAGCTGAGGGTGTACTACGTTCACACGGGGGTTAGAAACTCAAGGATAGTTCTTCGGGTTGGCGATGGGGAAAAGGTCAGCAACACTGTGGTTCTGAGGGTCATGGCTGTAGCGCTGGAGTACAAAATTGCCAACAACACAGGTCTCGAGATAATTCAAGGAGAGACGTCTATAATTGGATCAAAGCACCTGGCTGTGCAAACCAATGCTGTCAGACAGATTGTGGATGTTCGTTATGATATTACCGAACCCCCTCAGTATGGAGAACTCCAGAGGCTTCACTCCAGCGGTGAATGGAGGCAAACTGACACTTTCTCCCAAAGGCTCCTTGAAAAAGAGCGGCTGAGGTATGTCAGCACTTTTCAAGACATCCAGACCTCCAATGCCACCGATTACTTCAAGTGCAAGGTCAATGTGGCAGCCAAGGCAGCCACTGAAATACTCTTCCCCATAACTGTGAGGTGGGTGACTTACCACCTGACGAGGAATATTATGATAGACTTGGATAAAGTGAGGAAAGTGACGCTGGACTCTGAGCATATTTTTGCCACAGCTGAAGGTGTTGCCCTCTCGGAGGACGATCTTTATTTCCGAGTTCTCACAACACCCAAGAAAGGGAAACTACTGCTCGACGCCACAGTCTTGATGAAGAACTCAACTTTCAGCCAAAGAAATGTGTCAGATTTAAAAGTACATTACGAGCTCGTTGACCGGCCTTATGAAGACACACACGACAGGTTCAAATTTCATCTGGTTTCCAAGCATGCTCAGTCTCAGAACTACGATTTCCAGTTTTCCATTAAAGCTGATGTCAACAGTGTCTTCATGAGAAACGAGGGACTCCTGCTTCTGGAGGGAGAAAGTAAACTCATCACGAAAGACGAACTGTTTGCGGAGACTTTGAGTGCAAAGGATTTGTACTACACTGTCATCAGCAGCCCCAGACATGGAAAACTGTCCCGGATAAGTCAGTCCAATTCCAACGCTAGCTACGACAAAATCTTAACCTTTAGCAATCAGGATATCTTAGAGGAACGGATCATGTATATTCACGATGACAGTGAAACGACTCAAGATGAGTTCAGTTTCATTGCCTCCATCAGCCAAGGATTCAAATCCTCCATCGCCGAGGATGAATTTGGCTCCAAAGAAGGAACGTTCAACATCTCCATTAATCTTGTCAACGACCAAAAGCCAGTGCGGGTTATCGATAAGGTGTTCCATGTAGTAAGAGACGGACAAAGGTTACTCACTTCGGAGGATTTGCGTTATCATGACGCAGACTCTGACTACGATGACGGTCAGTTGGTTTACACGCGTCGTGGAATCCCGTTGGGAGACCTGGTTCTGGTCAATGACACGACTCATCGACTGTTCCAGTTTCGACAGAAGGACCTGGAGGAGAAGCGAGTGCTGTTCATCCACAAAGGTGTGAGCACGGGCAGGTTTGTCCTCTTTGTCTCCGATGGAAAACATTTTGTATCAAGCCTTTTAGACATCAGCGCACATGACCCCTTCCTGAAGGTCGGCGTCAACACTGGCTTACTGGTTCAGAAGGGCCGATCAGTAACGTTCTCCACCAGTAACTTTAGTGTCATATCAAACCTGGACATCAGAGACGACCAAGAGGTTATTTTCAAGTTGGATGAGGCTCCCAAGTACGGACGACTTTATCTCAAAGAAACAATCGTGGAGTCGTTCACGCAGTCGGACTTAAAGGACGGGCTGATTTCCTACCGGCACAACGACAGCAAACATCTGGCCGATTATTTCAACCTAACAGTGAAGGCTAAAAGTTTTCGACTTGCAGCGAAGATCAATGTGAAGGTTTATCTGGAAAGTCACCAGAGGCCACCCATAGTGTTACATCGCAACATCTTACTGGTGGAGGAGGGGAAACCAGTGAAGGTCGACGAAACTAAACTAGAGGTTAGGTTTATGTTAATTATCTATAACCTATAGATAATCAGCTGTGTCTGTATTTGCAGTTGCATCACAGTTTGACCATTTTTCTGTCGCTAAATTCCAATAATTCTTAAATTCAGTTTGCATGGTATTGACCAGTGAGCCATAATCCTCTCAATTAAAATGAACATAATTATGTTAATGAGAATAATGATATTATACATATAGTTTACCTATATTATAATTCTACATGTTTCTCTATATGAAAATAATTATAAATGCTTTCGTTAATCAATGAGAAACAATTCAGGTGATTGACTTCACATCCTGAGATAAATGTTTATTAGGAATGCATCCTTTTATAGCTATAATGACAGAAGGCTTATAAATGTTGGTCTACAGTCTAAATCATAAAAGAACAATATAACTATACAATATTTATTAAATATCTTGGTTTTAAAGGCTGCTGAAAAGGTCAAAACTGAAGGATCACCGGTGTTTGTGTGTTTCACTGTACAATGATGCCATGCTACATTTGGAGTCAGATGAAATATAAACTCTGGTGACACATGGAACATTTCAAATGGAACCAGTCAGTGTGTTTTCTGATTGTTGCAGGTCACTCACGAGGACAACATGCCATCCGAGATTGTATTCACAGTCAAGGTGGCCCCCTCTCATGGCTTTCTCAGGCGTTTTGTCGAGGCGGAGAATCGCTACATCGGAACCAAACAGTCCCCTGTCAAGACGTTTAGCCAGGAGGACGTTAACAGTGGGAACATCCAGTACACACAGGTAGCGCCCAACGAAGTCAACGACACCTTCCTGCTCTACGCCACCAATGGGGTCACTGACGTCAGCGGCATTAGGATGTCTGTTGACATCATCCCACGCCTCATCCCACTTCAGGTCTCAAATTTCACGCTGAACGAGGGCGCCTCCAAGGCGCTGACCCAGGATCTGCTCAAAGTCACCAACCGACACTTTTCTGGGATTAACTTCCTGTACAGTTTGTCCGAGCCCCCGCAGCACGGTCACGTTGAGCACTCTCGACATCCGGGTGTTTCCATAACCTCTTTCACCAGGAGGCAGGTGAGATAATCTCTTTACAGTGGATGGATGAATGATTTTTAATGATGTTGATTTTTTTAATGATTAAGAGGAAAGTGTTTTCTCAATTACGATCTTAACTTAAAGGTATTTTTATAATGCTTTGAACCTAAAATACATTCTTGGATGGATAAGTAGTTTGAGGGATTATAGGTTCAGTAATTAACTAGCACTACCTTTAACTACCACTTAAACCACAGAGCTCATAATCTCTGTATTCTATCTGATGTACTTTGCACCGTGGATTTTTAATCTACAGGAATGTTTGTGGTGTTTGAAACTTAAAAATCTTAATTAACTTAAACAAAATAATTGGAAGTGTGACTCAGCCTAAGCCCTTCATCTCACCCCAAACCAGCTGTTATCTCATGAAAATGTGAAAAGCGAGGATGTGTTCGGTTGTCATGTGCACGTCACGTCAAGTCACATCAAGTCACGTCATTGTGTCCATGACATGAATGAGTTTGAGTTCAGTGACCTCCGTGTCACAAAACATCCCAGGGTCTTGGTGCTGCTGTGAATTTTAAATAAACCCATGCAGCTTTAGTTTCAGGCTCTGCCTCATGATAATCTCCCTTATCTCTAACCAGGTGGAACACGAATTCATTTACTACGTGCATGACAGCAGCGAAAGCTTAGCCGACAACTTCACTGTGGTGGCCAATGACTCAGGGCTGAGGAAGCAGAGTGCGGCCCAGACGGTGTACATCCAGGTTACAGCTGTCAACGACGAGCCTCCTGTTATAACTGCCAACAGGGTCCTCAGGGTGAGTCTACTCAGCTCTATATTTAAACTGTTTTTTTTTTACTAGCAGCTCTGGCACCATGGCTTACTGTCAGATGGTTTTCATGTGGGCAGTGTTGCCATGGCTGGCTGCATGAGGGGGAACTATGTTTGCTATGTGGAGGAGGGTCCGGGGGGGGGGGGGGGGGGGGCTGGCAGCGCAGGCCGTGCTCCGACATAGGTTTTCAGAGGTGTCGGGAGTTGAGGTGTCACATTACAAACTGATTCTTGCTGTGTTCCAGTACACTGTGAAGTCAGTTGGGAGAGAAGTTTTATTTTGCATTATAGTTTTGGTTGACCGGAAATCATTTTTAAGGTCTCTTATGAATGGAAAGTCTAAATTAAGGGTAAAATACCCCCCCCCCGCCTCCCCTGGACTTTACACAGACATTGGGTTTTGTTGCTTGAATCTAATCCTCTGCGAAACATCATAGTGTCGAGTGGCGTGATGTCATGACCTGGAAATAACAAACGCTGTGACTTTATGGCCTCAATTCCGTCCTGCTTCACAAACCATCACATTCGCTATTCTCAAATCTAAAAATATTATTTGCCTCCTGTCTGTGACGAGCACTTTTACTTCCACACATTTTAAATATATAACGTGTAATTTAGACAGAAGTTGTGGTTTGTATCTGTGCGTTGAGCCGCGTCGACTCTATCGGCTTCAGTGGCCGGAGCTGAGAGAGGTGGAGCTGGACGGAGGGGCTGAAGTGTTGGACTCCATTGTTTGTAGCTTTGCCCCAAATGCCTCAAATTCCTCTGGATCCTGCAGATTCAGAGAAGAACGACCTCCGACTGAGGACGTCAGGAAGCCAGTTGAATTAAAGTTAATTAAATCAGAAACGGACCGATTGTTTAGTCCACTATCTGGTCTGCACACAGTGATAATCTGTTTATTTCAAGTGTGCTCATTAGTCCTTTTATCACGTTGCAGTGGACATTAGGTGGAAGGTCAGGATTTTATACGCTCTGTCCACAAGGTGGCTCTCTGCCCCTGCACATCACGTCAGGGCTCAGCCTGTGGAAGACTCACAGCTTTTCTCACTTCAACTGTTTCCTCATAAGATGTTAGTTTTGAAGCAGCTTTGATCGACTGAATCAATACTTTTTAAAAGACTCCTCGTATTTTATTAATGAATGTGCTGCAGGGATTATTGTTAGGTTCTGAATAAACCCTCAGTCGAACCTCCAGCGAATCACAGAGCAGGAGGATGTTTGTATGAAAAATACAAATTATTCATTTTATGTCAGAATAAAGCAAAACAAGAAAATACAGAAAATACGGCATCAATTATTTGTTTAGTTTGTTAAGTTTAAAATTAAATAACTTTATGCCAAAAATAAACTTATTTATTTATTTATTATTTCATCTATAATTGAAATTGTAGAGTTATTAATATTAGATCCATTATGATTTACTATCATCCAAATGCAAATGTCTACTGTGACTTTACATTTTCACGGTTTCTGTTTTTCTGTAATTCAAGTTACAATTTCCAGGTTTTCTTTTGTGTGGTTGAGATAAAACCAACTCAAAGGATTTAAATAAAGTCGATCAGAGATGTAAGTGCGGTTCTGTTACTGTTGTTTAAACTCGACTGTCGTTTGTGCAAATTGATCTCATGTGTCTTTTTTGGGGGGGGGTCTCCGTGATTGCTGTTTGTCAGACTGAGCCTGCTGTGATTTCCTGTCAGATCAGGGGATTATGGGAAGTGTTGTGGTTTCCTGGCTGTGGAACACACACTTACACGTGTGACGAGTTGTTCTCATGGGGAGAGCCGCTGTGGGACCCGTGTGATGTGGTTTACAGGTGCTAATTGAAAAAAGGACCCCACGCTTCTGTTCCAGTAAATAACCCTCAGAACCAAATGAAAGACCAGCGCACTGCCAGTTAGTGATTCACACTCTCTTAAGTGAATTTCAGGGACATTTAACCAGTACTTTGTCATTAAAACCAGTAGCTTGTGTCTTTGTTCTTGTAACCACTTCCCTTCACACTTCACTTCAAGTGCACTTCTGCGTCTGTGGTATGAAACATTTCGCACATAAACGGCAGCGAGAAGTTGCCAATAAACAAAGTTGCTCTTTCAGAGTCTGTACAGTATAGTGCTCTTGGTGGGTTGCAGCATTATCGAGAAATACACCTGCTCCACCAATCGTGGGTCAGTCTCAGCTGTCAATCATGTTTCAAACCAAACTTACTTTAGTGAGACCTAAAATGGCAGAAACCTTCTTTGCTTTTAAGTAGGCTGCCTGTGTCTGACATCACGACAACCTGTTACAGCTGCTCTTTTATTCCATCATCGTTTTGGCTCTCAGATGAATAATAGCCGTTCGTAATGAAGGCTCTTTGTTCTTTCTTCTGTTCCTTCGCGTGAGCTCCTTTACATTAACCCGACTCACTCTGCTCTCACACTGTGTTTACCGTCTCCGTGGCTATTTTTAGTCCAGTGATGCCCTTCGTTTTTGTTCATTATGTCGCTGAATGTGACTGGAGTGATGCTCAGAGTGACACAGGCCGTTAGTGCCCGACCATCTTCAGGCGCCTGGGAGATTTTTATTCATAGCACTTCTGCTTCAGTGGACGAGGAGCAGAAGAAGAGGAAAATGACCCGTAGAGAAGAATAAGAGAGAAATGTGGGCAGGAGATTAATCACAATGACTCATCAGCTCTGTGTGTTGGTCTTTAATTGGTCCTGCTTCATTTTCCACTGTATTATATCTGAACAGAGAGTTGGATATAAGGTTGGTTTGGCTTTAATTTAGCATATGACCATAGACTGTATTTTAAAAATGGACAAGGCCAAAATATACGAAGACTGCCATCTTGGCCTGAAGACAGAGTTTGTATGGTAGCCATTGGGGTAATGGAGCCACCGTATCGAACAATGAGTATCGAACAGTCACTCACAAAGTTTCATCTGATTTTATAACATTTAAAACCAAACTTACTGGAAATATGGAATATTTGAACCAGTATCGGTGTGGCTAGAACCACCGAAAATTAAACTATCTTTGAGAGAAAAATATTTATGACCTATACGGCAGCCGACCACCAGGGGGTAATCAAGATGATGTGGCTTCACTTTTGAGTGATGTCTTCCATCTTTATATTCAGTCTATTATTTTGACCTGTTGTACAAATATCATTATTTCATTCGGGCCTTCAAAATAAATGTCAGAATCACATTTGGATGTCAGATACTGTCGTTACCTCCCTCTTGATCCGAGTCCAATGTTCCCATGTTCCTGGAGATCTCCATGTTCGTGCAGATTACGGACCACACCTGTTTGACCTCGTCCACCATGTTTCCAGGTCTGGGTGTCGTCGGTGACGGAGATTAGGCCAGAGGATCTGATGGTGCAGGACCAGGACACGCCCCCGGAGGAGCTCCACTTCATGGTGACGCCGCCCAGCAACGGGCACCTGGCGCTGAAGAGCGCCCCCATGAAGGTGGTGCTCAACTTCACGCAGGCTCACATAGACCAGGGACAGCTGCTGTTTGTGCACAAAGGTAAAATGAGTTCACTGCAAATCGATGGCTGTGTGTAGACTGGGGTCGGTGGTTCGATTGCACTCGCTTCCATGGCTGTAAGTTGGTTTGAATCAGCTTTATTTCTACAGGGTTTAATAGGTGATAATACTTGAACCTCTGATGTCAAATGGTGGATAAGATCTGTGAGCAGCCTCAGATCAGGTTTCCAATGACTCCTCTGATTCATATCTCTCTGATTTTCTTTGCCTGCACTTGCACCTGTAGGAAAAGAATTGTGTGAAAGGTGCTTCACTCTACATGTTAAAGAATGTCTCTTTCTGTTTATATACACACATCCACACAAGTATAGATGTATGATTTTGATTGAGTGGTCACTTATTGACTGAGAATTTCAAGCTTACGTTTCAGTTGTTCTTGAGACCAGCATCTGGACTGCTGATCAATCACTTTTCTTTTTCTGTGTATTCTGCAGAAACCAGACCCAGCTGAGAACAAAGTGAAAACATTTACAAACAAAACTGAGATGAAGTTGCTCTTTTTTAAATGCAGCAAACAGAATCTAGCAACTTTCTAGATAGGTGGATGTTTTAATTTCATGTTTTCTGTGTCATGACATTTCCAGGTTCCATGTCTGGAGGATTCAACTTCCAAGTCAACGATGGTGTGAACTTCAGCCCCAGGCAGATCTTCAGCATCACGGCCAGAGCCTTGGTTCTCAGTTTAGAGAGGAACCGTCTACTCAAGGTGTTTCCAGGTAAATCCTTCATGTCTTCACAGGTTAAACTGGTCCACAACTCAGATAAACACTAAACCATCAACGTGCTGGTCCACCTCTCAATGTATCGAGTCTTTTCTACTCATGTGGCACTCAGCTCTCAAGATACAACTTCATTAATGGGTAACAAATAAATCCATCCATGCCAGCCGACCCTTGCCGAGGGGCGGGCTTCGGGAGAGGTCACTAGTCTGTCACGGGGTTGACACACAGGAATACACAACCTTTCACATATAAAGGCAGTTAAGAGTCACAGATTAACTTTGGACTGTGGGAGGGAGCTGGAGCTGCCGTCAGGTTTGAATCCAGATCCTTCCTGCTATGAGTCGACAGTGTTAACCGCTGCTCACATGACGTGCAAACTCCAAAAGGACCTTGATTGGCCGTCACAGATAAATATGTAGATTAAGTTTTGGGGAAAAAAGTTATTTCCTAAAACACTTTACAATATGTGTAGTACACAAAAACACTGGAGTAAGTAGTGCAGAATATTGTCTGTCGCAGATACTGTCACACACACTTATACTCTGTCCTATCAAGAACATTTGGTTCTCTTAGAATTTTTATTTATTGCAGCAAAATGATGTGTGTGGGATCGAATCAAAAATTTTGAGTATTCTTTTGTGTTGTGGGATTTTTGGTGTTGAGGGGATTTCTCCCAGTGCCTATGACAGATGGATCTGGTGTGTGAGGTGTGTGTGTCTCTGTGTGTGTGTGTGTGTGTGTCTGGATTTATGTTTTCCTGACTACGTCCTCTGCCCAAAATTCCTTTGGTAAAATAAACCAGCTCTTTTCCAACATAACTTCTGACATTATCCAAATACCAGACAGCTGACGTGTTGATATAAAACCACCTTGAATGAACGTCAGCAGCTAAAAATATGCCAAGCGTCGTCTGTGTGTGCAAACACACTTCTGGGATTTTTACAGAGATTTCAAGTGGTCTGGTTTGTGAGTTAGGAGGAGAGGATATTGTGAGGGCAGCAAATTGCCAACTGGCATGCTCCACCGAGCTTCCCAGCCACAGGGTGAGTGTGTGCTTGAAAAGCTGTGTCCCTGTCTGTCTGAGGCAGCCCTGTTTGTGCTTTGTGCCGGGCGGAGCAATGAGGGGGGGGGCAGCGTGGGAGCTTTAACTGACAATGAAGGGTTTTGATGAGGCGAGGGGACATCAAACACTTTCACACTGCGGAGGGGAGGCTAATGTTCTACCTCTTCCTGGTAAAAATCCTCAAATGTCTGCCGCTGTCTGTAAAACTTTGCAAAGACTCCTCACTAAACGCTTGCATATGCAGCATTAAGAAAACCAGCGTTTGGCTCCTTTCAAGTTCTTCTTGAACACACTAAGCTTATTACTTAACACAATGTATGGTTACTGTTAACTGGCCACAATGGGAGTAAACACAAAATGTTGTCCACCCATGTGGAAAAGCAAAACTGTTTCTAGTTGTTCCAAACGGCCAGCCTCACAGTGAACCTCCCAGCCATCATGGAACTGGAGAGAGAGAAGAAACCCAGTCACCTTCTTCATCAATCGAATCATCACTTCTGAGGGAAGCATCGTTGGGTTAATGACGACTGCATGAAGCCACGAGATGTAGAACATATTAAAGGACAAAGGAAAACAGATTGATCAACCTGATATAAAGAAGGGAGGATTGTAGCCAGAGCACTCAAGTGATTCTGTGGCAAATGAATTACAATTCTCAGAGGTCAGGTAGGAGGGGTCCTTCAGGTGGGTCGGTGGGCCACTGGAGTGTAAATTCAACCCATAAAGTTTTTACAAGCTTTGTGTCTTTGTCGGCCCCCTCTGTGATTTTAGGTGTTCGTTACTGATTCATTGGTAAAGTAGGTTAAAAGAGTAAAGCAGAAGTAATTTTTAAAGTAAAAATTATAGATGCAAAAGTAGTGCACAGCCGTGAGACTGATCTTCTGCCAAAAACCAAAGCTGAACAAACATCTGACAATATGGCAAAACCCCTATCGTACCGATTTAGTCCTTGATGGGATTTCATTGTAAAAAAGACAGGAAGGCCCGTCTCTCCCACTTCCTCTTTGAGGGAAATGTCCCATGAGAGAAGTGCTCGTGAAAAGCGACGCATGAATTTCCCTGAGCTCCGACCCCTCGTTCCTTCTATCTCTCCTTGCCATCCTTTATCATTTAGTTTCTCACACTCTTCACAAAGCAGTGGGGCTGTGGAAATCTATGTAATTGATCTTACAGGGAGACAACGCTCTCAGCAGGGAGGTCCTGTCATCGTGCACCCAAGATGTTTTCCCCCCAAGTGGAAGATTTCTGTGCCTGCGAGATGCTGATCCACTTTTTAATTTCTTGTGTGGATTTTATGTAACACACCGCACACTGCATTAGGACGCCGCGTTACATCCGCAGTGCATCTTTAATGTGACACATCAAAAGACCCTCATCTTTCTATTCCAGACGATACTTTGCATATTTTGCAAAAAGATGTGAACCGTCTCCGGGGGGGGGGGGGGACTTCCTACATTTGATGCAGCTGCACGAGTGAGGTCATAGATAAACTGAACGCCGGAGAAGAATAACAGTTTTCTCCTCGGATACAGTTTCTGGTTTAATTGATAATCTAAAGCATCTCATCAGTAAATTCTTATGAATTAAATATCATGTCTCTCCCCCCCAGGCTCCTCTGCACTAATCACAAATGAGGCTTTACAAGCGGTGACCAATGACATCAGCAACACCTCCGCTCGCGTCATCACGTTCAATGTGGTTCGGCATCCGAAACTGGGGCGACTGGTGACAAGGCGGTCGGATAACTCAACGGTTGACATCGCCACTTTCACACAAGATATGGTGAGTGACTGTGCTACAGGGCTACGTGTTCACTGAGGCTCAAGTCCCGAGTCTGCTGGTTCGATTCCAACCCAGCCCTATCTCTCTCTCTCTATCTCTCTCTCTCTCTCTCTCCCTCTCACACTGATATTCTGTCAATAGAGGCCATTGTCCCAAAAAATGTTTAAAAAAATATTGTCAATGAAGAGCCAGAGGTATCAACAGTCTTCTCTCAGGACATTTCATAACAAAACACCAGGGATGTGATCCAGAGTAAGTTTAAAAATCAGGCTTCCCTCCGTTCTGGGGGAAAGTTGCCAGATTTCCACCGTATGAATAATAAATTGAATAATAAATAATAAGCTCTTCCTCCTCATTGAGTCGAATCGACGTTGTGCTTCTCGAGCTGAGTGGTACATGTGAGGCTTTTATGTAAGCAGTTATTCCTGATGGTCGTCTGACATTGTTGACTCTGTGATGCTCTGTCTGCTTTATTTACTGATGAGCACAGCAGATTTAAATTAATTATGAAACCTTATACATTCTGTCGTCATGTGTTTCAGACTGGTGAAGAATCACTGACACCTATTAGAGCAACTCACAAGCTTGATTAAACTACAAGTTCAATTTAGGGAATGGCTGAACTGCTGACGTCGCACAAATTTGTTGATTTATTTTAGATAATGGATTGACGACAGTTTCTCTGCCTCAGGTTGACAGGAAAGAGGTTATGTACATTCAAACCCCCATTGAGTCAGTGGGCTGGGAAGCTCTGGACACCATGACCTTCTCTGTGGCATCACCGCCTGCTTCCCTCGACAGCCAGACCTTCAAAATGGACATTTCCTATGAGAATACTGGACCTGAACACAACACAGTCCTACTTGCAAACACAGGTATGAATAAGAGTCTATTATGTTTGCAGTTCTTTAAGCTAAATGCTGACATGACAATTTGAACATGCTCACAACAAGCATGAATAAATACAGTATAAGTGTAATTATATCTAATTGACTTCATATTTTCTCGGGGACAGGTGCTGAGGTAACGGAAGGAGACAGCGTCATCATTGATGAGTCTCATCTTGATGCTTCTAACCTGATGTCCAAGCTGCCGGCGCCTCGGCGCAGCTCCTACGAGGTCTGGTTCCAGGTAACATCTCTGCCCCAGCACGGAGTCATCATCGTGGGCGAGAGAAGCCTCACCAAGGAGAAACCCAACTTCTCCCAGTTCATCATCAACAAATATGGTATCACCTACAAGCACGACAACTCCGAGACGACTCGTGATTCGTTCGTCTTCAGCGCTTGGCTCAATCTGAAGGGCAAAACGGCGCAGCGCCCTCAAGACGACGACGATTTTGTTGAGGAGAGTTTTAACTTCACCATCACACCTGTGAATGATCAACCCCCTCTGCTAAAAACCAAAGCTCCAAGTCTGGTGGTGGTACAAGGAGACACTGTGGCCCTCGGGCCGGAGAATCTCAAAGTGGAAGACTTGGACAATCCTCCCGATGATATAAGGTTTTCTGTGATTAGCAAACCAAACAACGGTTACCTGGCTCTTGAAGGAAGTCTGGATGAGTCGATAATGGCCTTCTCTCAAGCTCAGATCAATAACAGAAGCATCTTTTTCGTCCATGATGGAAGCTCCGTCTCGGGGGTGTTCTACTTCAGTGTCACAGACGGGCATCATAAACCGATATATAAACTCTTTAACCTAGAAGTGAGAGAAATCACCATCTCTCTGGTCAACTACACTGGACTGACACTGGAGCAAGGCAAGACCTCAGTGTCACTGACCCAGGAAAACCTTGCTGCTGTTACCAATGGGAAGAACGTCACCATTCACTATCAGATCACCAGGCCTCCAAAGTTTGGCAAACTTCTGAAGGACAACCAAGAGGTTACAGAGTTTGATCAGGAGGATCTAGTGTCTAGAAGCTTGTCCTACCATATGATCTCCGTCTCCTCCGCGGAAGACAGCTCTGAATTCACCGCCTTTACTTCTGAGGCAAATCTCACTGGAGTGTTGAACATAACTGTCAGGCCTTTGGTCCAGGTTGGCAAAGGTTTGAGGATTCCCACTGGAGTCCTGGTCAAACTTGTCTCTAGTTTCCTTAACGCCTCAGAACTGGCTAATATCAGCAATAGTGACCCTGTCTTTGAGATTATATCCCATCCTAGAAATGGGAAAGTGGTTCGGACAAAACCTCAAATGTCCGGGAAAGCTGAACAAGCTGAGTCCTTCACCTTCCAGGAGGTGATTCAGGAGAAGATAGCCTTAGAGCTGAATGCCAACATGACTGGAGTTCAGGAGCTCAATGACTCACTGGTGTTTCTGCTGAAAGCTGATAACGTTCAACCTGCTAAAGGGGAGTTCCACTTCGCAGTGGTGCCCTATGATCCAGCACTTTTCCCCACCACAAAAACTCCTGTCCAAACCACATCATCTCATCTTCAGACACCAAGGCACACTTCAAGAAACGGAACTGTTCCACCAGACCCGTCTACAGCTCTGCTCTCCACCCAGCAACCAAGCAAAAACCAGCAAAAGTACAAGGCACGTAGCCGCTGGGGGAACTCCAACAGGACTAACGTTTTCAGTACGACTCTTGGAAAACCCACGCGAGGATCAGAGGATTTCCCCTTCAGGAACACTCCAGTTCGTGTGGAATCTTACCCTCAAAAAACCTCCAGTCCACTGCTTGTGATCTTACCGCTGCTGGCCCTGCTGCTGCTTGTGATCATCTTCGTGGTCCTCGTTGTCTTTCTGCGCCATCACAGGCAAAGGAAGCAGAACAATGCTGCACAGAAAGAGGCCCCCGGTCTCCCCAGCAGTGAGTCCTATCAAGGCCAAACCCAGAGGAGCACGGCGGTTCCCTCGGTGACTGTCACTCAGCTAAACCCCAACGGCCCAGGCAGCCCAGTTCTCAATCGGTTATTGCAGTCAAACCACGGCTCGGGATATAACAGCATGGATTCAAACATGTTCGCAAGTTCTTGGAGTAATGGTTCCCCGGCAGCGTCTTCCCAAATTATCAGAGCCACCACTCCGACTCTTCAGAAGAACCAGTACTGGGTATGATCACCCGCAAACCAACTTGTTGCCCTGTGTTTTGGAGAATTCAGTTTTTACAACAGATTGAAACGTGAAACAGGTTCTGAGCTTAAAGCTGCATCAATCAATATTTTTTTATAAATCCTGAATCAAAGGTCAAGTGTGTTTTTGGTCAAGAGGTGGTGGAGGCTAAATCAGAGCTAAAAGATCACCAGGTAAGAAACAGAGCTACAGCGGGATAATTATGACGCTCTGTCTCTCCTGGATGTGTGTTTAGATAATTGTTCTCTAACAATTCAAGCGACAACTTTAAAATGATATAAATGTTGCTGTGTGTATCAGCTTGTTTTTGAGTTTTTTGGCCCCTAGTGGCCAGAAATTGATTTATGCAGCTTTATGGATAGATGACGGGCAGGAAAACCCACTATGGCCAAAGTCGTTTGCAATATGTTAATCAGAGTCAGGATGGTGGTTAGTTCTCTCTGAGTTGCACAGTCCTGTGAAGCAATAGTTAATCCACCACTTACCACTGCTGCGTGTTCAGCTGGTGGGACACACACTGGTCCCAGTCCTCACTGTGCTGATCTATAACCTTTTTGTCTGGTGCCTGATTGAATCACTCGTTGTCTGGTCCTCCTACACGTCCACGTCTCTCCCATCGTGGGTCCCAGTCATCAGAGCGGGAGCCTGACAACTTGAAACTGTGAATTTCTAGACTGACACTGGAACGAAGATGTTTCGTCTGAGCATTTCAACTGATTGTGCAGATTTTATATTGTTGTTATGTAATATATATTATAGTATAACAACTTTTTTTGTAAACTCAGGGTATTTTTTGTTAACATTTACTTTGTGTTACTCTTATTGGGGGTCGCATGTGTTGCCATTAACCTATCTTGGTTTCAACCAGATGGAAAATTATAAAACGGACAGTACCACTATTAAAACTGTTATGTCTTTTCTAGGTCAAATCAGAGTGGTTGAAACTGTTTTTATTTTACTATGCAGTATTTTTATATTTCCAATAATCTTAAATGTAAAAAGCAACGCATTAATACTTCTCCATATATCCGCCCTCAGCTCAGTGATTAGAATACAAACGGTCCGTTGGTTCTCTAAAATATTAACAGATGAACAAATAGTGATTCGCCTGATTTTTTTTGGGGGAGGTTGAGCTGCTAAATCTAAAACAATCTCATTACACTGGAGATGACTTTCTGAGGTGAGGTACTAACAGAACACTCTATTCTTTTAAAACAAGAACTCCATCTTGAAAATACTTTTTCTAATTACAAAGAACAAAAACAGAATCAATTTCTTTGATTTAAAAAAAAAGTGTTGGTATTTATAATAACTACATAACGCTGACAATCCTGTTTAACTTGTGTCGTGAGATCTACTGTGCGCATTGGGTGTTTGACGCTGGTGATTTATCTGCTGTACAAGAAAAGGTCCTGTTCTGTTCCAACATGTTCTTCTATGGGAGACGAGGAGTAAACCACTGTAAACTTCTATATGTTAGTCAATCATTCTGTACTGAAGAGAAGTGTCTATCCAGTGTATTCTAGTCTCATATGAATGATGTAACCCTCATTGTAACAAGTGTCATATTTATTTATACCATGTTTTTAATAAACCACTTTAAAATGTAGGAGAATCACATTGTATACGGAACCCTGTGTATAACCTCTGTTGTCTTCTTGTCTGCACATTTCTCCAAATGATCCCTTATTTCTTGTTTTTGGCAGTTTTCTCTGTCTCAGCCCTCGTTGTCCTCTTTATAGACCTCACTACGATAAAACGTACATTTCACCAGATGACCAATTAGCATATTTTACTTATCATCATCACTTCTCCCTGTTTCCTACATTTAAATGTGGTCATCTCGTATACGAAAACAATCAAATCTGCAACGAGGGTGTGTTTGGTTTCCAAAGCAAAAGTCCATTGAAACCAACAGTCAGCGCCCAGAAGGTAAACATGTAATGTGATTTACTAAAGCACAATGAGGACCAATTCTGCAGCTGTGAGTCAGTCCTCATGAATGAGGGCATCATGCAAAGTAAGCAGCTGTTGGCCTGATGTCAAACACAGTAAAGATGTCAGTCCAACCCGAAACAGGTAGTGATTAAAGAATGTGTCCGGGACTTGTGCACATTCAGTTCCTGTGAACTGAGGGATCTTGCTGACGGTGGTGAACAATGGCATTACATGGTGGCCTGCATACTGAGCGTAATGATGTCAGGCAGCCGAGTTCACCGACAGGAACTTCACCGGGATCCGTTTGTGAATCACAATGTTTGTTGTAGGGAAATTTCAACACAAGTATTACATTTTTCAGAAACTTTGCATTCACATACGTCCACTGACACAATGACCGAACCTCAACACTATTCCTGTGTCCACCAGCCACCTCCAAAAAACTAACTAATCCCAATTCGTCGTTACAGAATTTCACAAAAACTTTGATTCAGCTTGTTGGCCCCACAGCAGCAACAACACAAACACACAGGAAGGTGCAAGTGTAGACCCTCAGTTAAACAGAGAAAAAAAAGATAAGCAACGATGAAGCAGCTGAAGCGATTTGAGTTCATCCGACCTCTTGAATTCCTTGTGTTTCAGCAGTTATTAACATAGATCAGTGTAATATTAATGACATGTTACAGAGAAAAATAAACCTAATGATGAGGGGTTGTTTTTACCAATACTCAAAAAAACTGATTAACAGAAGGAACCAACAAAACCTAATTATTTAGCTAAAGAATGATAAAAATGGACTATGAAGGATAGTCACAGATCACAGCCGGTAGAGAGATGAACACACTGTGAAAAAAAAGAAGAGTAAACCACCTTTGATGATCGACAAGTAAATATTTATGTGTATGTAAGTTTAAATATATGTTGACATTCAGTATAATTTGAGGCTTTTGAGTTGCTTTTGAATGATCCTTTGAAAATTGTGCCTGCGTTTTTTAATTAAGTTCACGAAGAGTATCGTCTCTTCTTAACGGCCTGTGGTGAATTACAGCCTCGAGGCAAAGAAGAATTGAGCCCCTCATTCTGAACAAATTCCAATAGGCTCAAGACAAGCAAGCACAGGCCAACTATTACCAAGATCCTCAGAGCATGATAGTATGAGATGATGTTTACTCCTCTTCATTCTGGAATATCTCCTGTCTGCATGTGTGAGGGCACATTCAACGTAATAAAAGAAAAAGAAGGAAGGTGATTTTGCAACGGTATCAGAGAGGAAGAGGAGGAAGAGGAGAACGCTGCACGGCCCACGTAAACACCCAGTCAGACAACTTATCAGTAGTGTTGTGAAGTCAGGAATAAACACACAGGACATGGACTTTCTCAGCGTTTGGTGGATTTTGACCCTCATCCCCTCCCTTACTTACAAACACACTCACACTAACACACAAATAAACAATCATCCAGACGGTCTTGTCATCGTCCAATTCTGTACTTCCCCTGTTTGAATCCAAACTTAGATTTAACCTCACTCACAACTTGACAAGAGAAGAGATGAAGTCATGCAAGAGTCTACACACAAAATGTCTAAACAAACACACAAATACACACAGACTTGGTAAGACCACCCACAATTCTTATAGACGGTGAAATTGCCTGTTGGTGTTTAGTAATGTTGATGATCTGACTAAAGTAAACTAAAGTCTAAACTAAGAAAAGTCAGACACTACAACAAACCAGTTTATTCTCTTTATGGCCTGAAATCATTTGCAGAGATGTTCGGTTTGCTTTTGATGTCCATGTCAGATTTTCTTTCTTTTGTCCGGTTGAACTTAACAAGATTCTAAGATACAAAGATTAAAACAAAAAGTTCAGATACTGAAACTAAAAGCAAAGTACATTAGGTACAAATTCAACCTTTATTGGTCACGTTTATGCTGTGATATGGTGACGACTGTGTTCTACTGCTGGTTTTGAGATCTCATGTGGTTTCATGTTATATTTGGGTCTTATTGATTCAATTTGAATTAAAGCAACCATCTGCAGTAATGTTTTGTTTCAAATAGCCTTTCTACCTGATTTCTACACAGATTATTTTATTTTATTTCTGCCAATAGTCCTGAATCTTAGACACTGGACCTTTAAAATGTAAATTCTTCTTATTCAAAGCCACTCAAGCATGAGCAGAGGTCAAATTATATTCTTGGAAAGAGGAAACTGTATAGAAAGCGCTGATATCACAGTGGGAAGTTAAAAAAAATGTGGATGTCTGGCCGGAGATGGTCACATGTCGGACACTCAGAGCCGTCAGGGTTTAACTCACCTCTGACCTGAATGTCTGCAGTGTGAAACATTGCTAATGTCTGTCATGCAGTTTTCAGTTCACCTTTTAAATCACAACATTTCAGATCTAAAAGTGAGTCAATGTTGGTCATAACGCAGCGTGTGAGACAAAACTGAGGAGAGACAGCCAGAGTTCAGATATTAAACCTCAGATTGATCATTGTAATTTGGAGGTTGTGTAATTGTGGGGCAGAAGGTTAAAGAACAATCGCACCCTGCGAGACTGAGAGAGACAAAGCAGTCCCGGCTCATGTGGTTCGATAATGTTCGGCACAGACCAATCCAGATGGTTAATTGAACCAGTTGTATTTTAAAGACTATGTTTAAGTTCCGTTAACTCTCCCTTTTCTCGCCTTCTTCTTTCTCACAGTTGCAATAACAGCGATATCCAATGCGCTGCTCGAAAAACCATTAGCACATCATCCACAAAGTGTCGCTCAGTTGATTCATGCGAGCTAATCAAGGCGTGTTAAATACTGCAGAGGGTTTCAGAATCTAACACGTTGGTGTGGAAAGCTGCGGTGGAGCTTGTGCACAAGACGTAAACCAAAGAGCTGCTCTGCAGATCCAGTTTGTTTCTCCATCTTCCCGTGCAGAGCTCTTCACCCGACTGGCGTCAGGCTCCGTTTTATCTGATGCTAAACTGGGTCTTACGCATTTTCTCATCTGCTGTTTGTGTGTGTGTGTGTGGGGGGGGGGGGGGATTAGCTGCCTGATTCACTGACAGACATGTCTCAGGATTTTGGCAGCGAGCAGAGCTTCCTCTCTGCTCTACTCTCGGCTGATGTGACCTGAAGTGGCACTAAAAAAGAATCTATGTGGAAACGTGATCTTTAATCTAGATATCTGTGTCCAGATGTATCTTAGGTGTAAACCAGGGGTAATTGTCCTTAATTCTTTTTTAACTGGATAGATAAAACCCTCATCTATAACCTTTGGGAGACTTTTTGATGTAATACGATATGACAGAAGTTTATGATCAAAATTGTAGAACTGTCTTTCCTCTTTTGACCTAATTAACTTATTTTTCAGTTTCTTTTAATTACATTTAAACTCTTACTGGAGGGAATTCTTGGCAAATCTTATTCATTGTAGTATTTTCATCTTGTAAATCCTTTTTCTCCTGCAACCTGAAACAACAGTTGGATTATTTGTTCTGGTTGGTTAAAGCATCGAACCTGATTTTGAGGCCTTAAACCCCAGGATCATTAGGATACATGAGGTTTGAATGTTTTTGGTGTTCCTGTATAATTTCGTGTAGACAACCTCTTATTTAAATCAGCATCTGACGCACACACATTCACACACAGCACCAACACACACACATGCAGCCGGCCCCCATGTGTCCCAGTGCCCATTGATTTGACGACTCTCTGTGGATCTGTCGATATTCATCCACCCTGCGATCACACACAGATGCCACGCACCAGATGTTCAGCTTGATGTTGTGTTTTCCCTGAACGGAGTCACACATTGATTTAACTCTCACAGTGGTCATTACATCATTATGGTACAGGATGGAGTGGGAGGGAGAGGAGAGATATGATGACACAGGTCTGTTGACACTTGGAGAGGATGTGTGCACTTTGCTGATCCACAGTTTTCACTCACATTCCATTTACACACTAATGTAGACGTGTGTGTGTGTGTGTGCGTGTGTGTGTGTGCTGAGTGTGTGTGTGTTCGACCACTAGGTCAGACCACTAGCAGCTGGTTGTTTGATGACTGTGGTAGACTGTGGTTTGTGGGCTGCAGTGGACGTAGAGGTCGTGGAGCTGGTCAGTGCAGTGTGTGTGTGTGTGTGTGTGTGTGTGTGTGTGTGTGTGTGTGTGTGTGTGTGTGTGTGTGTGTGTTGAAGAGAAAGAATAAGACTGTACTTTACTTCCTATTGACTAAGAAGAGAGGAAATGACGCTGATCCATTAAAAATCTCTTAGAGGCTCGACCTTAATTAATAGGTTTGGTTTGAAAATTTGCAAACTCCATTAGCATGCGGATATCCCATCCCTGCCTTCATGGAGCATTGACAAAAACACATCTTCACTTCTGGTTACTCTAGAAACTTCAGCTCCAAACAAAAAACAAAATTTGAATTTGGCAGAGGTTCAGGTTCATCGTTGCTGTGAGGGTCCTGGAGGGAGATACATGGAAATGAATGTTTTGTTCCTCTGTTTGTTTTAGATTTTGCACGATCTTATGAAAGTCCCTTTGTTGATTCAACTTGTCATTGTGACTTTAAATTTGCCTGAAATTCAAATTTCCCATGAGCAAACCCTGCAGGAATTCTTCTATTACAAACTAGAATGGCACTCAGAGAGCACGTCCCTCTGCCAAGACCCAACAGTCCCCTCATGAATCAACATTACAATCCACTACATCTGAATTTGAATTTGTATCTGCACCAAATTGCACACACTCATAGACATCAGTCACAACGCATTATTTCCTGGGAAATTGGGTGAAATATTCAAAAGTGTCCCAGTTTAAGGGATTCTTTCTTGGCCCGTATGATTGACAGACATCGATTCAGTTATCTTCCTCTGTGAGAAAATGCGTTCAGGGGAAGTGGCCTCTTCCCTGTTGTTCTCGCTTGTTTATTATAATTAGAGCTATAAATGAAACTCTGTGATGGGGCTGGGGGAGGAGAGAATGCACATTGGCCCACAAAGACAAAAAATGCATGTTCTCTGTGTGCTTGTGTGTGTGTGTGTGTGTGTGTGTGTGTGTGTGTGTGTGTGTGTGTGTGGTGTGTGGTGTGTGTGGTGTGTGTGTGTGTGTCTTGGAGAGCCGCCAGAGAGGTGGGGGTGGGAGGGCAGTCAGCGTTTTTTCAGACAACATGAATGAGGCCCCACCAGAGTGAGCTTCCTGTGTGAGGACTATAAAAACAAAACCGGGTCTAAAGCAGAGAGCTCCCACATTCCTGAACGCTCTGCCAGGTACAGGACGCGCCGCTCGTCCTCGGCTCTCTCCTTGAACAAACAGCAAAACACAACAATTCCCCTGAAAACAACAAAAAACAGACAAATGTTTGTTAAGGTCAAAGCTGCACTAGTAAAGATGTAATGTCCTGCAGGGGGTCCATGTAAAGGTCGGGTTCATTACATCTTACTCTTCACAGACAAACATTTTTTTGTTAATGTAAATTTTTTCAAACCATAGATTGTAGATCAAGTTCCCTCCGACATACCCACTCAACCAATCAAGAGTCAGTCTCAGCAGCCAATCAGGACGTCTCACCCGTTTTTATCACATCAAATAAGTCATTAAAACCTGAATTGAAAAGTGAACCAAACATCGGTCTAATAAGAACAACCTGTAATGTCTGATACTATATTTGAGAAAAAAAAGGTTTCTTTGACTTTTTAATTTGGTCCATCTCCCATCCAATGACATGGAGGAGATTGGAGACATGGAGGCATTTAGGATCTGTACTGCAGCCAGCTTACCAGGGGGCGATAGAGATGATTGGTGGTGGGGGGGGGGGGGGTCATGTCATCCATATAGCTCAAACAGGTTTATCATCTGAAGACCATGAATGAACCCAGGCAATGTATGTATCTACATGTATGTATGTATCTACAGCACTTCTCCTGTGAGGGTGGCTGGGAGCTGGACATTAGAAAAGGGCTGACCACCATGACATGGAGGAAAGGTCACAAAAGGTTCATCCTCTAAAGAATTTGAAAACAGGCCAAAGATTCTGTTTTATCAGGAGCTACAACTTTAAGAAATTGAGACAAGCTGGTGTGGCCTTTAAAATATTTTTTAATGCATTCTATTTTTAGCTTCTGTGAGTGTGTGTACGTGAATGTGAGAGAGATATTGGGAGTTGTCAGTTCTTTATTTTGCTCCTTCCAGTCACACTGGTAATGGGTGTGGCTGTGGAACAACACTTCTCCTATAACCTTACTTTCCTAAACTGTGAATTCTACATTAGATTAGGCACAGTTCAGACTTTTAGATGTTATTTTATCCTAAAATAATGTTTTATAAGCAGGGTGCAGCAGGTCTGAGCCTCTTCCAGGAGTCTGGGCCGCCCGCGCCCCCGGGAGTGGGCAGGGTGCTGCTGTTCTGAGGTCAGTGGATGATCTCATGGGAGCTGCTGTTTGGCTAATCATGCTTCCTGCAAACTGAAAGTGTCTTTAGTGCTTCTGTGGCAGAGCAACACAACAGAGAACGATTCGCTCTTTAATAAGTACACACTCAGTTCTGCTCGTTGCTTTACAGGAGGAGGTTTATCATCAAATAACTAGGAAAATACTTAACTTATTTCACATGTAGCTTTATAGCATAGCATTCTGCACAAAGTGTTTTACATGAAAAGGTAGTTAAAAGAAAGCAGATACTCAAAAAGAGAACATAAGAGGTAAAACAATAAAAATCTTTAAAAAGGATTAAAGCAATGACAAGATTATGTTAAAAGAAAGTTTTTTTTAAATGTATAAACAGGGTAAATATGAAGTGGGGTTTGGTCCAATTCTTTGGTGAATAATTATAGAAGTATGACAAACATTTTCTCCCTGAGGGGTTGACTCAGTTTTCTGTACATTTTCTGTTATTTCGAGCGATCCCGTCTCCTGGGAGTGAAACCACAGCCTGTGAGATTAATTAAATTTCAGAACACTCTGTGCCTCCCAAACCTGATAACAGCAGGTGCTTCCATTGTCTTTTTGAAACATGCGACAGCGGAAATTTTCAAGCATGAAGACAGAACACTGATGTAATTGACCAGGGTTACCAGAACTTCCCAGTCGCGGTTACAGGAACACACTTGTTTCATGACGAGAAAATAACGAAGCTATTTCAATCCACACCTGCAGAGACACGCTCTGTAAATCCATTTGTAACCTGTGGATAGTTAATTATCACATTTGCTGAAGTGTAGATCAGCAGCACTGATTTGAAGAAGTGATAATAAGAAGATTATTAAAAAGTGAAACTATTATGAAAACCCCTCAGGGGACAAACCTCAGATAGGTCTCAGGAGGATTCATCACCCACACAACAACAGTCGGATTTTACCACTGGGACCGGAATGTGAAGCTGGTGTTGCACTGAGTGGTTCTGTGATTTCGGTTTTACCCTCGAGAATCTGTTCCGGTTTCAGTATCTGCTCTGCTCCCGAGTCAGGACAGCTGTGTCGGGACAGGGCCGCCCCTCTGCCTCTGTTGACTCCGATCAAAAGCCGGCACAGACGCAACATGTGACTGAAAACAGACCCAGACTCAGCCATAACAACCACCCCCGACCGACCCCTCCAGCAGGAATATGCTGAGTACAGGCAAACGCCTCACATTCCGTAAGCATGAACTCTACAGAAAAAAAGGAGGTTTGGTCCCGACTTACACGTGCAGACCAAAGAGGGAGTTACACGACAATGATAAAGAGCTGCAATGCAATGTGATGCATCTGCTTCAGCAACTGCACACACACACACACACACACACACACACACCGGCCAATACTTAAAGAAATAACAAGAAATTAGCTAGAATTTAAGCTATTTATCCCAAAGTTGAATAAATAATATTCAACAATTCTTCGCTACAATGTCTAGAAACAACTTGACCTGTGATTTATAATATTTATATTGGGTACTTACATTTTCCAAAATATTCAATCCTAAGGAAATCCCCACAATGTTAAATGAAATTGAAACAAAAATGTTTTCTGGATCAAGCCCCTTGATCTGCATCCCCTCTAAAAATGTGATAGGTCTTGACCCACCCCTCCACTACAATTCACGGAAACAGGTTGAGTCATTTCTTGCCTTACCCTCAAAAATATAAACTCCTGAGTGTGAACGCAGCCTTGTAGAGGTTTTGGTGTGAAACGTCTGAGCAATCAGAAGTGAGTGTTGCACAGTGAGGGTGCAACAGGAACTGATTGCAATCTACACAAGGACCCCGAGACACTGATCCAGTTCTTTGTTAAAACACTTTGGTCAAATGTGGCGCCAACTAATGAACCTGATGGAAAACAAACCTACTGCAGGTCTGAAGAGAGTTTCATACAAGTCATATGAAAACTGAAAAAAGACAAAGTAAAAAGTGAAAACTGCTTCTTCTGCTATGATGAAGAAGAAGATCGTGTGAATGAACTTTCTCATTCTTTCCCCCCCGAGAGCTGAAATGCAACGACTCTTTTCCAGAAGAAATTCAAAAGTAATATCACTCAGTCACTTGTGTCTTTCATGTCAGTTTGTTCACACTTCGTGATTGTGTTGCCCCCGCGGCATCTGGAGGGGTATTTCCCTGCTCTGCTGTCCTCAACTTTGTCACACTTTGTGTTTCTGTGAATGTGGTCAGCTGCTGACAATGTTTTGTCTCAACTGAAATTCAAATCTGAGTCGAGCGCTGTTGCTTCCTGTGAGCTAGACTGTGGTGAGTCCGAAAGCCCTCTCCCTCTGCCTTCGAATAACTGCACTAATGGTGATGAACTGATTCTTCTGCCTCTTGTTGTAATCAAATGTGAATGTGATTTTGTGTTCATTCCAAAGTTCCACAACAGAATTGCAGCTGTGAAATCCCTCGAATATACGTGGTTTTCTGAGCTACACACTTAAATCACTTATTCAGAAGAACCAATGCTTTAGGCTCGGTAGAGCTAGCATGAAAAAACCGGAGCACCCATTTCTTCTGGCGTTGGCGGCATTGACAGAAGGCCTGGGGTGGGGGTCCATCTTGTTGGGTTTTATAATGAAAACGGAATCCAGAGACTACGATAGAGAAAGAGAGATGGCAGGAACAAGAAAGGAGATGGTCTAAGCTTCGGCATGCCCGGATATTATTAGCCATGCTTGCAGTGTAGCTCTACAGATGTTACCATCGCTCTGTCGGTCAACCCACCACTTGTACCAGACGGAAATATCTAAAGAACGACAGCATCGGATGAAGTTCGACAGATATTTTTGATCCATTGATTTTTCATTCTACCGAGGCTTTACGATAAGAAAAGATAGATGCTCTTTTATTCGTCCCCTAGTGGTGACATTTCCAGTATTGCAGAGCAAAGAGGTTTAAAAAAAAAAAATAAGAAGCAGTTAACATGCAATGTAAGCATAAGGAAATATATATACATTGTTATCACGGTAAAAACAGATTGTGGGTAGGACTGTAGATAAATAGCTCTGACATATTATAATTACAGGGACAGATTTATTGCACAGATGAATGAGATTTCACCTCAGCGAATTAGAACTCCCTTGCTCTCCTGGCAGCACTGCTTTTAGATCTCCATAGAAACATCTCATCACCTACCTGATGAATTGTGCGGTTATTTCACGGTTCCCAGATGATGTATCCTAATAGTCCCCTAACTTTCATCCTACAAACATGAAATATGGGAAAACCTTTCTTTCTTCTTATGGGGCAACTGCGACCACCAGAAGTGCCTTTTTTCACCAATAAAAGACTCAAACTGTTTTTTGCAAAATACCAGGTTTTCCCTTTAAATTGTGTAATATTACTCAAAGAACACAGAGCTGCTAGTGTGGCTGTAAATTCGTAATGCTGTTGGAACGAAAAGGCATCTGCTCATCCCTAAGAAAGTGGATTCATTAACTACACATTAAACCGCTCTGTTTGAGGGAGTGTCTGGTTGTAGCTGAGATGTATCACAGTACATTTATTTCATTGATTTTAATACTGCCTTCAATTAGGGATCTTTGCAGGAGAATGAAAAGCCTTCTGCCAGTGTTTCTGTAAATATCTGTATTCTGGTTTCACGCAGTGGCAGACGAGGACAGAATCACGCAGGAGGTCTGAATAGATTATCTGATGGGAACATATTAACATAAATAGAGCCGGGTGGTTGAAAGCTGCTGTTATCTGCCACCTTCTACTCATCATCCGTCAAACTGGATCCCATTTGAACTACACTGCTGCTAAGACACCTGCTCTGCATCTTGCTTATCTCCTTCGCTTGTACTTTGTTCTTTTGACCCTCTCCTGTTCAGTAGGTGTTCCCTGTCAACTTTCAACAGGGCCCAGATGTCCCAGATGGTTGGTCAGGCGCTGCGTCGTCAGCAGCATGAGCTTAGCATGAAGCACTGACACGGCACGCCGGTCCTCCAGGGAGACCGCCAAGGAAACCTGCAGAGCCGCACTCTGTTCTTCTGCAGTTATTAAATGGTGAGATGGCTTCATTACATGGGCCACATAATATCTATAGTATGAGCGTCTGAGGCGAGTGAAGGACCGATAAAAGAAGAACTAACCGACATGCACAATTCGTACAGTTTCCTCCCAGTTCCGACTTATTCATTCCAATAGACTGCACAATAACTAAAGATCAGAGACATTTTATATTTAAGGTATTTGACAAAAACACTCAGGATCAACATACAGCTTTCTGAGAAGGAGAAGTTTATTTTGCAACTCTGCTTCAACATTAATCTCTTCGTGGTGCAGCCAGCATCACAAAGGTTAAAAACAGCAGGACTGTCGAGCTTGAACATGTGTGATTTTAAAATGACTCCATTATTAAAACAGTGCAGGAACCCGCTACCCTCTAACAGCCTGCCTTCGGATACCATCTCAAAAAACTAAACCAGGAAAACCCACATTTAGTAAACACAAATTCACATATCCGTCATTTTGTGTGTCCATCGTACTCGTTCTTTAACATCGGCAAGCTTGCGTATCAGCACCAGTGCTGGCTGTGCCGGTTGTAAGGCATCGGTTCCTATTGTCAACGCAGGTAATCCTCTCTTGATCCAGATTCTGTCACACTGTGAGAGTTGCTGAATCAATTCTTGAGCCACTGAGGCAAAAAAAAAGAAGCTGAACAATATTATCGCCCATAAAAGACCCCCCCCCCCCATTCAAAGCACAGTGATCTTTTGTGAAGACTGCCAAATTTGTAGATTTGTACAAACAAATAGAATATATCTCAACATATAGATTATATACAGCTCTTTTTAGGAGCTAGTAACAAAAATGACCAGAGAGATGCAGTCAGAAGGCACAGCGAGACAGTGGAGACAGCGGCTGCTCGGTGAGGAGACCGTAAACACTCAGTCCTGTTTGTCTGAGGAGAGGGATACTGGGGAAGGGGCTGATGGTTTCCAGTAGGCAGAGTGTCAGCCAGTGGCACATCGCCACTCCCGGAGTGGCAGTCACTTAAAAACCGTCCGTTCAGATCAGCGTTTTAAGGCTTGATATAAGAAATCCTTCATCTGGTATTCAGCAGTGGATTCAAGGCTCCTCCCTCGTTCTTGAGACTCGCTCTGTAAGTCATGACATTAATTTAGATTTCATTCACCGACACACTGGCCCAACTGGTGATCCATCGTTATCACTGACCCATGACATCTTAAGGCTTAACTTCATCAAATTACACTTGCTCTCTCAAATAAGGACGTCCAGTCCCCAAACGATGTGGCCAACACACACAGGAACCTGAATTGGGTTGAATTTTCTTTTTAACTGGAGAATCATCTCCTGGAACGTCCCTCCCTGCTCGGTGAACGGCGGTTCACCGAGCAGCAGTGTGGTGCAGGCTCCACTGGCTGACTTAGAGAGATGTGCGTGGCCATAGGTCACCGAGGTCTTAACCGACAGGCTGGGACCAGTAATCCGTTAGGCGTTGTCATATTTCTGCAGAGCCTCCTCTAGCTTGCCTGTGATTTTTTGAAAGAACGAGATCTGTTGCTGTAAGTAGTGCTGCATCTGGGCCCTGAAGTCACGCACACGGATCTGGTGGAAGTGCTGGATCTCAGCCAGCGTGGCGCAGGAGATGATGTTGCAGCGCTCGTTGATGCCTTCCGCCTGTGCCAGGTCCATCTTACCCTCCTCCACATGCTTCTGGCTTTCTTTCACCTTCGTCAGGGCTCCTGTTCCGAGATAGAAATACAGGCAGGAATTTAGATCACGTTTTGTTTTGCAAATAGAAACACACCCACCACATTTATTTATAAATATATGTTTAATAACCACATGCTATACTAACCAAAGTGGGAAAACACGCTCACAAGCATGTCCCGTTTTGGGTAAAGTCCCTTCCCTCGAAATGGAGAGTTTATTTCCTTAAACTTAACCTTTACCTTTTCAAACAGACTTTAATACTATAGCTGGAAAGTTATTTCATAAACTATATATCCTTGTCTGTAAAGAGTAAGTATAAAAAGAACCCAGCAGTGAATTTATAACTCCCAGGAAATAACCAAAATGGTATTAAACGTTTGGCATGAACATTTTGTTCCAATCTCCCAAAGAATCTAGATAGATCTGTTTCTTTAGTTAGAAAATGTGAGGGGGCCCAACTCTAAAAAAACATGACACAGCTTTTTTATAAAACAACCATTTAGGGTGTTTTTCATGCAGTTTCTTTAGTTCATCGACTAAAGTTGTTGGCAGCTCAAAGGACTTTAATATTGGCAGCGGCCTACCAAACAAAAACAAGTCTGTTTGATAGAGTTTCTCATTCATTAATGCTGATGATAAGGATGACGAAATCCACCAATTCACAGCAATCAGTAACTGACCAGCAATCAAACACAGGTGAAAACATTAGTCATGTTAAATTCTATTATTTCTTCTCCATTGCTTGTTAGATAATTCCCACAGGGTAGCTGCTTTAAAAAGAAAAGCCACCTGACGTCTCTCACAGGAAACTATAACTTGCAAAGTATCGCATTTCACACTCATACTGAGAGTTTAATCACACTCAACCCTCAGTTTCCACGCTGCTGCTAAGAGCTGTGGTCACAGCCATTGTGATACCAGAAGAAGAAATATGCCCGTATATAACTTTTCAGACAGATGGTTCCATGGGAGCGGAAGGCCAGAAAGGGTCAGAAACACCACAAGCTTATGACAGATGACTTATCAAGCAGCTGACATTTTCTGACCGAGCAAAGCAAGAAATGTCAAGAGCAATAAGTTTGACGTTGAAATGCAAGAGAAACGGACAGGACGCGACCTTCTGTTTGAAAGCACCACTTAAACATGTCTCCATGTCCTAGCTGCAAGCAAAGAGGACGAATGGTTGGTTAGAGCAGGGACACGATCAAGCTTCGGCCATTTCTTCGTTTTTCCCAAAGTTTTGTCAGAATTCATTTATTTGTGGGGAAAAGAGAGGAACTGCAACTATTTTCCCTTTTCAATGAACTCTGCAGCCTTTGTGATGCTCTGAGCACATGCAGGTGGTAAAGCCAGAGGCCGTAGTGCAACATGTCCTTGTTCCAGCTTCTCTTTTGTTGCCTCTGTGTTTCAGGTGGCTTACCCTCTGAGATTTGGACTAATGGAAACAGAAAAAAAATACATTTTGACTTCACCTGCGACCTAGACGTTAATCGAGGGAACACTTAGCACCGATAATGAAAAACCAGTCCATGCTGTAGCCATGAGATGTTTTAAACTGGCTGTAGATCTGTTTCATCTGCTCCTGTTCGTGTGGTGGAAACATTGGTCAACTCAGTCCTTTGTAACAGGAAACCACCACTGATGTGCTGTGTGTAACCCTGAAGTATCCACTGTGTCACGGAGAGAGTGTTCTAAATGACACGCACAATGTGTAGCGATGTGAATGACAATGAGTGTGAGGTGTGTTATTTGTGCCGCAGAGTCAAGTGACAAAACTTCCAGTTTTGGTCTGTCATGGGATTTTCGAGTCATCAGGTGAGTCACCAGCTTGTTTCCAGAAATGTGAGACAGCTGACGACTTTGCGGCTACTCTCTTTACAAATCATTACCCGAAATATGCCCACACACACATCTCTTCATCCCTCCCTCCCAATCTGCCCAGTTTGCCCTCTGGCTTTAGCTTCTCTCAGCTGCAGTTTGACCCAGATCATAGAAATTCCTCTAATGCACAACAGACTGGGTGCGACAGAAAGAGAGGTAAAGACAACAGTGGAGCAGAGGAGGCAAACACAGCTGCCAGAAGACTTAAGTGACGATCCCAGAGGTGTTTACTTGGCTTCCTGCATTTAAAAGGCCACTTAATGGACTCAAGAGGTATAATTGTTACCATGGACACTTCATGAGGAAGACAGGAGCTCAGCAGTAGAAGAATATACAAAGCCCTAGCGACAGGAAGTGAACTTCACAGTCCTGATAAAAAAAGGGAACCGGCCTATTATCAAGAAGACCTTAAAATAATCTGCCATTGTGTGATCTTCGAGCTGCCTGTTGAGTCTGACCAACAGTTCAACCCCCGACATTTCATATACTGTAATATATGACGAGGGGGGGAAAAAACATATCTCAACCTTCTGAGAAGCTAGAGCCAAGAAATGTTGTTTGTGCGAATGTATTATAAAATCAGATCAGTCACTTGCCTGAGAAGTAACTGTCAAGTTGACCATGACAGAAATGGTCAATTTGCCCGACAATAATGCCTGTTAAAAAACAAATTGATAAAAAGAAAAACATGGTAGTAACTCTCATTTTATTTACTATTTAACAGTATTCAGACTTTTATCAATTTCCTGCTGGCAAACAGCATCTGCTCAATAGTCCAGGTGCTTGTACCTGGAGATGTGAAGCATTGTAAACCAGAATGGCCCAAACCTCCACCAAGACACAACAGTCTCCTTAAATTCAGTCGAGCTTCACCAGATAGCACACGCTCATAGAAATAAGTTCCCTAAATATGACTATATATGACTTCCAGATATAAAGCTG
The DNA here is from genome assembly GCF_949316205.1 of Platichthys flesus. Lineage (NCBI taxonomy): Eukaryota > Metazoa > Chordata > Actinopteri > Pleuronectiformes > Pleuronectidae > Platichthys > Platichthys flesus. The sequence continues at coordinate 6,338,430 of NC_084947.1, forward strand.
CAGAGTGATAATGAGATGTACATCATACTGCAGAGTCACACCATGAATAAGGAAAAGCACTGATGAGTGTCTCTGAAGAAACCCTCCCTGGGTGCATGGAGGTGGCAGCGAACCCTCCTGGGCTCACTGGAGGCCGACACTTCCCTGCTCACGTAATCTCTGGTTACACAACACAGAGCTACCGCGAGCCTGTGACCTGCACAGCAGCGGCAATACCCATCTCCTCCCTCCAGCACCTCAATCATCTCTCTGTGCATGAGAGGACATTTAAAGAGCCTGTGACAGTTTATCAGGCCGACCCGCAGCCTTTGCCAAAGCAGTGTCAGCTGAGGGGCTGACTCAGCAGGAAGACCTGACATCCTCCCAAAGAAGTGCTTTCCCTCGACGTGCCTGCCATTGTTTTATCACTTGGTGCAGTGATAAAACGATGACGAGACCAGAGAAGCACAGCTCTCAGCAATGTGCTGAATGGACCGAACGCAAAGTCAAAACAGGGATGAAGTCAGCCAAGCCAAAACCTTCATAATTTATCATCTTAGACTTAATTAATTCATATGCACTCTATGCTTTTAAGCCAGTTGATTAAATAACAGCGAGAGGCATTAGGAACTTAAATATGTAAATGTAGGGACATTAATCTCATCAGAGGTCAGATGACGACTTGTTTTCTGAGCCATAAAGTGACATTATGCTTTTTTCTAAAGTCAACAACATTTCATTAACCGAGAAGCACTGTTTCCGAGAACATGTTTGAAAGATTAGAAATGGAAATATAAAGACAGTGGGTGGGGTTAACAAAGAGGTACATGAATGTTTTCAGTTCCTCAGAAGTGACCATTTATACCTTTTTTTTACCCTCCCTGCACAACCTCAAACAGGGAAGTTGCACTTGTATTCTGCTTCACCTTATCACAAACAGTATGGGGGTGGCAGTGTGACATTTTTACAAAGCGGCTCAATGTCTGTGTAACCGGGGGGGGGGGGGGGGGGGGCAGCAATGCTGATCACACATCATGATATCCAAATCACCAGCAAAGGCTTTATAATAAAATGTATTTTTTTTTTTTTTTTTTTTTATATTTTTGTTTATTGGAAGTAGTTTCACGAGATACAACAATATAACAGGGAATACTTCCATCTTACATTTTTTCCCATCTTTTTATCCCTCCCACATTCCCATCCCCAGCACCCATAACAAACCCATAAACACGAAAAAACAACCAAATATAAAAATAAATAAATAAATAAAATAAAATAAATAATTAAAGGGGAAGGGTGAATTGTTATTAAAAATAAAATAAATGGGGGGGAGGGGGGGGCTCAGTCATCACCATAACGCAGAGATGTCAAAGACTCAATATGACTTAAGAGAGGTCTCCAAGTCTTTTCAAATGAATTTAAGGAACCATTCAGGGAAAATCTAAGCTTTTCAAGACTCATGAACAGTAAAACTTCTTCAACCCACCTACTGTGAGATGGGGGTTGAGGGTGTTTCCATTTAAAGAGTATAAGGCGTCTGGCCAACAGGGTGGTAAAGGCAAGGACATTCTGTATAACTCTAGAGGCAAAAGGCTGTAGGGGGGCCCCAAACAAAGCCAAGAGAGGTTGAGGAGAGATGGTAGTGTTATATGCTGTGCTAAGAGTTTTAAAGATTTCAGACCAGAATGTGGCAAGCCCGGGACAGGACCAGAACATATGAGAATGATCTGCTGGGGATTGTTTGCACCTGTTACAGGAGTCAGTTACATTGGGATAAATTCGAGATAGCCTCAAGTTAGTGTAGTGAACTTTGTGCACTACTTTACATTGTAGGAGGCCATGTCTCGCACAGATTGAAGAGGAATGAACCAACCGTAATACTTGTTCCCAATAATCATCAGGTAGTGTGACTCCAAGCTCTTGCTCCCAAGAACACTTGGGGCCTGATGCCGGGCTATCGAGAGAAGAGTTGATAAGGCTGTAAATGCTAGAAATTAGCCGCTTTTGTCCGGGATCAAGAGCCAGTATTGAATCATAAAATGTATTTTTAATGGCAACCTAGCTGGATCTCTGGTTAAAAAGGTCATAGAACCTTATGTATGTAGTCAAATGTTTTATTAGTCAATTACTGCTTCTTTAGTAATTGGGTTAACCCAGTAAAAGTTATATTTTGTGCAACTCTCCTCCTCTTTCTCAAGAGCCTGAAACAAGAGGAGGCAACAAACCCTGCAATATCAGATTAGGACAGAAATAAAAGTTACAAAAAGTAAATTCGATAAGTTTTAAAACCAAAGTATCATGAGCTGGTGCTGTCCCTGCCAGGCTGCACACTAATGGCTCATGTTCTCCCTGTGGAGGTGGGGATCAATAGAGTTCAGTGATCCACAGTGGGTGGGAAAGCTCACATTTCCCTGGTCACGTCCGTGGGGACAAATACAAATCTGTCTGGAGTCTGACGTCCTAATGAGACAGATACAAAGAGCTAAAAATGGAATTCAGCTGCGGAAAAGACAGATAAGCAAGAAAGTAACTGTGATATGACCGTAAGGCCACCCCCACAGATAACCTTCTCTACAGGCGTAATGACCATGGATAACCTCAACCTGCACGTTCAAAAGCCACCAACGTTAACATTTCACTTTCTCCCTGATGTAAAATCTTGATTATTGCTGCAACAATAATCTCAGCTGACCCGCTTGGCCGACTGGGCTTCTGTGTGGCCTCTTCTAAATGTGTTCTTTGGTTTATCACAAAAAAAGGATGTGGCCCAGTCTCACTCTATCAAACAGGGAATATCGGTTGTTAACAGAAGAGGAACACCAGAGAGGATATGTGTAAACGAGGTATTTCATCCACTAGGAGGTTATGTTTTCACCCCTGTCTATTCGTTGGATGTTTGGTTTGGTTGTTAGTTAGCAGGTTTATGCAAAAACTACTGGACAGATTATCATGAAACCTGGTGGAAGGAAGCGGTACAGGTCAGGAAAGAACTCAATGAGACTTTGGTGGGTCTCCGGATTACTTTAAACATTGAAAAGGGGTGTTGTCCAACATTTTCCCAGATTTCTCAGTGAAAATAAATCATGGTTTTTAAATGGATTTAAAAAAAAAATATGCTGCACTGTGCACTCTGCTCAGTATCATTCTAGTGTATATATGAGAGCATGTGAAACATTTGGGGGAAGGTAGACAAACTCACAAAGTGAACAAGGCCGGTGTATGTTTGAGCTTGCAGCAGCACAGTAGTGTCTTCACTCAATGATATAAAAGCTGCGACCTCGTATTCTTTCCTATACATTTCTGCCTAACTACCTCACAGTGAGCGGACAACATGTGTCTTGTACCTTTGCAGTGGGTATTTACATTTAAGGCTCTGTGGTAGCACATAGCCAATTTAAGTAACAAGCAGCCATTCAGTTGTGTTCTAATCGAGGGAACACTTAGGATCTATAATTTACTGCACATTAACTGTTCCGTCACTGCCATGTAACACTATACATCTTTATAGCCTCTCGCAGATTCTGGCACGGAAGAGATGCAACAGGCCCAGTGGCATGTTTGAATAGACAAACTATACGAGTTTGCATTTGAACCTTTCCTTCAAAGGGTAATTAATTAGAAATGGATTCTTTGCCTGCTTCAAGATTAAAGTAAAATATTAAAAACTAGCTCAACCGGACTGAAAATAAACAGCGGAACTAAACAGTTTCCCTTCATCAAAAAACACGTTGACATCAAAGTAATTCTGAATTCAATAAGCAACACGGGGTTTTTCTTTTATCTGCTGGACGCCCTGGATTTCCCAGCAGCTTTGTTTCCAGTCCCCCCAGTGTCCTGAAGTCCTGTCTCACTGAACTCTGTCACCTTTTCTAAACAAAAAAATGTGCCTGCAGCAAAGTTTTCCATGTGTGGTATCAAATCAGGGTTTCTTATCTGTGAATTAAGGCTGGGCTTATCACACCAGGCTGTGTGAATGGCTGTGTCACCTTATTTTTGGCTGCATGTGGCCACTAGATTTGAGCTGAGTGGGAAGTTTGTGTCCCATCGCAGCCCAAACACTGTCTGTCCTGTTTCCCCAGCGTCGCCTATTGTGGCCTGAATGGGCCCAGTGTCTGTAGGGGACCTGACTGATAAACACATATGTCCACAAGGGAGGTGGGGAGTTAACACAAGTCACCAGTGAACTTCTAAACCTAAAGGTTCAGTGTGTAGAATTTAGTGACATCTAGTTGTGAAGTGAAATACCCCTCATCTCCCCCTCCGCTTCCAAACAGTTGGAGAGAAACTCAAAAGGTGTTTAGTTTGTCCAGTCTGGGCTACTGTAAAAACATGGCAGCCTCCGTAGAAAGGACCCGCTCCCGATGTGAATATGAAGTATTTACATATAAAGAGCCAATTCTACGTAAAACAAAAAAACAATTTGGATGAAACACACTGTGAAAACCTCACTAAGATTATTTTAAATTAAATTTTTGCCAATAGATCCATTCCACCTAAATCTTACACACTGACCCTAAATGTCACTTTGGCACTTTCTGGTTGGAAAGTCCAGATTTTGGATCCGTACACGTGGTTAATGAAACAATGGAAACCAGCAGGGACTCTGACTGATTATCAAAAGATTCTCCTGATCTGACAGCCATGTGATTTTACTCAAGCAAGGCACTGCTACTGAACCCAAAGGATTGAGAAGGATTAGATAACATCATCCTCTAATCTCGCAAATGTAAATAGGCCTCTGTGGTGTGCAGCATGGCATTATCTCAGGTATGACTCTCGGTTGTCAGTTTGTCAGTGATTGTAAAGGTTTAAATGTCACACACTGTGCATGACAGTGCACAAAGACACACTCATTGGCACATCTACATTTTGAGAAAGCCGTCAGTCAGGTATGACTTACACAAGGGAGGAGTGGTTAGGTTTGAGTCGCACGTATTCTTTCGATGATCGTTTTCTCTTCCTCATCTGTGAACCACATTCTCACCAACAACATGGTGGTGATGGAAAGTGCTTCTCTGTAAACCCCAGTGCAACACTGCCATTCCTCTTGCGTAACAGCGTTGCCTCTCATGAGCGTGAAACTTTCTCACACAAGGAGAACTATCGTCGGCTGAGGGTCCTGTAGGTGGACAGTCTCGAAAACTGACTTCCTGTGCTTGGACTAAACAGATTTGGGCAATCAGTGATGGAGGTGTGATCAACCAAACCACGTAGAGCCTTCTCCAGCTCCAGATCATTAACATGTAGTTCAACTAGAGTGGAAGATCAAACACAGCTGAACAGGTGCTGCCCAGTTGATTCACCCAATGCAAACCAGTTCCCCCGATGCAAACACTGCACATTTGTTTTGCAAAGTGACATAAGCTATAATTGTGACCTGATTAAATCTGATAGATATACCTGTCTGACACCAATTACACGTTTGATCTTGTTATGGCCAGAACATGTTTTTAATTTCTTTAACTTTAAAGCCTGTTCAGCCAGACCTGAGGTGAACAGATGGGTCTGAAAACTGAATTTAAAATCCAACAGGTAGATTATGTGTGTGGGCCAATTTAAATGGATTTTAATGGAAGCCAATTTCTGCCAGTGAAAGAGAAACAGATGATTAATAAATCAAATTGAAGATGAAAATGTTGAGATAGTAAGTCATTATTTTTGAAGTATTCAATATTTACTTTTAGTTAGAGACTATCTTTTTTGAGACGCTAAGTTGTTACAGTATTTTGTAATAATTTTGTATTTTTCAAGAATTATAATCTTACTCTTTAATGAATGTTACTACACATTCAAAGTTGACAAAGTCAAAGCGATATTTTGGCTCCTGTGAAGTTCCTGTGAAAGAAGTCTTAAAAACATAAACACGTCAGGGACACATGTGTTCGCTGTATCTGAAAGTATCATTACTTTACCTTTCTGGACATGGATGATGTCTGGGTAGTTTGCCAAGTGTCCCTGGTAAAGAGCAAACAAATCCATGATAGGGTCAAGATCCTTTCTGGGCTGCTCGGCAAAATACTCTCCGATGGCTTCATACGTGTCTCCGGTGAAGGAGATGGCCTGGTTCAGTCCTGCTGAGTACGTCTGCTGGTCTATTTCAAAAGCCTGGCTGAGGAACTTGAACGACATCCCCACTTTCTGATACTCCTTCTTGAAGCCGGTGATCTGCTTGCGGGCGAACTCGTTGATGGTGGCATTGAGCTGCAGGGTGCTGTCGTCCATCCTCTTGGTGAACGTCTTGAATCCGTCTATTTTGCTCTCGACCTCCTGGAAGTCGAGCGGAGCCGCTGGCGTGCTGATGGTGAGGAAGAAGTTGGCCCCCACCATCTCGTCCTTCTCGGCCTTCCTCTTCCCCTGCTTCCAGGCCTTCTCGTCCGTGCTGCTGCAGGTGAGGAAGTGCTGGAAGACATCACACTTGGCCAGGACCGGGTGGCTGGTCATGTGGTTCATCCACCACATGAGGCCTTTCCTCCTCTTGGAGATAAAGTCCTCCTCGAAGCGACCTGTGGCCTGCTTCTCGGGGATGTGTGGCACTGAGATGACGGGGAACTTCTCCACCAGGCGGGCGTACAGCCAGTCGAAGTGCTTGTACCTCCTGTTCACCTGGTTCTGCGTGTGGCTGGGGGTCAGCTTGTAGGAGATGTAGCTTTTCATCCCCTTGAACTTGGTCTGTTTGGTGGGGTCGTCGATTGTGCAACCGAAGGGATACGGGTTCTCCTGCCACTCTGGACCATACTGACCCATAACCACACAGAGCTTATCCCCATCCTTCACGAAGCCTGACGCCTCTCCCAGCACAAAGGCCTCACCTCCAGACTTGACGAAGGTGGAGAACCTGTTCAGGTTCCTGCTGACGGTGGCTGAGCTCTTGGCCTGCTGCGCATTGCCTCTGGACGTGGAGGATGTGGACACTCTGTAGGTGGACGGCCCGTTGCCTTCAAAGTCACGATACCGTCCTCCCACAGTGCCCGGTTCATCCGCCACAGTGGAGCTGTCATCCCAGTCATCATCCCAGTCATCGTCGCTCACTTGGCTTGGGGACTGATAGAGGTGCTGCTGCTGTGGAGGCTGCTGCTGCTGCGGCGGAGGAGCTGTGGGGAATGTGGTTAAACCTGGAGGAGACGGTTTGGAAAAGTTCTCGGTTTTATTCGGAGGACTCACAGAGCCGTCGAAGCCTCCGGGCGGGATGTTGGCGTATCTGGAGTCCGGGTTAGTGTCCCCAGATGTGCTGCAGATGTTGTTGTTGGACGTGGAGGCGGCGTCGCTGCTCATGAGCTCCACGTAGGACGCGGGGAACAGTCCCCTCTCCCCCTTGCTGTTCACCCCCTCGAGCCAGCCCTCGATGTCCTGCTCGCTGTACAGGGTGACGATCTCGTTCTCCTTCACCGACACCTCGCCCGGGTTCTCCGAGTGGAAGTCGTACAGCGCCCGGGCTCTGAGCGCCATGATTCCCCCCGCGGCTGGATGGAGCAGGGATCGGAGGACAGCGGGCTAACTCGCTGCGGGCTGGCCGGGGCAGGAGGGAGGCGCAGCGGGCACAGGGGCTAGCTTCAGTCCGCCAACAACTCCTGCAACTCGGCGTACAAACTTCCCAACGTCTCAGGGAACCTCCTCTTCTCCGGTGGCCTCTGTGCGCGGCTATTCCCGTTGATCGACCCGGTGCGGAGGTTTGCAGCGTGTGCCGCTGGAGCGAAGGTATTCGCCGCTGTACCACGACTGTAATCCGGGCTCCGGATCCGGGCTGGGCGCCTCTGCTCTCGGTGCTCCGCTGTGTCAGCACCGCGCAGCATCCAGCGCGTCTGGCAGGCTGGATAATCGAGGGCGGAGCCACAAGATGCTGTGATCCGCCCAGACAACACCAATCAACCGCCTGGGAAGAGCCACGATGAGAGCCTGGTCCTCAGACTGGACATGTGTCCTCACTGGTTGACTGTTTCACACCGAAGACAGGAGGGTCTGTCCCACTTGATGGAGTGTTGTGGAACAGTAATTACACCTCTGATTACTTTAATAATAATCATAAAAACATCAACTTTGTTTATTTAGCACTTTTCAAAGACAAAGCTAAACACTGTTTTACAATGAAAAACTGAATTTCAAGAACCAACAATTATATTTCAACATAATTAACAAGACCAGACAACTTAGCATGTAAAGGTTCAGTGTGTAAGATTAAGTGACATCTAGTGGTGAAGTTGCCTGTTGCAGCTGAAGAGCCCTCACCTCACCCTCCCCTTCCAAAAATGGAAGAGAACCTGTGGTAATCATCAGTTGTCATTGATTATCAAAAGGTGTTTAGTTTGTCCCATTTAGGCTAATGTAAAAAAAAAGGACTCGCTCCTTATAAATAAAGCATTAAATATAAAGGCTCATTCTAGGGTTAAGAAAACAACAATTCATACAATTTCGATGAAACACACTAGAGAAAACATCCCTAGGATTATTTTTTATTGAATTTCTGGCAATAGATCCCTCTCACCTAAATCTTACACACTGAAGCTTTAACTAATAATTTCAGCATTACATCATACACCATTCATCTAATTTTATTCATTTTATTTATTATAATGCATCTATGATTTTTCATCTACACATCAGTTATCTTGATCTGTGTTCTTCTGATAAATACAGCTACAGGTTTAAGTCTGATTGTCTCAGGAGACTATTTCTACCCCGGGTTTCCACCAACACAGATGTTAAAACACTTTGGTTTCTCCATTTCACTGACAACAAACCACAGCGTCCTCATCCTACAAGCACTAATGTTGTTACACAATGGCCTAAGGGTCATAGGTCAAGGGTCCAATTCCCCGGAATATATTATTACATAATTACATTACATTTAGCTGATGCTTTTGTCCAAAGCTACTTACATTTTTAGAACTCTCAGTATTCATGAGGGGTCATTTTAGGGATTCAGTATCTTGATCATATCTTATTAAATCAGTTTCCTGGACATTATATTCAAGTGGTATTTCCACACAGTAATGTCTAATTGTTATTTCCATACCTTCTCCACACTCAGTATCAGAATCATGATGGGAAAATTAATGAACTTCTTATCTTGATTAATTTTTGACAGAATAAGTTTATCAAATGCCACAACTGTAGAATGTAAATACACTCAGCTCACCGTGGTATTTTACAGTATGATAAAGTTGAGGCTAAATGTCTCATGGTCCAGTAATCTAAGATAAGAATGTAACTGACGTAGATTTAATAAGTGAAGGTCAGGGTGACCAGAAGAATGTTTTGGATTTTCCATCATCTGAAAGGAATGTCATAAAAAAAAACACTGACTTCCCCTAACCATCACTCATCGAGACAGGATCCCTTCCTGTAAGCATATTTTCAAGTCTGATGTTATTGTATTTATTCATTTTACAATCCCAAACCTCCAGAAATTCAGTTCACAGTCAAATATGACAAAGAAGATCAGAAAATCATAATATTTGACCATTCAAAAAGCCAAATGTTTTCTAAAAATTATAAAAGGTTATTAGTTGATTATCAAAATAGTTTCCAAATAATGTTCTGTTGACCATGAAACATGAAACATGGATAAAATAAATGAAATTATTAATAAGATTAATTGAATTTTCCCATGTGCTATCAGATCTTTAGTCATAGCATGTTATTTACATTTCTGAAAACCATGCAGTTCAGGCTGTAGTGACTCTGAAACCCTAAGTCGGACAGATGTTATTCAAATATGCAGTTTCAAAGAGCCTGAACTTAATAAAAAAGGGCATCTATTGAAATGGCATAAATAAAACTTTTATTTTACAGTTTATATGGAACTGTTTAGAGATTAATTTTAACAATCTAACTCTGCAGTAAGAACATAGCTGACTTTAACAGCTCCACTGCTTGTAGACTATAAACCCTGTAATGAATCCAACATTATAAATCTGCTAACTGACTCCTAACCATTGCTTTGAATGAATAGTTTAATCGTCTCACAGTCTTTGTGCTGGTTCGTGGGCTTTTACTCTGACATTGACAAATGAAACCCTAGCTTCGGCAGAGTTTATGCTTTTTTATTTTATAATTCCAAGTTATCATTTATCTTGTCTTCAGAGAGAAAACCACCTAATCTGTGTCATGCTGGCATTTTATTACATAAGCAAACCATTCAAAGATGATACTGGACAACAGAACAACCATAATGCCTCTTTATTCTGGTGGATACTGCCTCCCCGTGGCTCCTTTCAGATCTTTTTTAAAGGGGAAGATTTTCAATTCTCCACAGTAGGTTAAAAAAAATGATATGAATTATAATAAAAGTAATATCTTTCAAGGATACATTTGACAGATTTTGTTTCATAATGCATTTTTTTAAACCCAAATTAAGTTATGACTTTGCACAAAATGTGAAACATGACCTCTTCTGTGTTTTTTGTAGCCTTAAAATTAATTATAATCATGGAGGTGGGTGAAGCTCAGGTGGTAGAGCATTGAGCTTCCCCTTATCCATATGTTGCCATGTATTTTAAGTGAGACCCTGAACCTTTTATTTATCCAGATGCATGTGTCTAGGGGGGAAATGTATTGTGCTTTGCAATAAAGATTCTTTTAATGTGTGTAATATTATTCATGCACATGTGGCTACTCAACCGCCACGTCCCTACAGGCCACTAGAGGTCTCTCTTCTCATGTTTGCCTGTGTTGGATAGTCTGAGAAACACAACAGTTCCATATTTGATTTACACAGGTGTGAAAATTCAGAATAATGAATAATGAATAAAGTCTCCTGTACACCTGTCAGACTGGTGCAGCGGACACCCAGTTCACCTCCAGCTTAAATGTATTCAGGGAGATTTTCTTTACAGCACATGGACATGCACATGAAATATTAAGGAGTGTGCTCTCCAGGGAACAGGGATGACTTCAGTATGCTGCTTGCATCACATTAGATGTCTTGTGATTTTTACTGCTCCTCTAATCAGGGTGATAGTACGTAATAGCTTTGCCTGGGTTCCCTTTTGTTCTGTTAATTTGGCCCTATCCACCTCAATGAATTACCATGCCTGAATAGGGTTTCCTTTGCAAACTGTTGTGGAAGCTCATAGGAGCAATGGAGGTCAGATTTGCCATATGGTCCATAAAGCTACCAATTCAATTTTAGGTTGATCTCTTTTGATTGGTTCTTCATGGCGAGAAAATTCCCTGTAGATTCCTAAAAAAGGATAACAGATTACACAACATGCACTGGAAGCATAGAGTAACTAAATCCAGGATGACACAATTGCTGTCATGACGACTGACACAGATTATCACATCACATGGTTGTGTATTCATCTGACACATGCACATCCTTTTCCTTATCAAATCCTGTGTATCATCTAAGCTGAGGCCTGTATGTGCTGCAGAGGGACTACTCTTTGACTTTCAACTGTGCCTTTCCTCGCTGTGTCCTCTCCTTTCATTCATTATGTATCGTGAAATGAATTACTTCAGGGTCATTGCATTTCGTGCTGCTTGGAGTACGAAATGCACACTATGAATAGAATGAATAGTTTGGTTGTTCAACGTGGAAAATAGGAGCAATTGTGATATATTTTGGGACAACTCCAAAATGTTGGAAATCTAATCATTTTTTGTCATATGATATTTGTATTAAAATCGCTACAAAGTGATCTGTTTTCTTGCACTTATGAACTTGATATTTGATTTTTGCTTTAGGATTTTGCTTTACATTCTAAACTTGATATCATTGTCATTTACTTTATGATGGTTATATAGATAGATAGATAAATAGATAGATAATTAAATAGATAGATAAATAGATAAATAGATAGATAATTAGATAGATAGATAGATAGATAGACAGATAGATAGATAGATAGATAGATAGATAGATAGATAGATAGATAGATGGATAGATGGATAGATAGATAGATGTACTTTATTGATCCAAATTTAAGTGTTTGTCGAATTGTGTTATAACATTTGATATAAAGCAGCCATTGTATGTACAGAATGTGCTGAAAATTAACTATCTCGATGATATTCTATACTGTGTGCATGATTTTTTATTTGCATGTATGTATGTATGCAGTGTACAATGTATGTGTATATGTATATATAAGTATATGTATGTGTATGTGTCTATGTATACATAAGTATATATAGTGTCTATATGTGTATAAAGTGTATACTGCATACATATATGTTTGTATACAGGTATGTATGCATGTATACACACACTCATGTATATACTGTATATGTATATTTTGAAGATATTTAATTCCGTCACATTGCTACAGTTGATCTCTCTAGTATTTTACTATTGAACCTTTTATATCGACATGTTGTTACATCACTGATAAGAGGAAGTTACAAAGTCCTCTCCTCAAGCCAATGTGAGAGAGATGATCTATTTATATTAAATAAATAACCCTAATAATAATATGGTCTATGTAGCTGTTAGATCCACAGGCTTCATATGAAACACATAATAACTTGTCTGGTGTGGAGCGTTCACGTGAAACCAGATAAATCAGATTTCACCAGCGGCCGGTTTCTCCCCCGCGGAGCAGAAATAGCCTCCATGTGTTTGGTCATGTGACCACGCTACGTGAGCGAGTGGACGTGCGTGACGTAGCGGTGCGGGGCTTCGCTGGTTTCCTCAACCAAACACCCAGTGACACACTGAGGTGCAAAAGCTGCTCCGCCGGCGGAACACGGCTTTTTTACCCACTAACAAAGAGCCGGGACCGAAGGGGCCTCGTCGTCCGACACCGACTCGACCTCCGCCGCCGTCGAACTTGCCTCTGGACCGAAGGAGAAAGACGGAGGAGAAGAATCCCTGCTCGCAAAAAAGAAAACCCAGCGAAGGGCTGCTGCTTTTATTTTGCTGTGGAAAGGCGGGGAATACAAAGCGACGTGCGGCTCGAACCCGTCACATTCTGGGGACTAAAACACGGAGGGCTTTACCACAAAACCAGCTGGTGCTGCTGTGACTGCTCAGCGACAGTACATGGATTATCTGGTGAGTGCAAATGGCTGCTGGTTCGAACCAAACACTGGTCCCAGCAGTGAGTTTGGATCAGGTGTGTGTGCGTGTGCTAACCCAACAACACAGAGGTGTAGCTGCTCTCATGCTAATGTATCAGCTGTGTATGTGTGTGTCTCTGTCTCTCTCTGTGTGTGTGTTTGTGTGTGAGGTCTAACCGGTTCACCCGAACCACGATCTGTTTACATGTGCAACACTGCTCGACCAGCTACACCCCCCTGTGGGTCAGTTAGCTTCACGATGACACGTTGAAGCTGTTGATGTTTCCTGAAGCTGAGGGTGAAGCTGCAGGAGGATCTGCCAGAGTCCAGCTGTCACTTGTCTCCCTGGGTTCGAGGTGCATCAGCCTCCTGGATGGTTTGTTTGACCCCACGTCACCGAACCTTCCATGAGAGGTCAAATCACTTGCACCGGCGTTGGCCATGGGAGAATATGGGGTGGGGAGCTGCTGGAGCCTCGCAACAATAGAGAGGAAGCCGTAACTGAGGGCTTTCCCTGGGAATTCATAACGCCACAGAGGGAGAGAGGACAAAGACAATGTGCTGTCACGTCAGAGGGACGGCGTGAAGTGCACAGGAACTTGCCCACCCAGTGTTATCAGCTTGTCTGTAATGTCTCTCCCAAGACGTGGGACCTGAAGGACCTTCAAACTCCACCAGGACGTTTCTTTTAGAGTCAAGATTACAAAGTCCCGCTCTGCAACAAAGAGCAATTGTGCCCGTACCCGACTGATGGATGTCTGGGGCTACTGGCCTCTCGGTGTCTTGTGCTGATTTATTTTGTAAACTTGGTTCCATGTCAAAAGGAGAGTTGTTGGTACCAAAGGCACACACACACACAGACACACACCGACAAACACAAAGGGTATTGTCGTCAATAAGAGCACCCTCGTGACACAAACTGAATGAAATCAGTTTCACCCCAATCTCTCTTCTTTCTCTGCTTGACGTGCTTCGAGAACAGCACAGCCTTTATTCACTTGCATTCACATTACATCATAAGAGATCAGTCGTGGTCGAGTAAAAATAACCCATAAGTATTAGTCCGATTTGGAATATTAACACATTTAAGCTCTGCAGACATATTGAGAGCAAACAACGACACAAATAGTCCGGCTTACATGATTGGAGATTTTCTGTGACAAACAGTTTTCTGTGCGAGGCACAGCTGTAACTCTGTGGAGCGTTGGAGCTTGGCTGTCCTGAGAGGTCGGCCACTCAATAGGCGCAGGGCCTCCTCTCCTGCTGTGCCACGCTGGAGACCTGGCACAGAACCCGGGCCCAAACTAGGTCTCGTTCCTTTAAATCAACAGGAACGTGAAAGCACTTGTCACATAACGGTGGTTGGGACGAGCGGGATTGGGAGCACATCAACGTTGCACATTTGCTGGGGTATTAACTGTGGTTTGAGTTGTGAATGTAGTACATAAGAAGTCTGGACTGTGCTGGATTCTGATTCAGCTGCATGGAGCTTTGAGCCCTCTGTAGAACTGTACTCCTGCCTGGTCGGTGCAATGGGGGAGATCACACGATACAGCAGCTCTGACACAGGAATTTGGTGCTAGCTGTTGCCACGATACAGTCGTACCGAATTACAAGTGTGAGTGTGGAACAGCTCTTGGACCCACAACCTTTTGCAGACTTCACCAGAAAGGACACAATGAACGTGTTGTGAGTGACATCAAATAGATGAGAACAAACTAAGACTGTATTCTTACTTTCACTTTCTCTTAACTCCGACCAGAGCATTCAGCATTATTGATGTTATGGACATTAACTTTTTCTTTTGTTGGCCAATAATAGTTAGCTGACACAGACTGATATTGAAACTTTTATCTTACAAAATAAATAATGCTGAAAGGATGAACAATAATATTTCCCTTTTATGTTTTGAATGTTTATTTTCTATATAACTTTCAAGTTCTTTATGTTTGTGTTTTTATCTTCATGTTTTTAGTTTGTTGTTTGTCACAATTAGATTTCTTTGCCATGATTGTTTAATAATGACATCTCAGGAATCATTGTTATAATATATCGGCCGATATTACTTTTGGTCAGATATTTTGTACACCCGAGCATCTTTACCAGCACCAGTCCCGATAAAATCCATATAGTTCGAGCTCAACTCACTCCACTGCACAACATTTGTTTATTTATGCAAATCCACCGCCTAAAGGTTATTTCATCAATCTCCCTCAACTTCTGCCAATGATGTAGAGTTATTTATGGCTGCTTCACACAAACGACTGAGGCTTATCTCAGGTGGACTGACTCTCAGGTTGTCTGTGTGCAGCTCTGCCCTTGAAGAAGACGGATCTATGAGGCTGTAAAAAGAATTAGCTTTGCCTGGTGTTAAACAGCCAGTGTGAGTTTGGTGGAATTTAAACGGTGGATTACATGTTTTCTTTGTGTGAAAAAGAGCTAAGCATCATTCCATCATATTATATGATTTGGATTTCAATTCAACGGTTCAGTTGAATATTTAATTTTGATTGAATTCAATGCATTTTTGTTCCTGAACACTTGACGCATTTCACCGTTAAGTGGTGAATATGTGTATCATACTTAAATCATTAATACTCTTCATCAAAAATAATAACCCATTACGTGTAGTAGCACTTAGGCTTCAGTTTTAAATTGCACTTTAGAAAAAAACAACTTGCCCTGAACATTTCTACAGAGATAATAATTCAATTTTTTGAAGGGATGTTGAACCTCACATGAACTTGAAAACGGTTATACAGTCGTCAGGACTATTAATAGTTTTGTCAATAAGCAAGGACCAAACACCTGTTAAGCTTAGTGTCAGTGAGTGCCCCTGCTGTCCACCACCTGTTTACATTACCCCTGGTTTCCTGTCTGTGTAGTTGCATGAACAGAACATGTAGATTTGTAATGTGGAGTGGTCTGACTGGTTGTTGGAAGTGATGTAAAGCAATTGTTTTGAATAAACTCAGCAGTTATTATTACCTGTCTTTATAACATGGAAATCTAAAAGCACAGTCTATTTTGAAATATTACCCAGAAATCATGGCAGAATTCTAATCAAATAGTTATTAGCTTCTGTTTCCAGGATTAACATTGTTTTATGTGGGATAAATGTGGGAGGGTGTCCTTGAACATTCTGCAACTCTCACATTTTAAAACAACCTCACACCTTTTAATGGAAATAAATTGTCTCGATAGAAGCCTGTGTGAGTTTTTTGGCAGACCAGCTGTACTTCATGGCACATCTCCTGCACATAGCAGGCTATAACAGATAGACATCTCTCCACTGCTAGACAGGAAGTGGAGCTGATGGGGATTTCTTGGCAGCATATGAGTCCGGTCTATGGGATACAAGGCTGGTGTTACTGTTCCTTTCAATCTTGTCCACTGTCTGACCGTGTTACACACTTCACTGGTGCCGGCAGACATCTCTGCCAAACTCCCTTCAGAGGCAAACAGAAAGCACCTACACCTACACAACCACCATCTCACAAAAATATATCTACAAATATCAGGTTTTACTTTGAAAGGAGAGGTCAGCCAAGTCGGCCACAGTTCCCTAAACATACCCGTTATTTAGGTTGCGTTGCCCCCAGCGGTAATGTCAAATACCTTTTATGAGCACAACAGCATTCCTGACTTTCTTTCCCTGCTTTTCGAAGCTTCCAGCTGCACGTCAGGTTTCAGTGTCTGCTGGTAAGCTCGGTGCAGTGATTCCCCTGTGTCTGTGGAGAGTGCTCATGAGTCAGCTTCTCTGGCCGGAGCAGCATCAGTGTTGCTCAGGAAGATGAGGAAATAGTTATGGGGGTTCATAAAGCGATAATTATGAGGATCACTTTGAGCTCCATATTGATGTCCTCATAACTTGATGGACTGTCCGTCGAAAGAGGCATTAGTGAACTTTATTTATATTTTTATTGCATTTTATTTCTTTTTCATTCTCTCAGACCATAACCACTCCCATTGTGTTGGTCCCTACAAAGCTTGTCTTCAGTAGAAAAACAAATGCAGTGGACATTGATTTGCTGCAGTGGAGTATTATTCTGCTCATTTCTTTTGAATAGCTGTGGGTCCTTAATAGCCATAAACAAATGCAGATTGATAATTAGCTTTATCGTGACCTGAGTTTCTGAGAAAATCGTATATTGTTGAATTGAATTTAGATTTTAATTTTAAAAGAATTTAATGATCTACTATAAAACTATATGACAAACAATTAAATCAAGATAAAAAATGTCAGTGTTGATATTTAACACGATATTTTTAAATGATTATGTTTCAAGTGTATCGACTCTATTTTCCTCCTGGTGAAGGTTCTGGTTTTACACTCTTCTCTATGAGCAGAGAAAGTCAAACACTTGTTAAACAGCTAAACATTTGACAAAAGTGTTTTATCTCCCCACTGAGCTTTCACAATTCATAATTATGACTTAAATCTAAATATGGAACTTTTGTTACATTCAGGTTCTCTGCAGGGAATACGTGTGTATGTGTGTGTATTCAAAAACAGCTTCATGTTGTGTCAAACCAATAATATCAAACTAATGACATTGTGGTTGGTCTCTAATCACAGTCCTGGCACACCATGTGCACCCAGCTGTGTTTCCTCTATGATTTGTTTAGCGGGGTGTAACCTTTGCTGTTTGACCGAACATTTTAAAACTGTGAAATAAGCTGACACTTCACTGCAAAACAGGAATAGATTTACCTGAGTTGCAAAGCGTGCAGCCTAGTTGAAAGTGTTTAATTAAAAAATATAATAAATTCAAGGCTTTGTCATACGGAAACCTCTACTCTTACTGTTTGGACATTTAATTCATTGGAGAATACTTGAGTTATTAGCAGGTGGGGTGGGGGGGGGGGGTTCCACCTTATTGATGAATGTAAAAAATGGATTGGGAGTAGAGCTGCAAATTTCTCCCGCAGTCAGATGGCTCTGTGAAAAGCAGAGTGAGAAATGTCCTTTCCCATAATAACCACCAAAATGGAGAAGATGGTGATAATAAGCTATGGTTAATATTTAATTCAGTTGCTAGCAAAACTATCCTATCTTAGTTAATTCTATGCTCTCAACCAAAGATTCCTGAGTGCTTTGATTCAACTGTGCCCGAGTGCGGAAAACTTAAGTTCAATGTGAGGGCAGGCCATTGGGGGGGAATTGGGAGGAAGGACAGGACTCCAGAACAGTACAAGGTAACCAGCCCTAGTGTGAGTACATCCTAATTCTGAAATCTGCATATATATATATATAGTGGTTATGCAAGACAGGGACAGTAAACATTTAGCTGATATTGTTTATGATCCACCAGGCCACTGCTGTGATGGGATTTTGTCCAGTGTGATTACTCTGAGTGGCTTTGAAAGTGCAAGTGAGGTAAAGGATGGGAACCTGCATGTTGAACTGTAGGTTTTTGTCTCTATAATCATTCAAATAAAAGCAATATTAGTTTTACAGTGCAGTACAGTTAGTATTCTATGTTTTTAAAACTGCAGTTCATCAGCAGGTTTTGGGAGCAACCATCACAAGACAGTTGAGCTGACCAAAACAAGCTTTTTGAACATGACTCACAGATCCCCACGAACAGACGGACTTCGGACAAAGCTTCCCACAACAGTCACAGAAATCCCCACGGCCGCTGTAAGCTCAAGTGGTCGATCGCTTCATCCTCCTCCTCCATGCAAAGAAAGCGCCGGTTTCCATACCTCATGCTTCTCGTACAGTACGTGGAATAGTGTGTGGGTGTGTAATGGTGACTAATCCAATTTGCAGTCTTATTCTGTATCCCTAGTTGTCACTGAGCCCTTAATCTCTGCGGAGAGAGAGAGAGAGAGATTCTCACAAACTAATCTCAAGCTTGTGTCTGTCCACTGATCCCTGAGAATAGTTGTGTGTTTTCGGTGAATGAACACGAGACCGTAGCCTCGGTGCCGAGCGTCTACAAACCCCTCACTCTGCTTCTCATGCATTGAATCAAAATGGCTTGTGGATATGGTCGACTGGCGGTGAGATGGTGAGGGGCTGGACTCCTGTTGTTGACCTGACACCGCTGTGTGCCGCTGCTCCGGATCGTCCTCCGACCAGTCACCTACTCCAGAGGGTTGGCTTGTTTGTTGCCGGGGTTACGCTGGCTGGTGAGCACAATGTCGGAGCACATGCAGCTCTCCCTCGCCTTGTGCAGGATCGGGCTTTACACGGTAAGAAATTAATACATGTGGCTCTCTGTTGGTTAGAGAGCGGCAGGGATGTTTGTGTGTTTGTGTGGTGAATGGAACGCCATTAGTTTAACCATGGTTTTAATCTTCCACTGTTATGTTTTGAAGCAGATACCGACCAAGCGCCAGTGGCTGCTGCTGCTGCTTCACTGTTGCTTGGTCACTGAGTAGAGAGAGAGCGCGCTTCGCTCCATTCGAGTGGGTGTCAACGGTATATTAAGGTGGAACAGGTGGAGAGCAGCTCTGTGATGTAAATTAAACGTACAGAGAACAGGCCGTTCGCTCTGAGTATCAAGGCTGTTTCTCGGACAATGGAAACAAAGAGAGATAACTGTGCTTTATTCATGCATCTCCATTCAGCTGCTTGGTCAGTGGTTGTCGATGAGTCTTAAGCACAGTGCACTTATGAATGGATACATTAATTTGATGCAACAGATGGAGGCAATGTGGTTAAAGCTGTACTCGTCTTCTCTTTATTGGTGAAAGATGTTAAACATTAATGAAATTGTGGTGTTTACCTGTTTTATAATATCCAACATCAGGTGTTTTGGTGAAATGTTCAAGTAGAGCTGGGTGATATGACCTAAAAATGATAACATATATTGTGTACTGCTATACCATGATTCTGATATAAATACATATGTCAATATGTTTAAATTTCCTTTAGAGCACTTTAACAATCAGTTAAAGTGTGATTTATTTGGTCTTGCTGCATATTTTTTTTCCAGATAACTGAAAAAAAAATCTATTCACCTTCCGAAATATATAATATATAAACACTCAACATGTATATATGCTATGATATCACGTCTTTTGCTCTCTTCAGGCTGTTCACGTTTCTTCTTGTGCATCTCAGACAGAGAAATCCAAAGGAGAGAGCGAGACAGCGACATGTCAGAGCGAGGCTCTTGTCTGTGGCCTTGTACTCGATAATTGTGATAAAACTATTTACTACATCGTACATTGAACAAGACACAATGCATGGAGTATACTTCAGAGATCTCCTGCCTCTAGTTTGCACCAGTTGTAATTTAACCAGGGCCTCATGTTGCATATTGTCAGGTTCCCTGTTATTCCCTGACTAGCTGAGTTAGTCAGGGAATAACAGACAGGAGTTATTTTTAAATGGGAGCGTTTAACATTTTGGTTTTGCTTGATTGGCATGATGCACATTTAAAACTGTTTCTCAGCCATGGCTAATCTTTTCAAAACACAATAAGTGTAACTACAGCAGATGGGCATTAGGTATATTGGAACTGAAGGTAACTGAACATGGTTCCTCTGTTGAAGCCTGTGGTGCTTTTGTGGATCGTGAAGGCAGTGAATGCGTTCAACCCTTTCCATGAGTGTACGTGCACAGCCACAGGACATGGTGAGCACAGCCCAGAGCAGTACATGTCATTACTTGTTGTCAAAATGTTGAATTGTGGGTAGACGGTATGAAGATATGGAGATTTTTAAGGCTGATAATAAGTGAGGCAGTTTGACAAATGGTTTTGGACCATTCGTACCATTAGCATGACGACCATAACAGCTTTCAGCCCCTCACTATGATGGACTGTGGGATTATTGAGTGCGTGAAGAGGGGATCGATACAAGTCTAAGGCTAAGATTGTGTAGTTCAAAGAAGTGATTATTTTTATTGTCTTGTGGGCATTGAAGAGATTGACGCCCCTGCTGAGTCATCACAATATCCCATAGAGCAGTGTGCAAAATCCGACCTCAGCATGTGATGCTCTGGGAGACCAATACTGTGATTCATCCCCACTGCTGTAACATGTATGCAATACAGATAAGAACTTTGTGGTGAGAGAAAAACTTCACACTGACCTAATAATGAACTGTATCAGTGATTTTAAAGCATTTTTAGATTGTGCTTTTCTCTTTTAGGTTTATAGTGTCTTGCTCTCATTGTCTCTTTGTGAACAACTGACCAATCATGTCATGACTCGATATAATCGACCATGTTCCTGCTGATTGTTCTCTGTGAAGTCACCCACTCACACTGTGCACACCAAAACGAGCAAAAGAGGCAGCATGTTAAACCTTTGTGTAGTAATTAGTTTCGTAATTAACTAACCATGTTAGTAGGCATCTTAATGTGTCTGGTTCAGCAGGTGATTGATTCATTGATCAGATAATACCTTGGCTTCACATAAACCAGATAAAGGTCCCCAGATCCCTTTTTAGGAAATGCAGTAGCTGACACGGGCCTCCTTAAAAAGGTAATTACACATTGGGGCTCTGGAGCCTAAAGAAAAACTATGCTGTCCATCACTTTGAATGAAACAACACAATACAGTGACTTACTAGTCTAATTCATTAGAACAAGATAGACCTTTCCACTGGTGGAATGAATCAATGTCAATGCAGACGTTGTGAGGAATAATAAAGCATTATCATTATTATACAACACACACACATTTATTGGCCTAGAGATCATCAATTTGTGAGTATGAGTGAAATCCAATGCTGAACTAGAAATAATAACCTTGGCCATGGTTTTCTATGGCAGTGCTCCTGTTCCCTTCTTGTGTGAAGTATGAATCCAGATAAACAGTCCAATCATTCCACAACCCTGCAGAGCTACTGCTGCATAAGTTGGAACAAAAGATCCCTTTGTTCCAACTTATCCTCGCATACATATCTGACACATAATGCTGCATAAATCAGATGGTATCATATTTAACTTCAAGGTTTCAGCTAGATTTAGTTTGAGCCCTTGGTAGCAGCAGGTGACATGGGGCATTACAATAATTGACTGTGTGCACATGCAACCATAGCTACTGCTCTTTAGACCTTGTCTTTGCAGGATGCCTTAACCATTAAGGGTCTAAGTGATCGTATTGGGCATCTTGTGGTCACCTCATTATGCTATTAATGGAGTGGAACATGGCTGTTCCACTGGTTTGCATGCTCCGACCCCAAGGCCACATCATTCAGAACAAGACTTTCAGGACTGGGTCGTGCTTTATGTTTGCCAGGAGATTCTCCAATGATGTTGAGAAACATAGCCAAGGTCAAATTTTTATCCCTCATACAGACCTGGAAAATCATCCAGGACCGTATTTCCTCCACTAACTCCCTTTATAGTGGTCTAACATAGAATCAATCCAACAGTTCTGCAATAATTCATTGTAATTTTTTAGAGGGTTGTTCTTCTTCAGGGCTGCAGATTGTGGTGACAAAGATTGATGGATGTATCTGTTATTTTGTCCAACCCAATCGCATTGTTCAGTTTTGGCTGAATAATTGAGATTTTTAATTATAGAAATATTAAGTTTTTTTTATACACAAGTTATGGTCTTTTCTCTACTTATTATATACATTTCACATTTTTAACGTGTCATGGACAAGGTGGTTTATAGATTATAAAGTCTGAAAAATGAAGTTGTATGTTTTTTGCAGCTGCCACCACAGTGGTAACACCTGAATCCTCCAGTCTACTACAGAAAATACACATTTGAGTTTAGATTTTACAAAAAACATTCAGTTTATTTTCTTAATTTAGGTTCAATATATTTGGTTGTGTTTGTATTTTCTTTTTATATAGACTTATTAATTATAAGTTCATGGTTAAACTGTAAAATGTGAAGCCTCAATTACATTATATATGGCTGATATATCAGGAACATTTTTACATTCTAAAATCAGTGTTTGGCTTTTTTGTTGGTCTGACTCAGTTTTTGAGTTTAAACATCTCTAGAACATTAAAATAGAAGAGTCTGCTGCACACAGTTTCTTTCAGAAATAGAGCAGAATGCTGTTCTCTGTATCATTTTACCTGAATCATTTATCAGCCTCTTGCTGAAGGCTGTGTTTGACACCCGAGGAGTGAAAGTGTTGTGATGGTGTCCTTTGTCCCCTGGGTTCCTCTGCTGTGCAGTGTTTTTTCCTGGTACCACGGGCCTGATATGTTTGTCTTTACTCATCAGCTGCGAGCAGCCCCCTCCTCCTGTTACCTTTTTACACCAATGCCTTATCCGTTTAGAGTTGTGATGTTACCATTCCCACTCTCCTCCCTCTTCTTTCTCTTTTAAGTCGGCCTTTGGGTTCAAGATGAGCTACTGGTGTCATCCAAGCCTTTACTGTTCTCTAACTGTCAGTGATTCCTTCGTGCCGCTGATGTTTTTCCAATGGATCTGCAGCATAACAACCTGGAGTTCTTGTTTCATATTTGTTCACTGTTGGATCAGAATTTTGCAAGTTCAGCCCGGCTCGCCACTTAATAACAGGACAGTTTTGGAAGCAGAGTTTCTATGCATGCCTGGTTTCAAATAGATAACTGTAGATGTTTCCAGCTGCAGTGTTCAAAGTTCACAAAGACGCCTCGGTGAGAGTAGGAAAACACAAATGATTGACCACGTGGCTTCTTGAGCTTAGAGGTTAAATGTCTGTTGAAAAGTTTAATTAGCTGTATATGAATGTAACAGCTATGTAAAGGGAGTACTTTTATTACATGTGACGGTTTTCTATTCCCCATTGTACTGCATCGTATTAAATACTATATTTGCATAAAATGTAATAACCTATTTAAATAGTGCTATAAAAAGCTGAAATAGCTAAATCGATGTGTTAATTGGTCTTTTATCTGTTTTTATGTCAAAAGAACAATATGATAGTGGTTCTAATCATATTTCTTCCATCGATTACTATTTATCCATCCAATAATAAAGCTTTTTAGTTCCTCTCCTGTAAATTCTGCCAGTTCCCGACTGGTCCACAGGAACCGAATCTGTCCAATTCAACAGTTAAATCCACAGGCGTAGGCGAAGGTGGTGGAGAGTCGTAGACAACAGAGAGCAGGCTGCTGTCGTGAGTCTGCATGTTGAGCTGCTAGTCAAATCTGACACTGAGTGTGTGTGCTGCACATTCACCAATATTGGCTACTGTAAACATCAATTAATATCCAAAGCATCTCCCTCCTTGGCCTCATGTTTCTTTCACACATGTAAATATGCAGAATCAAGCAGCACTCTGACATCTGTTCCACGGGGTCTTTACAGTAGAGACAATCTGCAGTCGACACAAATTTGCCCTTCAACTGTCGAGGCTCTGAATTCACGACTTGTCCTGGCAGTTGGTTTGAATACAAATTCCTTTGATATCATTTCGGAAAGAAATCTGAGTTGCAGTGTTTGGAGGAAATCCCAACACCTACCTCTGAAATGACGATTGTTGTCTGCGAAGGCATCCTGTTCTCAGGAGGAGATATTTTTAGCTGTCTTATCTTGATATTCTCCAGGCGTTAGGGTGTAATCCACTCTTCTTTTTAACTCTTTATCAAAATGGTCCTAACATGAGCCTAGAAAACGAAAATTGAATCATTTATTTGGAATAGATTGTTTTTTTTATCTCCGTCAAATTGTGTCCTTACAATTATTTTAGCTCACATAGACAAGTGAAATGCAATCAAATATTTATACATATTTTCGAAGCCTTCAGGACTCATAAACCCTAATAAAGACCTATTGTTTTAGTCGTGCCTGTTATGTCATCAACAGGTTTTTGCACCGTAAATATACCTTTTTTCTCACACTGTGTAAGCGGCGTTCATTTCTAGCTCACTTCCGTCCTTTTGAAAGGCAGGATGGGAGCAGCCAGTGCCTCATCCTGGGCCTGGAATATCCCACACTTCAAAATAAGCACAGTACTTGGGGGATGAAGATTGAACGATCACCAAGGGTCACCCTCACCCTATAGAGTACCGTTCGGCTGCCGGTCCCTACAGGGGATTTTTGTCATGTCAAGGATGTTTGGGAAGGAATTTGGCTCAGGTTGTTTGTGGGAAACAACAAAGAATAACTTCCTGTTTTAGATCTATTGGCTGACAGAGCAGGGCGACGCCCCATTCGGCTTTCGTGCAATGACTGTACCAGGAACTTTTTACGGGACCACATTCTTTCTAGGCATGCCAACAAGTTGTTGGACATTAAGAAGACTTTTTGATAAAGTGTAACAAAGGTGAAAACATGGAAAACCTACAGTTACAGAGGTTGAGTCGTAGGGAAGCATGTTTAATAGTGCCAGCTAGTCATGGAGGTAGGATAGAAAAATGGTGTGACCAAAACAAGCATGTTTATTGTTTATTGTGGAGGATGACATATGACCTGAAGCTAAGGAAATGCCACAGTGAAAACTTATATATTATCATACATGGGAAATAATGCAGAACATTACACAGCTTGTGGCAATAGGATAGTATAATGTGTTAATGTGGCAAAGTTGTGGCAAATGTAAAGTTAGATTATATATTTTTTTTTATGCAATCAGACTCAATGTCTCTTAATATCCTTTTAAAACTGTGGGGATTTCTCAAATGATTATGAGTCCAGTTTACTTTTGAGTTTTGATGTTTGAGATTCAACAGTGAAAATAAACTAAACATCAACAATGCAAGTCCCCTAGTTTCGACTTGAAACAAATGGACTCTACCTTTTGGGATCAACATAACATATTTTAATATCTAGAAATAGCTGAAGGGAGTCTTCACATTGTGTTGCATCAAGTAGATTCAGTCGAAATTGAAATAAACGAATTTGCATTAGTTACACCTTTTATGTAATATAATCATTCATCTGTTTATACATGAACCAATCTGTTCTGTTGTCCTGTATTCAGAGAGCTCACTGACAGTGCCCTTGACTGTGAAAACCCTATCCAGCAGGGTTTTGTTGTTGTGAGACGTCTTAAAGGGTATTTCTCTTACACAATAGTCTTTGTTGCCCTGACATGACAGGGACCCATCTTCACATTGAGCTGGGGTCCGCCTGTAGCACATATCCTAATATGCTTGTCCACAAGCCATTGTAATACCTGAGTGGGCAGCAAATTACTTTAGCAGTTCAAGCCAGAGGGCCTCTTCCTTTATGCGATCTGTCTCATTGGCTAACGATCAAACCGAGTGAATTCAGATGGTTCTAAATGCAGACTGCAACTACATCTATACAAACAACAGGAACTGGTCTCGCTTCTGTTTACTTCTAATCAAAGTTTGTTGAGACTTTACAGGACGTGGGTGTTTTCTTATCATTATTAGATTGAAGGCTTTATGTCAGACATTTCTTTTCCCTCCTCTTGGCCCAGTTCGAATTCAACAGCTTTAAATGTAGCGGCAGGCTCCAGTGGAATATGATTCAATCTGTTTGTGATGGATTGTCATTGCAGTCAGCTTACTGTTGTTAAAGCTTTCAATTCAAAGGGATTTTTGATCATCCTCATATTTGTCTATCTTGGAACCAATCAACTGAAACCAACACGACTTTCAAAAGGTTTTGCCTATGATGCCAGAGAGCGTTTACAAAATATGTAATAAGAGACAGCTCATAGCTGTTATGTGAAATTAGTCTGATTTGTTCCATTCAGGATAAAATTCTTCATGTGATTCATTTATGAATGGTAAAATTTAATCAAGTTCCATTCAGAAAGAAATCACATTCCTCAATTAAAACCAGTCATCCTCGTACAGTTAATGTTCGCGTTGGTGCTGTTTTGTGCAACTCGGAGAACAAATGTACATACACCATTTAAAGACTGCAAAATGCAACAAATGTGTTGAGCAAATTGTTGTAGGAGGTCTGGGAAACTCTGAGACAAGACAAGATGAAGCTACATAAATAGATTAATTTGTAAAGTTATATTTTCCAATGCTAACTTTGTTTGTGAAGTCATCTTTTTTTAAAGGGACTTCAGGTGAATATACTTCTCCACCTCATGTCTCTCGTTGTCTATCAGCAGCGCAGTCAGTCCAATCGCTGAGGGACTCCTAATTGTGACAGGGGAGCTGGTGCTGGTCATGCTCCAATTACTATTTCTGACAGCTCCATTTCCAGCTGCATGATAAAGACGTCCCACCATGTTCAACACAAGTAATTAGACAAGTCTCTGCTGTGCCACAAGAACAGAATCAGGTCAAAGGAACTTTTGAAGCAGCGTTAACAACATTTTAACTGTCTATCCAGTAAGATTTAATTTATCATACATATGCTGTTCCCACTGTGACCTGTTCCCCCCACAGATATACTCCTCTTTGATCAGTGTGAGACCAAATCCCTTATCAAGGGGTTTCCTCTTCCAGTTTTGTTCAATGAGTGCAGATATTTTTGTCCTCATGTGGAGGAGGTGTGACTCAAATTGATGTGGGCAGCTGTATTCTATAACTACATAGACATGCATACAACCCCATATAATCATTTGGTAATTGCAAGCTCCCTTCTTAATATATATGTCATTCAGAGTTAAAAACAAACTCTGCTCTGATACTTTCACTCCATCAAGTAAACTCAATCTTCATGTTTGTTTATTGTCCTGGTGACCAGGGCGGATGCTTGTTGATGAGTGATTTACACTTATCTTTTAATCCGATATTTATTGATTTAAATCACAAGTTTGTCGACAGTATTTTGTCTGCAGGGTTGTAAGGGCTGCTATTTTGCACACAACATTTTACACGTAGAAAAACACATTTATTCCTCAGAGTAAGGTAATGACAAGTGTTGCTCTGTAGGTACTAAAACTCACAAATTACAGTAGCACTAATATCAATCATATGACTCCCAGTACACACAAAAGTCAATTCAAATTCTTGTATTGACATAGGTATAGGATGTTATTATTTAAATTCTACATTCTACAAATGTTCTCCCACTATTTGCAACGTCAAAAGACGTTTGATGTTCCCTCTAAAAACACACAGGATGAAACCTGTTGTTGTACAATATATGTCCATAACAGGGCAAAGGCACATCTTCTGATAGACTACTTGTAGATCCACAAATGAAACTGTTGGCTGTGGAGCTCCATCATGTATCTATAGCGCTGGATTGCATGTACAACCTGATCCTGGATAACCACAATTATATTGTTTACTAATCAAAATCTGATGTGTTTCCAAAGGTGTTTTTGTTCTCGATGTCTCCAAGTGCAGATGACTCTGTTGTTGATACCACACGGATGCTGTTGAATTATTCTCTTGTCTCAGCTTGACCTACATTCACGTTCAATCAGTGAGAGCGACTGTGACTCCTGTGTTTCATGCTGGTCTCTCTGTGAAGCCACTCAGGCCTGTGTGAGAAACTGTGAGGCAGACGCTCCATGTAGTCCTCAATCGAATGTGTTTTTTCTACAATCAAATGTCTTTTTTTCCTCTTGAGATTGAATCATGTAATTGAATTAAGGATATTAGTTGACAGAACGGACCCACTGTCTCCCTCTCGAAAGACATTGACGTGCAGAACAAGAGAATCCGCTTTCCAAGAAAAGACTAAATAGACCGCAGTACTGGATTAATCAAACGCACAATTTATGGTGAGATAGCAGAGACTTTCTTTCAGCCTTTGTCAGCTTCATTTGTGGAAACATTAAAGCGTCTCTGCTGGACGTCAAAGGATGAAGCTGTGCTGAGAAGTGTGAGTAATAAGTAAGACACTGAATCGTGGTGGTGGGTGTCTGACCCCTGCAGAGGTGCTTCTCCTGTATTACTGGTCGAGCCATGTTCATGTCATGCGCAAAATTATTTCTCTGTTTCCGAAATCCCTTGTTTTAGGGTAACACTGTCACCGCTGACAATCCACTATCTGTTCTCATCTCAAACATGTAAACCTTCCAAACTGGTTTTATCTCCGATCATTAACGATTTACATACCTTAGATGTGCTCCCCTGCAGTGTTATGAGAGTGAGGATCAGGCTGCCTGGGCTCTGTATGTGAGTGAGCTGCTGATCTGAAGAAAGGCTGATGGCGCCCTCTGTTGTCATTAAACACACATTGACACAAACTCTAATCCAGAGAATGACTGAATGCGCTGATGTTTTGTCGTTAATCTTTTATGCCAGGTTACTCTTTTTTAATGCCCATTGCATAATGCAACTCCAGCTCCATCCCTGTGTCCATTTAAAACCCAACACTGTTTGTGTAGCAAGGTAGTGACACAGACTAGTGCGTTTATAGCATTGATTTTTAATGTTAAGAGGGTTGATAGTCATTGGTTTTATGTGTGAGGCCTCAGGCGACTACAAAATGTTCAGAGTTCAAAGAGGAAAAATGTCCCAAACCCAAATCACAGCAATTTTTCTTTTAAGGCAGAAGGACTTAAGTTATCGTTATTGCAAGTTGCTTCCAAAATCTGATAAAACCATTTACAGTGACATATTGAAGCAAGACATCACACAAGCTAATAAAGACTAACACTGAAAAACAAGTCCATAAAAGTGTAATTCAATGTGCTTTGTTCTGTTTTCTGTTAGAAACACAAAGGGCAAAGAGTGGTTGTAACTCACCTCACAGGAATTCAAGACTTGTTCAGATGCACATTGAAAAAGAAGATGATTAAAAACTGAGTGATGCATTAATACAAATTTTCTCTCCGGTGATGAACCTGAATTAAATTGTGCCGAGCTGCTGCAGCCCAGGTTATTGATAGGAAACGCTGCATCTGTTTGATTACTTGCTTTTAACATGATAATCCTGTATTTTACTGACTCATAATTTCCCCTTTATAGACAGAATACTGTATCTACTGTCTGTGAGCTTTGATTTAGCACAGGTTCTACATTTGGTTTCTAAATTCCCATCATCTGTCAAACAGCTTGAGATCCTTCTTCTTGAAATGTAGTGATGTCGTCCAAAAGAAGCAGCTTAGATCAATTCATCGCTTTTGATCCCAGCTTCAGTTCACTGTTCATCTTGTGGATCTTTTAATCCTGACGTTTGTGCCACTGTAACCAATAAGCTATACTGGTCCCATTACAGGTTGTTCTTGTTAACATTGATTAATCACATATGCCAAGGAGGCTATTTCTTCAATGCTGTTTGACTGTTGGTCTGTTGGCAACAGCAACTGAACCGATTTTATTGAAATTTGATGGTAGGGTTGAATATGAGCTAAGGAGGAACTCTTAGCAACTGTTTTTTTCTTCACTTTCTTTAACATTGGGACATAGGATAGGTTTATATATTCATTCTTTCAAGAAATAATGCAGAGATCTTGATTAAAAACAGTCAGTGAAATCTAGGAGTATGTGCTTAAGGGGACTGTTGTCCACTGAATGTGCTCTACTGAGTAACATTCTAGTTTGTAAAGGTTTCGTTTTTTGTACTTTGTCTGATACCAACAGGCACAAATGCCGATTTAAAAATATCAGAGCAAAATGAATGTCTTCAGACTTCTGAGAAAAGCAGAAAATGTCAATTTTTGAGAAGCTGGATCCAACGTTTGTAACGCTGCCATTTGAAACCATGGTTTGTGTATTTTGTGTACTTCAAGTATACCAAAACAACTGGGTTCAGTTATATGTATATTTTGATTCCAAACTAATACAGACAATAAAAATTCTTCGGTCCTAGTACCAGTCACTAAAATTCCCTAGTGTGTCCTCCAGGTGGAGCCATGTAGTCACAGATCGGCTCAGCTGCAAATTCTGAAGATAGTTTTAAAAATGTCCCTCTAATATATTTCATGGTATTAATAGACTGACATCTACATTTGTATTTCACAGCACACACAGCCTGGAATTAAACTGGGAGAATGAACCTTAACATACTTACTGGAATTAGATGAACAAAGGCATCAAAGCTCTATATGTACCAGTCATATCCTTCTGTATTTAAGGGGGTCACATACTTAACCCTGTGAGGGAAATCCCTTTCATGTTTTAATAAATATTTTACATCACATGCTTAACTGTGGTTCATTTTAAGAGGCATTAACAATCAAGGTCGTAAGATGATGTGGGAACCAGGATGCAAACTGGTGGTTTCTCTTATAGCTGAGGTAATATGTAATCACATGTAAAAGCCACATCAAGTGGACTGTTTGAAGGGATTTTATTGTTTGCATTCATTTCTAAAACTTCAAAAACTAAAGTGAAAGGAGACACGTGAATGAAATGTTGAAGAATCCTCAGCCCAATTGATGGTAGCAGCCTATAGGAATTTACCCTAAACCATTAATTGTTGAGTATTGTATTTTCTATTCTTGTCATAGTGTAACTTTACAAGAAGATTTCACATAGCAAGGCATTTAAAGAGCGACATAACCAGACTTTCATGACTTTCATCTGCAAAATTGAACTACAGTTAAAGATGATCTACTCTCAGCAGACTGAAATTAAGTTAAAAAAAAAATCCAAAGTACAAACCACCTTAAATCCCCCCATCCATTAATGTCAGGTTAACACCAGGTGCTTCCTTTCAAGTTGGTTTCTCTGGATCTCCGTTGGACTTTTTGACATGCAGGTATTTTTTCCAGTCCCTTATTATACACATTCATCTACATGAGGTTAGGCTAGATACTAACCCTGTGGGGAGCCAGGCCCCAGGAAGGACTTAGGCTACCTCTGAATCAGGTTGTGCTGCACAGTGTCACAGGTAGGCCTGTGACGGATCATGGCACAGTTGGCCTCTGTCTGTTCTTTCCTGTCTCTGACTAAGCAAATGTTTCCCTCTGTGCTCGGTCTTTTATGAAAGCTGCTTTGCGCAATACTGGCATACGCATAACATCTGTCCATCAGCCTTGGCCCTTACTCCGTTTGTGTGTGTGTGTTGTGTGCATACACCGGGACGTTCTTCTATTTGTCTGGTGTCCATCTCTTTTTCTGATAGTATGATTTTGTTAGTAATGGGAAGTCTTGTTTTGTGTTTTTTCTGGATCACGGCACAGTCCTTGAACAGCCTCACATCGCACTCACTCTGTCTTTTATATAATAGTTTATTTTGTCATTTACAAGAGGCGATTTCACAATGAGTGTTAGAATAAGTATGATCTAATAAGCAGCACTCACTTTTATGAACCACCTCCGCTCTTGCCTGTTGTTTGTTTGCCTCTCAGTCCAGTGTATCCGGCTAGATTGACTGTTTAGTTGTGGTCGGCCGATCAGAAGAGTATCTGTGTGGTTGATCCACTGCTTTGTGGTTTCACAGTTCCTCTTCAGTAATTACACTGAGGATGATTGACCATCCAGTAGGAGTCAGGCTAATGCAGAGCAAACATGCACTGAAGACCCTTGAATGATAAACATTTTCCTCTTTGATACCTTACTGTACAATATCCCTGTTAAATATTTGTATTTAGCTGTTTTAGGCAGCTAAAAGCTCAGCTGAGTTATATTAATAACATATATTGAGTTCTGTGCCCGTCCCTGTAAAGACGGATGATGGATTTGTATAAAGTGATACGATTTTTGTCCTCTTTGAAGTAGAAGAGACATGTGGTGTCCATTGGCTTGAGTCGAACACTCTCTGTGTGGGATTTGGTCGTGCAGTTTGTATAGTGGTAGCTTGCATACACATTTTCCTGATTTTATCCACAGACTTTTCTGTCTTCACCATCTTTCACACACATGTTGGCTGCAGTCAGAAAGTATTAGGACAGTGGCACATGTTCTGCGGTGTCGGCTTTGTACTCAGACACATTGGATTTGAAATAAAACAGACTATAAGGTTAAAGTGCTGTCTCTCAGCAATGATTTGAGGGTGTTTACAGGCACCTCAGTGTATGAATCGTAGTCCCCCCCCCCCCCCAAAATGCCATGGGACTTAAATTAGACTGGAGTTGACAGAATCATGAACCCATCATAGTTTTGTTATCTTCCCTGGTGATGATATCCTAGGCCTGTTCTGCGGCCTGCTTCACTTAAGTCTTGATGTAAGAGCTTTTTTTTACCACATGATAACTTTCTTCAGCAAGTGAAAGGCATCAGTATAATTGAGGACACACAAAGACTGGGCCAATCATGAGTGCTCCTTTTGTTGTTTAAAAACAAACAAACAAACAAAGCCCCCTCTCTGATGGCTTTGGACGCTTTGTTGGATCTTCAGGATCAGTGTCCGGACACTGCTATAGTTAGACAGCACACCACTCTGCACTGCAAATGCTTATTTTCTGTAATATTTTAAAAACAATGTGCAAGGGATACTCAGGACCACATAATTTTAACACTTTCTCACGTCACTGCACACACACATACAACTAGGTGCAGGGGAACCTTATTGACCCATTCTATCTCCTGGATCAATCCTCAGCGCAGGCTGGTTGCATATGGATGTGCTGTATGTATATATATATATATATATATATATGTATATATATATATATACAACACCTGGAGGTTCACATATAGCATTTCCTTTGGACCTGGCGGTGTGTAAGCATGTCACTGGATGATCCAAATGTAATTGCAGGCACCATCCCTCAGTTTGGCACCAGAGCAGCTTTGCTTAGGTGGGTTTGGATCCATGGAGACCGCAGTCTGGTTCTGATTAACTTAATCGCTTTGAGACTGTTGTTCTGGAGCAGTTTGCTTTGCAGAGGAAATAGCTCAGGAAAATAAAATAACAAACAAGCAAGCGGCTCAAAAGCAAATGTGGTGTGTAAACAGTTCTCGGGCAGCGTTTGATTGGTCTTCACAACTGTGGCCATTTCATGGAGCCACTCCCCGAGCCCCCAGCAACCTCATCCCTGCACAATTAGTGGGAGGTGAATGGGTTTATATGGAGAGTTGAGGGGGAACCCGTTAAAGTTGGCATCCATAGCAGACTCCTCACAATGGAGAGGACCCCCATAAAAGGTGGTGAAGCTGTGTACCTGACCCAAACATAACGTATTGATGGAGGCATTTGTCAAAAAATGGCGCCCATGGGGTGAGGAAGGGTAGGTGAAAGTGGATTTGAGGTTTTGAGGCGGGCCCTACAAAGAGTCCGCCAGCCACAACGGAGGGGCCCAAAGCGTGTGATTATTAATTCCTGATGGCTTCCCAGCCTTTGGAAATCAGGGGGCCGCAGGCATCAGATGTGTGGAAGAGGCAGAGGAGCGAAAGGCCTGTCATTATCATCACAGAAACAATGCTTGAATTTGGCTGTCATGCATTTTTGCCTAATTGACTGTTTTGATGCAGTTTTTTTTCTTGTCCATTTTGTTTTTGAGGGGGCACTGATGCCCCCCCCCCCCCCCCCCCCCCCCAACTCCCCGGTCTTGATGAGGATAACTTGGTGGGCTTTCAGCGTCACCCAGCAAGAACCTTCCGGAGGTTCTTTGATGGCAAGAAAAGCCCCTGGAGATCTCAGGGGCCTCATTGGCCTCGATTTATGTATCAGCACCGTAAACACATTTTTGATTCCTGACAAGAAATGAGTAAGGAGAAAAAGTAATGTATGGAAGGCATACAGTATGTATGTGAATGTATGTGCTATATGATGTGCGCACGAGCGACCGAGTGGTACGTGTGTGTGTGTGTGTGTGTGTGTGTGTGTGTGTGTGTGTGTGTGTGTGTGTGTGTGTGTGTGTGTGTGTGGTTAGAGCAATGAAAGGGGGAGGCCAGGGACCCACAAACCACATGAGGGGTCTCCTTATTTGCATAATTAACTGTTGACACTAACTGTGCTTAATGAAGGCCTATTGAAGTCACTGACCCTTTTACACAGCCAGCCCCTGGGAATGAGACAGAGGCTCCTCCGGCAAAGGTTAAAACAATGTGTCTGGTTAACTTCTGACAAACGCGCCGAAACGCCCCAAAGTCTCAAAGATTCATGCTCAATGGTCGAGGTTATGGCGCAGAACGACCTGCGATTTCCCGGAGCAGAAACACCACCAGATGTTTGCTGCTGGTTACTCATCGCTCATTATTAGTTTTTTGTTCGACAGAATTGCGAGAACTGGGATATGTGTAAGCAACTTTGATAGCTGAGTTCCCTTTCTGCAATATTAACAGTTCCAAAGAACTTGTTGTTGTTTACTCCATCCAAAAGGCTTTGTTTGGATACAGATGATTACACTTAAATTCCCTTATGCAGTTCCACGAAACTTGGCTAAAGGTCTTTAGGTCAAATATATTGTTTGGGACCCAGGAAATTTTCCCTAGAATTTAACATCAGAGAACGATTCATGGATCTTGACGAATCTCAGATATATTTAAAGGACTGATATCTCCTGTGTGTAATTAAGTCCAGGGACTGTTAGGCCTTTTCAGATGTAATGGTGGAGATATATGCTCCTCAGTCAGTTTATTTTGTATTGATCTTGTTACTAATATGATTCTTAGGAAAATGACGTTTTTTATCACAAAGTTTAATCTGTTTGCTAAACACTGTTGGTCAGACAATACGTTTTTGACGTCCCTCAAAACACACACACAGGCGCACAGTTTCAATTGTGGGTTTTGTAAGTATCTAATGTATTTTATTCTAAAGCAACTTTACAAAAACGTTGCCACTGGGTTCACTCTTGAGTTATATCTAACACTAACCTATAGATAGCCTTGCTTGGGGAAGGGAGTTGTATTTAGGTTGCATGTATAAGTCCATTATTAGAAGAGGGTGGCACCGGCCACGTTTTGGCCAATAAAACAGCAGAAATGAACTGAAAGCCTACAGTGTGTTAACTGGAGATGAATAGCAAGAGTAGGCTGTGACCAGTGCTTGTATTGTGAAAAACACACACACACACACACACACACACACACACACACAGACAAACCACTTGGCATGTAGCTGGGATCCCTTCATACATGCTTGTAAATAATTTATTTAGTTGTTTTCTATGCATGAGTTAGTAAAATCAGTACTTGAACTACTTTT
The DNA here is from genome assembly GCF_949316205.1 of Platichthys flesus. Lineage (NCBI taxonomy): Eukaryota > Metazoa > Chordata > Actinopteri > Pleuronectiformes > Pleuronectidae > Platichthys > Platichthys flesus. The sequence goes on from NC_084947.1 coordinate 6,374,195, forward strand.
ATAAAAATCTGCTCAGTGGTTTCTCTGATGCATCTAACTGGAGGTAGACACAGTTCAGCTTACGAGTCACTGAAAAGGTCCTCTTCACTTAGAAAGACACACTGAAGTTACACAAACATTTAGAGTTTAGGGTAAATTTAACTGTGGCACTCTGGATCACCTGTAAAATTTAATGCTGAGGATATGCACATTAGAAGTGGAGCCCTCGATATGTTGTCACAGTTGTCAAAGATTAAGACAGCCGCCGACCGACAGACAAAAAACGTCTGTTAGGGGAACTTGTCAAACATCAGAGCCATCTTTTATGTGTTATGACTAATTTCTTCCTATGCTTCTGAAACCACTTGGTCCTCCCTTAATGTCTGTCAATCCTCTAGGGTCATGACACTTCTCTTCCCGAAAATGCCCCTCTGTTCTCCTTTTGGCGTCACTGTTAGTAGTTGACTCCTATTAATGGCTTTTCCATTTTGTTGGTCTTAAAAGCCTCCAGAGGCCTATCTACCATTCCTGTCTAAGGTCCGTCGAACAGAGGGATTCTCTCTCTCTGTGTCTTTAGTTTGTCATAGGCCGCCAAAGAAAGCTTTTCTCTCCTCTTCCCTCTTAATCCACACACTTTGACGTGTTCAACGAGGTCACTGGGGATGTTATGAATGATCATTGTGAATCTGTTTGCGTTGAAAAGGCTTTTCCAGTCTCCCCCACCCCCCAACCCCCGCTCATCAACCTAATTCTCGGCTACAGCACAATGTATAAAAACAGATTTATTGTTCAGTTGGTCCCCATCAGGTTTTTTTTTCCCCAAAGGGGCCTAGAAATAGTTGATGGGAAGGGGTCTTTCACATTTAAGGACAATGTCCTTAAGTTTGAAACTTTCCCACACTTGTTTCAGAAAGGGGCCCTAAGATCTGTTTTTATCAAAAATTGAGTTTGTCATCAATAGATAGATGCTCTATGAATATATATTATAACTGATGTAAGTGGGGCAAGTACCCTCCCCATCCACCCACCCTTTTTATGTCTATGAGATGTGGCGCCCCCCACCCCCCTTGGTTCTTGCACACTGGTTTGAGGGCCTTCAAAAGGGGGCCCCTCAAGCTTTGATCCTCTATATGGGTGCGGAAAAACATCTTTTTGCCCTACACTGTGCCCAGGAAACCAACGTTTTTGCCGCCGCCGTATGCTAATGCAGCCAAGCTAATCACCCTACCCAATTACAAGATTTATATACCGTAATGGCACCCAGTGGTACCCCTTTAGCCCTTCAGTTCTGTGGCCCCTTATCTACCCTCCGGATGTCCCATGGAGCAAAGGTGTCTTCTGTCTGTGAATGCAGCTGCCTTGCCACCACCTCAGCCTCGAGCTTTCTTTTACAAAAAGAGGGTAACATGAAAACAATCCCGTGGGTGGGCCCCTTAATGCTGTCCCTCTCGTTCTCCATCTAATGTACTTTTCAAGTAAATGTCGTGAAACACACAGTAGCTCTAAGGTGGACTCCAGACAGATAGATGTGTCGGGGGGGAGCTGCGGCCCCTCGGTCTCCTCAGCATGTCTAGGGCACCTGCTGCTTGGATTATATTTATCCTATCAGTATCTTAACCATCAAACCCATTTCATCTTCTCCCCATCATATTAAATTGCGCTCTCAGTGGGACTATAATTTCATACTTCAAAAATTCTTCCTCATTTGTCATCCCATGTTTTTCTTCCTTCTCTGCCTTCAGCCTGATGAAATGTAATGTCTAGTAGTGGTTGTGTGTGTGTGCGGGGTGGGGGGGGGGGCACAAAGGTTATGAACTCTGTTGATGAGGGGACATTTGTAAGAAACTGAGTGTTTGTGCTAAGCGATAGTGAAAGTTCGACCCCAGACTGCAGGGTAGCCCCCTCCTGGCCCCTCTGAATGGGACATACATGGAGCCTGTGAAGTGCTGGCTGAACCTGCCAGAGCTCTTGGATCTTTCCCAGCTTCTCCTCAGGTGAACTCTTGTCCTGCTTGTTTAAAGGGAGAACATGTTCTTCCCAAATAAAAGGACAGTAATTCAAAAGACAATCTAACACGAGATGTAATCCATGACTGTTTTTTCAAACCTCACTCGTAGACAGTGAACATGAACGATGAGGGGAAACACCATCTCGGATATTAAACTTTAAAAAAAGCCTGTGCATACTTAACTCTGGGAAACAGCACTTTTTGATTTTAGCAAGTTATATTTCTTATTAACTTCAAAGAGAGATGGAGAGTTATGAGTTATTCAAAACATTCAAAAGGGTAATTTCAGGTGTTGCAGGTTGGTTTATGAATATAATTGCTACTCGAACAAAATAGTTTTCTCACATTAGTTTGTCCCTGAGGTAATCAGTGTGAATCAGTAAATGCTCTCCTGGACAGTCTTGAGAGTGTAGGTGCTGTCGGTTTGCTTTGACCTGACAGATGGCTTTGTTTTTACAAAATGGGAATCATTAAAAATAACTTAAATTGTGGGAGTGGAATTCTTTATTCACGTGTTATTATAGCCAACCGCTTTTAGAGTTTGTTTTTTAAGACTAATGGTGTGGTTGTGATTTCCAGTTTAGTTTTTTGCATTAGTGGCTCATGTGCCTGTATGTTAGTGGGGGCAGTAACAGAAACAGGAGTTGAATTAGTCACACTGCTTATATGCAGTGCACATTTGTTGTCTTGTCCAAATTCTTAATACGTCTGTAAACTGTATTTCATTATTGACATGACAATCTTTTAATAGAGGTTTTCATTGCACAGGAATGTTGACCAGACCACCTTCAAATATTACCTGTTGTCCAACAAACTAAGTCTAGTGAGACTGTCATTCAATTAAAAAACACATTTCAGGCACTTTAAAGGTCAGAGCGTCTGCAATGGCTTAGGGAAGGGTGCACTTGTTCTTAGTGTTTGTGTGCCTGTATGTGTGTGTGTGTGTATGTGAACCACAGCAGCGGGCACTTACTGCCACTTCCAGATGGTGCTGGAAACAAACAGGGCTACGCTGTAGGACCCCTCAATAGGACCGTCTAGACTGGTCCCTGACCAGACAGATACAGCCTCCCATCAAATTAGCGTTTGTCAGATTTATGGTAATGGTCCGCAACAGTCTTCCTGTCAGTGACATCAAGATTTACAGCACTGACACCCACCCATGACCCCCCTGCTGCACACTACATATATGCCATCCTCATCCTGACTGTTCCCTTTATCCTACAAATGCACCCTCCCTTGCCCCGGCCGCTTTCACTCTCTCCATCTTTCTTTTCTTAGACCTTGCTCGTTGCTGCTGAACAACTCTTGCCCGCCACCCGGCCTCGGTTGTAGAAATGGTTGTGTGTGTATGTCGGGGAGGTTTGTACGAATGCTGAGGCCATCAAGTCTCCCAGTCTCCCTCTCTGAAAGCATCACAACCCCAGTGGCAAAACCACCCAAGCCCCCTCTGCCTCCTCAACAATGGCTTGTGTCAGGGTTTCCTGTTAATCCTCTGTGATGAAGCTGGAGTGTTTTTTGGGGTGAAGGGTTGGGGAGGAGGGTGAGGTGGTAGTGCAGAGAAGCTTGAGGGGGTGTAGTTTGGGGGTGATACTGAGTGTTTGGGAGTTTAGCGGGTGAGGAGCTGAGGGGAAGAAGGGATACATTATTGGTGGTGGTGGTGGAGTGTGAGTGAAGGACAGACAGAGAGCCCCATGTATGCGGATTAGCGTCGCCCCCTCTTTCATGTCGGCGTTTTTGGGTGGTAACCCGATCCCCGAGCCCTAGCACCAGTGAGCCCAGTGGGAAAGGCTTCCTGACAGATATCCCGTCCATTCTCAGCCCAAATGTTTTTCCAGGGCTCCTCCTCTGTCTTTGATCCTGCCTCCTCCTCAACCACGCAGGGTCACAAGCTGCCATGTCAGGCCAGAGAGGAGCGGGCCGGCACTGGAGCTGCTCAGCGAGGAGGGGAAGGGAGAGGGGGCCACTCTCATCTGTCCTTCTCAAATCCTGTCCCATATTCCTGACTCGTCTTGGTCGTCTTTCAGAGATGACCTTACACTCCAGATGGTCGCTGTCACGTCAACTCATTCAGTCAGATTAAAGTCCAACCTGCACCTCTGTTAGTAAATAGCAGGCGGTACACATCTGTTTTTCTGTTTGTTCCTTGGACTGTGGTCACTATGACGAAACTCATTCTTCTGGGAATGTTTTGGTATTTTAGGCAAGATGCCATCCTCCCTCAGTCCTGTGCTATATATATTAACTCTTGCTCGAGAGAAAAACTGAAATATCGCCATGGAAATGTGCAGTTTTAAGCTATTTGACTGTTTTATATATATATATGGTTGTTTTCATTTTTTTGTGGTGAGATGATTAGAGGATGATAATTCAGTCATAGTCTCCAGTTACAGCAATGCATTTCTTCTTACCTCCGCAGTGAAATAGCTGCAGTGTGTTCCAGCAGAAAGCTGGGGGGCGCTCCAACTTCACACTGTGGATTTCTGTGTGTGCGCGCATGTGTGTGTTCCAGCTTGTCTCCTTGTCCAGACACCTTAGCATCAGGGCAATAGTGTTTGAGCTCTGAAACGAGGGCCAGACAGACAGAAGTGGGATGAATGAATTGGGTAACGGGGGTGATAGGAGAGAGAGAGAGAGAGAGACAGAGGGAGAAAGAGAGGGATGTTGCTTCAGAATAAGGGGATGATGTGCCTGCAAAACAGTGACAAGCAAATCAGCTTTAAAACAGGGCCTCCCCTACACACACAGACATGAAGGCATAATGGGTTGTGGGTTGTTTTGTCGACTTAAGTAAGACACGGTCTACTTCACCAGACGGGATATTGAGCTGGTGCAGACAGGGTCATCTTGTTATTGCTGTATGTCTGTCATTGCAGTCCACTAGGTCTCTGTGATATTGTGCTTTAAGCTGTTGAAGTCAGCAGTAAACATATATTTATCATTCACTGCATCAAGAACATTCCACACAACTAGATATGCATTGTTGATACATTGAATTGGAGTGATGCGTGCCCCCCAAATGTCCCAGTGTATTTTGTGTGTGTGTGTCTGTGTTTGTGTGTGTAGGTGTCTGTGTTTGCACAGGGATCTATTTCTGATGCGGGGGTAATGAATGGCACCTGTTTAGTCTCCTTAGTCGGCCACCATTTTTGAAGTGCAGTAAATCTTGCATGTCATCACCCGCAGTTACACTTGAAAGCGCATCGCAGTGCTCACTGCCAAAGACGCATGTTGTTTGTTTAATCTCGCAATTGTGGTTTTAAGAAACCAGTCAATCATGCCTGTAGTGACAAGCATCGTGCCTCCGGTATCATCTCACGTGCACCTTCAGGGAAGAGAATGTGCTGTCACGAGAGGCAAGCGGAGGAAGTTAAAGGGCTGGTGGAGGAAATGTTCAGAACACCAGGAGGACGTTAGTAACCCGACGTCTTGGACGTAGATATTTGTTATGTTATTAAACGGAGTAAAGGGGCGGTGGGTGGTTTGGTGAGGTGTGGCATGTTGTGGTGTGGCGTGGCGTCGGACGCAGGCCTGAAGCTGTCTGTGGTTGGCTCGGTAACAGCTAACCATGGGAAGGGTCCAGTGAGCAGCCTTGTGTGTCTAGCATGTCTCTCTCGCCCCTTAACGAGAATGGCATGCAGTGTGCCCCGCTCACCCCCTTCCCTCACTGTACTGAGCCACACTGTGTCCCACCGTGCACCCCCATCCAGCTTCAAAGCGGCAAATAACAACAACAACTGAAGGGGGAGAAGATGAATGAGGATGAATGAATGTGCCTCTTCCACCACCCCCCCTTCCCCCTTTGCACACACACCCTCTCTACCTCCCTGGCTCCCCTCTACCCTTCCCTCTGTCCCTGACGGACTGTCTTCGTACATGCCCTTCTCTGCTACGGCCCTCTGCTTACCCCTGGTTTTGCAGGCCTGTGTTATGACTGTGGCCGGTGTGTATTACACACATATCTGTTAGCGCCACTCCTCCATCGGGACGCCCATATAAAGGACTGTCATTTTCAAAGGTCAGGCGTGAGCCCTGCACACAAGTGTTGTCCCGACACTTGGTCTGGAAAAATAAAAACGGCTTGCTTGACCATCCGTGTCCTGTGTCTGTCTACGTTGGCTTTGAGTCGCCGAGACCAGTGTCTCGGATGTCCTTTCCCTTTTCTCCTCCCTCCCTCCCTTGCTAGTGCCACTGTTGTTGGGAAATCAAGATACCCACCTTGTGTCATTTGGCAGCCGAGAAGGAAGTCATGGATTACTATTTGGTGTGCCCATCTATTGGAACAGGAAATAAATGTGATACCACAGATTTGAATAGACATTATGACATTATTACATTATTAGCACCATTGCTGGACCGAGTCCAAACTGTTCATATCCGTTGGTCTGTAACCTGCCTTTCAAAACACAGACGTGTTCAGCAAGGACACGACCCACAGATTTTTATTCTGAGTGCACATGATTTGTGTATGTGAGGCTTATTTAAAAATAATAATACACACATGTATTATTCTGCGAGTGCTCTACATCCTGGTTATCCATAATCATAGTTTCCAGGACCAATGAATGAAATCATATTTTGCTTTGTGTGTTTGATTTGTCAACATGCCATGAACGGTCAGCACTTTAGCAGCTATGCCTCTGGATTTTCAACATGAACGCTAAAAGCGGTCGGCATGCCCACTGTGCCTCTAGTGACCGGAAGAAAAATGCTCCACACACTATTGCATATCATTGCAACTCGCAGGAAATACAACAAAATAAAACACTAATACCAATGAAGTTCTACAATTTTTAACAGCAACAACACAACTTCATAAATAGTTCATGTTGTTTTGCATGGCTGCACCATTTGTTCAAATGGAAAATTCATATGTATCATTAATAGTCATTCTGACTGAAATATTTGGTATTTTTGGAAACAGATTTGTCATAACTTACTTGCTTAACAATCCGTGATGTTAAATGTTCATAAGCTCATCTACCAAGTTGTGTATGATAAGTGCGGAATTTGTTATGTTTGGATACTGTTAGCCAAACATCTGGATAAACACAGTGCTACCTAATGATCCGAGAAACTGCTAATCTCTTCTGGGCAAAGCCGTGTGTAAATGATGTAGTTGTCCTGAGTATTCCAGCAATAGCATTAGTCCATGATGGACACCTGCAAGCACCGTGAAGAAGCAGTAGTGCTGTTGTATAACAATTATATCAAAACGCACTTGGACACAGCAGAGAATATAAAACATTGAGCAGGAGAATTTCTTGGCCTTCCGCTGCATGTTCTTTTACAGCCCCAATGTTTAGTCATTATTTCACAACTGAAGCAAGTAGAAAACCAGTCCAAAGGAACAAGAAGCTTGTTGGGATACCTCAATTGGGAAAAGGCTGTCATGTCACTGCCCGTTTTCCTGTCCTGTGGTCTCCTAACGGCAGCCAGAGAGTACGAGAGTGAAACATGAACTAGTCTGCTGCAGTGGTAGCAGCTCCCTCTAACCCACATTTATTACCTCTAAAAATACAAAGTGGTTTTCTAAAAAGGGCCTGGCTCCTGTTCTGTCCAACTACGTCAGGTATATTTGCAACGCCGTGGGTTATGACTCACTGACAAAACAGTTTTATCTGAACGGTTCAGCGTTCCTTTGAAGTGGCTCGATGCTTTGCATTGATCTTTTTCCATATACATTCAGTTCAAACATCGAAGGGTGCGTGATGTCCACAGTATGCAAATCAATCTACGGTCACTCGAGGTCGGCAGGCTGCAGGGTGGTGCTGGTTAGGCTGCATGTGGGAGAAGGGAGGAGGCTGATGCATCCACATCTCGGTGTATTGAATACATAAAAAATACGAAACATGTTACCAATGTGATACAAGTGATTTGCAGTGCCAAGGAAAATGCTCAGGATTAAAACCAAAGCAGAGTGTAATGTGCCATAGCTGCTGTCTGCAGACCGGAGTAAGATGCACATTCCACTGGTAGATTAACTCAGCAGCGAGCTGAGCGTTTATATTCACAGCAGCAAGAAATATTTTGGAAAGTTCATGTCTCTTTTCAAATTGTCTGTTTATCTTGAAAAAGTGCCAAAAAAGTGTTGCCAAACATTTGAATTGAAGTTTTCTGGTGGATGGCGTAGCTTTTCACTACTACATGTCAATCCGACTCGACCGGACACGCCTCCAACTCACACGAGACTTGGCCGAGCGACTCGTTGAGAATTGGCCCCAGACGGGAGTGGAGATACGGCTTTGAGAGAGGGATTCATGTGAAATGATGTTCACAAAATGTTGAGTGCTTTTCTAAATAATAAAGGCATCTGCTAGTAGTTAGATATAGATAAATCAGACAGTAAGAATCTGCTAATCTCACCATGCCTACGCTGCAGCACGAGGATTGTTTGAAGGAAACACTGGAGAACAATGAACTGTGGTAGACATTTTCTTTTCATACCATGGATGATATATAGGGAATATGGGCTATACCATCATTAACACTTGGCTAAATGCTGTTAAGTTTGAACGTCTGTATCTCACTGGTTGACCAGCAGTGGTTCCAGCTTCTTATCTTGTGTATCTGAGCTCTGGTTGGCTGCCAGGAGGCCCAGTTATGTCCCCCATTAAACGTCTCAACATTTCTTCCATTCTTTCTGTCGTGCATCTTTTAAGGAGACATTTAATCTGAAAAAATGCAGCCTGGCTATGTCTTTAGTGATATATGTTGTCGGCAGTGTTTTCCATTTACATAAAGCCAAGCTAATCAGCTTTCACAACAACAGTGAGGTAATGTCTTGGCAGGTCTCTCAGTGAAGCACAATTAAAACATGTCCAATCCTATAAGAGGCAACCAATCGATAAAGTCTAGGAATGGCAGACTTTTTATGGAGAGTGCTCTGGCAAGGAGTGGCAATTTTTTTTTGAAGATTGCCTTTTTAATGCCTCCTAGTAGTAGTTTATTGGTACCTTCATAACAAGGAAGCAAAGCTGGCACGTGTGTGACAGTGCTGGTGAGATGACCTTTATATCTCAGTCATTTCCCTGTTGTGCGAACGTCACTGAAACAACATTTGGAGAACCGTTGAATGTTCAATTAAATTTGTCTGTTTGGATGCCTTGATAAGCAACGGAGGCCGTCGTCACAGCACCGAGTATCTCGGCTTCAGTGACGCAGCACAACTGATCATTGAGTTTGTAGTTAACAGGGGAGGGGGCCGGGCTCTCGAGGTAAGCAAAGGCCTTTGGACATGTTTATTTTCTCCTCTGCCTTTTGACCGAACTCTCCTCGTCAATCTTGTGCTGTCCAAGAGGGCCAGAGGTGGGAGCGCCCATCCCTCTCTCTCTCTCTCACAGGGGCCACTGTGTACGTGGGGACTGAAGGGTCAGGTCCTGGATGCTCCTTCGGTAAGGGTTGTGAAATCTGAATTGTACAGGGCGGGAGGGAGGTGGGAGCCGCGTGTCTGACTGCTCCCACATTTCCAACTGCGGCAGCAACCTTCTTTGTTGCCGTCATGCACACCGGGTGGAATAATAATATTTTTAATTTAATTTTACTGGGAAAATAAATAAGACTTCACTTCCTTCACATCTCCTCGCCCTAACCACATGCTTCCTGATGGCTTAGAGCCCTGACAGCAGATTTCACCTTCTCAAATCTTTACATGTAGCTTGAGGGAAGGTAGATGATGGGGGGCAGCAAGGGGCGAAGAGAGCATGGAAGAGAATAGAATGACCTCATCAAGCCAAGTTTTTACATGTGTTCCCCCATCTGACACAAATGTGTTTCTGATCTTACCTTTTTTTTTGGAGAGGGGAATGTTTCCTGTTTGAGTAGACCGCTGGGTTCACCGAGGAGTCGGGGGGTCGGGTTGCTCAGCCAACGTCTGGTTCTGTTGAAGAAGATTCCCCACATCTCCATCAAACAGCAGCTCTGTTTTGGCACGGCTCTGAAAAGTGACCCTGGTGGTCACGTTCGTCTGGGGGTCTGCGGGAGAATCAAGACCGAAACACTCTTTGTTGCTGTCGTGTTGGTTTAAAATCTGAAATAAATGATGGTTGCATCTCCTAAAATGCTCTGCTTGTTGTCAAAGATCTGATCTCCAGTTAAAATCTGATTCCATTAGGAATCTTTGTAGTCGTGAACCGAAACCTAAAACTTGAACATTTGCCAAATATTCTCGACCGTTGACGAAGAATATTTGTTTATCTTCTCGTTTGTTTATATCTGCTTCTCCCCACTGAGGTATACTTAATACTTAATGGTATGCCGAAGCACACCTGGGGAATGTGTGCACAGATGTGCAGCAGTTCATGTACACTTGTCCATGTGTTTTCCTTCCTGTCAGAGTCTTTGATTGAACAGAATAGCAGTGGGTTGTGCAGGGTCGTCCCCTGACATGAGCAGTAAGTATCCTGTGTTGGTGTTCTTCCACCTGAAATGTGATATAGTATATTGGAGAGTGTGTGTGTGTGTCTGTGTGTTTGTGTGTGCGCATCTATATGTGTGTGTCTGCCCGCCTTGTCCGGACTGGTTCCTGTCTTGCTAATAAAAGAGATCTCTTTTTAGTTTTGGATACCGATCTCCCCACACAGGTTTAAAGATCTCATTCACGGTTCACACTGCATTTGCCCCTTAATGTCTCACAGCAGGCCCTCAGTCCCCGGCTGTGATTCATGGAGTGACAGGTCTGCCTCTGACAGCCATAAGGGCCCAATCAGACAGGGTCCACACACACACACACACAGACACACACTGCAGACAAAAACATGTTCACCAGTTCTAAGGTGCATGCATGTGCCGCTCCCATTTCCTTCCACATCTCTTTTCATGTAGACTTTAACACAATATGACATAATTACATGAAATCATGCAAATCAGACCTCTTGCGGATTTATTCTTGCCATTGCTCTGATTCCTTCTTTGTTTTTTACTGAAAAAGAATAAACCTTTTTTTCTTTTTAAATCAACTAAGAAACTGGAATTCTTCAGAACTTTGACATGGAGTGTCATAAATGCTTCATCATATAAAAACAGCTGTAATGCCCCCGGGACTCTTCCTGCAGAGCTGGAGAGACAGATAATTCGTTTTAAGGGTTGCACAATGCGTTGTCATCCCAAATGCAGAGTCTTCATTTAATCTAGCCCATCTCCCCTGAGGGACATTTTCTTCTTTCCCAATGCATTTATTCTTTTGTTTGTTTTGTTATAGTGTTTCCGGGCACTGTGCTGTAAAGGACCCCCACCGCCAAGGCCCGAGTATGATGTGGTGTGCATTGGCCTGACGGGAGCTGGAAAGACCAGCCTGCTCTCACGCCTCTGTAGTGAGGGCAGTGACGGCATCGTTCCTACAACAGGTAGGTGAGCACCACATGTGGATCAGTGGAAAAACGTTTTTCACTGCGCTTAAATAGAAGCACTAACCCTTCACAGATATACATCTAACTTTCCTCATGGTCGTAGTTGCATGTTTTCCAAGCTTCTGAAAAGCTGTCATGTTTCTAGAACAAGTTGTCCTTTGGATTAGAACCACAGTTAGATAATTTTGTCCAGGTAATACTGCTCGCCAATAGGGGGAAGCAAGTCTCCAGTATGTCTTTCAAAGCCTGAGCGCTCATGCCAGAATCACTCTGCTGGATCTCACTAGCCAATACTCAGCTTCTTTCCTCTAGTCAAGTGGGAGGCTGATGTTAAGTATGTCCAGAAGAGGAGGCTTTTGGGTTAGTACATCATCCTCCTGGTAGTCAACGCTGTGCTTTCCATATACAAGCGATCCCTCAAGGACATGGACATTCCTCTTTCCTCCCCTGGCTTTGTCAGCAGTCAGCTTTGAGCCATTGCAGAAAATCTCCTTTTAGGTTTAGTCACTGTGCACGTTCACCATTATAAACTAATTCCCAAATGATCTGCCTGCAAGTGTTGGCGTGTATGTCCCCGTGGCAGGCGGTGATTCAAGGCAGCGATCACCTGTCGGCGCCCACCGTAATTGATAAAACATGCAGATTATTTACCTTAGCAGGGAATTATTTTAGTGAACTTCACTGAAATAAGACTTAGCTGTCAGCACGGTTTGCATCTGCCAACATCGACAGAGGAAAGATCATGAAGAACAATGAGGGGGAAGTCTCTTGTGGCTCCACCCTCTTCTTACTTCATGATTTTGTATGTTGTAATGTGCTTGACTCCCATATTTAACATCTAATTCAGATGTTACGATCATAATCTGCCCCCATCTCTCCTCCTGTTTTTGAATCTAACCACAAGAGGAATTCCCCCCTAGACGATTTTGCATGATTTGAGCTGAGCGTTAATCCTCACTTTTGTCTTTACTACTTAAATTTGTGCGTCGCCGCAAAAAAACCACCACACGATCCATGGTAGCACTTTAGACGTCATCTCAGACCTCCGCTACCTCCGACGTAGAACAAAACACTTCAGCTTCGCTTGTTTTTCTGTTTTGAACCCGGACCCCACAAAGTGTTATTTTCCTCCAGTTAAACATCACAGTGATGTTGACAGTCCTCTTTGTGTACACAAGCTGGTAGTTTGGAAAAGGTACATCATCTCCTACAAAGACCAAATGATAGGTGGATATTTTCTACGTCAGATATTTTTTTCCTATCCCTTTTTCTCATTATTAAAAAGCAATTCAGCCAACATTCCTAAAGGTTGACTCTCTCTCCTAACATGTGCCGTCCACACACACATCACACACAACACACACAAACTTAATTTCTTCATGTCATTTTAATGTTGGATTTTAATTTTTCTCCTCTCAGGTTTCAGCATCAAAGCAGTGCCATTCCCAAATGCCGTCTTGAATGTAAAAGAACTTGGAGGTAAGAGATGCAGCCCATTCTACATTAAGCTTTCATTTAATCGGACAATTACCCCAACCCCCCCACCCCTACGTTAAATCCGCAGTGGGATTTAAAGTCTTCCATGAAATAAAGGTGGTCAGGTAATGATTTTCTTATGGGTCAGCCAAAAACATGTTATAGCAACAAAATGTTTTGATCCTCGGTAAACAAAGCTGCTGTCCGACTCAAAATCATAAACAAGTTATTCAAACGTACAGATTTGCCCTCTTGGAAATCTGAATGTTTTTACTTGTTCTGATATTATCTCTCCCATCTGTCGACAGTAAGTGTTTATACAATTAACTGTGTTCTCTACAGATGCAAAAGCATGTTTGTTTTTGACCTCCAGCAGCATCACACCTTTCTTACAGACGTCAGACCTGTTAGTGGATTTCAAAGTGGCTGTACAACCTGCACCTTGTTATTCCTGGAAACATACAGCACTCGAGGAAGCTGTTTAATAAGCACAGATGAGGGATCTTGAGGTGGAGATACGTAAACAGACCCAGGGAGGCCTCCGCTTCTCAAAGGGAGCCTCAGGAGAGAGGGATGAGAGCTATATCTCTCTCTCTCTTCTACTAGCTACTTAGTGACAAGAGGAAATTTATGGTTATTTTGACGGTTAAAATAATTTATGGTTTTCTTCTGCAGAGTATGGGCACATGGCAGGTGCAGTGCTTATTTTGAAGGTTCACCCAACCTAGCCTCCTGAAAAGATGAAAAACACTCTCACACACACAGACACACACAAAGAGGCACCGGGGGACCACCAACGAGGGTGCTACCAAATTTGGACAGAGCGTATTAGGGGGTTTTGAAAAAAGGGTTTTCTGGATTGGGTCAAAGCCAGTCTGATGGGACATTATTGTGGTTGGAAAAACACTGGTCCCACGGATGACATGTTTGATATAGAGAAGTTAGTGTAGGATGGTGAAATCTGTTCTCTTGTTCTCATGCCCCCCCAGCCAGGACCCTCACTAGTCGGCTCGTAAATACACAGAGCTCAAGAATCTGAGCGATTTATGGTGCCATCCGTTATGGATATTTTGGAGATGGTGAAAACAAGCACATGATGTTTTGACCCCTCAAGTCACTAGTTTTTCTGTGGAGTGCATTATAGCATTCAGGTTGCTGTCTGAGGCGGGTTGTTGACATGCAGCCCTCTTGTTTGGCCGAGTGAAGGCGTACACTTCTTCTAAATGTAAATTACGTAAATGTGGAGACAGGGGAGCTGGTGCACTTGCGTAATACTCCACGGTTCAGTTTTCGCAACAAGCGTTTTCTGATTTAATCATTCTCTTTCTCCACTGTTTGTACCTTACTCCCTTCCTCCTCGTAGCCTTTAAAACAGTAAATATTCCTGGCGTAGTGTTATTTTGCTCTGTATCAATGATGCGGAAAAATGATACAAGATGTGACGCACAAACGTCAGTGTTCTTGACCCCACAAAATGCTTGTTTTACACAATACCTTTGTGGCTCGTTCTCTTCACTCAGCCTTGACTAAGGCAAGGGAAGAAGCTTGTTGAGGAGTGTGAAGAAGTGAAGCACTTACCATGTATTTCCTTCCTCTCCCACCGCAAAGCCCATTGAATGTCAATGAGGTATTCTCCCTTTATAGTATGAAATGTAAAGCAAGTCTTCCATGTACAGGTAATCTTAAGTACCGGAGGTTGGGAAGAAGTTTAAGGCACCAAATGCTGTTAAAGTATAGGATAAGTATTTGCTCATTTTGGTTTAGAAGAGAAGGTCAAACTTGTTAATCCCTTCCTCACAAAACATTTTCTTTCTCACATTTGTATATGAAGTTCTTATTTTTTTGGCTGGGTAACCTAGATTATTGCTCAACCCATTTCATCTGAGAGATAAAAGTGGCTTAAGTTGAACAGGATGGACGCACATGGGAGAGCAAGTGCAAAGGTCAACACCTTTGGCAGGCTGAGAAATTTAGCGTACAGCAAACAGCTGGAAACATGGCACTCGGAACCGGCCGAGGAGCCAGGTCTGTCTCAGTCGTTTAAATGCTGCAGGCTACGAGCCCATGTAAGTGTGGCTGACTCACAACTGTAACTCATATTGTTGCTATGCAGGGTATTGCATTTTTAACTCTCCCTGCCCTGAGTGCACTGGGCCAGTGCTTGTTATAAGTGCAAGCTGTCCTTTAAACCAGAGGCACAGACCAGCCTGGGCAGAAAGCCCTGATGTACTACGCCTGGGATTATTCAGACTGAGCTATACGTTTGTCTCACTCATGTATTTGTCATTGAGGTCCCTGCCATCTTGCTTTCAATTGTTCCCTTACTCATCTTCAGCTCTGGTTTCTGTTTCTGCTTTCTGCCGTATGTCCCTATTTCTCTTTACTATTGCTTCTGGAATTTGCTTTTGGTTCTTTTTGAATATCTGTCCTTCCTTTGCCTCTCGTTCAGCCATCGCTGCTTCTGTCAAGCTCTGTCTCCTTATCGATTTGACCACATTGTATGGCCTTGATAAAGGCACACTGTCCCACAGTCGCTTTCAGACAGGACCTGTCCTTCATCTAGGTTAGTGTCTAACTACTATATTTACATGCAGGAAAACCAGTCCATTGTTTTTCTTCTGACATCTGACTTCTTGGCCACGCATATGGATAACAGGGTTTCGAACCTGGATTTGCAAGCGCATCACAAACAGGAAAAGTATCACTGTGTGATAATTAAAACCAAAGTCTGACTAAAACTTAAATAAATAAGTTGGTTTCCACAGCTGAACACCAGTCTATTTAAACATGTGCACGCTAAAAGACAAACTGTGTGGTCTCACTACAGTCTGTCTTCACTCAGAGGAAAAAAACCCTCATCATGCGGCACTGTCACACAAGACCAATGCACTGAAAATATGTCAGTCTTAGTTTAGACATCGGTTTAAGGGTAGTGTCTAAAAGTAGGGCTGCACAGATCCAGCTCAGTTCAGTCTTGATACCGATACTGATACCTTTGTCTGATAGAGAATACCAATCTGATACCAGTATCTATCTGATGTCGGTGTATTCATCACTGTGTGGAAGAGACAGGGATCATTCATTCATGTGTGAGGCAACGTCAGGCTTGACTAGAGCATAACTTTTTTTATTAGTTATTTATACACATTTATTATTAAAATAATAAATAATTGTGTACCGGCAACTTGATAAATAACCCAATGCCCGATCAAGCATTTTCAATTAGCATCAGACTGGTATCTGATATCAGATCAGCGTATCTCTGTTCAATAGTCGAGAGAAAATCATCTTGTGTTTTATCATTGCACCCTATCAAAGTAGCCAAAATGCACAGTGAGGCAGTGTCACCAGTCTGGACCTCTTGTTTAAAATTCTCGGCCATTAGAAAAGAAATGCACCGAGCGGATTGTGCGTCTTCATTCAAACACACCCAGCACAAAGAGGTTGAAAGTTTATTTTAATCAATTCGCAACACACTTTAAAATGAAGTATTTTTGTTCTAATCGAATAAGGTGATTGACATTGAGAATCTTTATTCAAACAAGCGTTTGCTCCCCTGCTGGTGCCAGGTAGGAGGACTCAGAGGGAAGGGGACCTCCGGGGACGAAGGAATCTATCAAGTGTGTGTATGTGTGCGTATTAGTCTGGACAGTGAGATGACGTCAGGTCTAGACAGGCCATTTCACAGTTTGCATTTATGCCACACAATGACAGCTGATGAAGAAGTGGTGCTTATAATCACCACTCGTTGCTATTGTTCTTCAGTATTGCTGCTAAGGTTAAAAATAAGGACTTTTGATTTGGAGTTCAGTGGTACATGTGTGCGCAGGCAGTGTTCCTGTTGAAACACTATCGATCATCTGGTTTTCCAATGATGTACCTTATAACAACATAGGTGAAATTAAACGATTAACAGTAAAAGATGATTGCTTCAGTGCCAATTCAAATGTTACATTTTTAAATAATATGATGGTACATTCACTGAATGTGTGAATGAGATTCTTGTAAATTTGAACGTGCTACTTCAGCTTTTAGGTAATTTATAGAGTTAGGTAATTTTTCTCATCATTCAAGTCTACAAGTCTATTATTTACATGCACAGGGAACACAAGGCAAGACGAGGGACATTCAGGAACATCATTGAATATTTACCAGTCGTCTTTGGCCACCAACAGGCAAAGGAAGCATTTGAACATCTCATAACAAAACCACTAGGATTTAGTCATCTCAGACCCAATGTGGTTCTTGTTTCTATCAAACAGGACCACAGTGTGTGCTACTTTGCCCAGCAGGGCAGCTTTTCCTTTGCACAGGAAAATGACCTGACCAAAAGTGAAATTGTAAATTGTCATTTGGGTTTAAAGCAGATGGTTGCATTCACAGACTGTGCTGATTTTTGGAGTTCTGAGGACAGCAGTGTAACTGATCTCTTTTTGAGGCCTCATTCAAGGATATGACCCTATTTGATGTTGGTTTTCTCGGCTTGAATGGTGCATCACAGACATTGTGAGGGACATCCCATTAATATCATGAAAGTATCAAACCCAGCCTGTCTGTTTTGAGGTTGCACTGGCAATGTGGTCGGTCACATGTACAACAACAAGCAGCTTATGGATGTGTACACTCAGCGTCTTTGCTTCAAATAGGGTTAAACAGTGAGGTATATGTTGTAGAGGCTTGATTAAAGTGTTGTATAAATAACAAGAGTGTGGTGATTAATTAGTACTTCAACCAGACATATAACTTGTCTATAACTGAAAGCTGCTGTACCAGCCAAAGTGGCAGGAGGGGTGTGTTGGCAAATCAGAAATACAGCCACATTATTTTCCCGTAGTAACTCAACTTATTTATCTCAAGCATTCAGAGGCGCTGCATTTCTGTAAAGACTCTTGGTCAGTAATGTGTACAATGGTGTGCTTAAAAAGACAGTGCTGAGACTACCAGTTGATGGGTGTATCAACAGCTGAAGTGTTTTTCACCTCAGTCCCGCCCCAGCTCATTCCTCAATGAAGTAAGCAAACTTTATTACTCGAGGCCTCCCTCGCTGGTCCCAGCCCTCCCTCCCATCACTCCATTGTAGCTGTTTTTTGTTCAAGAAAAAAAACACTGTCTGCTTTTCGTTAGGGAGGCTTCAAAGGGAGTTGCATTCAGTGTTTCAACTTTCGGGAATGAAAAGAGATTGGCAACATGTTTATGTTTTGTATTGTAAGGTAAAAGCTTGCAAAAGTGAGCAATGTAGGAAAAAGATTAGAGTTGTGTTGGAACTGATTGTGAATGTGAAACCGTAGCTTCATTATTACCCAACAACAATCAAAGAAGAAGCCTCCAATGGAAAATACAGGGTGATAGTTTGAATTTGCAGATGATTTCGGAAACACCATCAAAACAAACCGAAAGTGAACCTGAATTCAGGCCCATGAATCATCTGCTCCTGATTCTCCCCGTGTAATTGTTTACTTGTGTTTTACTGACATTTTCTTCTCAGCTTAGTTTATTAACTCATTGTCACACTTTGATGAAAGGAGAAGAAACCTGATCACCGGAATGTTGTCGCCACTTGTGTTTGTGTAAGCAGCAGATGTCTGCTGGTTTTCCCATTCTCTTCTCGTACCTGCCAACTCTGACAGCATGCACTGTTCTCCATATTTCTTCTTGATGTCCTCAGCTTGATTTTTTTTTTGTCTCAAACGGTGTCCTTGAAACCTGAACCATAAATACCTGAACAAAATCGCACTGTGTGAGCTGAACAATGGTACTGGAGGTTTTCCTATCATGAAGTAAAGGAGTTAAAGTATATATAACTATATTACAGCAACATCAGTTAAGCTCAATCATTAAATCCAATGTGGGGGAAAAAAACACAGTATTTATCATGAGGTTTAAAGTTTATAATAATGTTTAAGGTAAAACTTCAAAATACCAAGCCTCAATTATACTTCTTTGTCATAAGTGCTCGATATTGTCTTCGTTGGGAAAAATGCCAATTATGAAAAATATATCAGCTGATATGTTGATATCAGTTTTTTACAAGCAACAGCCCAAAACACAGAAGGGATCAGAGTAATTTTGACATCACTGAGTATACTGTTTATATTATGCCATGAATGAATATTTTTCCCTTAATGGAGGGCATAGAATCATACTTACACTGTTACTACTGTGTTTAAGTGACACTTGAACAAATAACAATGGTTTGAGTGGAGTAAAACATTCTCTTCTATAATTAGAAGCAAGTTTCAAAGGGCAGCAGTGAAGACATGAAGACAGACAAACAAGCAAAGACATGAGGTCTTACTCATCGTGCACTTATTTGATTAATGATATGTAGTAGGGCTGCCAGCGTCGCTCAGGAATCATCACGTCGTGCTTGAAAATCCTCCCGTTAGACCAATAGATGGCAGAAGATGCCAACGAGATTCAAGGCATGACGGACATTCCACCATTTCCAGGCAAAGATGAGAGAAACTTCCTAGACAATCTCTCAAGTGCCACTTTGTCTGATAGCTTTCCACTCCAGTGAGAGGTGTGACTAGAAAGAGTGGGGGAGGAAAGAAGGACGGGAGGGGAGAGCACGATGGAAGGGAGGTAAATGTCACCGAGAGCACTTCGTGAGGTTTAAACATTTACCAGCCTCACATTTCGTCACTTCTTGGCAATTACCTTACTATGAGCAACAATAACGAAACAACAGTTCACACGATTGCAAAGGAAGTAACCTCACCAGACGGGGAACATAATTTTAACCAGAGTGTGGACGTCTTCTGAAAGCAAACGCTCAACTCTGCATATGAAGAACATAAAAAATCCCCTTTGTAGTTGTGTGTGCATGGTGTCAACAAGTTTGTTGAGCGTGTAGAACAAACATTTAAAACAATATAATGGAGAACATCTTGAGGGGAACGGAGAGTGTGCAGCTGAGTTAATGAAATGTAATCATCGTGTAACGGCAGAAGATGAGAAGTTTATTTTATGTCCGCAAATATAAATCAGAAATTACAAGAAAGCTACACTTTGATGTAAAAACAGGAATTTTTTAATGCACTCTAAGTATTGTGATAAACACCTTGCATTTTACGGTTTGGACTTTTTCCATACACTGTTTAAATTTTGTGTTGTTTAAAGTTGTTTTTCAAACCCGGACTCCAGAAGATGTCAGGACACCAGCGGCGCCTGGTTAGAGCAGTAGGAGGCCGGACATGACGTATATAAATGTTGCTCCGGAAAAAAACAGTGTGTTTGTTAGTGTTAGTGTTTTTCAGCCCTAATCACCAATAAGCTATTTGCCTTTTCAAGTTGACATCTTCGTTGTCTTCTTCTGCATCACACGTTAGAAATCTCCACACGCCCAATCGCTCACTGCGACTTTACGAGACATCTCTCTGCTGTGTCCTCACGTGGGACATTAAACTGATGACGCAGCTCATCATGTTATGTCGTTTGGCAGGAAAAATGCAAAAGGGGCATGCTGGAGGATATGACTAGTATATGGTGGTTTGTTTGCAGATGAGTCAAAGATTTTTGTTGCAGCCCCAGATTCTTGGTTTGGGATCGTGAACAGGTGTAAATTAAGAGGGACACAGTGGGTGATGAAATATTAGGCTTCAAGAGCAAAAGGGGCCAGACCAGCACCAACCAACTCTACAAAGTAAGATGGAAGACATTGCCTACAAGTTTTGTTTTTCTATCATTCCTTTCTTCTTCGATAGCATCGCCTACACTGTCATAGAGTGAAAGGTTTTATGGCCGGTAGTGGCGACAGAGGGAGGTGGTGATAAAAAGGACACGACTGACTCATTTTGTGGGCAAGCAGGTCTCTTCCAAAAATCTCACATGAAGTTGAAGTGACGTAAACTATTGTTAGCGGACGGGAAGGAGCCAAGTTCTCGCTTTTCAAAGAAGGAACCATATGCTGTTGACGGAGAATGAACCCGATGTCGGCGTATATAGACAGCCTTGAAAATGAGCCCAGACTCAGTTTAATCCAGTGAGGATGTGTTTTTACTTTACACTGAGTTTGGGACTGTGGAGATCACTCCTGTGTCTTAACAATGACCTGATGAGCAAAAAAACAAGTCGGCCTAAAAAGTGCTTGATACTGCAAAAACTTGGTGGTTTTGGTTTGACATAAAGCAAGAGGGGGAAAAACTATGGATGTCTGAGTTTTAAAATAGTATGTGACATGATTGTGTTTCCTCAACATACACATTTAAATAGCTTTGTGTTCTTGGTGGTTAATGAAAATTAGATTCAAGCTACAAGAGAGGTAAAGAAAAAATGCTCTTCACGAATAAAATTAGTCTTTTTTTTTTTTTCATGCTTTTAATTGAATTACTTGACACACTTTGTTTCTAATGGTCCAGAATGGTATTGTATTTCTGCCGTTTGTTATTTATAAAATCTTCCGAAGTCAAATACTTTGCTAAGTGTTTATTCTAATAAAAACATTTATAGAAATTATTTTATTTTTATTGTTAAACAAAACAAAAAGAACTGGAAAGCAGCAAAAGTGTTTACATTTTTTTTATTTGTTATTATAAAGCATAGAAGCTGTAGTTATAAGTCTTGTTAGCACTTCATATGACAATAATACAGTTTGTTATCCCAATGACTCCTCGTAGAGGCTGACCACTTTAACATCTGTCTGCAGGAGCTGAGCACATCAAGAAATACTGGAGTCGTTACTACCAGGGGTCGCAGGGAGTCGTCTTCGTATTGGACAGCGCGTCGTCTGATGAAGACCTCGAGGCCGCACGGAACGAGCTCCACTCGGCCCTACAGCACCCACAGCTCTGCACGCTGCCTTTCCTCATTCTCGCCAACCACCAGGACAAGCCTGCCGCAAGGACAGCAAACCAGGTAACCAGGTGTTTTATTAAACCTCAAGCATCACTACATGGTATCAGGTTCAGCACATGCACTTCCACAGATTCATAGAACTCGACATGTGGGTCTCAATCAGAAAAAGTGGTGGAACCTTTGCTGTGGGTCAACTCCAGCCTGTTAACATGAGCACTGAAATGAAAACCAATTCGTTCACCGTCACGCACACAGCTGAGGTGTGGTCCGGGCCTAGCAGTTGGCCGCTCTACCGCCAGACGGGCTGCAGCAGTGCATTAGTAGAAATGTCATGTAGTAGGTCGTGTCACCACCTCCCCCCAGGACAGAATTAATCACTGCTCGTGGAGGCTGGAATAAAATACAGCACAACTAGGGTCGTCTCTCTGCTCCACCCCTCTCTCTGTTCTCTCTCTCTCTCTTTCCGCCATCCTTGTCGCTAGCCCTGCTACACCACCGCATAGTCCCTCACAGAATGGGCCGTTATGGCTAGCATTACCCGGGTATCGTACTCACCTCATGCGTACATATTCATGCATCATCTGCTCAGGTCTATTAAATGTTTCTGAAGGAGAGCTAATACTGGGAGAGGGTCGTCTGCTTTTCCCGAGCTTAGACCCCCAGTGCTGCTGCTCTTCCCCGATGTGACTTCGACAGTTGGAAAAAACATAGTCCTAGAACCAGACTCAGACCCAACACCTAACGTATGACTCAACCTGAATCAGTCTAACTTAGTTTAGCTAATTAGTATGGATTGGTT